>NC_064881.1:23231752-23885086 GCF_929443795.1 Astur gentilis | reverse complement strand
AATTGGTAGATATGTAGATATACAGCATTCATGAGTACCTCTGTCCTCTAACATTAGTAAGTGCATACTCACTAACTGTTCTAGCTGATAATCACTTCGGAGTACAAATCCTATTGTTGAACTGCTAAAAAAACCTATTTCTTCAAAGAAATAACAAACCTTTTGTCACAATCCAATATGGAGTTTCACATTTTTACCAGCTAAGGCTTATGATCGAACTGTTTGGAACTAAATCTGAGTACAGGGAAGGTCTAATAATATAAATGGTTGTATAAAGAAGAGCTTTGTCAGAGAAGGCTAGGAATCATCTTTTTCTGAAAGGCCATGGGTCACCTGACATTCAGGGATGTCAACTTTAACACCAATGCAGACTCAACAGGTTCTGGTTATTGTAGGATTTGTATTTTTCAATAAACAGTACTTAATAAAACAGACTACACAGGAAAAAAGAGGTATAATACCACACAGGGATTTTTCATCTAACAAATGAAGGAATAACATGGCCAAATGGAGACGAGGCTAGGCAAATTCAAGGAAGAAATAAGGTGCTCATTTTTAGCTGAGGGTAAATAACCTCAATTAATTGGCATAATTTACCAAGGGCTCTGGTAGATTCCTCATCACTTGAAGTCATTAAATAAAGATTGAGAATCTTTCTCAAAGACATGCTGAAGTCATAGCTCAAAGAATAGGTTCTTATGTTCAGATTCAATGGGGGTTATTGCAGTGATATTTTCTGAGCTTAGCATCTATGAACTTACAAAACTTGATAGTTCACTCATGATTTATTTTACAAATGCATAACAATGCAAAGTTATCAAAAAACTCAAGAAAATGGTCCAGAAATTTCACAATGAGAAAACTTCATTTCTCTTATACTTGCTAATGATGGAGGAAATAAGACGCATCTTTTCTTCTATCAGCTAGTGACATTTAGTCTGGTCAGTACAGGATGATTAAGTTAAGCACTTTTCATTTGGGCACTGTCTCCATGATTTATGGCTGTTATCACTGTGCTCTACATGGTTTTAATACCTTACAAGAAAAATTATGATGTTGACTGAATACAGTAAATTACAGATATCCAGTGAATGAAAAGATCTTGGATAGATCTGGGCAATTTTTGTTATCCAATTCATAGCCAGGGCTCCACAAAATAGAGTTTCAGGAATACCAAAACTATTTTAACTGTTAAACAAGTATAGCCGATGTTTGGGAATATAAAATGTGGGCGAGAGGTCAAAAGCATCAAAACATTTCCATTCCATCATCTCTGAAAGAAAACAGTTTGTTTCAGAAATATGCCTAGCAGTATTTTATGGTGTTGACAGTTTTCAATTCTTCATTTGGAACTAGAATTAGTTATTACACAATTTACTTAAGCTAAAGAAAAATGTTCATGTAAAGGGGTTTAAAATCTGAAAATAAAATAACTGAATATGATAAAGTAATTTCAAGCAAAGCACCTGAGTTTAATCTAAAATAATTGTAGAACTGTTGTAGGATTTTTAAACTTTTTGTCATGTTTCCAAAATATTCTTTTTGGTTCAACAAGAATCATTTTTTATGGGGATAAATATCTCACTTGACTTCCAAAAATAAAAATCCATTAAAAAAACATTTTCTCAGTATTGCTTACAGTCTTTTTTTTTCATCAGCCCCAGAATGAAAACTTTTTATTTACTGTAGCCTGTGCAGATGTTATGTCCAGGCAATGTAAGCAATTATGTGGACTGGAAGACTGACAGTGAAGACGGGCATCTTGCCATGACAGTGTTGGAGGATACAAGAGTCATTTATGACTGTGGCAGTGCTGGGATCAACACTTCCTTCCTGCACAGCCTGTTGCTGCTGAGGCTGCCCAGGGAATGGAAGGATTTCGAGAGACAATGGCAAGGGGACCCACTAACCCACCTAATCACTCCTTCCTCTCCACCCAGCTCCCCCAGAGCAAGCCACAGGTCTCCAGAGGTCTTATGACACAGCCCCAACTTTCTTACAGTCCCGTCATGGGGGATATGTCTCTGATCCCTTTACAAAATGGTCAGATCCTTGCCCAGATTCTTGTGGATCACTGCAGCTAGATAGTCTGAAACCAAAAAGTCAACATCAATGCATTGACACAAAAATCTATGCAATATATTTTCCCTAAGCAATATATCCAAACACAAAAGACATTCCTAATCCCTCCCAAAGAGGAGGAGCAGGACAGCTTTCCAGGATAAACCCGATAGTTTAGAGAGAAACTCTGTGGACCACAAGTTTTCAGTCCTTTCCTCATAAACTGATCACTCCCATTTTCTGGGAGATGTACCAAATCCTCACCAGAAATACCTAAAGGCTACACTTAGGCTGTACCATTTTTGTTAACAAAAGCAGAATTTGCAACAAAATCTTGTTACAGAGAAAACTGATGTCTATCTACAGATATAGGGAAACTGCTGGTACCAGAAAGAGCTCAGGATGATAGGAAGATGTGACTTGGGCCAGTCTGATCAGTCTGATGTGGAGTCCTAACTGTTCTGCTAATCAGTAGTTTGCTATGTAGGTACTCCACTTTTCTATTAAGCAGTGAGACTGCATAATATGCATATGTAGAACCTTTCTAATAAGAAAAAGGAAAAGGTAATACCCTCACAAGCCTTGTAAGACTTCCCTCTCCTAGTCTACCTGCTTCTGCTGAGTCTTGGCAAGAAGGTTCAGCCTCGCATATGCCAGTTATAAGACTATTAATACAGTGAGCTACAGATACAGAACTAATTAATGAAGAATAAATGTGATATAAAATGCTATCATATTCTCAGCATCCTTTCTCTGAGTTTAATCACAATGTAAACCTCTTGTCGAAGCATTTTTTTATGTGCAGATTATTCTGACCATTAAACAAAAAAACTAAAGTACTCACTTTTATAAATCACAATATGTTATCTTTGTGGAAATGCCCTCCCATTTTATTTATATAATTTTCAGTCTGGTATATATTGGTCTATGTGAATTGCTTGTTAGCAAGTATATTCCAGGAAAAAGTAGTATTAAAATTTCCAGCAAAGGTACAATCAGGCAATTGCCATTCAAAATTAATGCATAAAAACCTCATAGATACAATCACAAACAATTACCATACAATTACAACATGAAAATGTACCAAGTACAGATACAATCACAAAGACAAGTACAGCTGATGGCAAATCTAGAAGCAATTACACAAAGCCTTTGAAGAATTACGCACATTTATTTAAACTTGATAAATCTGTATGTCTTAGCAGTACCATAATTGAGCAGGATTATTATAGCCAGTGAGACAGGGCAATTTCATTTACATAAGTAGTTTTGCAAATTTCTAATATTTAAAATTTGATTAAAAAATGAAGTTGCAGTTATTAACATTCAGGTTATTCACTTTTCTATCTTACAATCATTAATTATTTTAGAGCCACTAGAAATTAGAAAAATACTTCACATACATGAGACACTATAACTCTTCCACAAAAGCTCTTGATATATAATCTTGGCCACAATTTGCAACCAAGAGGTAACAAGGCAGGTAGTAAAAAGACAGGGAGTTGTAGAAATTGTTAGCTCCTGAAGTCTGCACACTTAAACCATGATCCAAAACTCTGCAAGCCAAAAGACACATTGCAGTAACTTGCAGAGATGTTGAATCAAGTCCTTTCCTAAGGAATGACTCTTTTATTTTGCTGCTCACAGTCACCATTCAAAAAATGAGTCTTATTTTGTCTTGCATTTTGCAGTGCTTGGAGTGGAAATAAACCTGAGACTGATTTGAATGACAAGAGGATAATCATGAATTTTATTCCTCAGCAAGCTACTAAAACCAATAAACCTAGGTTTGTTCAAAGTGATGACCTGAGAAATTCAATCAGAATAGGTAACACCTGATCTTGAAATACATCATTAACAATAAGGTATCTTTGAAATCATAATGGTAAGTATTTTAAATTGCTAGAAACAGAATCACATACACAGAAAAAAGGTAAACCAAGGTAATGATACACCAGTATTGTCAAAAGGGGCACACTAAACCACATGATTTTATTTTTACTTGACAAGGACTTGACAGACTTTGGCATGGATATCAGAACAAAGATTGTCTCTGGCATCAAAATAAAATCAAATACTCATGGATAATTTTAGTCTGCAGACTCCAAACTATATCTGACATACTCCTTCCTGGATCCTGCTCCTGGATCAAGGACATCGCTCTATACAAGCCCTGCAACATTTTCCAGGCCAAAAATGTCAGCTGCCTAAGTTGTTGAGTTGCTGAATATTAGATTGCTTAAAATCAAAACCAAATATGCCAAATGCCTCTTTAACCTTATGTATTGCCCAGCAACAGTTCTGCTGTCAGATCTCACTTTTGATGAAATCAGTGATAGTAGTATTTTACTACTGTATAACAAAAGGTATGAAAACTCATTTAACAATGTTATTGATGAACTGTAAGCTTATAAGTCATGCACTTTCATATCTTCACTGCAATTTATGCTCTAAGAATCTGTTTTGCATGCCAGCTATTATGTAAAAAATGTGTGCATCTTCAATTTTGAAACATCAAAAGATTTTAATTCTATTCTAAATGTGTCATTTCTGTGCACTACCTTGTACTTTCAGTTTTTAAATAAAAGAGGTCTGAAGGGTCACATTCTTTTATGCTTCACCAAAACTAAGTTTATAATTGATAGTTCACTGTGTTTACATGGCCCTCTTCTGTCTGATTCCTGCCTAGTATTTGTGAAACTTTGTACAGAACTTAATATCAGATTGATGGGATTAAGTTTTAAACATGTTACATACCTGTTCCTGCTCCGAAACAAAACAAGGGGTGTGGAAAATTGTTCAGCTGGAAAGTAAGGCTGGAAGATTTGCATTTTGGGGGTTGTCTTTGACTACTAGGACCCAAGAACAAAAATTTGAGGCCCTTAATTGAGCCAGATTCTAACTGACAAGTACAAATATTCCCTGGGAAACACACAGTTTGATCCACAGAATTATACTGTTATTCATACTATAAGCTATTAGTAGTTTAATCATGCAACTATGAACCTTGTTGAGTCATCTGTTCTCATGTCAGTCTTGTTATTACAGCTTACCTGCATCTACAACATTGAATTCTGATCAATTAATTTATTCTCCCATTGCTACAGAAGACGACCTTAACTTTATGGAATTAGTAAATAACAGGTTTCCTCACCACGTAATAGTAGTTCCTCCACTCTCAGTATAGATTACAAAATAAACAACATAATGACATAAAGCAGGGAACTCAACAGCTGGTAAATCTACATAATACACTCTACTTGGTATGCACACTACAGCAGTAGAATGAGCAGAAAAGGAACTGAATCAAATTGCTTGACCTATTTTAATATTTGATGAAGAAATACTAAGCCTAGAAATATCATGTCCTCAGGGACCTTGTAGTTGATATTATTAAAAAACATTTTAAAAAGAGGCTCCTATAGTCTATCATAATAAGCTTTGGGTAATACTTTAAGAGTCCATTAACTTATGCTCAACTAATCTTGAATTACAATAGAAATCCTTTGAAAGCATGTATGACAGTCACACAAATACCACATAAATTCATTTCCATTCTTTTGTGAATGTTTTCCCCTAGATGCACTACAGTTTTTAATCCCTTTGTGTAACAGTCTAGAACATGATATTTTAACATTAATGGAAGGAAGTCTGATTACTTCTAACTCTAAAAGAAATCAGACTCTATGCACTTTTGAAAAATCCAAATCAAAACTGCTTGTGAAACAAATTTAATGATTTTTTAAAGTTATTTATCCATAACTTTTAAACTACAGTAGAGTAAAAAAAAGTTTTTCTTATATGTGTAGTATAATTGTAATGTTTATTAGTTCCAATTAATATTACTGTTGTGTTTAAAATTATCTGAGTTATCAATACAAGCTAAAAATTTGCAGAGAATCACTACCTGAACTGCAGCCTGGAAAGCAGTAGAGTCTTTTAAATTTGTGTGGATGAAACAAAAAGTCATGAAAAAAAATCAGCCATGCAAGGCTGTACTATTGAACTGAGAGAGGAAGAAAAATGTTTAAATGGAAAACATCTTTGTCAGAAAATAAGACTTCAGACTGAAACTTAGGAGACTATAATTCCATTTTCCCAGTTTTTCCAATAGCCTTCCAAAATCACTGCACTTCAACTTTCTTTACTAGAGATTATTTTTTCAACAAAATAGTGCATTTTCTTAAAGTCTAAATATTTGCAGGCATTTTGTTATTGACAAGGTCCAGTCATTTCAAAGGAAAGACAGGCCTGAGAAGCTGGATGGTTTCAATATCAGAAAATAAATACTTCTAAGTAATTCCCCCGTAAATGTCTTTGAATGTATTTGAATGCATATGCTGTAAAGGCCTCATATACTTCAGCAATATAAATATCTATGTCTCGTTCTTTTGCACTTGGAGTTTTCAGTGTTTTGCCCAGTTAGTCAGTGCATCTACTAGGCTTGGGGAACAACAGATCAGAAATGGAGATCCACACCAGCCTGGTGATGTAACCTCCCAAAACGCACCCAGCAGAGGATCTTGGGCAGAGCAACTGGAAGGACCGGAGATGTCCCTGGGTGGCCAGAGGTCCAGCCACAGGCACCATTAGGGACTGGGCCAGGCACATGGACACTCACTCCCCAGTAAGCACATTCATTAATGCTCCTCCTGCCATTCCTACTTTAGAAATTTATTGTTTCATTCTTCTTTCCAGTGTTAGAGAATTCCATCATCACTTATTTTCACGAGAATGAACTGCTGCATACACATCAAGGAACAGAGATCATCACAGCCTCTCATCAGCCTGTAATTTACAGCCAGCACTGAACAGTTTGAGCTATCCTCTATGTACCTGGCAAGCCAGAACCTTGACTTATCCATGTGGTAAAAAGTCGTGATGACATCACTAATTTGAAAATAAATAGCTTCCTGTAATGTTATAGAATTACTGTAGCAATCAGGCACATAAAGATAAAAGCTCATATAGATAAAGGCATATTAATTAGCTCATAAAGCCTTATTAATCAGGCTTGTAATGGTAGCAGTTTGAAACCATAAAAGAAATGTGTAAGATATTTGTCTGCAGGCTTAAAATAGACAAAAGAATGAAAACCCACCCACATAGCATGATGTGACATTAGCACCCTGCTACTGGGAAAAGGAAGATACAGTCTAAGAGTAGCATATTCTTTGCAGTATATGTACTATTTAATACATTTGCTCTGGTCTAGTTGAGGGATAAAGAGCACTTCGGACATACCTGGACATATTAATTTACTTCTAAAGTAGCTTGCCTACCGTAATTCATTACTTATGGAAGTCAGTGGGACTCTGAGAGTGGGATCCTATAAGATCCCGTTGTAAAGAAGAAATCCTATCCAAACTCAAGTCAATGGCTACTGACTTCAAAAACACAGGATGCCAGTTTGTTTCCTGATCACTGAGTCCTAGACCTTCTTCAGGCAAAATTTCCTATTCAGATTGAGATCAAATGAAATTCAAGGATTCTAAAAAATAAAATATGTTCTCTTTTTTCACAGAAGTGCTCTATTTCCGTCTTTAATTAGCATTTGATACTTCCAACCAAAGGCAGCCACTCTAATCCATTGAATTGTCAACAAAAACTAAGGATCAGAGACATTTAGAAAATTGTACACTCTCTTATTTATTTGTGTGTCACACCCCACTAGCCATACAAGTTTCTGACAAATCTTCCTTGTTCCAAGGAAGACTTTCTGCACACAGTGCAGACAGACATCCCATTTTATTGTAAATAACTGAGGCAACTGCAGCAATTTATGATTCTGAAAATGCCCTCCCTAATCCCTAAATCTCCATTAATTTTATAGATAATTCCAGAAGGTAGAACTGTTTGCTGTGCAAGAGACTGTAAAAGAAGAAAAGTATGACTTTTCCCTTCCTTCTTTTTGCTCCCAATTTTCTAACAAATGCATAACAGGTTTACTTGGGAAAAGTAAGCTCCACTCCTCTCCTGAGCAGCCGTGAGCAGCAATGGTAGTGCCTGGTCCTTGACACTGACCCACCTCCTCCTCACACATTTCACCATTGCATCTGACTCAAAGAAACCAGTATTTATCCTTGACATAATCTGATGGGGCAACATCAGGGCAATGAAAGCTCCATTTTAAGTCCTTCCAAAGGAATTCATTTTGAGACACCAAAGAAGTTGATTTTCATCTAGGAAGAAATGTATAGGGTTTTTTTCCTTTTCACCTAAATTTAAACTGAAGTAAGTATTATTTTACATGTTCAGCTGTTCATCCCTTACACTGAAACAATGGTATCTCTTAGATTGTCAGTGTATTCAGCCTCATACTTTTTAACAACCATACAATGGTGACGATTATACCATTTTCATTTGTTGCTTTGTCATATAACGTTGGTTATATTACTGCAAAACAACAGTGACATCCAGAGGCACAAAAGCCTAATCAGAAGTATTCATTATCCATGACGATGTGTTTAAGATCTGAGTTACTCAGGATTTCAACAACTTTTATTCTGTGCAACTCCATGAATTTTAGAAGCCTGTATAGTATGTAAGGAACACGTGTAAACTTTTTATTTTAAATCTGTTCCCACACAGCCTTACACTGGTCAAATGTTCATTGGAATATGGTTGACTGAGACAATATTGGGATATTGGCACACAGGACCATTATATCCTGTCATTGATAGTTGTCACTGATAAGGTTCTGTGTGAAACCTTTTGGCCCCAGATACATTTTTTGCAGTCTTTTTTTGAAAAAAGAAGAGGCAAGATCAAAAGAAACTCAGATGCTTCCAAGTGGGGCACAAGAATACTTAAAAATTACATACTTTTAGACACCTTCTTGGAGAACCAATGCTGTTAATGTACGGTAGGTTGCTAAAAGCACACCTACCACGTCAGCATGCAATAGGGTATTAGGCAGACTTCAGTGCGCTATTTCGCTTCTGGGTCATGAAAGCAAAATTGTGAAGCCAGTCCAGCCCACTAGGAGTGTCCAGCTTCAGTGTACATTTACATGCACAGCAAATGGCTCATTTCCACACAGAGTGTGTGTTTGTAATGAGGCTGAAAGCTCACTGAAGTCTGAGTGCTAAGAGCTTAGCCTGAAAAAAGACTCAAGGACTGACAGATTAGAAAGCTTTAAGATTTTTTTCTAATTTTTTTATATTATAAGATGCTAAGTGGGTCACAGAAGATGATATAAATATATACGAAGTCTGAAGAAAAAATAAAATATCCACAGCACTTACAATTATTGTAATCTTAGAAAAGCTCAAGTCTCAAAGCAATGCACTTATTGACCAGCTCCGTTGTTGGCATGAATCATAATAGCTCCATTTATTTCAATGGAGCTCTGTCAGGTTACATCAGCTGAAGACTGGGTCCTATCAGTCTCCCTCTTAACATTCCTGTCATTCCCAAATGGATGTAAGTGCTATATCATTTTTCAACTCTTTAGCTCCTCACATATGCTGAACCTGTGCTTGCAATATGAAGATAATTGCATATATTTACCATTTCTGTCTACAACATTGGAGGAACCTGCAAGTCTATTTAACCTACACACTCATTTCTTCATCAAGGAAGAGTATTTCAAAAGATGTCTTTTAAGCTATCTTTTCATACACTGAAGGAAATGGCTATTGTAATAATGACAGTATCATTTTAGCTGTCAATAGACATTTTCTCCTAGAGTAGCTTCTGGTTGTAAATAATGCCTGTGAGTAGTCCATTTTAGGGGGTTTTCTTCCTTCCCTACCAATACAGCTCCCACGCAATATTTTGTCCAGGATTTCATTCAAGGGAATAAAGTTTTTTGAGGAAAATACTGTTCAGTGTTCTCCATGTCAAGCTAGCAGTTGACATACCAGTGAACTGTTTACAAAAACAAATGCTGCATCCTGTATCCAGCTGACATACTCCTGTGGTTGGTAATTTATTAGTTACTCTTGCTATGAAAGAATATATAGATAATCTTTGTATGGAATTCACTTTTATATAAAAGAATAATTACAATTCTTTTATTTGTGATCACACAACTGACATAGTTCTAGTCATATAATATAAAAACAGTTTACTGACAATCATGTGTGAAGTGCTACTGTATGAATAAGAATCTTTCACTTTGACCACTGAATGATGATCAGTTGGCCTAAATTAATTTTTTATTATTATTTATGACAATATGTTTGTTTCTGAATTCAGAAATTCTGAATTTCTGGAACTAGCAGAAAATTATTTTTAAAAACTAAAAAATGGACTTACAGTATTAGTTATATATCCTGGTTGAAGAGGAAGACAAAACTGGAGTAGAAAAATCCTTGAATACATTTACCAGTGATGGAGAAAATGTTTTATAGATAAATATTTTCTGTGTCAGGAAATAGATGTTCAGCTAGCATAAATCAGCAATGGCACATCCCTTATTTTCCTGAGCTAAGAATCTAGCCCGTATGCTCTACTACTACACAAAAATGGTTTTCATCCTGGTACAAGAAAGAAACAATATTTGCACTCATTTTATAAATTGAAATAATGGGATGAAAAAAGGATGTTAAATAGTGTGGCCAAGGTTGCACAAAAAGTATGTATTCAGGTCAAGTCTGTCTGCACAGTTTGCCTGTCTCTATAACAATTTTGCCATTGCCAAAGTCACTGTATTCAAATTTTTAAAGTAGGATAAACTTGGATTAGGCGTCAAGGACTAAACTCTTACTATCACAAGTGCCTACCTCCCAATAATTATTTAACGTGTATGGCAACTAGAAACAAAAGAAATCTGTCTCACCATATTTGGGGATACTAAAAAAGCTTCCTTGAAAAATATCAAGTTGGACTTATCCTCTTATTAGCATCATGTCACAGATGGGCAGGGGGGGGCAAAAAAAGCAAAGGATTTTTTTCAAAATTGTACAACGGATCATTTACCATCATAGTCCTTTCTGGCTCAGGGTTTGTATTCCTGTAAATCCACAGCAGAGATTATATTATAAAGGAGGGTTCATGTGGTGCTGCGCAAGTCTCCAGCCCATAATTTAACTAGCAATCATCAACTGTCTTCCGTGTATGTTAATCATAAAATAAAGGAAGCTGATGCCTTGCAAATACAACAGCATGTTACTTTGACTTCTGTCCCTAAAAAGATATCTGGACAGGGACACACCACTCATCACTAAAGACTATGTGGTGCTTGGCAAGGGCATGACCATCCAGTCCTAGACAAAGCAAGTGCACCAGACTTTCAGACCATCATGGCCTGGGCAGCAGGATGCACAGTACATCCCACTTCAGTCACAGCTCCCAGAGATCCTGTAATCCCTTCTAGACCCTCCTGGGCAAGCGTTTTGGGTTTCTGTGGTGGGGTTTTGGTAGCAGGGGAGGGGCTGCAGGGACGGCTCCTGTGAGAAGCTGCTGGAAGCTTCCCCGGCTCCAAGCTGGACCCACCTCTGGCCCAGGCCGAGCCCGTCAGCGACGGTGGCAGCTCCTCTGGAAGAACAGATTTGAGAAGGGGAACCGGCAGTGAGTAGGGGATTGGGATGTGAGAGGAACCCCACTGCAGACCCCGAGGTTGGTTCAGAAGGAGGGGAGGAGGTGCGCCGCAGGAGGGGATGCCCCTGCAGCCCTGGTGAGACGGCAGGCTGTGTCCCTCAGCCCACAGAGGGGAGCGGGGGAGCAGATGCCCACCTGCAGCCCGGGGAGAGAGGAGCCCACTCCGGAGCAGGGGGATGCCCCGAAGATGGCTGTGACTCCGTGGGACGGCCCACGTTGGAGCACTCTGTGAACTGAAGGACAGCAGCCTGCAGAAAGGACCCACGCTGGAGCAGTTTGTGAAGGACTGTCTGCTGTGGGAGGCACCCCACGGTGGGGCAGGGGAAGAGTGTGAGGAGTCCTGCCGCTGAGGAGGAAGGAGCGGCAGAGACACCCCATCCCCTGTGTTGCTGGGGGGGTAGGTAGAGAATCTGGGAGTGACGTGCCCGGGAAGAAGGGAGGGGTGGGGGAAAGTGTTTTATGATTTGGGTTTTACTTCTCATTATCTTTGTTTTGATTTGATTGGTAGTAAATTGGATTGATTTTGGTTTTTTCCCCAAGTTGAGCCTGTCTTTTGCCCATGACCATAACTGGTGTGTGATCCCTCCCTGTCCTTGTCTCGACCTACAAGCTTTTCTTTATATTTTCTCCTCCCCATCCCACTGGTGCTGGAGCGGGGGGTGGGGGGTAAGCAAGCAGCTTCCTGGCACTTTGTTACTGGCTGGGCTTAAACCACAACAGCAAGTCATCTTTGGCAATACTTTTTAATGTCCTCTAAGTGGAACATGCGTATGTAACAAAACTCCCAACTTTGTAAATGGTTCTACTGATTTCATTAGCAGAGAAGTTGAGCCTTCTTTGGTCTATCTTCCCAGTTCTGAGGTCTTCTTTTTAAGAACGATTCACACCAAGAGATTAATATGGAATTAATATTGAAGATACATGAAGGCTTTACACCATATTGTTCACGTGCACTGAAATCAGTTGTAATCTATTAATCTGCAATTTGCATGTGGTTAAGCTTCAAGAGTGTTCCCTGTCTGCCTATGCTGTATCTCTTTCTTCAGTGCCTATTGCCAGGCATTTTTCAGAACTGATAGTGGCTTATCACTATCAAAAAGCAGCTCAAAGTCCTTAGGAAAATCTTCAGCTTAACAGCCATCCTTTTAAAATTGTAAATCATACCTGTTTTCCTTCATCTTTATAGCTATTAATAGGCATACTTTTCATGACAACAGGATTTGTTTGCAGGGTTATGAGATATCATCTGCTCCTTCTCCTTCTTCCTCTCTTAAGCTGTAATTTTCTGCCATATCATAACGGGTTGTCCTGGAAATAGCTTGTCACAAAATGAAAGATTTGTTGCTACTGAAAGAGCAGAAACAGCTGTAAAAGTGCAAAAGTTAGATTTCAGCCAAATGTTCTTTAAACAAATGAATAGGAAAAAAGGAGACCCTAAACAAAGCTTACTTAAGCTGCTTTGTTTCTCCAGACAGTCTGCAAAGTCTGGGAAGATAAGAAGAGTCCTACAAATGGTTGTAGCTTCAAATAGATTGTGTGGGTGGATAAATATAGGGGAGCACAGTGAGTGATGGAAATAGGATGGGCTTGGGTCTGTACTAAGAAGGAAAACAGATTTATTTTCTAGCAGAAAGCAATTTCCATGAATAAATAGGATGGCTCATCATTACCTGCTTTAAGCATGATTAGGCTAAATATACTTCCAGCAGTCAAAACAAAAAAAGATCGAAATTAAGTTTTGCTTTTCTCTGAAGAGGCTCTGCTGCACCCAGTTGGTGTCAGGCATGAGGACAGGAGGGGGGCAGGGTCTAGCTACCACTCTCTGATGTTCAGGGTGAAGGGGAAAGAAACATGGCAGCTATTTCCGCAGATGCTCTAATCCCCAGGGTTATTCTGCCAGCAGGGCATGCCAGAAGGCTCCATGCTATAGCTGTGATATGTGACCAAATATCCCAATATGTGCCTTTTAGTGGTCCCAGCAGCAGGGGCAGGCAGACCTGTAGCCTACCAGCTCTGTGTCCCTGTGTGTGTAGGTGTGTGTACATGAGACTCTCCTGTGCTAGGGACATCCCCAAAACAGCAGTGACAGACAACCCCTGTTTCTTTTGTACTACATGAGCAGAGCAATGGGCTGGAACTAGAGCTTGCTGTATATAGTACACAGAGGTTAAGTCTATTCACATTTTTCCAGTTGAGCACCTCAGGGGACAGACCAGCCCATTTTTCTCAGTTACCCAAAAGTTGAGTGATTATAGCCAGTGAAATTAGAAGCATGGTCAAACCCTTCTACTAGAAAGACAACTGAAGCCTGTAAATATTCCCAGGAAGGTGCATTTTTAATCAATATAATGTGTATGGCAGTATTTGGTTTTCCAGTAGTATTTACTCAACTTTACACAGGAAAGTAAACTCAATCAACGCAAACAAAAATAGTTGATGTTTCAGTTATACATGGTGTGTACAAACAGAAATAAGCTTCTGATGTTGCCTCTGGGCTTAAAACCTGGTCTTATTCATTACCTTTACTAAGAGGCTACATTTTTTTATCCTCTGAATAGTTATTATTATTGTGGCTATGTTGATAATTTCTGGTAGTGGGCTGTTGTCCCATCCATAAAAGACATTGTTATGAACTGCAAATATATGCTAAAATATTCTACCAGATGATGAGAAGAAAAATTATTATAATTTTTATTTACTTGTTCTAAAGTAAACATCTGTAAACTAATTACAAGATACACCTTTTATAGAGATTCTGTGAATGGAAAAGACTCACTGATTACCAGTTTTGTCTTCAGTTCTATTTGATGAATCACATTTAATTACAACATAATTAGGTAGCACCTCTGGAAAAATATGCCATGTAATAGTTATAAAGAATGAAGTGATCACACTGTAATTTTGAAATACATCATAGCAATTCTTTTCATTAAATTTCTGTGCAAAGGATGACACTTATCTTAATTGTCAGTGTCAATACTATAGTCCTAATATTATAGTTTCCAAAAACCTAATTTCAATCCCAAAGTAAAGTCTGTGTTTACTTAAGAAATCATCCAGACCCATTTAACTTCAAACACTCAAGGAACTCCATTAGACTACTAAATATAAGAAAATACAGAATTCTCTGGTTTCTAGAAGCTTTAGACAACATCGGAGTCCTCTAGCATAATTCTGATTTAAAACAGTACATTATGCAGGTTTGCAGATATATTTTAGTCTCTAGAGAATAGAAATATTGCTAAAAACACCTACATTTACATTATTGCATCTTCCAGTGACTTGAGGCAGGATCAGGGCTCCATATGATTGAAATGTATCAGCATTTAAAGAAAAGCAAAACCAAAAAAGTCCTTGCTGGATTTATGTAGAAAGGAAACAAACAAGCAAAGACAATTTATGAGGCAGAAATCTCATCACAGCTTTTCTTGTTGACCTGATGACTGGGTAGAGAAAGTAGCAACAATACTTGTGGATACTCCAGTGACCCCATCTTCAGAGAAGCAACCTTCTCTCAAACAGCTACGTCCACCCCTAGCTATAAAATACCTTGCATACTGGCAGTGCATGTGTTCTGCTGACAGGCCTTTTCATTTGGGATGTGTTAGGCAGGCAGTCCACCATCAGCTGTGGGCCACACATGCAGAGATCTGCTGTAGGGCCTCACGTTACACGGGTTGTCTAGAGTGCTATGGCCGGTCTTAAGAATCTCAATATGGGCCTGAGTCATCGTTTTGCTACTCGTACTTGACTTAGTTTTATTTTACAAAAGCTTATTAGGAACCTGGGCTGTCTATAGGCTTTTCATGTCCTTTTTGGTCCTTCAGCAACAACCAGGATGCTAGGTCAGGCCGAGGAGTCATCAAGAAAATACCCTCAGTTACCAGAACAGACTTCAGTATGCCCTTATTTTGCATACTGTTGTAGTGGTCCTGTTATTTGACTACCTGCCAAGAGTGATCTTTCAGAAGTGATGAGTCACTCCTAAAAAATTACTGGCTTGGCTTAAAAACCTTAAGTCTTAAAATTGCATATTGAGCCTCAATTTATTTGTCCACTGGATTTTTAACCTTTGGAATTGGCATCTTCACATGTTTCCCTAGCTCAGAAGGCTAGCCATATAGAAGATTTTGATGTCTCCTTTTCTGTTTTCAGGAGGTTTTTTAGTAGAAGCTTGATTTCTTCCATACTACAGGATACCCTGAGGTGCATTTCCAGGTAAAAAATGCCAGACACTTTGAAGTGTGGTAGCAGTCATGGAGGTTACCAAAGTTGCAGACCGAACATCAAGGAAGAAAAGCAAGCTAGCTAAACACTCACCCTCCCTGGCATGATTTTTTTTTTTCTGTGAAGTTTTCTATACAGAGAGCAGTTGGGGTACTAGAGGAGGCTACACCGCTTTGCTGCCAGTGCAGCTACTGGGGCAGCTGAGAACAGCTCCTGTGAAAAACTCCGGTGCCACACATGTGCTGTCTTCTCTGCCCTCTCTACAGTTCTACAGAAGAAAGACCCACAAGCAGGGCTTTTCGATCTAATGGGTGCTGCCACGTTTCTGGGATACTGTGGATTGTTGCAGTGAAGGTGTTTTTTAAGCCCAAAGGGCTTTCAGAGGAAAGGGCAGCAGTGTGCAGCCACCAAGTCTGCAGTGCAGTTACTCGAGGAAATAAACTCGAGGCCGGATATTCCACCTAAATGTGAAGCTGCTGTAACCTAAAGGAAAACTAACTTAAGAAATGCAAGGATGATTTTTCTCTTTTCTTTTCTACCCATGCAATTCGCAGTATGAACCAGTGCCAGGAGGTCATCCAGTGCCAAGAACCACGACCAGCCCTCTGCAAACTGAGCTGTGTGTCTCTCACAAGGGTTGGTGCACAGTATTATTTTCCATAAATTCCCAGGTCCTGAAAAAATGCCTAATGATTGCCTATGTGTCTCAAGGGGCATAAAATAAATTAAAAAAAAAAATGTTGTTATGGGCTTTTGGATAGGTTTAAACGCATTAAAACTGTAAAGGTTCTTAGATGTAAAAACAGTAAGAAGAAAATCAGGCATGTGTAATACTAAAACTTTTATTGCATTACAAGAAACTCAGTAGTAGGTTGACTTTAAGTACCTTTGGCTCAAGTGAACATAAATGTATGGTTTATCTTTTCCAATTGCCTGTGTTTTTAGTACTGTTTTGCTTAAAACATTTTCTTGTTAAACTCCTGTTTGAGAAATGCTATCCAAAAATGTTAAAATTAGGTATGATGTTCAACTGAGAGCATAACAGAGTCAGCTATGAATGTGAAATAGTATTCTTCAAGTTTTTAACCCAGATAAATAATGCTAACAGGGATAAGAGAATATAGAATTGTTAAAAATTTTCATTAAAATTATTTTTTCTTTCTTTCTCATGATCCAAATCAATGGAAACTTTCTGACATGATCGCAGAAATCCTTCTGGAAAGAAATTACTAAGAAATTATTCTGGAGGGTAACTCCAAGATAAAATGCTGAGATCTATATAGCATGGAATATAATTATGGCAGAGGAAGGGAATGATCACAGCCATGAAAAAGAAATATAATCTGCTTTGGAGAATTAAGTAACTTCATCCCCAGTAAGTTCAGTACATTTCTCATCAGCATTAATAGGAGTTATACCTGCTCACACTATGAGTAAATTTAAACAAGTTAATTTTATCCTTCTCAACCTAGGAAGATGACTTTAGGAAATGAAGGATGAAGATTGCTAAGATAACTGACTTAGGATGAAGATGCCTACATTGTCCTTCTGCAAAACCCATTAATTCCCTTTTCTGTGTTAGCTTTCTGCCCAGTCAAATATTTGTGAATGGCTACTCCTTGTTCCAGCATAATATTCATAACAATATTATAGTATAGTATAGACTTGGGTCTAAATAAGAAGGTACTAAGCTTCCAAATCTGTCTGCAAAAGATTTTGACCTGAAACAAAACAAGCTTTGAATTAACAAAATTATTTTAGAAGGTAATATACCATCATTTCGGAAAGACCAGCCCCACTGATCTCACAAGTATCCTGCATTTTACATTTTGCACCACCTCCAGGTCTATATTCAACAGGCTTCTGTCCTTCATTAACAGCTTTTCAGTATCTTGGTCTGAGTTCTTCTCTCTTTGTTTGTTATCATAGCAAACAAAATTCTAGTCAGATTTACTGCAGCTGGGAAAATAACAGTTATTCAGAGTTCATAATCATGCTGGTGACACCTAAACCTCTTTCATTCCATTTAAATGAAATTTGCCTTTCTCATGATTACTTCTGCCAATAGCTTAAAAAAAAAATAATTCAACTTACTAGCAAAATCTCCACAAATCATAAAAGCTTCAAACTACATTACAACAGACTCCTATTCTCTCTTCAATTTTAACAACTTTAACATAACACAGATGTTCAGGAAAACACCATACACAGCATACCTGAGAACTCAGAGGTAAATACAGGGTTCTGGGCCAGATTTCTCCCAGGTGAAGGAAAAGCAGTGCCAGTGTTTTAGCTTTGTGGCTGTTCTTCAAAAGCTTTCTTTTCTGAAATGCTAGCTCTTTATGAGTCATATTAATCCCTGCTGCAACTTCTGTTTAGATACAAAGAAAAATCCTGCCTTACATCATGCAAAAATCACATTCAATCACATTATATTCTGCAGGTGTTAAATATACAATATGATGTAAATCGGTGGTGATCTATGTAGAGCAATATGTGTTCCCAGGGTAAGAATTTAAAATAAAGATATCCTGGTTTAGGTTCAGATTAGTAGCAAGTATAACAGGAAATAAAATGGCCAGATAGTGCTTAACAGCATGTACTCTAAAGAACTGCTTACAACTTAGAATGGAATTTTAATGAGGTAAAGGTTAATTGGAAAACATACCTTTTCTATCTAACCTTCCAAATTTAATTAAATATCACAAAACCAGCAAAGACTCAGTATGCTTTTTTAAAGTAACACTAGTCTGATTAAAATGAATAGTTCTTGAGCTCAATTCTGCTTTCACTTTTCTGAAGTAACTCTTCTGTAGCCAGTTATCTCTCACTACCAATAAAACCTCCTCCTTTTTCTGAAAGCTCCCGGTTATATCACCCAACCTGTCCTTACAAGAAAAGAGCTGAGCCTCCTCCAGGCTGGGAGTTCAAACCTGCCTGTTTGCATCTGGAAGTCAACTGGAATGGGAATTGTCTTTGCAGTATGCCTTGGGTCCTAAGAGGAAAGAAGTAAGAATAGTATATTTCACCACCAAAGCTTCACTGTTCCTGGTCTCTGTAAGATGAGGGGAATGAAAGATCTTGCAGCATCTAGGAGACAAATCTCTCCTTCAGTCTTTATTTGTCTGGAATTTAATAAAGCCATGCTGAAGATTGAAGTTCTGTGATTTGGGGGATTTAGAGATTTCAAACTGACTTTTTGAAAATACTCTTTAAGTACTTAATAATCATAGAATCATAGAATACCAGGTTAGAAGAAACCTCAAGGATTGCCTGGTCCAAGCTTTCCTGGCAAAAGCATGGTCTAAACAAGGTGGCCCAGCACCCTGTCCAGCTGAATCTTAAAAGTGTCCAATGTTAGGGAATCCACCACTTCCCTGGGGAGATAATTCCATTGACTGATTGTTCTCATTGTGAAAAAATTTCCTCTTGTGTCCAACTGGAATCTCCTCAGGAGTAACTTGTACCCACCACCCCTTGTCTTTTCCATGTTACTCCTTGTAAAAGGAGAGTCTCCATCTTCTTTGTAGCCACCCTTTAAATACTGGAACATGGTGATAAGGTCTCCCCTCAGCTTTCTTTTCTCAAGGCTGAACAGACCCAGTTCTCTCAGTCTTTCCCCATATGGCAGGCTTCACCGTCCTTTGATCATCTCTGTGGCCCTTTTCTGGACCCTCTGCAGCCTGTCCACATCTTTTTTGCATAGTGGGGACCAAAACCGAACACAGTATTCCAGGTGTGGCCAGAAAAGCACTGAGTAGAGTGGGATAATGACTTCTTTATCTCTGTTGGTGATGCCCTTGTTGATGCAACCCAGCATCCTGCTGGCTTTCTTTGCCACAGCAGCACGCCGTTCACTCATATTGAGCTTGTTGTCCACCAGGATCCCCAGGTCCCTTTCCACAGAGCTGCTCCCCAGCTGGGTAGGTCCCAGCCTGTGCTGCACTCCTGGATTATGTTTTCCCGGGTGCAAGACCTTACACTTGTCCTTGTTGAACTTCATAAGGTTCTTGTTAGCCCACTCTTCCAGTCTATCCAGGTCTTCCTGCAGGGTGGCTCTGCCTTCTGAAGTGTCCACTTTCCTACTCAGTCTGGTGTCATCAGCAAAATTCATCAGGTTACACTTGATCCCATCATCCAGATCACTTATTAAGATATTAAATGGTGTTGGGCCCAATATCAATCCTTATATCATATAATAATATAACATGGGAAGAAGTTGCAATGATGATAGCAAAATTAAAAAAAAAAAAAAATCCAAAAAGAATGAATAGTGAATGTTACAACACTGCATGAATTTTAGTTTGTTCAAATTCTCCAAAACCAAAAATCTGGTGAGTATTTTAATGTGTTCCACAGGGCTTTTTAAGTTGCTTTAACTTTTTGAATTTTTTTAATTTGCTTAATTTTTTACAGTTTTGTTTTTCCACAAAGAAGGTTCCATCAAAGTATTTACCACCCAGCTTTAGCATCATCTTGGAGCTAAATTACAATTTTTCTATGACCAAATAAAGTACATTATAAGGATTTTTACTTGCCTCTAGCATTAATTTTGCAAATACTTCTGTGCAGCCTTTACAGCCACATTCCAATTTCCAGCTCGCTACTTTTAAAAGCCCCGGAGAAGAAGTACCTTAGAGTAACCATTTACACCAGGGCACAGCGATGTCTGTACTGCTGTGATGACTGTGAAGTTAGAGGAAGGACTGAGCCAGAGCTCCACTCCAATCCTCAGTCCATTTTAGCTGCTCCTAATCTATCAGATTTGGAGAGTAACTGGGCAGCAGAAACTACCATCGCTTGCACTCTAGACAATTATCAGATAGGGCCTATATTTCTCTTCTCCATTCCTCTAAATGTGAATGAGAGTCATGCTTTGATCTCTAAAGCTCTGAGGGAGAAACTGAAGGAGTCAGAGCAGCAGCTTGCCAGTAGGCATAGAAAAACTTGATATCTACAGAAAAGTAAATTAAACATGGCAGTACCATTCTATGGCACTGAAATCAAATGCCATCGACCAGCTCATGTCCATACTACTGAATTGCTTTCCCCTCCCAAGCAGGATGGCCTTACCCAGTTTTCTTGTTAGGACTTTTGCTAACATCTGAGCAAGGCCCCAGCATGGGCTGAGAGATGGCTGGTGAGGGCAAAACCACCCTAGGGACAGCTATGACAAGTCACCGCTGTAGCTGGTCAGGGTCCAGGCCCCAGGAACATTTCCTGCCAGCACTTGACTTACTCATATGGATACAGTGATAGCAGCATTCAACAAGGCAGGGATAGCTTCAAACTAGCAAGGAGGCAGCCAGGCACCTGTTTTAACAAAAAGTTAAGCAAAATGCAATAGCAAGCAAGCTCTGAAACCATTAGGCTGTTGCAGGTCCACAGCCAAGTCACGGCATAGGACAAATTTGTTTTAAGTTGTCCGCAAAAGGAAGTTTAGCTGAACTCAACCTGTTTTGGTTTTCCCCATGTTCAGTATAAGTTACATAGATATACACGCATCCTTTAAATAATTCAGGAACTACCCTTTTCACTTTAAAAATAAATTGTTATGCTTTGCTGCTCACTCATTTCACTAAGCTTCCCACCAGTGAAAAACTGTAGAGAAATTTTTAAAAAGCATTTCCAGTACAAGGAGTCTTGGAAGTACGTCAGACCCTTTTCCTCTGCCATCCCATCTCTATTCATGATTTTAACCATACACTTAATGAGACTGAGATTCATCTCAAAAATTCTCCTCACAGCTGTCAAGCATTCCTTGCTCCTTTTCCTTAAGCTCATCTGAATTCTCTGAGTAGCACCATTTCTGCCGTGAAGTTCCCTCATGACATGCTGACTCTCTGATTGACAGGCAGCACACACACACCAAGCAGAATGTCAAAGAACATGACAGGATAAAACCAAACATAGCTTAATACAGTTATGATAATGCCAAACTACTTAAAATTCTCTATACCTTTGACAGACTAGCCATGCACTGTATGTCTTTCAAAGCTGTGCATCTGCCTAGAAAAACTAGTTTCTCTGGCCCTTGAAGGAGATAAATACCATTTGCATCTTAGACCAGGTTTAAACTAGAGCTAAGTAAATTGATTTTTATTGATGACAGTAAGATGTTTATTGTGGTCTTTCAGACTTACAAGGTTGCATCTCACTGCATATTTAATGTGTGATGTAAAGGCTACCTGACTTAAATGGCACTCTTATTAAAGTTTGATAAATGGTAAAGACCTAACTTACAAATATTTTCACAGTTGAAATCTGCAAGACAAGGTTACCTGTAAATTATGTACTCATATTTGCAGAAAATAACTGGGAAAAAAAAAAAAAAAAGAGAATTCATTATTTCCTAGAAGATTATTCTTCAAAACTTGATTGTAGCAGTAACTATTTCAGATTTTCCTGTCATTCAAGCAAGGAGAAGGCAACAAAAAGGTGACTTCAGCAGGAAGCACAAAACACTGAGAAAGAATAATTAAGCAAAGAACTCCTAAACAGCTCACAGGCTAAAAATTATTCACTCAAGCAAGTGTATTTGTTTCCAACAACAAGTATGTTGGGAAAGTTTAGGAGTCATTTATAGACACAACTTTGAATGCTGCTATACAAATGGTTTTCCTACACAGAGAAGCCATCATGCAGCACAAAGGGCATGAATCTACAGCATGCTTGTTACTCCTGCCACTCTTCTGTGGACACATTTCAGTTGACATTAAAGCCATACATTGTAGTACTACTAAATGAAACAGGGCCACAGCCTTATTTCGTATCCTTATGGATCTAAGACGCACCTAATATGGGGGTAGGGGAGCTTTCTCATTACAAAAGTGTCCAAAATAAAGCCTGTGCTACAGCCCATCCAAGAGGTGCTTTGCAGCATGAAACCATGTGGCATGACTGGCAGTGTGCCACGAAGACATGTGAGCAGTTTGGGAAGGCAAAGCCTGCTGAGGGAGCACTGGAGGTGTACGTGGTGGGAGCCATACCCAATACTGTTGTTGGGCATGGTGTCTCCTGTCCTCCGAGCCATACTCAAAAAATATCTCAGAAAGTGCGAGCCAGCACAGAACAAAACATCTGGGGGGCATGCAGGATATGTCCAGTTAAACAGTCTGAATGGTCAGTAGACCAGTGTTTGAAATAACTCCCCATCTCTCTTTCTTTTAGCACTACAGAAAGAGGCTGAGAATTCAGCAGCTCACTGGCCTTTGCAGAAAAAGTTAGCACAAAAGCCTCCTCCTGCTACCCATGCACAGCAGCTGCAGGAGGGGCAACCAGCCTACTACCAGCACCTTGACAAGGTTTGAGTTTTAACTACTTCTGCCTTTTAAAATAGTCCATCACCAACTTCATTGTTGCCAACACCTTCTTTTATGCTATAAACTTCACTTACTCACGCATCCTCTCTCTGCTTTCCTTTTAAGATCTGAGGAAGTGTTTGTGTGCCCAAAGCTTTTTGAATCTTACTGGCTATACTAGCTAGTAATAAACTAAATTACCCCCATCTATAGTCTGGCTCTGGTTTTTGTCCATAGACTATCATGGCTAGAGCAAAATATAAAGTCCATCTAAGGTTGCGCTTTTGCTCAAGAACTCTCCTGCACTTGTAATAAATGCTGCATTTTGAGCAGATGGCAGTAAAAGAGCACCTCTGAAACAAACAAACAAAAAACCCCACCAACCCTCACAGCCTACTACTTGAGGATTGATTTTTCATCCAAAATCAGAATTTTTTCACTTGAAAAGTTGAATACAGTAGTTTTCAGTCAAGCCAAACTGAACATTCTTACATCATTTGGCCAAATGTAAACTTTTAGTTATGAGACAGTTCACAGTCCCACTATTTATTTTATGATATCTCAAGGGAATTTGAAGTCTCCAAAATTCTCTGTCACCCAAGCTGCCTGGCAAGAAAACACCTTATATGCAGGAGCATAGCACTGATCTTCACTGTCTTCTCACAGCATCTCACCCAACACAAAGTCTGAGCTAGTCTCTCCTCAAGAAGCTACTAAGCAAGAGGCTCTGTGAGAGTTTCAGTAAACCATTAAAGGACCGTTTAAATTCTGAGACAAGCCAGAAGGAAATAACCTACTTGGGAATTAAAAAAAATATAATTTTCTTGATATATCAAAACACTTGTTTATCTAGACCTTTCCAGATTAAATACATCTTCTGCTAAAAGCAAATCACATGTGCATTTTTTAACTTGATGGGATTTCTTTGCTTGTTTTACTACACATGACATTACTAAGCATGATTTTTACCCTGAAAAATTCTACAGAATCAAAAAAGCACAAGTCTTTGTCACTAACATTGTATGAAAAAATTGAGGACCTCAATACACAACGGTCTGCAGTGTTGTTTAGATATCATCCTTTTCCCTAGCCCTGAGTCTATGGTTAGTTTCTCACTCCTCCCATCATAGAAACATAGAATCATAGAATCATTTAGGCTGGAAAAGACCTTCAAGATCATCAATGCCCACTAAACCATGTCCTGAAGTACCCCGTCTACTCGCTTTTTGAATACCTCCAGGGATGGTGACTCAACCACTTCCCTGGGCAGCCTATTCCAATGTCTGACAACCCTCTCAGTAAAAAAATTTTTCCTAATATCTAACCTAAATCCCCCTTGCCGCAACTTGAGGCCATTTCCTCTTGTCCTATCTCCAGCCACCTGACAGAAGAGACCAGCACCCACCTCACTACAACCCCCCTTCAGGTAGTTGTAGAGAGCGATAAGGTCTCCCCTCAGCCTCCTCTTCTCCAGACTAAACAGCCCCAGTTCCCTCAGCTGCTCCTCATAAGACTCGTGCTCCAGGCCCTCACCAATTTGGTTGCCCTTCTCTGGACACGCTCCAGCAACTCAATGTCTTTCCTGCAGTGAGGGGCCCAAAACTGAACACAGGACTCAAGGTGCGGCCTCACCAGTGCCCAGTACAGGGGAACAACCACCTCCCTGCTCCTGCTGGCCACACTATTTCTGATGCAGGCCAGGATGCCGTTGGCCTTCTTGGGCACCTGGGCACACTGCTGGCTCATATTTAGCCGGCTGTCAAGCAGCACCCTCAGGTCTTTTTTGGCCAGGCAGCTTTCCAGCCACTCTTCCCCAAGCCTGTAGCGCTGCCTGGGGTTGTTGTGACCCAAGTGCAGGACCCGGCACTTGGTCTTGTTGAGCCTCATACAGTTGGCCTCAGCCCATCGATCCAGCCTGTCCAGATCCCTCTGTAGAGCCTTCCTACCCTCAAGCAGATCAACCCTGCCTTCCAACTTGGTGTCGTCTGCAAACTTACTGAGGGTGTACTCAATCCCCTCATCCAAATCATCAATAAAGATATTAAACAGAACAGGGCCCAACACTGAGCCCTGAGGAACACCACTTGTGACCCGCTGCCAACTGGATTTCACTCCATTCACCACAACCCTCTGGGCTCAGCCATCCAGCCGGTTTTTCACCCAGCAAAGAGTACAATCATACTTGCTGATTACTGCTGCTTTTAACTTAGAAACATTTAGAAAATTCATCTTTTTTCTTTACAAGGCTGAGCCAGTTACTCAGAACACAGCAGTTTCCAGAGCTATTCCTTAATTACACTCATTGCAAAAATAATGACTTAATTTGATAAATACCTTTAATTTGAAACTTTCATGTCTCAATATCTGCACCAAGGGTAAACTGCTGAATTCCCACTGACAGCCGTGGAAGAAACACGTCTAACAATACTCTCTGCAATGAGGAGATTCTTTTTTTCTTTGTTCATTACTATTCCTTAATTTCTACTTTGGGATCTGCTGCTTCTCGGGTGCAAGAAAAGCAAAATAATGCAGAGAAAGGTTCAATACATAGGCATGGTATGAAGTCGCAGACTGTGCTTGCTATATAACAGGAAATTTTCAAGATGAAAAAGTAAAACAATGGGGACAATGAAAGCACCCTTACAGATTCATTGTAGAAACTGCAACTAGCATCTTATTCAAATGAAGACCAAGTTCAGCATGAGGAAACTGCTGTCTAAGAGAGCTAGCAAAGATTAAAGCAGATCAGCTAATAGTAGCTGAAACTGCAGTATTTTGAATTCAGTTGGATTATTCTTAACTTGTGCCTTTAATGGGTTATGTTCACACTTGTTCTTTCTTTCAATCTGAGTTATATAAATTGCTATGCAAGCACAAGATAATGTTTTCAAATAGACTCATTGGCGCATTAATCTATAGCACTATAATCGGCCTGAAGATCAGATTTTTTTTTTTCATTAAGCAGTGAATGTCAGCTCCTTTGGGTATACAAGGTGTCATCAACTTTATGCCAGCTTTGCTGACTCATATAAACATCTACACTTCTAAGCATTAATTTTCTTAGAGCTACAGCACATTATGTACTAAGGGGGATCACAAGTAAGCAAAATCATCTGGAAAATATAGTCTAAATTTATATTGCTTCTGCTGAGAGGATTAATTTAACTGGCTGGAGATGATAGAATATATATTAAGCCATTAATGTTTATAAATCTAGAGACACAAAATAACTCATTTTACACCAGCTATTATTACCACACTCGTTTTGTTTTTATGTGCTCAAAATGCTCTGTTACCTGAGTGTTGAGAGTACCCTGAAATCATTAAGTAGCTTTATATTCAAGGGCAAATGCATCTTGTGATTTTGAATTTTTTGAAGATTTGAGAAAATCTGATGTTTTGTTTTCTAGTTGAACAGCCACACTGACTGAAAACAAACCGCAACTTCCTTTTCTAAGGAGGTGTGCTCTTACCTTTTTTGATGGCAAGGTATATAGATAGGAATACCTGAACTTAAGCTACTGTTTCAAAGTCTTAGCTCTTCAAGTGGTGTTTCATGAAATCAGGCAGCTCCCTCAGGTAGCAATCCCTCCCCTCTTTCAAGGGGATCACAGAAGGACAACTCCCTTTTTGCTGTTGTGTAACACCAGGGACAGAGAGTACGTGTCACGTTGGCAGCCTCCTTCTTCTTCCCAAGACATGCAGGCAGCAAAGAAACACAAGAAGAGAGAGCAAAACTGCACCATAGTGAAAGGATCAAGAAAAAATGGATTCAGTCTTGGGGAGAGATTTAAAATATTGAAATAGAATATTTTGTAAAGAGACTTATTCCTTGATAAAGAACTATTCTGCTTCTTTGTCTTTGGAAATGGACATAGACAAAATTTAATACACAGATTTACCTCTCTGTGGGAGAGGGGAAAGGCTGAATTCCATGTAAATAGATAGATGGCTGGGTTTAGTATGTATGTGTAGATTTATTGATGTGGTTTTATGATGCTTTTACTACTTCTGAAATCGAATCTCAGTAAGTCTTAAAAGTAAGGCTTTTGAATCACATACTGTCTCCTGCTGCACAGAAGCCAAAGAGTAGGCCTAGTTAGTTAAGTACTAAAGACAAGGAGTTACCCAGCTCACCCTGTCAGATGCAGAATAGGTGCTGTTTTTATTTTTCCTTGTTATTGCATTGACTTCATTCATATTTATCATTTAAAACAATGTTAGAAAAAATTTAAGTGCACTTAGGTCGTTCAGGGAAATGATAATTGAATACTGAGCCACCTCTTTTTAAGGTCATCAGAACAGAATTGGCATGGGTTAGCCTTTATTCCTCACAGCTATACAAATTAAGCTGACAGCCTCCATTTTTTACAAGCAGACTCCCTTCTGTGAGCATCAGTGGTGAATAGAAACATCTGGTAAGTATGAACACTGTCTCACCTGAATTCCAGCTTTTCTGGTATTGTTTCAGTAGTTCTTGATTTGGTAGGTCACTATAATTTTCTATATTTTCACAGCTTTATGATCATAATAGAATACAAACATCTAGATTGTCACTGCCAGGAACATTTAGGCTGACATTAGTATCTGTTCTTTGCACACTCTTAATGATAAGCTGACTGGAAGAGCAACCAGCACATGTATGCCTTTTTTTAAAAAAAAACAGCTGTTTTAGCAGCAAACAAGTATCTATTAAACTGATTACATGCAATTTTAAATATTTTCTGAAGAAGGGTTCTTAAGACTACGTAAGTTCAGTGAAGTGTCATAAATTATGAGAAATAAGTTTTAAACTTTTAGCAATATGTTAAAGAATTCAGTGGACCAACAGTAAATTTCCCTGCATCTACACCAAGCAAATAAAAATGAAACTATAAACACTGCAGAAACATCTTTGCAATTTTCTCATTTGAACCAGGCAGCTTTAACAATTTTTGAGCCTATCTGGTGTTTGTATCAATTTACATTGGTGTTTGTAAATTTATACAGTGAGGAAGATACTAGAACAACATTAGAATCCTAGTGTTTGCTCTGAGAAATATCAACCCAGCCTTGGAAACTTTCTGTTAGAAATTTGGCAAAACAGGATGCTGGATTCAGTGAATAACAGGAGTGCCCTTCCCCTACCAACATCTTGAGAGAGAGGTGTTATGTCCATTCTGTTAGCGATCACACATCTGCTGCTCTCAATGAAGCAGGGACCAGCTGGAAATCTGAGTCACACAGAAAACAGACCTTAAGCTGAGTTGCTTTCCAGTCTCAGTTTTACAACTAAGCAAGGGCGAATGCTGTCTTGAGACCCAGTACTCCCCACTGCTGTCTTATGACCTAAGTCCTTTTATAAGTCAGAGAGCCACCCAGTGTGAATTCCTGTGACCACATGAAATGTTTCCGTCCTATGACAAGACACACACCAGAACCTGAGTGCCACAGATTCAGCTTTGTAATATTCACAGCTGAAATGCTTTGACACATTACAAACCCATGTAGGGCACCTAAGCAGCCTGTTCAACACAGAAGCCTACAAGATGGGGAAAAAAAGGCTGATGCCCACAATTTATGAATATTTTCATCCAGAGATGTGACAGATCAGTTCACATCAAAGGACCCCAGCTGTTGGAAGATCCAAGTCTCCACAGACCAGATAGCATTTTATCTGGGAAATGCATCTTATGCAGTTTCTCAGTGTTAGGCTATGGGGTAGGTGAAGGAAAACACCATTTCCTCCTTCTTTAGGCTTAAAAGACACACCACAAACTGTAAGCTTGTCAGGTCACACCAAGAAGAAGGGAAAGCAGATGCATAGTTAGTGAACCCCAACACAGAGTTGCCAAGGTACAAACACAAAATTCTCAACACTTAAGATTTAGGCTGCCAGGGAACAGCGCTGGCAGAAACGCAGCCAGAGTCCCTAGATGCCCTCAGATTAGGCAATGACTCATGAAGGCTTTTGAAGGGCTAGCTGTGAGACTGCAGTGACCAGTGTGGCTCTTAGACACTAAATCCCTGTTTCTCCCTGTTTAGATGTGTCACTGGTGGTGGGCTAAATAGGAAGTTTATGGACTGCAATTCCTAAAAAAACTGTAATGTTAGCTACCTGGATGAGCATGTTTGAAAATAATCTTCCACGATCACATCAGCGTAGATGCATCTCTTTTTTCTTCATATACTCATTTCATTGAGGAATATTATCCAATTTACAACAAATTCTGCAAATCGGGGACCATATCAGAGACCAGTACAAGGGACTAAATCGATCTGAGCTAACCTTGGGGATAAACTAAGTTACCTCTGATTTACATCAGTACCCTCAAAGGAGGGTTAGATTACAAGAATATCTGTGTTAACCTCAAATACATATTAACCATAAGAAGTAGAACACTGTAATAAGTAATTTTGAAGGAAAAGAGAACATTTCTCCAGGCAGTTTGCTGATAGACTGTGAAATTTGTTTCTGCAGGGATTACAGTGTCTTATATTGGACTTTGAAAGGAAGTGATCTTTTTCAGGAAAAAAAATTAAAATTTATTTCTGATGGGACAAATGTGGGTAATGGGCAGGAGCTGATGACATAGGATTAAAAATGGAATTTTGCCCTTATGGAAACCGTACTGTTGGCAAGCTATGTTATGTCTGTCCTCTCCCTTCTGCTGAAGCATTAGACAAAGCAACTGCTGGAAGTAGAATAATGGACCTGAAGGACCAAAAACCCAATCTGGTGGAGCAGATTGTGTTTTTGTATTCAGAGCCATTTAACAAACCACATTGTGAATCGACTCTGAAAAATCAGTACCTTGATAACCTTTAAACAGGATTTTATATTGGCCAGATGGATCATGGCAGAGCCTAGTCAAGACTGGGGTCTCATTCTGCTAGGTAATCAACAAACATGAGAAATTAAGGCTGGGAGGGAAAACAAACATGGCACTTATAGTGTGCTATTAAATACAGTGCAGAAGCACCTGAACAAGCAGAGAGAAATTATTCTTATAACTTGAACCAGTGCAGCCACCTCTTGCAGCCTAATGAGAACTAAAGCCTATGGATCTCTAATCTCTAAGGCCCAGGTCCCCCTGGGCTCTCAGTCCACTATTATCATAGGATCATAGCATCTTGGAAGGGACCTTTAAAGGGTTGAAGGGACCTTTAAAGGCCATCTAGTCCAGCCCCCCTGCAATGAGCAGGGACATCTTCAACTAGACCAGATTGCTCAGAGCCCCATCCAACCTGATCTTGAACGTTTCCAGGGAAGGGCCATCTACCACCTTTCTGGGAAATCTATTCCAGTGTTTCACCACCCTCATTGTAAAAGATTTCTTCCTTGTATCTATCTAGACTGCATCTACCCTCCTTAGTTTAAAACTATTACCCCTTGTCCTATGGCTACAGGCCTTACTAAAAAAGTCTGTCCCCATCTTTCTTAGAAGCCCCCTTTAAGTATTGAAAGGCCACAATAAGGTCTCCCTGGAGTCTTCTCTTCTCCAGGCTGAACAACCCCAACTCTCAACCTTTCCTTGTAGGAGAGGTGTTCCATCCCTCTGATCATTTTTGTTGCCCTGCTCTGCACCCACTCCAACAGGCCCATGTCTTTCCTGTGTTGAGGACTCCAGAGCTGGATGCAGTACTCCAGGTAGGGTGTCACAAGAGCAGAGCAGAGGGGCAGAATCACCTCCCTCGACCTGCTGGTCACACTTCTTTTGATACAGCCCAGTATACGGCTGGCTTTCTGGACTGTGAGCACGCATTGTCAGCTCATGTGTAGCTTTTCATCCACCAGTACCCCCAAGTCCTTCTCTGCAGGGCTGCTCTTGATCTTTCATCCCCCAGCCTGTACTGATTCTGGGGGTTGCCCTGACCCAGGTGCAGGACCTTGGACTTGGCCTTGTTGAACCTCATGAGGTTCACACAGGTCAACTTCTCAAGCTTGCCCAGGTCCCTCTGGATGGCATCCTGTCCCTCAGGTGTGCCAGCCACACCACTCAGCTTGGTGCCATCTGCAAACTTGCTAAAGGTGCACTCGATCCCACTGTCTATGTCATTGATGAAGATATTAAACAGTACTGGTCCCAGTATGGACCCCTGAGGGACACCAATCGTCACTGATCTCCATCTGGATTGTGTCATTGACCACCACCATCTGGATACAACCATCCAACCAATTCCTCATCCACCAAACAGTCCATCCATCAAACCCATATCTCTCCAATTTAGAGAGAAGGATGTTGTTGGGGACTGTGTCAAAGGCCTTACAGAAGCCCAGACAGACAACATCTGTGGCTTTTCCCTTGTCCACTGATGTACTCACTCCACCACAGAAGGCCACTAGGTTGGTCAGGCAGGCCTTGCCCTTGGTGAAGCCATGCTGGCTGTCTCAAATCCCCTCCCTGTCCTCCATGTGCCTTAGCATAGCTTCTAGGAGGATCTGTTCCATAATCTTCCCAGGCACAGGGGTGAGGCTGACAGGTTGGTAGTTCCCAGGATCCTCCTTTCTACATTTTTTAAAAATGGATCCAATGTTTCCCTTTTTCCAGTCACCGGGGACTTCACCTGACTGCCATGACTTTTCAAATATGATGAAGAGTGGCTTGGCAACTATATCAACCAATTCCCTCAGGACTCTGGGATGCATCTCATCAGGTCCCATAGACTTATATATGTTCAGGTTCCTCAGGTGGTCATGAATCTGATCTTCTCTTACAGTGGGAGGGACTTCGCTCCTCCAGTCCCCATCTTGCGGTCCATCCACTTGAGAAGTGTGGGATGAGAGGCTGCCAGTGGAGACCGAGGCAAAAAAGTTGTTGAGTACCTCAGCCTTCTCCTCATCCATTGTTACCGGTTTGCCAGTCGTGTTCACCAGGGGGGTACACTTTCTTTGACCTTCCTTTTCTGGCTCACATACCTGTAGAAGCCCTTCTTATTATCTTTTGCATCCCTTGCCAAGTTCAGCTTCAGCCACGCTTTGGCCTTCCTGACCCCACCCCTACACGATCGGGCAACATCACTATACTCTTCCCAGGATACCTGTCCCTGCTTCCACTGCCTGTGCATTTCCTTCTTGCCCTTTAGTTTGGCCAGCATGTCTTGACTCAGCCATGCCACTCTCTTGCCTTCCTTTCCTGATTTTTTACACCTGGGGATTGAGAGCTGTTGTGCTCTATGGAAAGTATCCTTAAAGATGGTCGTGGTTTAACCCCAGCCAGCAACTAAGCACCACGCAGCTGCTCACTCACTCCCCCCCATCCAGTGGGATGCGGGAGAAAATTGGGAAAAAGAAGTAAAACTTGTGGGTTGAGATAGAACGGTTTAATAGAACAGAAAAGAAGAAACTAAGAATGATAATGGTAACACTAAAAAAAATTACGACAGTGGTAATAAAAGGGTCGGAACATACAAATGATGCGCAGTGCAATTGCTCACCACCCGCAGACCAACACCCCGCCAGTCCCTGAGCGGCGATTCCCTGCCCCCACTTCCCAGTTCCTATACTAGATGGGACGTCCCATGGTATGGAATACACTGTTGGCCAGTTTGGGTCAGGTGCCCTGGTTGTGTCCTGTGCCAACTCCTTGTGCCCCTCCAGCTTTCTCGCTGGCTGGGCATGAGAAGCTGAAAAATCCTTGACTTTAGTCTAAACACTACTGAGCAACAACTAAAAACATCAGTGTTATCAACATTCTTCGCATACTGAACTCAAAACATAGTACCATACCAGCTACTAGGAAGACAGTTAACTCTATCCCAGCTGAAACCAGGACAAAGATCTGCCAGCTCTTGTCTGTTCCCTTGTCCCTGAGGGCAGTTTCCCAGGGGGTCCTAGTGACTAACTCCTTGAACAGCTGGAAGTTTGCTTTCCTAAAATTCAGGGCCCTGACTTTACTCTTCACCTGACCCCTATCCCTCAGGACTGCTAACTCCACCAGCGCATGATCACTACAGCCCAGGCTGCCTCCAATCTTCACGTCACCAATTAGCTCACTTGCGTTGGTGACCAACAGGTCCAATATTGCATCCTCTCTGGTAGAGGTGTCTACTACCTGCCTTAAGAAGTTATCCTCAGTGCATTCCAGGAGTCTCCTGGATTGCTTACAGCTCACCATGCTACTTTTCCAGCAGATATCAGAGAGGTTGAAGACCCCCAGCAGGATGAGAACCTGTGAGCACGATGCCTCCTGTAGCTGGTGTAAGAAGGCTTCGTCAATAGGCTCCCCTTGATCTGGAGGCCTGTAGTAGACATCAACCACAAAGTTCCCTTTGTTGCCTCGGTCTCCAGTTCTTACCCATAAGCTTTCAAACTGCTCATGGCTATTCTTCAGATACATATATATTTATGTATATATTACAATATATAAAAATGGTAAAGGACACAAGAAGTTGCCAAAGCTCGTATATTTGCTTAGCTGTCTCCTGAGCACCTACCACAAATAATTTTTCATACTATTTTCATATCCCTTGCTTCCTTCTTGGGCATTTAATGCTCTTCTTCCAAGGCCTTTCTAGAGCAGGTTCCGGTATCAACTAGCCAGGTGCTCTGTTAGCCCTGGCCAACAGCTTGCAGGTCCATTTGTAATGTGTGTAGTCTCTTTCTTTGTTCTTTTGGATGGAGATACTGCTATGCTCCCTGCCTTGTTGCTTGCTACAGCCAATGCATTTCAATGAAAAATATTGAGTAGAATATTAGAAGGATTTGCCATTGCAATCATAAAAATCACGGTAATAAAATATGAATAGCATTTTGAACCAGAGTAGTAGAAAGAAACTTTAGCAATAAAAATTAACAACGTAACAGTTTACTGCCTTATGGTCCATTGCTTATTGAGTTAGTTCCGTTTCCTCTTTGATGGAATCATAAAGGCTTCCAGTAGAAAAATAATTTGAAAGACATATTTGTTTATGATCTTTCACTACCAAGAGAGAGATCAAAACCACGTTTTTGAAACCATCTTTCAGAAAGAAGTGCAGTGCAGAAAACAAGCTGCCTTCACTCAGCAGGGTGTGCTAAGTGTACGGGAGCATTAAGAAGAAACTCCTCAGAATATGCAATTTTTCAAGGTGAAAGAAAATCCTTGTCAAATCCTAGCAGTGAAAGAAAATGAGAAAGTATGATTAATAGCACCATTTAAAGTAACAAAATAAACCATGAAAGCTAAACAATCTAACATTGTGCAGGGAGCCTATGAATATGAAGAATCCATTTAATTTATGTATGTTTTAGTGGTTTGCTGTGTTTCTAAATTCTAAAGGGTATGCGAATGCATTCCCATATTGACTGAGCAAAGTTCCTAACACTGGACTACACAAATATCCACTATGTCTCTTTACATTCCCACTGGTACACATAGCACATTCCATGGCTATTTAAGAGTTGTCAGTCCCTGTTTCTCAGATATTTGTGGGTTTGGCTCCAGTTTGCAGGAGTAAGCAATACTGAATTTCAGGTTCCTGAAAGAAATATGCATGGTTTAAAGAAGAGAAAACCTATGTATAAACTTTTTTTGCTTTGTTTAGGTCAAACTAGCTGTTTTTTTCTATTGCTTTCTTTTAGAAATAGCAACACAGGGTGATAGGTTTACAAAGATAATAAAAATAAAGCCTTTAAGTACTGGGCTTATTCCATGATCCAAATAATTGATAAAACCCCCTGAGAATATGACCATTTTTCTGGAACTTTGAGCAAATACATTTAATATTATTGATATTGAATATTAATTTCATATTGATGAGCCTGCTTGAGTTGCAACTTATGAAATAGAGACGAACAGGACTCATCAGTACCTCTGCATTACATTGATACACTTAGTTGAAAAAAGCCACATAAAGGAAGCTAATTTTATTGTTTTTATCACATAAAAGTGATAAATTTGGGTAAATATCTTAACTCCAAGAATATTCCAGAGATCTACATAACTGTTAGATCAATGTAACTTTGCTCTGCAGCTACAACTAGTATTTTCAAATCTCTAGCCAAAACATTATATATCTATAACTAGACCTCTGCAAACACACATTCCTCTATGTCTGACTCAGATTCATTTTCCCAACATAAAATTATTTTTTGAAATTTATTTTAATTTAAACAAAATAAGAAGGGATCTAATGCATTGTTTTATAAATTATCTCTGTCCAGGGAGGACACTTTCTAGTTCCACAGAATGGAGAAAGAGGTAGGTCCAGGCAACCAAATCAGTCAAATTAAGATCCTGTTCTTCTCTTAAAATTCATTTCTTGACACACAAATTCTTGCCAGTCAATTGCTCAACCACTTCTGTGGAAGGAATGCTTGACAAAACATTGGCTGTACTACATGATGGATCTTCTAACTCGAAGACCAGACATCCCACAGCCTCTCATTTAAGTTTCACACCTTTTTCATTTCCTGATTCTGGTAATATCATGGAATTTCTCTTACTACTAACTCATAAGTCACTCATTTCTGCCATCATGCTGCCATGACTGGTCTCACTTTCCTTTACCTAACAACTGCATGCAGTACTTTCCCTCTCCACCACCCATTCTTTTTCATCTTTATTTTCTGCTGGTTCCTCCACTAATTTCCTGGAATTAATTAGTTCCTTTCAGCACCCTTTCTTCTTACCCCTGAAATGACTGACATGATCAGAATTCATAAATGTCTATTTTATAATTCATGAAAAAATAGACCAAAAAAACCCCAAGCCCCAGATTTTAATGAAGCAGTCTCACAATCTTTTTGTTATAAAATGGAAAAGTCTCATTTCTATGATACTGTTGGTTTTATCACTGAGGCTGATTGCATTTGTGCCATATACATGGTAGCTCTTTAAGATGATCAGGTCATATTCCCCACTAGGTCAGCAGATCAGGTATCTGGAAGCTTTAGAGTGTGTTTGACCAGAACAATGAAGTCAGCCTTTTAGCAACAAAACTGGACATTTTTCAATACTTGAGAGTATTGCTATGATGAAACTTCTTTTATCAGCTAGGTCTTAACTTGATGTAAATTAGCAATGATTAACTGATATGATTTAGAGCACTTCAAGTTTAAATAAACAGATCTTGTCCCAACTAGAGGCTTATCTGATTGCCAGAATTAAGGAGGTAATCATAACAGGCATGATTTCTTTGGGGTTTTGTTGTTGCCTTTATCTTTTTGCTATAAGCACTTGGAAGAAAACAGATCTTCTAACCATATAACCTTTGCTTGTGTTGCATCTCAGAAGTATTGTATTTGAAAGACTGGTGTATTTTTCAGTCTAGAAGGTATCCTCACATGCCTTAGGTTAACCAGCTACAGTGTTTCTCTCATGTACCATATTGTCTGTTTATCTCTAAATATTTGAAATTACATCATTTTATAGATAGATATCACATCTGAAACACACCTTGCAAAAGCTGATAGCAAACTGCTGGTAGGGAGGTCAGTTATCCCAGGCATTTTCATATGCCCTGTATTCCTGTAAGGGTCAGTTTCCTATTGGTTTGAAAATGTAAATGCTAGAGGGTACAGTATATAAACCAAATGCTCATCAGACACAGAGCATTGTATTCTGACATAGAAGATGTCTATCTTTTTTCTCGTAGTACAAGCTTCATCAGTTATTTTAACACCCTGAAGTTAAAAATTAATAGTTCGTGTTTGTCCTTATCAAATCCATCCTATGAGATTACACAGGATAATTAAGATGTACAAGAGGATTTTAGAAAAATTAAAGGAATTATGTCAAGACTGGCAGGCTTAAAGATTAAACATACCTGCTCGGCTGTTGTGAGCGATTGTGTTTCCTTACCCCACCATTCTGCCTACTAGCAACACTCTTTGTGAACGAGTCAGGCACAGAAACCTTGTGAACATTTTGACAGTCTCTCTCTGTCTTTAAAATTTATAAAAGGTGGCTGAAATTACAAATCTTACATCACTATAAAGTGAATTAGGATATTATTTAAATAACTGACTCCTGAAATATAACTTGAAAATTAGGCTTCGTGACAGGTTGGGTGCACAGGCTGTCTCTCATGGTGTTTTCCACAGGCTGGCTCCAGGACACCTCAGCTCAACTTCTGCTGAATTTAATGGGAATTTGATCATGAAATTCCCATGACAGTGAGTTTAGCTAGCTGTCCATGAACACTATAAATAACACTGCTTTAGCTTCTGCAACTAAAAAGGCTGTTAACAGTGCTCCTGAAGCTGTAGTTAATGTTTTGTAACAAATATTTAGATAGCTTCGGCCTGTTCCCTGGCAAAACAGTGTACACCAGTAACACCACATCCTGGGGGTGGAAAGTAGTGTCTAGGCTGGATGAAAGCAACTGATCCTTCGTCAAACCATCCCAGAGCAAATGAATTCACCATTCCCGTGCCCGAACCTGCAGAAAGGGGGTCACACAGTGTGTGCCAGATAGAGACCTATGTCTGCTGATCTTACTTCAAAACGACTGTCACAATGTGACTCGATCCCGTTCTCCTCAGTAACACCTGAACTGTGACGGATTGGTCTTCCTGGTTTGGCCATCTCAGCCGGGTTTCCAGGTGAGGCTGTGTAGATGGCCCTCCTCTGAGGCAGGAGCACTGGGTTTCTGCAGCCCTGTCCCCTAGGCCCTGCACATGCACCCGCCGTCCCGCGGGAGCTGCAGCCCTCAGGACGTGCAGAAGCAGCTCCATGGTGCCTCTCCCAAGGCTGCACCTAACCTTTGGGGAGAAGACGTGCAACAGATGTAGGGCGATAAATGGATTTGTACATGCATCTGACTCTGAAACAACATATAGGTAGAAGAAAACTAGCTGTGCATAATCCTACGGAAGAAGGCCAACTCCTCCCTGTGCGTTAGGAGATCTGTTTCCTCCTGGAAAGAAGCCTTCTGTTTTAAACAAAGCCGCAATGCTTTGTTTTAAACTACCGCAAACAAAGTCTGTGTTGATTTCACTAAGATAACACCACATCTGTATTCACTCAGGTGTTCCCACATCTTAAACTTACCCCTCGCCCTTTAGTGCCAATGTGTAGAGCTTTATTTTTCATACTTTGACCCTTGTAATGGCCCATTCCTGGAAGGTGTACACAGTTTATCAGCATGATATAGCCCATTAAAGAAATACTGGAAGTGGCATGTAGTACTTCCTTTGGTCTAAAATGAATTAATTTATTAAACATAGAGTTTGAAAGTGACCACTGAGGTAATTTTCTAACACCCAGAGAAGAGTAAAAGAAACAAACCAGTATATAAGCATTTATTTTAAAATAAATGAACACAATTTCTTTAGGATTCATAATAAACACCCTTAGCTACTATTTCTACAGAGTAAATCTGCTTTTAAGGAGTACTGAACGCATGTATCTGTTTGACACAAACTGCCAAATGTCATTTTCAACTGTACGAGATGCCTGTATCAACCAATTGTATTGATATATCAGGTGCTGGCAAAAGGAAGTCAACATTTAAAGCTGTTAAACTCAGAAAAATATATTTGAAATCCATAAAACCCTAAATTCATCATCGGACAATAAGCAAAGAGCTAGATAATGGAAGAACACATCCCATTCCATTCACAGTCATTGATGACATTCAAATGGAGGATAGAAATCTGTGTCACTTTTAAAGCACAGAACGTTATTGTGCTAACAACCCATTAAATCACATCGTCATTATTGGTACTACTACAGCAATAAACATAAACGTACCTTAAATATAAAAGCTGTTTTGTGGAATTTTTATTTGACAGGCTGTAAGCTTTCTTTTTTGTAGCTCTTTCTTCATTGGTAGGTGAACTCTAGAGGTTTGGTTGAAAAAAGTTTTATTAACAATGTGATCTTATTTCTTAATAAACTGGCAGCATATATTATTCAGGCAAGGTACCAGGCCTTAGCATGAAATAGTAGGAATGCTTACACAGGGAACGCTGGTGTGTGGCACTGGGTTAAAGATGATTTTCTGGAAGGAGCAAAGAGGATTTTCCTTTCCCAGCTACAACGCTCATAGCCCAGCAGCTCTGTGTGCGAGCCAAAAAGTCTTTCAGACCCCTGAGCTGGTGCCATCCTAAGCCAGAACATCTGCATGGCAGTGTTGTAGGAAATACAAGGACCTGGGCAATTTACAGCCCTAACAATGCTTTGGTGGGCTCTAGTTAAATTAGTCCTATTGAAAGGAGATGCCTATTGCCTCTGGGTCTGCGGGGGACTGTGCTCTTACATGGCTGATCTATTGGACTGTGCAGCTTCCAGCCTTTAAGTTAGGTGGGTCACCTGGGTCATTCAGGGCCCTCTGCATCACTGTCTTCTGCTGTCTAAATGTTCTACAGGGAATAAACTCTCCGTATCCTCATAGAAAATGGAAGGACAGTGGGATAAGGGGACTTAGGGAGAAAAGGCCTGAAGATCACTAGCAGAGTCAGCAACAGACCCCTGAGCCGTGAAGAGAGAGTCAGGAGAGTCACCCACTAGTACACACTACCTTAACTACTAAACTAGTTACCATCACAACATTGCCTGTTCCCTACAGGGATGTTAATCTTGTTTACTTTAGGTTGCCATACAGAGGCATTTAGGGTACTCCCAAATCTTTGTGCTGTAGAAACACAACTGCTCTGCCATTGCAAAGCAGAAATTTTAGTAAATTAAAGGTAAGGACTTCTTACGCACCTTAAATGTGGCTCCCTTCTATACAGATTTGAAGGTCCGTCCAACAGCAGAGAAAAGCTACAAACACCTGCTGTCTGGCCAGCACCAATGAGGTCAGGACTTCTGGCCTTTACCACTTCTGGCTTTCACTGGTAGGTGAAAGGCGTTAATCCACATCTTTCCCTGCTGCTGTGGGAACTTTGTAAAAGAAGGTTAAATAAACATTTCTCAAAATAGTTCAGACAGCATTAATTGAGCCTCAGCATGCAGACTGTGTAGATGACCTCTCACAGCCCCTTCTGGGACTATTTTCTGTAACCTGAGATTGTTTCAGGCTGTTGCCTTACAGATTCAGCTTGGTGCTGCCATAAGCCCTCACATCTTCCCATGTTTTTTTTAATGTCACATCATTTGTAATGGAAACAGAATCTATTGCATAACCTGGTGACATAAAATTGATTCAGCTGAAACCTTCAAAACCGCAGAGAGATCTTGGAATATAGTGTTCAAAAGAATACCCTCCATCATGGCCAAGTGTGTTCCTTTTGCTTTAGGTGAGGGTTTAATGTAATGGTGTATATGTAGCTAATAGAGAGAGTGGGGTCACACACTGCTGCTGAAAAACATCAGCTTTAAATCACAAATACCAAGGCATTTAAGTACTTCTGAAAAGAAGCTGCTCAATAATTTCTTTATCAGGAAGAATCAACTGATAATAGCCACCTCCCTGATTCAGAGAAATATAACAAGACCTAACTTCGCAGACTGCATCAAAGCAGATTTCACAGGATTAGTCTGAGCTGTTCTTCAGATGCAATGCTGATGTCCCTCTGGACAGATTATTTATCACAATATATTACAGCTGATTCATGGGTACTGAATACAAATAGCTACGCTGATGTTAAGGATGTTGCAAAGCTAATAACGATAGCTATGAATCCTAGTTTACCATCACTGCTCTGCAAGCATGTAATTCATTTCAGGAAGGTGAGAAAGCTATTAAAAAGTAGCATAATGTGACTCATTCTGTCAGCCAGTATAAATAGTGCAGGAGAATCAGAGTTCGTCAGCATCTCTCCTGGTTTTGGATGTTTCCGAAGCGTAGTTCTCTTCTCCTCCAGGTTGGGTGGGTGTCTTGCTGCCTGTTCTTTAGTTACCTGTAAGAGAAAACTTAGTTACCTATAAGAAAAACTGCTTGTAATTTTGTTAGTGATAGAAAGTTTTGGTTCTTTCAGCTAGTATTTTACTATTTCATAGCAGAGGGACCAGACTTGAAAGCTGTTTCACTACTAAAAAAACCACACAAAAAAGCCCCACACCTGACTCATCTGCTTAGGATTTAGTCATAGGAACAGTAAAGAGGAGTAAATCCCTAAGATAATACTCAGAATGAATGATTTAAGTAACTTCAGGAGTACATGCAAGTTTTTATGTACCGTCTGCTCTGAAACAGCACTCTATTCAGATTACAATTAAAAGGCAGAAAAACTGTCTTTTAAAAGTGGGCAGAACCGGATTAAGACAAAGGAACTATAGATCTGCTGGTGGTGTTTACAGGATCTGCAGATCACACTCAACAGTCCCAGACTGTCTGAGCTTCCTTTGTCATATGCTGTGGCCCATACTGTATTTCTCACTGGGAAGCATCCCTCAAAGTACTTGTCTCTACTGGATTAGTCTGCACTTCTGGCCAAAGTAGAAACCCATGACTAGCCCAGCTCTGAACACAGTAACATGAAATCAGTCTCCATTTCCATAAGAGAAAACATTTCTAGCCTGCATGAAGGCAAAAAAAAAAAAATATATGTGAGTCCAGGGTAATAAATACCTACGTGAGTCTGCCTGAAACAATAATTTTCATCTGAACCCTGAAGACCAGTATTGTCCAAAGGAGTAACAAGGATATAAAGAAGGGGTAGTCCCCGTAGAAGCCTCTTTTGCCTTAAGCCCGACCAAAGCCCAATGCTGCCCCACTTCTGTGCAGTCTGCTAAATTCTGAGCTCATAACTCCTACTAAGTTGTTCAAAATCTTTCAAAAGGACCACAGAAATAGTAAAAAATAGCACACACAGTCGTCCATAGTGTCCCACACTCCTTAGCTAGAAATCAGCCCCAGGCTGTCCTCCCCCATCCAGAGATCACAGAAAGATAGATTTCTCTTCCTATTTTAAATGTGCTTTTTCAGTTCTTAGAGAATGCAAATAATAGTCAGACAGGAGGAGAAGAAGTGATGGTAGATGATAACATTCCGTAATAAAATGTGTGAAATTAAATTTAAATTAATTTTAGTATATTCATTTTAGGTAAGAAATAATTATTTCCAGTGGTTAAAAAATTCTTCCACATTTCTGACACAATAGTTATTAAATCTTTTCAGAAATTGTCAGTAGACTTTTAAAGCTATAATATAAGACGCCTTTACCTTAGGAAGTATATTCAGTCTGAAATAGAACCTGTAAATGGATTTTTCTTATCATCCGTGAAGAAGTGTAAACTTAATTTAGTTGCTGGTTCTTTATCTCAATTCCTTTTTAATTGACATTCCGCTTAAACTAATGAAAAACCACCCTCTCTAAAGTCACTGCCATTAGTACCTTATTCTGGCCTTGTCAGGAATGACTGACAGAGAGGTGAAGCTTAAACACTGATAGTCAGAAATCTTTCTGTTAATCCAAAGTCAGTAAAATCTTCAGGCTCTTCAGACTGAACATATAGCTATTATTCTTTGTAACTAACTTCAAGAGGATTTGAAATGGTAGATAACATGATTCAATAAGACCTTGGTACACTCTTAAAACTCCACTTAAAAAGCCTCACTGGGTTATTAGATATTGTGATTTATTCCAGAAAATGCTTTCAAAGAAAGCTCAGGGAAAAAAAAAACAAGAAAGCTCTATATTTGAAACATAATCTTTCCTACCTTCCTGTAATTCAAGCTGCCAATTCTCCTTGAACACAGCTGTTAGAGCCCTGATCCAGCAGATAAAACCTGGACTGAGAGGAAGTGAGGACTAGCCCGACCTACAATGTCTCTCAATTCCCTTGACCTATGGCAAATGCATGTTTGCTAGACAGAAGTGCAACTTGGTGACACAGGGCATTATATCTGTCAGAAGGACATTATTCAGTTTACACTACCACATTATTACTCTACTAGACCACTGGGTTGGAGGAAAATTGTCCAGTGAAACAGGCTGGGTGATCCCTTCTAATGACAGCCAAGGGGTTTTGAGTTCTTGGACAAAATATTTCTTGTTTTCAAAATTTGGGGGGGAAGAAGTACAAAAAACTTGGTTTAATTCTTTATACTAAGGTTTTAATTTGGGGAGAAAAAATACATTTTGTGTTGTAATATAGCCATTCTTTAACCAACTCTACTCATCATTTAACTAAGTTCAACATTGTTAATAAATTAAATACTAGCTAAGCAGAAGATTAGCATTTTTATTTTCTTGAAAGTCCTTTGAGTGTTTACATGCATTTATGTTTTCTATATGAATATTTTTCTTTTCAAGCCATCTTGTTGGTTTTGCGGGGGGGGGGCGGTCTGTAATCATTTGAGCTACAACTATAATGTACTTCTTGGAAACCAGGGCTGTAATTCATTCTTGTCAGAAACAGATGGCTGAGAAAATGAAAGCAACAACAGCAGTGAAAGACAAGGCCACCTGGGTCCATCAAGCTGATGAGAAAAGCCTGTGAAGCTAATGCCAGTGGTATCTGGAGCCAATGCAAGTAGGCTTTCAAAAGAAGAAGAGCTAGGAATCAGTCAATAATAAATGAAAAAAAAAAAAAAAAAAAAAAAAAAAAAAAAACAAAACCCTATGAAGCTGTGGAGGAAACAATCCTGGGAATTTCAGGCATAGTCAGCATCATGAAACATCCCAACTTTGAACTGAATTAAAAAGTGGAAAAAGTGGACAGTCAAGCACTAAGCAATGGTATTTGTCTGGGACCACATTTCTGAGTAAGGTCAACTCAGTCTGCTATTTTCACAGAAGAATACAGTTAAACAGAAATTAAAACTCCTGTTAAACTGCTTGGCCTACCTCCCCTGGCAATGCAGGATGATTTCTCCACTCCAGAGATCCTTTAAGTATTTCATGAACCATCACAGAGCATTCCCTGGAAAGAGTCAGATAGCCACATAAAGATAAATTTCCTCCTCCTTTTGCTACTTCAAGCTCCTGAACTGAGTGCCACTACTTCTACCAGACCAGGTCCCTTTTTGTAGGTTATGCTGAATGAAAGAGAGTCACCTAGAATTTGCAATGAATGCAGGTAACAGCAAGACTTCTTTTCTTCCTGCCTGAGGTGCTATTGCCGTCTCTCTGCACATGCCCTCAGAGCTGAGAATGAAGCATAGCTGGGCCAGCAGCATCGTTCAGTGATGGTCCAGGCTTTATTTCTCTCAGAGCTGCTGTGCAGCACCAGTAAGCACCAGTTAGCTCTTTCTCCCTTTTTAACAACTTCAACCTCGCCAGCTGCTGCTTTATTTTCTTTTTGGTTTATTGCAATTTAATGACTTCTCTAGATCTATAGGTGCTTCCTGCCATACAGAAGTGAATGCTAGGTTGCACTGGGCAAAAGAAATCCATTAACAATGCAGCAAATTTTAAATTCACTCTGCTTTAACCACAGTCATGCCCCATTCATGCAGCTGACATACCACTGGAAAAAACTGCTACCTTCTATGAAGTTCTGCACCAAAAACAGTACAGTAAAAGTTTCAGTCATTCACCTACGGAACATTAGTAGTATCAGGTACTTTCATGTATTTTACAATTCTCCTTGATTACATCTATGGATGACCCCTGAAGTCACGTATCATGATGTACAAGATCTAATTCATGCATTTTCTCATTGGCCTTTCTGAGGAAGAAAAGCCACACATATAAAGAGCATAAATTGTTACATAGAATTAAACCACCAAGCTGGCCTAAATAATTACACACAATGGATGACGGTGTTTGGCTGGAGAAATCCTTTGGAGTTTGGTGCTTTCTGTTTTCACTTACACAATCACATGAATTCACAGGGAAATTGGTTGATCAGAACTTGTTACTGCTGTTATTTCTGCTTACAGATATAACATGTGGCAGGATGCTGAGGGGCATATGTGCACAGCAGCCTATGGAGACTTGAGACCCTGTGCCGCACTTAGGAAAATTTACAAGGACACCCCTATTTCACATGTGAATGATAGCTCTGTGAAACTTAAAGGTACAGTACTTTCGAAAGATGTGGAGGTGCCATCATAAACCACAAAATTTATTATAGTGAAACAAAAGCCTTCTTCAAACAGAATTGCTAGTCATGGGTTGCAGTAGCAGTTATCTGCAACTGCAGCCACTTTGAGCTTTTGGGTTTTATTTAAAAAGCTTAATTGGAATTTTTATTACTCCCAATTAAGCTTTTTAATTAAAAAGAAAGTTGAAAGAGGCTGGAGGCAAGTATTGCTGAAACTCATATCTGCATAGACTCTGAGGGGAAAAAAAGGGAGTTTTGTAAAATTGCAACTGTCAGCCAGCTGCAGCTTTCAGTAACGCTTACTGCTGATCCCATTTACCTTGCCAGCGGCACACTGCAAATGCAGATACACACGTCTAATTGGAAAAACAGGCTTTCAGCTTTAAATAGCACTATAAGAATATGAATCCTGCTTCATTCCTGCAAAGGATGCATCATGTGAGTAAAATATCCTACCTAGTCCCCCATCTCTGCTTTATTTATTCCGTTAGTAATTTGAGCCTGGTAGATATTTTCCTTTTCCAAGACCAGGGTAGATTCATATAATGAATTTAACAACATTCCAGAAGACATAGGGACTACCTGCACATTTGTCTCCAGACCTCTAGATGTACAACAGGTAACATGTTCAGAAAACAGGGATGCGTCTGAACCTTTCTTATAGAACCCAATCAATATTTTTGGCCCAAAGGTAGTTGGTTTCAACTTTCCCTTCAAACTCAGTTATTCCATGTAGTCTTTAACACTTTATTTGGATTAAGGAAAAAGCACTGGTTTAAAGAAGGAGTGAGAACTATTATGGAGCGATCTGCAACATTCAGCTGGCAAAGCAGAGACCTTCACATATCCAGACAACTGCAACTTTTTTTAGATAATGAAGACCTTGGCCCAAATCTCAAAAAAAAATCATATCATTCGTTCTTGCATGTTAACTTCCCCACTCTTTGGAAGCAAAGATACTGCATATTTAGCCCTACTTAAGGTTTGTTCATAGAGTAAGATAATATTCTAACAAACAGGGATGTTGGATTAGCCCTTGGAATTTACTCTATTGTTTCTAGAGAATACCTGGGGAAAATATTTTCAAAATATACCTAGTGGCAAACAATTTATTTTTATATTAATATATATATATTATCAAAGTGCAGCACAGTTAGACAAGGGGTGCTTAGTGAACTGATTTTGAAAGTGTAATTTGAGATATATTTCCCAGATACAAATCTCAACAGAGCTGCTTTTTACCCCACCTTTACCTTGAGTAAAAACCTTATTGTGAACTGCTGTTAGAGAACAGATGTGCTTTGCATAGGGCTTAAAGGACAAAGTTGCAGAAGTAAATGAAGATTAGTAATGTACGCATTTTTTTTTACATAGTTAAAGATTGAAAAGTGAAGGGATTATCCAACCTGCAAACTGAAATATTCTTCTCAAGAGAAAGAGGCATTTAATTCCACGGGAAATTAAGGATTCAAGAAAAGTTGATTTCCTCCCTGTTATTGCAGCTAAAGCTGTGTTTTGAGCAAAGACTGGATGGTGAAGTACGTGGGTAAACATGTACCATTTTTCTTAGAATGACATAAAACAAAGATTTAGGGATGTTCACTTGATTAGATACAGTCCAGACAGTGTTTTGATATTTTTAATAGAAATTATAAATCAAGCTGGGTTACTCTTGAAACAGATAATAGAAACACCTGACTACATAAATCTTAGAACTTTTGTATTCTGTGTTCTTTATCTTTCCATCTCTTCAATAGTTTATTCTGAATGTTTGCCTGTTTGTTTGTACATCAAGGTCATTACCAAACAGTTTACTAATTTAAAGGGAATATGCTTCACAGATACTAGTATTCTGAGGACCAGAGATTAAATTCTAACGTTTCAGTTTTAAAAACCTTAGGACTGATCTTATTTATGTCAGAGCTCAATGATTAACCGGTTAGATATCAAAAGCTTTGTACTGAAACTATACTGCATTTTTTTCTCTCTGTGACTTCTTAAGCCAAAATGTCTCCAGACTGACATCACAAAGGGTTTCTTCTAGCTGGTGAACAGCCATGCTAGAAAGGGCACAAATGGTACCTCTCACAGTGTGAATTGCGAATGATGGTGAATTTTGCAGGCTGCTTGCCCCAAGGTCCCCATGGAAGCCGTGAGAGAAAGCAGCTACCTCTAAGCATCGTTCTTCTTTGCTCTCTTGCTCACGCACATAAGGTCCAAAGGCAAGAAAAGGGGGAGAGCTTTGGCTTCACCTCGCAAGCATAAATTAGTATAGCTGATGTATAGTGTGAGTCCCGTAGAGGAAAAGAGCTCTGCTACCGGTCTGCACTGGGGATAGACATCTACGCTGTGTTTGATCCTGGAGCTGTGCAGCTGTAACACTGACTATAACTCAGGAGACACTATGATATCACAATTTACATTAAATGCTCTAACAGTAGCCATTCCAGGCTACATAAAGATGCCAGTCATTTTATAGATTCTGATCTTTAAAAAAAAAGGCCAACACATAGCATTGTTTCTCCATCACTCAGTGCTTCATTAACAAGATTTTCTTTTAGGAAAACACTGCTGGCAATATTGTAAATACATTTACTCTGACTCATCAGTGAGCCCTGGGATATTTTTTCATGTTTATGGATATGATTTTATGTATTTGCTCATGAATATGTCTCTTAGATATAGGCTGGTAACATTTTATATGAATCATTAAATGTATTTTAGCAGGCATTACAATGAGTTTATTTGTTTCCATATAGAAATGAGGTTATGTTGTTTGTTTTGCAAAATGTCACTATTACTTACTGAGAATCTGCTGTGGCCATACTGATAAGGTGGGGATAAAGGTTTCAAAGCCAATTTCATTCGTTTTAAATGGTTTGTGTCATCTGGTTTATACCGGCAAATGTCTTTAGCAAGTGAGAAACCAAGGCAAATAAATCAGGTATAAATCTAAATCACTGGCTTTATTGTAAGGGGAATTGCATTATGTTCTCTGAGAAACTTGGTAGAATTTCTTCTTTAAGAAGTGAGCCCTCCTGCAGGGCGTCATACCGATACCAGCACAGCTCCAGTGCCATTCAGCAGTGGGTGGAGGGATGCTTGCCACTGCTCCAACCAAACGAGCTTGGCTCGGACTTTAATACATAACTTTGGATAGCATCCAGGATGCATCCTCGATACAGTGGGGGGAGAGCAAAAGAAAAAAAACTTATTTAAATGAGTCTAAATTTTTCCTTTCTTCTTACCAGGGTGGCTATAAATGTCTGCCTTGCCTAATCATTCAATCAGTCAATCTCAGTCAGGGAAGTCAGGGCACTTAAGAGCTGCTGCGGTTCCGAGTAATTACCTGAACAAAAGACCGTCTGGGATTGGTCTAAGTATTGGCTCATCTTTATTCAGCAGCATTTTCAGATCGTGAAAGGAGAAACCTGGAAAGTACAAGGGAGGAGGTGCAAAAGAGACAGATGAAAAGGGAAAAAAATGTACTGTAAATGTACACCATAGAAAAAAAGGTAGAGATGTATTTTTGTTGTTTGATCAAAGATTTCTGTGAGAATACAGAAGTTGCAGGGAAAAAAATAATTAAGAAGGCTTCTCTGCTTCAGCACTAAATTTCTGCTAAAAATAGAAAATAAGGAGACAATGGACATTTGAACTACAAATAAACAATCACTCATTTGGGCTGTCTGAAGCCCAGAGTTAGCTGTTATTTCAAATCATGATGGAAACTGAATCTTTGGTCTCTCACATAACTCTCCTGATCAGCAAGCTATTTAATAAACTGTGGAATTTCTTTTTTGTTTCCCCTGAACCACTTTAAAAAGTCTCTGACTCACCCTGATGTGTGGTGGAAAACATTATAAAATAAACTCAGAAAATTTTGTGCAATAAGAAAATTGTTTGTTACACAGCTCTAGTTGAAGCTGAACCCTGAGCCAAACTCTGTGTTCACACATACTGAGTTTAGTGCTCCACTCAGGAAAACTCCAGTGGGCAGTGACCTTGTTTTAAATATTTTGGTAGGGACTGTAAAGACAATGATCTTTACCCATATTCTCAGATGGAAACATTTTCACTTTATTATATGGGTACAGGCAATTCCATACAGCAATGAACTTCTTTAGGGAGACATTTTATTCAGATTCATAAAATTTACCATTAGATCACCTAACCTAAAAACTTACATAAGCCATAGTAGCTGTCCCAATTATGCTGAGCCTTAGCTTCCTCTCTTTCCTGTATTTTTCTTTGGTTTGAATCACTTTTTATTACTTTCAGAACTACACTCCCAGCTCCCAAATTCGTTAGTGGTCTTATGGGCAGTAATTGGAAGCTTTGATCACAGCCTCAGCCTATAGGCCAAGTATTGCCTGAAGATGGAGTCAGAGCTCATACTCCTTCACTAGCTAGCAGGTGTTTATCCTGGTTTCAGCTGGGATAGGGTTAATTGTCTTCCTAGTAGCTGGTACGGTGCTATGTTTTGAGTTCCGTATGAGAAGAATGTTGATAACACACTGATGTTTTCAGTTGTTGCTCAGTAGTGTTTAGTCTAAAGTCAAGGATTTTTCAGCTTCTCATGCCCGGCCAGCGAGAAGGCTGGAGGGGCACAAGAAGTTGGGAGGGGACACAGCCAGGGCAGCTGACCCAAACTGGCCAATGGGGTATTCCATACCATGTGATGTCATGTCTAGTATATAAACTGGGGGGAGACGGGGCTGGCAGAATCGCCACTCTGGGACTAACTGGGCGTCGACCGGCTGGGTGGTGAGCAATTGCACTGTGTATCATTTGTATATTCCAATCCTTTTATCATTACTGCTGTCACTTTATTAGTCTTATCATTATTAGTAGTAGTTTCTTCTATTTATATTCTATTAAACCGTTCTTATCTCAACCCACGAGTTTTACTTCTGTTTTTCCCGATTTTCTTCCCCATCCCACTGGATGGCGGGGGGAGTGAGTGGCTGCATGGTGCTTAGTTGCTGGCTGGGGTTAAACCACAACAGTGGTCTTCCCAGAAGAAGATTTGCAATGAGTGTCTCAGAAGATACAAATACACAAATGTGAATTACCAGCTTTTTGAACTTACCTATGCAACACCTTTGCTAAAGCCAACCTTGTACTAAAAAGCAAGAGCTCTTGCTACTTCCATGTAGCTTCAGCCTGGCTTTCTGTTCTGGGGATTAAGACCTCCTTATGATGCCAATCCCCACCTCTCTTGGTCACCTAAGTCTTTGATGATGATGCCTAAACATGTTTTAACTCTACAGAAGTCCAAATGTCCAAAAAGCAGTTGAGTTCCTCAGAAGCAAGGCAACGTGCAGAATAGGAGGTTATCAGCCCAGCAAGTAACACAAAACTTACCTGCAATCGGAATGACTATCAAAGCAGCAATGGTATCACTTGTGCACTCCTGGCAATTATGACAGATATTTTATCCATATATGTGTAGCATTGCACAATATCCAAGAGGTCACAGTTCTTTAAGATAGACAAAGCGAGGTTCATAGTAATAAAAAAATATTGCTTTAAAATTATAACAAGTAATAGCCATATGAAAAGGAAGAGCAATGATGGTGACCCACAGCCCCTCTTATAGTACATGGGATAGAGTAAAGCAGAAAGGATGTTGGCAGCTTCATGAAAACTCTGACAGCAACCTTTGGAGAAAAAGCAACCAGTCGAGGATGAAGGACAGTATGGGCAGAACTTATTAATAGCTGCAAAACAGGAACTTTCCTAGAAATCAGCTGTGGTATTCGGGAAAGCACCACACTAAAGACCTTTCCTTTGCTGACTGTGCTTTATATTTCTGTAACTATAGCAATGAGTAACTTATTTGGAAATTCTCAAAAATCTTCATATATTTCTAAACAAAGATTCAGAGCCATATGTTTTAAAATCTTTCATCATTATCTCCATCCATGGGGCCTGGAGATTGTATTAGATTGCATTATTTTAGTGCCCAAACCAAGAGATTATCAGTCTTAAATGCTGGGAGAAATTGCTGCCCATAACACAAGCATGGTCAGTGGTTCCACATGGCTTTGAAAACACAGGATGGGATGGAGGCTGCACGCTCCTCTCCTGTTACAGTTCAAGTATGTATGTCTACAAAATTAATAAATACTTGGTGAAAGCTGAAAAGATTCCTGCTGGCTGTGGAGTTACTTTGATACTGTTCTGAAAATCTCTTTAATTGAGCAGGTCACAAATGGACCAGAACTGCCTATAACTCTCAGTTGACATTTATGCCCATCAGCATAGAGGGTGTTTACTTATCTCTTCATAATATTCTGACACTTTCTAATGCAGTTTAAGATTCTTCTTTTTACAGTAACATGCACTTACTTTCCCTGCCTTCATTTTAATTCCTCCCAGAAATAAAGGCTGTGAAGTGTTTATGCAGATCCACCGATACCTTGACTTTGGGTTTACATTTCAAAACCAGCCCTGATTTACTAGGAAGAAGTGATACAGGACATGAAGTAGGAAAATCATTCCTTTTATAGCAGGTGAATATCACAAGAGGTAGGAAAAACATAGGACAGACTACTGCAGTACCTTAACTATAGCAAAACAGAGAGGGACCTATATTCTCAATGGCAGATAGGATAGCCAGTACAGGCATGTGATGTGCTGTGTTCAGTGCTGTGAACAAATTAGAGCATTCAGGATTTGGAGGATTCTAGCACAGGCTGAGATTGTAAAGGAAGGAGAACCTTCAAAACCAGCAAACAGGGACCAAAACAAAACAAACAAAAAAAAGTATCATCTTTCTCTTGATTTGCCCAGTAAAAGAGACATTATTTTCCTTCGAGTCAGACACTGAAATAATTGGAAATGTAAGAATAAACCTCCACCCCCACCCAACCCCAGAGAATTACAGATCTGTACCAGTTGTGGCATATTCCAGGGTAAAAATATGTCAGTCAGGAAATCTGTAGCTTTAAAGGACTGTGCTAGAGTCACCCCTGCTGGCACAGAGGGTTGCAAATAATTTGAATAATTGCTGCAGAGAGCAGATGGTAGAAATACTCCATTAGAAGATTTCCAAACATAGCTTAATTCAGCAAGGGGAGTGAGAAAAGTAGAGAAAAAGTTCAAAGGAAATCCAGCAGCAGCATCAAATTATTATTAATAATAAATAGCAATAATATTAATAATACAACTGAATGGGAAATGAATGGGAAAAAAGGATGCCAAAATTGCTGGTTTGGGCTATTGCGCCCTAATGGATGCCACCAGAAAACAGCAGTCTGGTTTGCACCACCACCATTTCTGAGAGTACCACTACAGCTAAATACCATCAGTCTGGTGCCACATTTTATTATTTCTGGCTTTGGCCAGAGCACTGAATCAAAGGGATCTCGTGAGTTTCCCAACTCCTTGCTGTCTTTGCACATCATTATTGGACACTTGGTGCCTCCCAAGGATGAGAAATACTCAGCTCCTTGCAGTGCAGTAACCTCCTCGTTCAATGTTCAATGCCTTGCCCCAGGGCAAAGACCCATGAAACTCAGGGTTGAACTCAGTTGCTCATCTTTACACTCCTCTTTTTCCAATGGTAAAACTGCAAGATGGCGTGCCCTGTAAGACCTCGGAATCCTAGACAGATCACAACAGTGGAAATGGGTCACAGAATCAGTGCTATAAAATAATAAATCAGCAAAGCTGCAGTTCTCAGGTGGAACTTTGCTGTTGTAAAATCAGGGATCCGAAATTGAGTGAACCTTGCTGAATGCCCTTCCTCAACGCTGCTGAGAACGTTTATCGTATTTGTCAGATCAATAAATTATGGTAAGAGAGCAGAAAAACCCATGTCTGAGGAGGACACCACAGATAGTTTTTGGTACAGGTGATAAAAATATGCTGCATGATGAAGAGTAATTTGGTTAAATTCTTTATAGACTACTAATGATTAATTTGAACTTCTTCCTGCTACTCTAAAAACAAATATGAAAAAGAGATACATAGTTAAGTCAATTCATCAATCACCTCATATGATCTTGAAAAAAAGCAGACATCAGATCCAAATGTAGCAAAGGAATTGACAGTGGCTAAAATATGTGACATTTTGCAAAAGTATAAGTCAACAAACAAGGCTTTGTGCAAATAAACAAAGGCAAAGACATAAAATGTTACAAAACCCATGTATTTTGAAGGTTACCTCGAATTCCAGGGTTCACCATCCTAAGTATAATATCACATAAGACTGTTTAAAATAACTCACCACAATTTACATTGCAGCCTTTTTTTAGGTACTTTAAAGGCAATAATGGGAATAATGGGCGTACATACATTTGGAGGAAAATAGAAATCAATAAATCAGAAATGTTGCCAGCTACATCAGAAAACATTTGAACCTTCTACTTATATCTGCAAAATTTCAGTCACACTTATAGCTTTCCACCCAGGCATGAAAATTACAGCATTTATAGTAGCAAACCTGCCTTATTTGCATTTGTTTTTCTTTGGAAATAATAACTTTGCACATGTAGGCTCTTCCTTTGTGTGCACAAATGTTATTGCACAAGGCATCATTTTAGAGACTTTGTACTACAAGAGCCATGCATATCCATTACCTCAGTGTACACTCACTACCATCTCTCGCCTTACTAAGGTTTCTAAGATCCACAGACAAAAACCAGCAGAAAACAACACAGGCTGAAAAAATCCAAGCATTTTCTGTATTTCCTTAAGCACTGAAGAAGGCTTAAAGAAGATCAAGCACTTCAAATATTGCAGCCTGCTTCACTGGAAATATTTCTAATCAAATCAAACATGAACAGAATAAAATTACATGAAGAGTAATGAAGACTATGATAAAGATTGCTAGATTTCAGTGAGTGATCTGCTACAGCTTCTCTAGTTTCTCTTTTGTAAATGTCACTATTAGCTGCAAAAGTAGCTCAATTAGAAAAGTATTTTCTGAGAGAAAAAAATTGACAGTGTTTGAAGCTGAAGATACTCGTATTTTACAAAGAAAGGGCATTGCAGAAGATTCTTACTGTACTGAAAACAGAAGTATAAGCCCCAAGACAATGGTGAAGGGAACGTCCGAATATGACGTACTGTGGTAACAAGACTGGAAAACGTGGTCGGTGTTTGAGTTTGCAGTAAAACAGCCGGAACGATTTGGCAGCAAAGTGCCCACCAGAACCAGCCGGAAGGATACCGCAAGGAAAGAAACCCTCTGGTTTCCACCTACGGAGGCAGAAGCTATAAATCGGCTTGCAGGTATTTTACAGCCTTCCCCTTTTAAACCAGTGACTACTGTCTGGCGCACAAACAAAGGGAGAAAAGATGACAAATGGAAAAAGGGAGGGAATAGGGATCGATCATAAATAAACGCCCGTTGCCAACCGAGCCCGGAGAGCGAACCGCAAAGACAGAGCGCTCCCAACAACGGCTCTAGCACTCGTTTCCAGGAGGACGCAGATTTATTCTCGGCGCTAGCAAAAGCAGACGGGGGCAGCAGTCAGGAGCACAGAAAGGCATTCTGACCCACATTTGTGAAGCAAGCTCGTTTTAACTTTGCGCTTTCGCGTCCGTCCTTGCCGCGCCGTCTCCTTGCAGCGCATTGCCACCTGCAGGACAGCCCGCTGCGGCGAGCCGCGCTCCTGCCTCTCCAAAAAAAAGGCTCGGAATGCGGCTCTCCTCGCAGCTTTTGACAAGCGTTTGTTCTCACGAAGCGGCTAAAATCGAGAAGCCAAGGGCACGTACGCGTCTGTGACCATAAACGTGCGTAAGCAGGTGCTGGGAAGAGTCAGCACTGTTACCTCCCAGCCTAAAAAGGCACAGAGGGCCGAACGCTTATTGTGGTCAACGCGACGTCCCGGCCTGTGGCGGGGCTGCGCCTGGTGAGTCCCAGGCAAAGCTAGGTAGGTAAACCAGGTTAGAAATTCAAGTTCTCACTTTCATTTAACGACTGTGAAAGGGGAGAGAGGAAGATGAGACGCTTGCATTTAAAGATGGAAACAGGAAACACAGGATTGAAAGGAAATACCGTATTAGTTGGTTTTCAAAAAGTCGGACTCCCCACGGTGACTTAAGTAACTCTGCCAACAGCTTCCTGTCACCTGGAGACACCAGATACCTTTCCAGTGTTTGCTTAAGACAGGGGGAAGGAGAATCAGTGAATACAAAAACATACTTTACGATACACCACGTGGAATCCTGGCCCTACTGATCACCACGGCAAAGCTTTCGCTGATCCTTATGACTATCCTTTACACCCACAGTCTGGATATAATGACTATGTGAGATTTTTTCCTAATTGAGGCTTTGTAAATGTCAAGGGCAAAAATGAACGTTGCGGAAAGCAACTCCAAGAGTTTCATGCCGTGCACAGGGTGAAAGCGCTAACTTCTGTTAGCTGGAGAAAAACAGCAGCAGTTTCCTTGTTACAAGGAGGAAGACACATCTGCACACATTCTCCCGAGAAGTACTCCTTTCAGCTAACTATTGTTAATTACTGGAAACAGAAGGAGGTTTAATACAATCCATGCAGCCAATGAGGAAGTTAAGCTTCAAGTAGTAGACACGAGGCAGAGTCTCAGCTGAGCCGAGTAAGTCATGAGCGCTCTACGGCAAGGAACCGTCTCACTCTTCTAGGGAGCACGGCAGCGCTGGGGTTCGAGAAGGCGGCAGGGTCTGCCTGGAGGCAGAGCTGCCTGGTGTGCTCTGCTCATACAGCAGCCCACACAGTCAAGTCCTGTTCCTGACTAAAAAGCAGAGGTACCTCACATCCACCACAACCATCAACACCAAGTGGCAGAAAAAAAACCTAGCAAAAGAGGACCATGAAGCTATAAACTGCACGGGAGCCATTTGCGCAATGCCGATGCAAAAAAGGCAAATGCAAATCTGGCATGTACAGGTGTGGGTGCAGTTCATCAGACATGGAGGTGGCGATTTAGGAAATTAAGTTCAGCAGAAATCAACAAGACTGATGAACACGATATATGAGGAGAGAAGATAGAGCAATGGGACTGACTTATTTTCAAACAGAGAAGAGGCATAATGAGAGCATAAACATGGCAGTGATTAATTGTTTTCTGTGTACCCTCTGTATACAAGAAATTGGCAACACTAGTTGAAAAGAAGATTTATGCAAGGTGTAGGGAAAATCTGTCTGTTTATAAGGAGAGTTAAGTCCTGAGGCAGCTGGGGAAGTTAAGAAATCCTTTTATTCAGAGGTTTTTAAGAACGGATGAAGCATTATTTGGACTCTTGCCACTTGGACTTGTTCTTATAGTCTCAGGTCCAGAGATTCACTGATATCACAGATTTCTCTTGCTTATTTCTTATCAGTATCTCTTTAGTCATGGGCAGATTAAAAAACCATGACCATAATGCAACTATAAATGGAATACAGAAGGACAACACACATGCATTATTTCTTTTTCACATTTCATGAAGCCAAAGCTTATTTCCACAACTTCCAGTTTGACTCATGATTTTTTAACACTGAGAGACTAACCACACTGGAATCAAGACAAATAATAAAGATCATCAGCAAGAAACACTCAACAGGTTTTTTTTTAATAAGGCAAACATGCATGAAACCAAGACATATGTACTGCTAAGTATGTGTAGTATTTTTACATCTGTATATTTCAAATCTGAGTAACGCAGTAATGTACTTTTATAAATTCTCAAGGACATCCAGAGAACTAGATACAATTTAATACAATCATATAGCTTGAAATAGACAATTTTATAGAAAATAGATGATTTACTCACAAGATAAAACACTAGGGGCCAGTGAAGGCACCAAAAATAGGAACCACAACACATCACGATTCATTCTGAATTGTGTACAGCAGCCCACAGATGTCTTCTGCATTGGAGGCCTTAAATTTCACATGACTATAGAAAACAGATGTGCCACCTATTTAAATCATGAAAAACAGCATTTTGTGCTATTTGGAAAGCTCAGACAGTGGGTTTCAGGCTATTGGAAAGGTACTAGGAATTATCTGAATATGAACTACTATCTTGTATAAGAGTTGTCACAATTAACACCCAGAAATGGGGAAGGAACTCTAAAGGTGGTGATTCAAGAAATAGGTAACTCTAGCAAAAGATTAGCAAGGGATTTATGTATGAAGTCTATATCAAAAATATGTACTTTGGACATTTTACCTTCAATGCAAATTTTGGGTTCTGATACCTCTGCCGGGGTCAAGGCTCTGACTCAAACTACACCTTTTTTCTTTGAAAGTAGGAATTCATTTTTACTAACGCAAGTGATCTGCAAGTCAGATGAGTAGCTTAAGCAAGTCATTTAAGTTGCCTGTAGAGACAATGAAAACAGATAGGCATTTGCAGGCACCAGTTCATCTTACCTTAAATTATCACATTATGGTTAATTTTAATATTATACCAAGATGATCTGTGTCCTGGAGAGGCTTACTGGTCTGCTTAGGTTATAGAAGCACCACAATGATGGAGGTTCCAGTTCCAGCTCAACCCAGCCCCTGCACAGGCAGTTGGCTGAAATGCCAAAAAATTTCATGTGTGTTTATTTCCTGGACCTGAGCAAAGGCATGGAGCATTTAGACATCCTGACAGGCAATTGCATTCCCTTCAGGAGCATCACAGCCTCTTCATTGCTTTACTTAAGAACTGGATATTCAGAAAATGGAAGATGCATTTCCAATTTGCAAACTGATTATTTAGGGCCTGATGTGGTGATGCATATTTAAATACCTTAGTGCCACTTGAGACAGACTAGAGTATCTGAGAAATCCCTGCAGAGGTGGTATATATTTGAGAAGACCTTTGTGAGACCCTTTCCCTTCTAGAGGCTGCTGGAGAGGTCCCCTCGGATAGCTCAGACAGCACTAGATGTTCATGCACGAGCAAATGGATCAAGCCCAAGGACACTACATTTGGATTTCAGCCCTCTTGACTTACCCACCAGTCTGAAATGTTCACACCATAAGAGGAGATGCTGACATAAGTAGCTCTGTACCTCCTTGTTAAATCCGCTGGCACAGCGGGAAGAGGTGTGAAAAGGGGTCAGGGATGGTGGAGGCAAGTCGGCGTTGCTTGGCTCCAGGGACAGGCAGCGCAAAATCTTGTTGCTTTGGTTGTAGAAATACATGGTCTGAATGAAAAAACACAACATAACATGGACCTCCTTCTGTGAAGCCTCTTGAGGATAATAATGGGATCACCTTACACTTATTATTATAAATAGGTTATTACACAGCCCTGACTTCTCCAACCTCTGTAGCAGCATTACTCCACTAGGAAAATAATAACACAGTGGTAAATTATATTATTTCTACAAATAGTGTGAGAAATTGTGGATAACCAGAAAGGTTAACCCCTGTTTAATCCTCAGTTGCTGTGCTAGTGTGGTATAAATCTGATGGTAAATGGGGAGCAGGAGAGCAGAATAGAGCCCTTGTCTCCTACATACAATACATAGTCATCTGAAAGTTTGCCTCTTACTTTGCTTTAGCACTATAATTTCTCATAAAAGGCTTGTGAACTAACAATAATTGGAAAATAACTACTAAAAAGAATGGCATTTATCTGCCCTTTCTGGCATGTTCACTTGGGATGCAAGGGCCTAGGGAAAGAAAGAAATACTGCAGCTGAAATGCACAACCCCTTTGTTTTCAGTATAGGAAAAAGGTTCCTCAGGGGGTGGCCAAAATACTCAAAGCATGTATCTTTTATACATCCAAACAACCCTTAGATAACTCTGTCCGTAGAACAGCAACACCAGGCAAGGAAGCTACTGAAAACAAGTATTTATTCTCTGCATGGTATTTTTTGTCCCTCCCTGCTGCTAATATTATTCTTATGACACCAGATACTGCATAATTTGACATTTCAAATGTATGGCACCATGACAATGATATATGAGGAAACATTTACAGAGCCTGGCACAAGAAGCTAAATTAATACTGAAGAGCAAATGACTTGCTTAGATTGGCTGCTCTTTCTCAGTTTCCAGGGTAAATATTCAGTGTAACAGTTAAACTTGGGAACACAAATAATTGATAGCTTTCAAGCAATGACTGTAGATATTTACAGCCTACCTGCTTAACTACCTGTTTTCTGCCAGCACCAATGTTAGTTTGCTGCAGGCATGTCTGGCTATATGATCAAAGGTGGATAAACATAATCATACAATATGAATTAATTAAGTTCTTTATGTAAAGAAATTATCTTTAAGATTTCAAAGAGAAGAGATTGCAAAAACACAACTGAAGAAAACAGCCTATGGAGGTCGTTCAAAAGGAATTCCAGAAAGTGGAAATTAATAAAGTAGCACTCCCTGTCCAAAGTATTTGGTCTTCTTCTGGACAATTTGAAAAACAATTTGTGAAAGGAAAATTAAGGAATACACTGAACATTTCTGCTAGGCTCCCTTTCCCCTCTGCCCTCCCCCCTCCCTTGGGTAGCACCTCCAGCTCATTCAGGACACATCCTCACGCTCGGTTTGCCTTAAGCTCAATCATCTTAAAAGAGTTTTCCTGAAGGTCAAGAAGAAACAAAAAGCATATATCAACATGAAGGGAAGAGGAATAATCTTAAGAACGGGTGCCAAGAAGGAATCAGAAAGAAACCAATCATGTCCTGGGTAGCAGAAGGACAGAGAAAAGAAAAGTATCACTCTCTAAATTCCAGCCCCCCAACCAGTCATTTAGTTATAATATAAATTGGCAGAATAGATTATGCAAAAATTATGAAACTATCAGTAATATGTCCAATGATCTCATCACAGCTAACGTTAGTACAAGGAACGCTTTGGTCTACATTTTCAAGCAAGTACCTAAAACACATAGCTTTGTTGCCAAGGTCTAAGTGCCAAACAGGTCTTTCCCAGATCTGTCTTCTAGGGTGACAAGACAAAAGCAAGACTCCTATGGCCTTAAACACTGCTAGATTAACTTTTTGCAGGTGATAAAAGGTCTGCAATCTCCACCGAATGCAGCTGACTCAGCACCACTACAGCACATTGCTGCCTCATACAATCACAGCTAGGACTTTGAAATGGATAGAAGGTTATCAGCCAACATCTTCCTAATGTAAGATCAAGTCTCAATATACCTCCAGCCTCCTGGATCTAAAATTCCATTTGTTCAAAGGTGTTAGTATATATACTTGGTTGTAAGAAGCTTTGGGAAGCTTTTGTTCAGGTATGACTCTGAATGCAGACTTCTCCAGGTGAATGAGGTCAGAAAGCAAGGACTGCATACTCTGTTCCTATTTGGCTCAATCCCAAATTAATAAAATCCTCATGTCCAGTTTCAGGGCCAATGTTAATTTATATTACCCTTCATTATATTATGTTTTTCCTTAGTTAAAGAAAAAAAAACCCACTGGGATAAACAATTTTTTGTCATTCTCTAGATACTCAGATCTACCATCAACTATCAGACTGGGTTTTGAAATTTTGATAATAACGAAAATTATCTTTCCTTTCAATCAGGTCTTTTAATACCCTTTAGTAAGTTCTACAAGGTCTTAATTTATATTTTTAGTAACTGCTAAAGAGCTCATTAACTGATCAGTTCATTACATAATGACAATAACATAATTTATTTCTAAAGTGGAAACTGGAAGCAGAGTAAATCTCAGCCACAAATTCCTATTAAGCTCTAACCCTGAAAATGAAACCACATGGAGAAAAACTGGTTTTAGGTAAAGCAGAAGAAAGACGAAATCAGTTTATATTCCAGAGAGGAACACAGCTACTTCACCTGGTCCCGTGTTGAAGGGCCTTTTGTGAAGTCTCTACACAAAGTCTTTTTTCCTCCTGTAAAAGGAATGATCAATAAATATCAATTTGTTTTAGAAAAAAATTCTCTGTCTATAAGCAATTTCTCACTAAGTTGACAGCCCTTTTTTTAAAAGTCCCAAATCAGAGCTATTAGGCTGCATTTTGGCAACAGCTGTGTCCTCCAGGAACACTTTCAAAGTCAAGTGATCTCTCACCTATAAATTGCATCTAGGACTGGCATTGAAGGGATTTAAGTTGGTAGTAAATGCTAGCATTCCCAGTTAGGTCCTGCAGCATGGATGGCTCCAATGAGTCCCTGCCCCACTCCTTTACTGAGACAATGCATCAAGACAGTATCTGTTCTCTTCTTAACTCAGATGACTTCTACATCAGCTTATCAGCAGGTTGGATTCCAGCTCAGAAGCTTGAGACTGACATGTCTTTTGAGATAATCAAGAGAAGCAGATGAATAAATCTATTACCTATGTTTATTTTTGGCAGGTTGACAGTGTTTGGTGCTGAAAAATAGGAGTGTTGTGGGAGGGAAAAAACAAGACTTGCTTTCCTTTGCTTTTAAAACCCTATGCTGCTTTATGGGACCTCATCAGGAGTTATGATTCATTGAACTAAAAAGACTATCCTGGATAAGTAAGATTAATAAGTAATAATGCCAGTTATGCACCTATCTGGATCAAATAGTGGGACTAAAACAATTGTGCTAAGTTTTACATTATTATACAAGAAAAAGCTTTATAAATGCTGTCACTCGATGTGTGACACAGTCCACAACGCAGTCCCACCCAGAGCCAAGTAGCACGGTGCTCAATCTGGCAGTCGTGTTGCACAACAGCAGAGTCAGCCACAGCCATATACCCTTGTGAACTATGATGGAGAGTGCTGGAAGTACAGAGAAAGAGATTGAAAAACGGATCTCGTCAAGAGGGGGAGAGGATAAGTTTGGGAGAGAGCGAGAACATGGACCAACACAGTGTTTACTGCATGACATATCCTAAAAAAAATTGTCATAACTCAAAGTTATGTTTTTGATACAACATTGTCTGGTGTTAGTGAACAGCTTGTATTTTGCTGAGGGATAGATCATCTCATCATAATGGTCTCTTTGGACATGGAAAGCAAAACTAGCAGTGAGACACAGAAGTAAGAAATTAGAACTGTTTATCTTGAAAGAATTCAGAAGTTGCCAGGAGACAAGCAATGTGCTCCCACTCCTAGCTCTGAAATAAGAAGGTGAAACTCCATAGTTTCCAAGGTAATATTGAGAGCCTAATATTTTCCATGTCTTTTGCAATCAATCACTTCCTTAAAACAATGCAAAATAACTAAGTGAGTATAGGCAGAACTGTGCACTTGGAATCATTACAATTAATAGCTTTCATCATAATCTGAAAGAATAATAAACTCTTTAACAACAGACATGAAGTAAGACCGATTTGTTCAGCATAACTTGCTTGATGCTGTTAAAGTCAAGCTGCATGAAAAAAAGGATAGATTTATGTATTCTTCAGCATGAGAAATGCCAAAAAGCATTGGGGAAAAAAGCTACGTTCAGTCTCGCAGGAAGATGATTCACCATCCACCCCTTGTAGTCACTGAAGTCAGATACATTCATTACCCATTACACTGAGGACTTTTATTTTTCCCCTTTTGGTGAATAAGCACCGAATTACCCATATCACTGGGCCATCTCACCAAACGCAGCAGCTGCTGCTCACCAAAATAATCATAGAAAGCTTATCTGTGAGGGATTCTAGACATTTAAATATATGGGAGCTCCCTCTGCTAATAACAGAGATTTATCTTTCATTCTGAGAGGGGTGTACACAAATTCTAAAAATCACCAGTCAATACCACATGCAAATACACATGCTCAGTGAATGCTTGTAGTTTAAGACTCTTCCTTTCATAGAAGAGAAGCATTTAGCAATCTTCAGGGGCAGGGTCAATGAAAATGTGAAAAAAAAAATCACTAGATGAGGACTTATAATGTTCTAAATCCTCAAGGCCCCATGTTCCATATGGACTGGATTTTGAATTGATAGCAAGATGCTGTTCTAAACACCAAATTTACTATTTTAATGTAAAATTTAATTTCACTTTCTGTCTAGCTTCACTTCATCCTTACAAACTTTCTTTTTTTAGTCAATTTATTTAACAGTAGTAGAATGCAACTAGTAGGCTGGATTTTTACTAGTCTATGTCTTTGGATGTACCTAGCTTGATGCTGCTACCCATGTATTATTGTGTTCCTATTATGAAATCTACTTAAAATAAATAATAATCACTTAATTAAAATGTAGTCCTGCCATCACCAAACTGTATACTCTGCTGTGTCACACAAGAGACCTGGTTTCTAATGCATCTGTGGAGCTTGAGAATAAACCAATTTACATTGCATGGGTGTTATAGAACTGTACAGAAGAATCCTCCAAGCTAGTATATAAAAGGTTTTTCATTTATTTTATTTGCTGCTTATATGTGGAGTTAACTGCTTAAATGTTTGCAAAAACAGGGACAATGAGGCAGGTTCAGTCATTCTGTTAAAAATAATGGAATAAGAACCAGTTACTGTCACCAAATTTGTCCCTTTTAGAATTTTCAATTATTGGATGTGCAATTGACTATCTCTTGGTTTATTTTTGAACAAAAATTTTTATTAATCATATGTGTTTAAGCTTTGATAAATATAGCCAAGAAAGACATCCACCAATTCAAAGTTTTTTCAATTGCCCTTCACATTTTTGGCCAACTATTTGAAATTTCTAAGTGGCTTTTCTTCTGTTCTGCTTAAAACCACAGCTCTATGCACCAGTCCAAAGCATGCTAGGATACCTGCACAGGCAGTGGTTGAGGCAGGCTTTCCACAGCTCGAGGGTAACTGGCCAACTAAGTTTCAACCGCTGATGAAATCAGAGCTCACTCATTTAACCTGACCTCAGAGCATTTGGGAAAAGAAATTACCTAAAAGCCAAGGTGTCATGGTTTAACCCCAGCCAGCAACTAAGCACCACGCAGCCACTCACTCACTCACTCCGCCCCCCCCCCAGTGGGATGGGGAAGAAAATTGGGAAAAAGAAGTAAAACTCATGGGTTGAGATAAGAATGGTTTAAGAGAACAGAAATGAAGGAACTAATAATGATAACACTAATAAAATTACAATAGTAATAATAAAAGGATTGGCAAGTGATGCACAATGCAATTGCTCACCACTCGCCGATCGATGCCCAGTCAGTCCCCAAGCAGTGATCCCCCCACCCCCCACTCCCCCCAGTTTATATACTGGGCATGGCATCCCATGGTATGGAATACCCCATTGGCCAGTTTGGGTCAGGTGCCCTGGCTGTGTCCTGTGCCAGCTTCTTGTGCCCCTCCAGTCTTCTCGCTGGCTGGGCATGAGAAGCTGAAAAATCCTTGACTTTAGTCTAAACACTACTGAGCAACAACTGAAAACATCAGTGTGTTATCAACATTCTTCGCATACTGAACTCAAAACATAGCACCGTACCAGCTACTAGGAAGAAAATTAACTCTATCCTAGCTGAAACCAGAACACTAGGTAAAGTCATAACAGTTTAGCTCTTAACATTTTCCTTTTACCTCCTGACAAAAAAAACCCAACAAAAACCAGACATCTAACAAAATCTATTCAACTATTCAAAGCGTATAAATGTTACAAATCCAGAAGGTATCCATAAATATTGAAATGGCACTATCCACATAAAATTATTTTGATAATAGAATAGGAAAAAGTCATTTCTGTTTGGTCAGAAAACTAATACAGTGTAGCAACTGTGTTTGATTACTGTACAAGAAACAGGTAGTTCACGTTTTCCTAACATTTTAATATAGTTTGATTAATGTCAATAAGCTACAAAGTCATGTGTTCAGTGTTTTCAAAAACAGCAGAAAAAGCAAGCCCAAATAATTCACCCATTTTCTTCGTAACTGGAATGAGGAAAGGCCATGGAGGCATGTCAGATATTCACAAAGCGAATCTCAGCCCAGACTCAGTCCTGAGCATGCTGCAAATTAAGCTGCTGTTTGCTTTGGCCTTCAGATAGTTTAGGGCCAGGTAGCAGAAATGTAGATTTCAGTCATTTGTCAGACTCCTGTATTGAACTTCATCAATTGTGAATTTAGCACAATTCAAAAATAACTCAATCATTTCCACTCAGTCAGATTTTGTCATCCTCTGTGTTGGTGGAACTGCTTGCCACGTAAAGGACTTCATCATATGCGGCATCTTTCTCCTCTCAACTTCTGTACGGTCTGAAGACAAAAAGAACATTAACAGTCAAGCCATGAATACAACATCTCAGCTTTCATCTCACTGGTGCAATAAATACATAACAGGGACTGCAACAATAGCTAAACGTATTACAAAAAATATATGCTAACAAATTGACCTTTATTTTAAATCTTTTCCTCTTGTCCTATTCTACTGAATACCTTGCATACTTTCAGAATGCAGGCACAGATGAAGATTCCCATAATTGTTCTACAGATAGGAAAGAAAACTGACTTCTATGCAACTGCCTTTGGTTATTGGAAATGAGGTGCTTGTACACAGTATGCTGCCTCTGCCAAACTGAGCTGCAGCCGGTCTTACAGAGGAAAAATGCTGTGCAGGAGGTCTCAGATAATTGTAAGTGAGTAGCAATTTTAATTCTCAGCATATTGAAAGACCTAGAGCAGATAAAATGACCTATACAAAAGGCAAGACTAAGGAAATTATTCATATCAAAATGTGTTAAGTATAATTAGAAGTTTAGGTGGAATAAATGTACAGGATGAAATAAGAATGATAATACTCATTTTCCTGTTTCATAATCTGCTTTTTCTGCCCTCTAGGGATCTGCCTGTCCTCCAGTAACACTGTCATTTTTCTCAGCATTTCCCAAAAATCATCTCTCAGTCCACTCAAAAAATGTTCAAAAAGGGTCTGTTTGGTAACTGAAGCTAAATAGAACCAACTCCTGCGAGAGCACACCATGGCTCCCGCGTGGTCCGTACACCCACAAACACTTCAGGAGATACCTGGCAGACGCATGACCACATATCCACTCCATTTCAGTAGCCTGAAACTATCACTGTCACAGCCAGGGTGTGCACCAAACTTGGGCACTTTGAAGAATTCAGTTCAACAGCCCAGGAATGGTCTGTGGGGCCATTTCAAGCCATTGATGCTTCTAGCTCCTAAAACAACTTTTGAGTTTGCTTTAATCAAGCTTCTGAGGAAAACGCACTTTATAATGCCGTCTTTGAAGTAATGGATTTAACGTAACTTTAATCTACAAAAATTGACCAAGAAAAACCCTGTTTTCCTCTTCTTTTCCTTTTATTCCTTGGTGTTGTGAATAAAAGTGGTTTTAATTGGCTCGGTCTCAAGATAAATTCAACCCTTCAACAATACTCCTCACAAATTAGCTATGGTGACAAAATCAGTATGTATTGCATGCACTAGAATTATACTGAACTTTCTGAGTGAAAAGGAGACATTTTAAGATCCTCTTTGATTCACATGTACAGTCACTGAAAAAAAAAAAAGAAAAAAGAAAAAATACTCTGTGTGAACTGCTGCTATCTATTAGAAATAAAATAGAAAGGCATTGGTTATATATATATGGCTAGATCAAGAGTCAAACCAAGGAAAATAAAGCAGCATAGTCCCTAGAATATTACCTATAAATTGTGTCCTGCTAGTTTTAGCTACTCATGCAATTGCTCCACCTAGATTCATGTACTAATTTGGCTGAACTCTTAGGTTTTGTGCAATTTTTGAGTTTGCCTTTTCTTAAATGCCCTCAGATGGTTTATTCCCACATATCACCTTCTCATCACTTTAAACAAGCTGTTATTTATAGTAGGTAGTTCAAATCCTCTGACTAGGAACATGCCTCTTCTTTCACTATACCCTGAACAACAAATGTTCCAGCACACAGCTTAGATGCAGCTTCAAATACCAAAATATGCACCTCACTGAATTTCAGTTGTCTTAAAAGATCGGCATCAAGTTCAATGTAATCATTGAGGTTTCGTCTATGCAGTCAATTGAGAAAGACAGACACCTCCAGAGTATGATTCATCTCATCTATTCCAGGATAAGATAAAGCATCCATTGGAAGTACCTGCCTCTCTCCTTTTGAGGCAACCTACACAACCAGTCCAGAACTAATTGCTAACTTTCCAACACTTTCAGTTAAATGAGATGAATCCCACCCTTACTGCCTAAGGCTGTGCTAATTACCAAGAAAAAACAGAGTATGCTCCAGGATTGGGATTGCCCAGATGGGATTGCTGGAGTTTGCTTGGCTTTCCTTTCTGCAGAAATCAGAGCAATGGCATGCAACGAGGAAGCAGCCTTGTGCACTCCAGGGTCATAGCCTGAAAAGGAGCCAGGATGCAGTCTCAGATAGCACCTCAATAAGATTAGCAATGGCAGCTTACAGCTGTACAACCTTTCATTGCTGGAGACGTGCCTGCTCAGCATGGTGCAATGCTGCAGACAGATCCCTAAGGCTCCATGGAACAAGCTAGTCCAGAAGCAAGGTAGCTGCCTTGACCCAGCCCCACGTATCAGCTTTTCAACACAGCTAATTAGCTGCTTTAATTCAGCACACTGTCCTTGTTATACGCAAGCTACATGGTTTAAAGCCAGCTTAGTTATATCTTCACTTTAGATGTAAATAGAATGCCTGGAAACTCCCATGGACTTTACTAGTTTGTACTTCAAAAGTTGCCTCTGCAGCTAAAGGATTGGAAACACATCTTCCCCACATGAAAACTCATTTTCTGGAGCATAGTTCAGGCTCGGGGAGATAAGGGAGGAGAACTGTACAAGGACAAGCCCTGAACTACAGGACACAGTCTACCAAACCACAACAACCAAAATAGATTTCCATATTCAGGCCCCTATGTGACTCCAAGGTCAACCTGTTCCCAATGCTTATATGCTCAGATAAGCTTAAAGAGGTGGAAAACAAGTGTCCCTTTCTATCCCTTCAAAAATTTGGAATGCTAAAATTTTCAATCACATGTTATAACCAGGTATTATGCAAACACTTGTACTTTTTGATCTATATTTCAATGAAGAGGTTTTGACAGGGCAGTCCCTTGCAGTCCCTTTGTGACCTCCAGCAGTCACAGAGCTGCCCCTGAGGACAGCTCCACGCTTGGGTCTGGGATAGCTGAGGCATGGGCACAGAGTCACCAGAATGTGACTGTCTCATTCTGCACTGCTTGATTTCTTCCAAAAAGTGGTATAAATAGCAAAATTAACTAGGGGCTCATCTGACAGTCAGTGAATACAGTGCTCAGTGGCAAGCAGGCTGAAGCCTTCAGCAAAGCCTGATCATCGTCAGTGAGAGCCTGCCTGCTCCTACCTAGAGGATCACACTTTAACTTTGTAAAAAATCCATTTGTCTGCAACTACCTCAGTACCTTTATTTATCCTGGGCCCCTGAGATTAAAGCACCAGGCAAGCAAGGAGCTGAAAATAATGTATCTGCTTTGCTGCATTTTACCTACTTTTCTTGGGTCCACAGCCAAGCATACATGCACGGGAGAGCAATGGTCTTGACCTCCCCGTAGGTTCAAGGCCAGAGTGAGAAGCTGCTACTGCAAAGTCCTCACCTTACAGCCACATACCTATAGCACAGCCTTCAGTCTTGACACAAAACACAAACACCAAGCTCACACCTCAGCAACACTTTGGAGTAACAGCAGCTGCATGCGGCACAAGCCGCAAGTAGCCAAAAGCCTCAGCGGGACATCGGGCAAAGAAGGATTTCCAACCACAAAGCAGGAACGGGGGGATGTATTTCCATACCACACACACTCACTGAAAAAATTACTGAAATTAGCTGCCATTTGGTTTCTTGAGGTCTGAAGACTGGGAAGTTTGAAGTAGTTCATATTAATTCAAGTAATACCAATGAAGAGTGGGAACTAACATCAGCACACATCTATCATCAACCTGTCTGTTTGGTATATATACCATATGCCTTTCCCACACATCTTCATCTCTTTCTTTTGTTGGATTTAGCCTGTACTTTGTTTGGGAAAGAGACTCAGTCTTTCTGCACATCTGCCATCTCCAAGTGAGATTATTACCAAAAAATCATTAGCAGCAAAGGCAGAGAGAGTCACTTGGGAGATTTCTGACTCACACTTTACACTGAAAGTCAACAGTGCAATGACTTTTACAGGGTATTCATGGGCAGACATCAGAATGATGTGGAACTTAACTTTGATATATATATTTTGGCAGTATCTGAGGGCAAGGAGCAGCTTGATACAACTACAGCACGTAAGGCCAAATGCTCTACTTCCTAAGTGCTGTTCATGGTGTGCAGAAAGACCAGAAATGAGCTCTATATTCCCCTTCTGGTAATTCCCCAGGCCCAGGAAGCTCTCAGCAGAAACAGACCCTCAGCATCACCTTTCCAAGAAGCTCTAGAAACAGTGACGGGAATTGACAGGAGCACAATGCTTTCTGGCAGTCTCCAGCTGGCATGGAAGCTATTGCAAACTGGTAAAACTCTCGTCTTAGCTTTGACCTTCATGTTGCGGCACCACCAATAATGGCAGCTAAGCAATGCTCCTTTTTCCCCTTTTCCCACAGCAGAAGAGAATTCATACTAGAAAGATTTGATCCTTCATCCACCAGAAACAATAACAAAAATTGCTAGAGGTAGATGTGGGCTTCTGATGGTTCACTGAAGTTATATCTGTGCAATATAACTAACTAACTTTGAATTTTGTATTCTGAAGATGATTTGGTATGATATGAAAAAGGACCAGTATTGTTCTATGGGCTTCTGTGCACAGTAACTCCACGCCACATGCTAAAATCTTCCATTGTCACCGTCACAATAAATATATTAGTCCACTCACTGACATCCATTACTGAATACACTTAAGTCCTTAACAAAATTTACCTTACTGAAGCCTGACACACTATGTTAATGAAATCCCAGTGCAGTTTATTTGGGACCTGTAAGAAGGGATTCTGTGGTACATTAGCATGTTGCTGCCTCTCAGCATAAACACAAAACTCAGCCACTGAATAGAGTCACCCTGTCTCCCAGTACAGCCTTGGAAATAAATGTCAGGCATGCTTTCATCTGTACTCAAATCTGAATCAAGTCGTCTAAAGGGACAACATACCCTTTCACATACCCATTCACCTAGAATAAAACACTTTCTACGTGGTACATGAGAGTGGGGAAAAAACAGGAAGAAATTAATTCCAGCTCTGAAAGGAGCTCTTTTTTTTTTTTTAATTTATGGATATGCACACATTAATCTCTCTACCTTGTTTTAAATGTCTGATGGAAACTGGCTTTACTGTTGATGCCACATCTTGGTCTCATGAGAGAGAAAAAGAAAACAGCTTGATCTACAAATGAAAGTGCAATTAAAAGCTAGTAACATCATGCTTTAATTTTTAGTAACATGGGAGGCTCAATCACACACAGTTTACACTGGAGAAGAAACACCAATGAATACAGGTGAAAAACAGTGCAACTAAAAAGAAATAAAGCAAAGCCTCAGTACCTTTCTAACCAGTTGGGGGGTGGAGGGGGGGGGGGGGGGGTGATTCTCAGTAAGATGGATAAAGTAGGCTTGTGCATTGCCTTCCAGAAGGATGCCTAGCTGCACACACAGGGTTGATCCAAATCAGATTCAACATACGCAGTCCCTGAAGCAAACACCCAGCTGCACCAACTATAACTCAGATTTTTTAAAATACAAATACTGATAAGATTTTTCAGAAGGGATAGTTTTTTACAGCCTCTTCCCTGTACAACTAATATATTAGTAGGTTTTTTCTTTTTAATTCTTTTGCTATTTGGGCAATTCTAATCCTCACTATCCTCATATGGCTCCTACCAACTGTGTATTAAGAAAAAATATATGTTTATCAATTCATTCGGTTTATCAATGTATTTCTTATAAAATTATATGAATGCTAGCTCCTCAACATTCATGAGAAATGCCTAAGAGCAAGCATTTTGTTTATACACAACTTGATTAAAACTAAACATAATGCAACTGCTCATAGGTGATGACACAGCTAAAACAATCTCCAGCTCCCTTCTGAGTACAGGGGGAAGAGAGGGGATTCAATTAGTTTCAGCTTTAAAAATGAAATTATGTGAGCCATTCAGACCTAGTGTAAATGCCACCAAATGTTAAGCCAAACAGCTCATCTTCCCCCCAGAAAAAAAGAAAACTTTTAAATTAATCTCCAAGCATGGGATTAATTCAGTGAAATTACAGTCTAGCCTCCCTTCCACCAACTCCAATCATAAACAGCCCAATTCTGCAAAAGACCAAGTACCCTCCTTTCACACCGACTGCCAATAATGCTTGCCAGAACTGCATCTAGGGTTGTTATTTATACCATGTTTTGCAATAAGGGAATAATCATACTCATAACCAAATACAGAATCAAAATATACTTATTTTGCACTTCAGGGCTAAACACAGTAAAAATCTCTTTTCAGCCCAGCTTTTTCTACCACAGTGAGAATTTTACTTAAACGATAGCACTTCTCTCAGCATTCATGGTCAGCACTGACTGGCAAAGAGACCAGACCAGACCTGACTCTTAACTGGCCTGTTCAGCTTACCATTAATTAGCTTAGCAAGACGGAAACAGCCAAGAACTCACTGTCCCAGTTTCTCAGACAGCCTGACAGTAGCTGCTGACTCCTCCATTGCAAGACAGCAAGACAAAGCCATTCCCATTTTAATAGGATCGCAGAGCAGTTTCACATGCAGCCCTGGTACAATCATGCTGAAATCAAAGAAATAGACCATAAATGAATCCTTTAGTGTGAGAAATAGCAACCTCAGCCCATCCTCCAGACACGCTGTGGTAGCAGAACTGATGCAGGTCCAGTGTGCAAGGGAACGGTCTGAAGAGTGACACCAACCTGTGAAAGCATTTGTGTAGACATGAAGAAAAGTCCTTTCTCTGAAGAGAGCCCAAGCCAAAACAAAATGTTCTCACTGTATGGTGATTATCCACGTGGCCTTGTACAAAACACCCTTTACAACTATTCGTACCACTCAAGACTTTTGAGCTCTCCTCCCTGGTGGGTGCCCCTACATAATGTACAAACATGGGCACAGTCTCAAGGGTGCTTCTTACCTTAAACAACCTTCAGCCCATGATCCTGGTTCAGGAAAGGATTTAATGGCATATATCTACGCTTTTTTAAGTGAAGCTGGAAACATGTATTTGAACTACTGATATAGTGGCATCTAAGTTATGTTTAAACACTCTCCAGAATAAGTTTCTTTTAGAAGAATGGGAGATGTGATGAATCATCAACCCTCCTCCATCCTTTAACAGACAGGGAAGGAGGCTCAGAGAGACAAAGCAACTTGCCAAGGACCATTCAAGAAGTCTGTGGCAGAGCCAGGCATTAACGCTAGACTTGCTGTTAATCAGTTCAGCATGTTAACCCCAAAACATTTTTTCTATTAGAAGAGTAATCAAAAATTACATAGATTATTTAGTATGTAACTGGATGGAAGACAGTCAGGTGAAAGCTATGCAATACTCTGAAAACAAGAAAGCATGCCTCCATCACTGAAAATGTGAAAGCTAATGTTAATGTTTTACCATGGCATCCCCATTTTATAATGTTCAGCACACTGACAACATGGAAAAAACTTCTACAAAATCATTCAACAGAGCAAGACTGTAAGAATTCAAAATCATCATTAGGATCTGCAAAATATTACTAAAAATACTGCTATTTAAAAATTTCTGAAGTTATGATACTAAACATCTGTACTACTATCGTGCTAAGAATCTGAAACAGTCTTATCTATATGGTATCTCAAGTAAACAGAGAACCACATCAAAGGAAGTAACTGACAAAACCTTCCAAGTACATAATTTAGTCCACAGGCATGCTTTTACTACTTTTTATTCCTTGCAGCCTGTTAGTAAGTTTTTGATTTCAAAATAAATTGCTTCAGAACTTAACTCCATCCTTTCACTTCAAGAAAAATGGATAAGAATAGTTTCAGGAAAAATTCCTCTGCATCTGTAAAATATACCTTCCCCTTTAGCTAGAATCAGTAAAAGGACTTTTTCCTTATGTCAAATTTTGCCACAAAAAATGTAGCACTGGCTCAGTTATCTTCATTTCTTTTCTCACCTACTGGACAAGTTCAAATTAATACAACTGGCAAAACTGAGTCCTGTTATCTAAGCTGCAGGTCAATTAGTTCAAAGGCAGCTGGGAGCAATAGGCATCTTCCAGGACATGTCCAAAGAAGAGAGAAACCTTCATATTTTGTTGTGGAAAGTCAGTCTGCAGAAGTTTTAGAGAGAATTAAAATGAGCAGGAAAAAAGTTCCATTTCATCAGATGCATTCAACATTTTTAAACTGAATGGCAGAGATGCAAACTCAAGATTTCCTCCTTGCTGCCTGCCAAGCAAGTCAGACCTTCAGCCCTTTCTTTTACTTCAGTCTGCTTAAAGAATGGCAACACAATACAAAATCTCTGATTCAGCTCTGAGCCTATTTACAAACCATCAGCCCAAGAAAGAGACTAAATCCTGAGTTTTTTGCCAATAAGCTAAGCTCAAAATAAGCCCATCCTTGTCTTTCACATATAGATGTTAGCAGAGAGGCACCATTTTCCCAGGGTAAATACAATGGAAAGGTTTTTTACATAACTGGTGAAGCTGCAATGAGCTCCTACCTACCATATCAGCAAGTCTAAACATCTATGTTGACATCCATACTAAAACTTCCAACTTTTAAAATCACAAGTTATAACTCTTTTTCACCTCCAAAGAGTCATTAGATGCCTCATATGAAATTCAGTTGATTTGAAGACACAGATCAGAGAGCTGGCTGAAGATCAGGCCAGGCCATATTCTCAGGTAAAAGGACATACTAAGGAGCTAGGTGAAAAAATGTTAAGCTTAACTTAATTTCTGACAAAAGTTCCTTTCATGCAAACATTTCCAGAATGAGACATTTATAACTTTTGTGCTGGAAACATGTCTTAGATCTGTTTGCCATTTCAGGGGATGGGTGAAGAATAACATAACAGCAGAGCCCAATAGCAAATTATGTTGTGTTGGCCTCTGAAAAGAAGAACGACTATGTATAAGTCCTTGTTCCAAGCCAGAGAAAGCAGAGATTTAGACCTTTATTTACCATGATGTACTTTTAGTGTCTTAAATACCTGAATAGTTTCTGTTCCAAGATAGCAGGTTTCCATTTTTGCTCTCATTATTTTCTAGCAAATTTCAAAGTATCTGAAATTTTCCCTACATTAGACCAAGACCAACGAGAAAAAGTTCAAACGGTATTTTGTGCACCCAGAAACCTTTGCAAACCCAGCTTGCAGCTCACTATGCCGCACTAAGACCTGGCGTAAGTGATTCCATCAACTTGCACTGATGTGTGCCCAGTTTCATAAGGTCTGATTTAACCCTGATCTCTAAACTGCTCTCAGACAGACCTCAAACCTGCTTCCATTTATTATTTTGTACCACAAGCAACTATTCCACTATTCACCATCAATTTAAAATCAATTGCACAGCACCACAGTCAGCCAGTTATCTAAATATACCTCAGATAGGTAAGGCTCAATTACACTGGAGGAGTGAAGAATACATAGAAAAGATTCATCACCAACTCAGACGGATATCAATAAAAGATGTAATCAGCAAGGGACTGCATGAAATATAAGAATGTGGACACATTTTGTGAGTTAATTCTTTTGTATTTCATTAAACCCAACTTTTAATCTTTTCTTCACTTTTTTCATATTGATGAAATAGATGGAGTGAACAAGAGAAGACTTTTTAAGTAGCGTCTGTGCACAGTGCCCATGACGTAGCCCATAATAACCAGTGAATGTTTTTGCCTTGTTCTTGGCAGAATTATTTCAATGACAGACTGGAGCCAACACCCACACCACTGGAAAATTTTGTCTTGGGCAGGCGTGGATTTCACCAATGAACTTCTTTGCATGGATTTCCCTTATGATCCCCTGGCCCATCAGAGCAGCCTCAGCAGCACTGCAGGTCCCAAAGCACAGGGCAGCAGGTTTTGTGGCTGGCACGGCAGACCCAGACCTGGCATACAGCTTCCCGCAGAGCAAACCTCACCCAAATCACCCAGCAGGTCACCAAGAACAGACTGAGGAGCACCAGGCTAAGAAGAGTCCAGTGTGACCGAACAGATGGGGTGGAAACTCTTGATTTTGTTCCCAAGCCAAGCGCTGTGAGAGCACACTTAAGAGATGTGTAATAGACCAGAAATCTTTACTGAATCTTGACAACTTATTGGGTGTATGATATACTTATTAGACACTAATAGCAGCTCAAAAGCAATGGGACAAATGTGCTGAAGGAATATTGCTTGTGATGAAGAACAAGCCAATGGAAACAAAAGGGAGATGAACAGGAGAGCTGGGGACAGGAGTGGTTAAGGTACCATTATACCCCTTTTCTCTTATTTGAACTTCCTCCGAGGAGAAATTTCTTGGGGTTTTGGAGTGTTCGACATATTATTCTCCCTATTTGATAGACGCAAAGACTGCTGGAGTTACAAATTCTTCTTACACTGGAATTTCCATTTTGTGCCACACACAAATGTAGAAAAGCAAGTAAAAATCAAAGAGTTCTGGGTTATCTATTGTCAGTCTGTGGTGGACGCCAGGTGCCCACCAAAGCCGCTCTATCACTCCCCCCCTCAAATGGACAGGGGAGAGAAAATATAACAAAAAACTCGTGGCTAGAGGTAAGAACAGGGAGAGATCACTCACCAATTACCATCACCAGCAAAACAGACTGAACTCAGGGAAATTAATTTAATTTATTACCAATCACATCAGAGTAGGGTAATGAGAAATAAAACCAAATCTTAAAACACCTTCCCCCCACCCTTCCCCTCTTCCCGGACTTAACTTTACTCCCAATTTTCTCTACCTCCTCCCCCCCAGCAGCGCAGGGGGATAGGGAATGGGGGTTGTGGTCACATCACACCTTGTCTCTGCTGCTCCTTCCTCCTCAGGGGGAGGACTCCTCACTCGTCTCCTGCTCCAGCATGGGGTCCCCCCACAGGAGACAGTCCTTCACGAACTTATCCAGCATGAGTCCTTCCCATGGGCTACAGTCCTCCATGAACTGCTCCAGCGTGGGTCCCTTCCACGGGGTCACAAGTCCTGTCAGAAAACCTGCTCCAGCGTGGGCTCCTCTCTCCATGGGTCTGCAGGTCCTGCCAGGAGCCTGCTCCAGTGTGGGCTTCCCACAGGGTCACAGCCTCTTTTGGGCACCCACCTGCTCCAGCGTGGAGTCCTCCCTGGGCTGCAGGTGGATATCTGCTCCCCCGTGGACCTCCCTGGGCTGCAGGGGGACAGCCTGCCTCACCAGGGTCTTCACCATGGGCTGCAGGAGAATCTCTGCTCCGGCGCCTGGAGCATCTCCTCCCCCTCCTTCTTCACTGACCTGGGGGTCTGCAGGGTTGTTTCTCCCACATGTTCTCACTCCTTTCTCTGGCTGCAGTTTCTGTGCCACAGCAACTTTTTTTCACTTCTTAAATACGTTCTCCCAGAGGTGCTACCACTGTCACTGATGGGCTCAGCCTTGGCCAGCAGCGGGTCCATCTCGCAGCCAGCTGGCATTGCTCCATGGGACATAAGGGAAGCTTCTGGCAGCTTCTCACAGAAGCCACCCCTGTAGCCCTCCCACTACCAAAACTTGCCACGCAAACCCAATACACAGTCAAAGCCTCAAATCCACTGCATTTGTACAGTAGCTTGGTTTTGGTTTTGTTTTTAATTTAAGTGCAATAAAAAGCTTTTCTTCTAGATTCAATAATACGGAAAGCTTTGGAGCTCTGCATCCAAACAAGTTTTTAGCAGTGTAAGCATACATTCATTTTCTATTATTACTATTATTACTACCACTACTACTATTATGTGCTTTTTTTCCAAAGCTTTGTTACTTGTGTGAGTTCTATCCTTATCTATCATGGAATAATTTATCAGTCCCTTACCCATGAGAAAAGGAGAGGTTTCCTTTTCTTTTTCCTTGAATGTTATCTGCTCCAAGACAAAATATAACACCTGCTGTTTTCTATCAATTACTTATGAATAGAAAAAAATAACACTATATTTGATATTGTATCTCTTTGTGAATAAGTCAGCTAGTTATATTTTTCCATGGAATATACAATTAGTATATACACAATAGAATCAAAACAAAATAAGGATGGAGGTAAATTTGCTTTTGTAAGCAAAAGGAGTAGCAAATGTGAAAACAGGTCACTTTACAGAGTTTACTGGCCCTAGAGATCTGCAGACAGACTTCTGACGTGCTGGAAGCTCTGCTAGGGGTGACAGGCAGAGGCAGGGACCACTGGTGTGGTCTGGTGCCCAGCCCACCCGATGCTGGTGACCTCAGCCTTGCAGCGCCCACACACGAGCCAGCCTTTGGGCTAAATCACCCTCAAGACTGCTCACTGCTTGGGATTTTCACCTCTCATATGGGGGATTATGTTGTGTCTGGCACTATCTGTTCCAGGAAGGAGGAAAAACAATTTAACAGACATTTAATAAGCAAACTGCAGGAAGACCAGAGTCATTCAGGGGCTACAAAAGTACTTTGAGACATTCTGCATCCCATTTTGTCATAGGAAATGTGCTGGGCTCAGCTGCGGATGTAAGCCTGTGCCTCTGTGTGCATCCCGCTTTCTTCAACATACACAGACACACTCTGGTGCCCTACAAACATTTGCTGGCACTAAGAGTCCTTGTGACTGACGTATCAGTGCTAGTGAAGTCCTTCCACACATGCATTTATTCCAGAAAAACTGCACTTCTGCAGAGAGAGCTGAAAGCACCCCATAAATTCCCTGTTACAAACTGTACCCTCAGCAAGAGCACTTTGATAGCAGAGGTCAGCACAACCAGGCCAGGTATCCATACCAGCGCTACGTCTGGCCTGCTGCTCGACGCCTCTTTCCTCTTCAGCTTTTACCTGTCTGGATCACAACCTTTCACTTTCCTTACTGCTTTCTACTTCGACCTTGATCATCGATTCTCCTGCCGCACAAAGGATGCTGAGCCAGGGTAACGTGCACAAAGATTTATTAGCAGGATCCACTGCTGAAGACATGCACTGACTCTAGCAAAGTAATTTGGGGGGAAAAACAAAGACAAAAGCAGAGGAGAAGGACAGAGAAAAGAGGACAGGAGAGGGGAAAATGCAGAGGAGGAGGAAAAACTCCCCAGGTACCAGCCAGTAAGGGGAGCCATGGGGTCCCAGGTGAGCATCATCCTCTGGACAGTGTCTGCAGTGGTAATGGAGGCAGGTGGTGATGATGAAGAAGAGGAAGAGGACTTTTCTCCTCATCCTAAATGTTTCACTGAGACCCACTCAAATTCCCTAGGGAATGCTTCTGCTTACGATGCTGTTAGCACTGACCAGAGTATGCTAATCAGATGCAAGTGCTGTACATTGACTGTTAAGCTTTTGTCCACATATATTATTGGATAACGTTTATTGAGCATTTGGATGACTATTATCTGCTTTGTTGTACAGTGTTTGATTTCTCTAATATAATTTAAAATCTACAAAACAGGAGGGAAAGAAAGAGGGGAAAGAAGGGTGATTCTCAAACCAGTGGTAGCTACTTCCATGAAAGCCCACTGTAACAACAGTCAGGATGTGCAGGTGCAAATCCATGCAAATGATACAAGGATAACAGCATGAAAACAATAATGGAAAAATTCTGGCACAGAGGCTCCAGCTAACGGCTCAACGGCTTCAGGGGGAGGTTACAGAGCTGCAAGGAGCAGGTTCTTGCCAAGGCACTTCAGTAACTACAGCACCGTGCAACACCCCTGCAGCACAGCACATCTTGAAATTGGTATCACCCCCGCCTTGAATTTTCTTTCTCATGTCAAACCAGACCTATTTCCAGTGCAATCAATACGAATAATTTATTCATATTTTAGTAATTATAATTATCTCATAGTCTTTCATAACGTAGCTCTCAAATCATACAGCGGCAGCAATGCCAGAACTGGGCGTGGGTCTGCAGATTAAAAGAGAATTGAGGTTTCTGAATTCCGAAGATTTGGAACAGAATTTGTACCATCCTATCCTTGAATTAAACTAGTAGGCTTACTACGTTTCTGGGTATTACAGGTAAGGCAGGTTTATGTCAGAAAACAGAATCCAAACCAGCAGGGGAATCTCAGCAAGGAAGCCGAGGACTGAATGCACATGGTGAGTAAATTATCCTCTCCTCTTCCGAACTGCTCCCCCCGGATTGTATTAATGACATGCATTAGTTGTGTGCACCAGCACAGAAAAAAATTGAGCCATGTTTCTGAACGATAAATTATCTCTTTATCAAGAAGGGATAGGTAGACTATATAGACAGCAGCAGCTAGACAAATAAACTAAGTTGTCAAATAAACAATTTGTGAACTTCGTCTCACTTCCAAGGATTAACTCTAATCTCTCCATTTAGATTCTGTCCTCAGCTTCCGTTATAGACAAGGTAAAAATACAAGTGTTTGTGATATGTGCAGCCTTGCTGGGCCACTAGCCATGTTTCTCTGTATAAAGAGGGGATTTCAGCTATTAGCATTCCTGGGTTAACAGCAGAAGAAAGAGGACAGAAAATTATTCAAAAAGCTCCAGAAAACCCACTGAATGTCCAAGACAGCAATCCATAGCATAATCTATGATTAAATGGCTAAGTACATCTATCAACACTGTAGGCTGCTAAATACACTGGGAACCCACCACTGAACCTGAAAGTGAAGACCCAGGGCAAGACAAGGCAAGGTAGACAAGCATGAGAACTCAACTTAAGTCCCTGAAAAAGTTGTGAGTGATTTACTACCATTGGCATGGGAGGGAAGACAGGCCCGCTGCCCTGTGACAGGGAGGTGGGCCAGCCCGCAGGGCACCGTCCTAGAAAGGGTGAGCCCTGGTACCAGGCAGCAGGATTTCCTAGATGCCCACTCATCCCACAGAAGAAGGAACAGGGGTCAGCAAAGTCCATTCGCTGGGAATCATGTCTGTGCTTATCTGGTGATCCCGCCACGCAAAGCACATGCCACTCCCCAGGACCAGGGGCTGTAATGTCAGTTTTCCTCTGGGGTTCTCCTTGACTCTTGTGTAAAAGGTGAGTGGCAATGCCAACACCAGACTGGTGACTGGGACCACCCTGTGTGTGCTATGGGTTTCCAATATTCCCAGCTGAAGGGTCCCAGTTTAACTGAACTCCAGCACACGCTGGAGGTGCTACACTCCCTATGCTGCCAGTGGAGTGAGGAAGACATTCAAATTAGCAAGACTAGGTCATCATTGAATGCTGGTGATTTTTCTTTTGCCAGTTTCAAGACATTTCCAGACTTACTTGGAATACTCAATGTTCATTTCCAAAATGGTGATACTGGTTAATGTTGGTCTCCTGGGTTTCTTCTAAACAACCCTAACTACAGCTGCTAAAACAGGGTATTCTAGCAGATGGAAATGTTTACCATCTGAAATAGTTTTTTTCATGAACAATCAATGAACTTCATTTGGAAAAGGAATGAAAACAAGACAAAAAAATAGAGCAGAAGAGTAATTTCAGAAAGTTAGTAACAAAAAGCAAGTCTTTCAGCTCCCACAAAACCCCATACACACAAAAGCATTACAGCACACGCTAAGGCATACTAATGATTTGCCCTCTCAATTTTACCAATGGTCAATAACTATTTCGGGTACTTCTAAAAACTCAAATTTTTAACAATTTTGAAAATACAGTTTGCTGTTAACTCAGAAGATTACTTCTGTCACATCTTCGCCAAAAAAAAACCCAACCAAAAAACCAAACCAAAACAAACAAACAACAACAACAACAAAAAACCCAACAAAAACCAAACCACAAAACAGGCATTCATTAAAACAATAATGTAGAGAATGGGAAAACAATTTATATTCCATGAGGGTGTAGTTGCAGTTACGGACAGGACATCATCCTGAACTCTAAATTTCACTATTACAGAAGTTTGGCATAAACTAGAAAGTGTCACCCAGTTAGAAACTTATATAAAGGAAGTCTTGAAAAAGAATAAACATAAAACCATTTGCAGCAAGCCTCCAGGTCTTACTTAGATGTGCACTCAACTTTGAAGAATCAATCTACACATAGTCCTTGGCCAAATTGTGCTAGCGCTTAAAACTAACAGACCCTTGCTAAAACTGTGTGATTTAAATTGTCCTGGGTTATCTTAAACTTTTCAGATGACCTCCCACTGCACAGCACCACAGGAGTGAATTGGTTTAAAGCACATGACATCCTCCAAGAAGTACAAAGTTACTACTAGAGCCTTGTTTCTGACCCAGAAACTAAGAGACTGACTTTTTGTTACAGAACAGATGGTAGCAGGAAATCAGCATTAAAGCATGCAACTTACAATTGGCATTTAGCATTGTTTACAGTTTTTAAATGTGGTTTTCCTCTAAAAAATGCAACCAAATCATTGTGTGAATTGCATTTTTGTCTTCTCTTACAGATTTGCAGGTTAAATATCTCAATATACCAGTTAAAGGGCTTTTTCTTCTAAAACTCAGGTCTACAAATTCACTCTGGGGAATTGGAAGTCAAGCTGGGCTGTTTCCATCTTAAACATTAGTACCAGAAATAAAGGCTTCACAAGCCAAATTTAACTCTCAGTCATGCTTCTGTAAATTCCCTACTTTTAAATCAAGCTTTTAGTTTTGAACACCACATCAGGTTAATTGTCTTAAATGGTTCTCAGGGCAAATATTTAAAGTTGCTGGGGCTGAGATTGGAGGGCAAGAGGTTTACCTGAGCACTGCTGATGCAGGAACATGGGACCCTGATGAATATTGTCCTACCAAGGGTCTCTGCCACTGGTCAGCCCCACTCTGCACATTCTTGCTTGAGTCTCTGAGCAGGAATTGCTGCAATGTCTGCTTAACAGTCTCCCAACTCCTTTGGCCCTCAGACTGCTGGCTCAGACACCTCTTCTTCCTCTTGTTCACATTTTTCCCTGACGAATAAAGTGGGTGAAATCGTTAATAAATAAGATTTCCCCTGAAGACAGGTTGCAATTGAGTAAGTGGGGAACTGAGTTATCTTTCCAGTCCAGAGACGAGCATCAGTGCTTCTGTCCCTCGTATAGCAATACATACTTGTGGCGAGGCAGCGTAGCAAAGCCCTGCAGCCGTGCCCCCCACCCCCGCCATCCGCCCGCTGAACCACAGAGCGGGCTAAAGCCCAGCGCGCTCCCCGAGCCACGCTCTGCACACTCATACTGCCTCCTAGGTCACTTGTGTCACAGTGACCTATTTCCCATAAGGGCATGCTGACCATTATACTGGTCTTTCTGACCCACATGTGGCCGTACTACACGACTGCAAGTCACTGTGGCACTTATGGCAGGGGACGGAGGCTAAGCAAGAGCAGGCATGCCCATGTTTAGCTCTCCTTCCTGATACTAAGCAGACACTTTGCTCATACTAAAAATTTGCACAGGCTTAATTATTATTCTTTTGCACTCCTCAGGGCTTGCAGAAAGCTGCTTTGGCATCGGCTTGGGTTCAGAGAATTTGGACAAGTCACTTTGGGTTCAAGTGCAAGCTCAGGCCCGCACTGGTAACACAGTCTAACCGCTGCACACAGCTGCATGAAGAGCGGATTCATTTTCACAGGCAAGCAAGGGAAACTACTGCAGACCTGCCAATCAGGGACATTTCATCAAAACTAATTTCACCTTTAAGCCCTGAGTCTTTTGTAAGCCCATTATTTTCAGACCAACTCTAAAACACTGCAGCAGAATTTCCAGAAAGCCCAGAAATTTCTGCAACATAGCATTTTTACCTGTTTGTGAAATACTTGCTAGTAAAGTAGACCATGTCTTGATTGAAGGAAGCCCCAGAGAAATCCGGTAGATCTCCCTGCTTATTTGGATGCACAAAGCTCCACAGCAATACTGGTACATTTCTGAAATAGCTGATGGCAAGCCACGTTTATTTATTTGTTCAGGTCTACAGGTTCAAATTGCCTCAGCTAACTTACTTGGAACTAATGCCATTATAAATGTTTGTAAATGTCAGAGATTATCCTCTTGGTTGATTTTATATTACTTACTCTTCAGTGCTTTAAAACGATACAGTGCTGTCCTATTTAAAAGTAGATTTTTTCCAAGTACATGCAAATGCACCAAATTTAAGAGTTTCCCATTGTTTTGAAGTTTCTTGAGTGGCAGAAAAAAATCACCATCCTGCTTCCAGAAAGGCAGCTTCATTGTGCTTCCATTGCATTTACTTAGGAAAAAAAATCTGCAACAAATAATAACTTCAGATTGCAGATCTGGGAACGTTAAATTTCCTACCTATGTATTAGGGAACAAGCATAAGTAAATATATAATTTGCAGTATGCACTAAAATTTACTGCAATTTAACCTCTCTTCCCCAAAGTTATTAGGAGAGGAAGGTAGAAATACCAGTAGAACTTCCTAGGAGTGAAGCTGGAGTGTCTGCTTTGAAAAGAGAACATTCCCCCCGTTATTTCATCTCTAAAATCCCTTTTATAAGAATACTTAGAAAGGGAAAGCTTATGAAAATTAATACAGAAATTATACAAAAAGTAGTCCAGGTCAGGAAATAATACAATCACTCTTGTCATAAGCAACGCATACCATCACATAATGGATTCAGACTCAGTGCATATTATGCTCTATTTTTATTTCTGAATTTTAGATACACTTATATTATGCTTCCCTTGAAATGTAAAGCAACATCTAAGAAGAAATAGGGGCCAGAACTGTCAAAAGACACAAAACTAAACCTTACTTTAAGCACTAAAAATTACACAGCTCAGCGTGAGCCTTACTGCTTAGAGAATGGGGCTATATCCAAGATATAACAACAGGAATTCATATATTTGAAATTTGTGCATTTTTCTGCTTCTCCTTCCGTTTACGTTTTAAAAAAAAAAAATAAATTGCTGCTCACCCTAATAATCAAGGATGCACATCACTGTAAACACTCAGTAACACACCGCAGCACAACAATCCAATTTTTAATCCTAAAATAATGTGAGCAATAATCTCAACAGCAACACATGTATTCTTCTGTTCGACCACTTAAAGAAAATCAGGTTGTACAAAAGCAAAAAGTAGCACTGGTACAAAGGAACAGAGAAATTACTTTGAAAGAGCACATATACAAAAGCACTTCTATAATTTTCAATGGCCAAAAATTTCCATTAATGTTTCGATTTATCAGCTAAGGGCTAATGTTGGTGATGACACTAGATATATTCCACAAATAGGAGCCTCACTGTTTGGAGAAAGGGAATGAGGTAACGAACAGACACAAATCAGGGGAACTAACTTTGAAATTATGTATTTGCCAAGAGCATCGAGTGTTCCTATATTTGAACAAAGCATCCTACTAAACCAATCTCACTGCAACATATACTTCTTCCTAACTAGGCACAGCTTATGAAAATCTTGAGACTGATAAATCTTATTACATTCAGTAAGCCACTACATAGTCCAGAGTAATTCTATATTTATAAAATTTTCCCATACAGAAATTCTGTTTATAATGGTAATGCTCCTAATCTAGATACCCAGACATTAAAAACAGTCCTTTGTGAATACAGTTAATTCCATTCTAAAATACAACTTATATTATGATAGCAAAAGAACGTTTTACCTTGTATAATTGACATCTTCCTTGGAAGATGTGAGGGGTTCACCAGAAAATCTGTTTAAGTGATGACAGAAAGCAATACTTCTGACATCCAAAAATGATAAAAATGCAAGACACAAAATAAATTCTTTATTGTCACCTCATGAATGAATGAGAACATGAGGGTTTTTTACATGCTGGATGAATTCACAATTTCTCCCTTATGGTTTATTTGAACTTTTCCAGAGAAGAAGAATGATTTGCCTGGTTACATTTTATTACTTATAGCACAGATTAGAAGGAATCTTCCTTTCTCCCTGAGACATACTGCAGGTCTCTGCCAATGTCTCCTGAACACTCTTCTGTTGCGGGAGTCTTTCTTCAAAAACGGCAAAGGTGACCCCATGTAGATGAGGGATGAGATGCAACAAAAAACCTTAAGCATCATTAGCCATGGAGATCACACTGTTTTAGGCAAACTACTGAAGATGAGCGAGCAGTCTGGGAATGTTCAATGTACTCTCACCAAATGTAACTGTGAGTTAGGAATATGTCTATGAGAAATGCACATTGCAGGATCAGCACAAGTGCATACCATGCATACCAATTCAAAATGCCTTCCTAAATTCATGGAAAAGCACCTTCTTCATTTGTTTCTCTGAACAAGAATTGTTCTATACAGACAATAACTGATATTAAGAACATTCCTAGGGCCGCTAGATTCAACATATTATGTAAATGATGGAATTCATAACTTTTCTCCATCCTTCTCTGCAAGGAGACGATCCTAATCAGGTTAACCTGAATTTTGACATTGATTTGCATAGGAAAAATATTGGGACCCTGACTACTTATGCATGAAACAGCAGTTATCTGCCTCTAAGACATTTCCTACATTGGTACTGATCTGTCACCTTGCATGACTCTCTCAGCTTCCAAATTGAGCTTCTGAAGCAGTCTGATTTTCACATCACTGTTCCAAAGTCAGCAGCTATTACCCATAACTAATATAATACGACAACATTCCTCAATGTCATACTCTTCAAATGCCCTTAGTAATTGCCATCATTTAATATTTAGAATTATGCATGCTGGGAAAACGTAGTTCAGAAGTATAGAGACTGCTACGCACAGAGGTTCCTCTCAAACCTTTATTCTTGAGTTCTCAGAGGTTCTCATGAGCTCTGTGGATGCAGGTGCTTCAAAACAAATACATTTCAAAGCAATGTTTCCTTCTACAGAGAACACCCTTGAAAATATAATAGAAGGAATTTTGACCAAATTGCCTCTGTTTGCCTGCTACCAATAAAGGTAGATCGCACTCAGTTTGTATTACTTAAGCCATTCAGGTATACCAACATCCCATTAGAGTTACTCCCGAGCGCTGCAGCTAACTCTGCCAACACATCTCTAGATTACAGAAGAGGAATGCTGACAAATAATGGCATATAATCACTGCTTGTGTTCTTCAAGGTGTGTTATCCTGCTGACCTGTTCTTTCCTTCCCAGTGTCAAATATTTCTCTTACGACAGCTCTTCTTCTGTAAAAAAGTCAGTTAATATCCCATTTCCCATTGGGCTTAAGTGCAAGCAGTCTGATTGTGCTTCCCTTTCTCACATAAATGACACTTTGTCACATAAACAGATTCACTGAATCTACTAGTACTTGTACAGTAATGTATTACATGAAATTGAGTCAGGGTAACCGAACTGAGCCCTTCATGTTTAAACAGGGCTTAATTCTCAGGTAAACGCCACTACTGGCTGTCTACACTGCTCTGGCAGCATAAAAGGACCTTGAAATGGGTGCAAATATGAATGTTAGATCAAAATCAGGCCCATCCCACACACATTTCTGTGTATGCACATTGCGAGGCCATTAGCAAGGTGCACAATGTGAATGATGGAGACACAGGTGGTGTTCTCATGCACGGAAGACACACGAGTGACTGAATGGGTATGCGTGACCAAATGTCGTCAGGACTAAAAGCAATACAACAGTCAGTGCTCCGCTCCTTTATCAGAGGTTCAAATGGCCAGCCACAGATCCCACAGATCCTTGCATAGAAGAGGGGGAAAGTAAAATGCCCTACAACAGCAGCAACTGCAGCCCTTAAACCACCAGTGGGACTCCCTGAGACCGTACGAGCTTTCCTAATGCTTTCTATTACAAACTTTATAAAAAGTCATATTGGTCTATCATAAAAGTTGAGACATGACTGGGGCCCAAAGAACCATGGCTCAAAACGTCGTAAGAGAAAGATGTCACCAAAAAAAAGAAGCATCACCTGAGAAGACTAGCTCTGAAAGAGTCTAATTCATTTTCTACCAACAATATGCAATGTTTATTTAGATCGAGGCAAAAGAGTTAAACATGAACCAACTGTAAGGTAGAAATGTAAAAGTGCCTTTGGGCAAGCTTCTCTCCTAAAAAGGCCAACTTCACCTCACCTGACTTCTCAGCACCTTTAGGTAAGAGAAAGCATTAATAAAATCAGTGGGTTTGCCTCTACCCTGAAATCTTGAGACTGTGACTTGGTCAATCATACGAGTGATCAACTCACCACCCCTCCACCATCAAATATTTGACAGGATGTTATTTTATCAGTGCTAAGCAGCACCGATGTCTCAACTCCGAGGGTAGAAGTCTTTTCAGTCTGCAGACAACATGAACAGAAGTATCTAAAGAAATCTTTAAAGATTATTAAAAAGGAAGCCAGTCAATTCCCATGTATTTGACTGGAGCTAAGTTTACTGTCACTGTCCTTGAAAGCACTCTCCGTTAGCATGGAGGAAAAAAGTAGAGTGAATTTAATTGTATTAAGTGCAAAATTATATGTATCAGTGTCTTTACTCTGCATTAAACTATGTATTTTTTATATTATCCAATAGAAATAATTTAATGGGCTCAAACATATTGAAGTAAGTTAAATAGGAACAGAAGAGACTTTTGTCAGAACTAACATGGACCCATTTATTTAACAATGCCTCTTTCCTTTTTGGGATGTTAACCTGTCTAAAGATCAGGTTAATTTTGGTTTGCTTTAGTTCTTAAGGGTTAATAAAGAAACAGAAAAGAAAGTAGGCAAAAAGAGAAATGGACATTTTTTTCAGATGATACTTAATTGGAAGCATAGCCAATGATGATAGAGAATGCAGTCAAGTACAGAAGAGTTTTAAACTAAATCCCCAAGCAACCAGACAGCATATGCAGTTACATGGAAATAAATTCAGAATAGGAGTAGCAGTGAAAAAAAAACAACTCTAAAACCTCAAAACTTTTTCTGTTGAACAGAAGAAGTAACCCTAAGCTAAGAGAATATGGAGAAAGAGATTGAGAGCAATATACATTGCTAGCAGCTAATACGACCACACGGTTTCTTGTTGCAAAAAAGGAAAAGTTTGCAATGCAAGTGGAACTAGTTAGTCAAGATTCAAATTCTTGTCTATATAAACTTAGAGTTCATAATGGGAGACATAGTTTCCAGTCTTCAGGAAAAAAGTAATTTTGAAGAACATTGGACATAATGCAGATGAGAGAGAACTCTAGAAAGTGTTAAATTAGAATAGCTACAAACTACAGGATCTAAATGTCTTGGAAAATAACCAAATTTTTCCAGTGTGATTAGATCCAATTAGTGCTAAGCTTTCATTAGAAACCCTTTTTGAAAATAAATGATGGGTAATTTATTACACACTGTCCCTTTTTTATGATGCCTTTATAGAACAGCTGGGTGCTTTAAATTTATTGTCTTTTATTTAAAAATTCCTATTGAAAATATATGAGCTAGCTTGTTGCACCTTTCAGCACTAACTCAGCTACAGGAAGACAGCTATTTTGTCACCCAGGAGAAGTGCTTGAATTATTGCTCTGCTCTCGGTGTGGTTGATCCTGCGTCTAAGTAAATCTCAAAGGATTCATCAGCAAATCACACAGCATGCTTTATTCAGTACCTACCACTAAATTATATTTTGGGGACCCACACTGAGATTTCATTAGTCCTATTTCAATTTTTAAAAGTTACATTTGGAGATTGCTTGAATCTTTCTTTCCTTTATGGGGATTCTCAAATTCAGACATAGACTTAAAGGAAAGCTCAAGTATATTTGTGGAAAACCTGAGGGGAGATGACAGATTTTTTTAGACCACCCATAAAGCTGGGATGCTTCATGCTTTTCTTTAATAATACTGACTAAAATCATACATAACAATAGGGAGTTGGCACAGAAAAAGCTAGTCTTGTAATTTAGCACAGCTTTGTGAGAGCATTATTCTTTCACTGTTGGAAAGCAGAGGGAAATGGTAACCTACACTGTATTACTCCTAAAGAGGTTGCTGAGATACCTGTAGAGATTCACACAATGAGACTGATGATGTAAATTACAAAACAGTACCTCACTGAAAAACATAAAGAGGTATTTCTGAAAGCCAAAGTGAGAACAGACAGTCTTTCCGTGCATTTATCTAAGCAATCGCAATTCACAATTCAAGGCAAAAGAAGCAGTAAAGTATAATCAAAGAAATTCACTCGCTGCTTGTCTAGATACTTTTAATAAATAATGGGGGGTGGCAGGTGTGGGGGTGTGTCCTAAAGAAAGAATGCTGATCTGTTGGTCTTTGCCAACACATTTTGTTTCATAAGTCCTGGTAGAGGACAGGCTATATAATATTCTCTGCAATACAGAAAATGTGTATTTTCTGCGATACAGAAAATACACACACCTGCTAGGGATAGAGGCAAAGATGGACCTTCACCCAGAAATCAATCATGTTATGGTTAGTTACCCTTTTCCTCATCAGCAGAACTGGCTGTAGTGCAAACATCTGGTCCAGACACATGGATCTTTAACAAGACATGGCAATAATTTGTTTTCCAATTTTCCATAACAACCAAATATATCACCAAGAGCACAGCTTACAGTAACCTTTCTGCTTTTTCCTTCTGGAAAAAAAGATACATTTAAGGCCACAACTAAAAAGGAAGCACAAGGAAGGGCTCAAAAGCTGCAGCTGAAAGATTTATGTACAGCTTATAACTGCTTGCTGATATAAGTGTGATAGTTAGATATCTAAGTTAAGTCTGTACCATCCACTTCAAGAGATCTTGGTGACAGTCTGGGCCTTTGAGCACATACCTGCCACTGTTCACCTGTAATTCAACACTGAATTCTTAAGTAACATTTTTTGAGGGAGATAGAAAGTACAGTTTATCCCCAATTTATTGACTTAGAAACTGAAATAGAGAGCTAAGTGACTAATTTGAGGTCCCAGAAAGAAGAGTTATCAAAGACAAGTTTACACTACAGGAATTTGTGGAAAGTCTGTGCTCTGAGTAACACTGCTTTCTGCCTTCAGAGTAAGTCTCATCACTAACATATTCAGCATGAATATTTAACACTAACTAAAATGATACATTCTCCTCCTTTGTTTTTTTTTCATAGGAAGAGTATCCCAGAATATATAACATTTTGCCTTCTGTTCATCTCTGCTCTTAATCTTGTAGCTGTCATGGAAAAGTTTAACCCACAAGTCATTTTACTTGAATTTCCTCTCTTGCCAAATGAGTAAAACCAAGACCCAGCTGTTTCTGCAGGAGGGGATGACCTGGAGTTCAACATTTCTGTACATGGACAACCATGCAAAGTGATTAAAAAAATCTCCAGAAAGGTTATCTCAGAGAAACTGAAGTCCTCTGAAAGTGCTTTTGTCTTCATATGGTCTATGAGGGATCCCAGACAACCACCTCAAACATAAATTTAGATGGCTAAACATAGGTAAGAAGAAGCCTTGTCCCCAAGTGGGTATGGAAAGACACTCCACCAAAGTGAGACTAGACCAGATCACACAAAAGTCTAGTCAGCAAAAAGGACAAGTTTCCCTACCACTCTACATCACTCACTTAACCCTTTCCTAAAAGGATTGTCTATCATGTTAATTACAATTTTCTCTCTGCAATGAACCCTCAACCACTGCTTAGTCTCTAGTATCAGCTGGGTGGTATCAATCCTGGCAATCTTTTTTTTGTGATGTAAATATCTAACAGGAACACAAACAAACCATCAATTCATTTCACATAGACCACTGAATAATCTTCTGGCAATGACAACTTCAACCCACTATTGACATGGCTGGAAAAGGACTAATGACTTAGATAAGAAAGATTCTTTATGATATTGGCAACTCTTTTGCCCTCTACTTGCCCCCACTACAATCTTTCTAAAACTTTAGTCAGGGAAGGAGGTTAAGGAAAGATGTCTTGTAATACAGTATTGGATACAGTGCTTCAAAAACTTCAGCTTTTAACCACATTTCATTTTTAATAGTCATACCCCAGATTATTTATTTTTCAGACAGCAGCTTAAGTCATTTGAACAACGTTGTGAGCAATTTCCTTTACCCCATTTCTTCAGACATTTGCAGTAATTTCATAGGTACCAGATCTTTACATTATTTTCTAGCTCATCACTTTTACTATCATTTTGACTCAGAACTCATTTCTTTGATGTATAATAATTTGTTGTGAGAACACAGGATATCAAAGGACAGAAATATCTTCATCATCTAATGTGCGGCATGATCTACATGTCAGAAAGAAATTGTAAGGTTATTATTTATGCTTCCTCTCAACCATCTCTCTTGCACAAAAGTCAGATTGCTACCATTCAAATTACAGCACACAATTCGTTTCACACCAAAGAAACTCCATTTAATACCAGGCAAGGAGAATTCATACACTGAGCTTTGTGGTGTAAAATCCTGTATTCTACATTCTACAAAGTAAGAGAAGTCCAGCTCCCTTTGTCACATGATTGCTCACTGCTCTTTGGATTAATCTGTAACATCATCCAGAACATGAGATTTGGGTCCTACATGCAACATTTCTTCTATTTCTCTTTTTCTTGCTCTGGTTTATTTTTGCTCTTTCCTACTTGTCTTCTTCTCTGGTGTGAAAGAAATCTGATCTAGCCAACCAATACAGAACCTCTTTTCATTTCATTGTCAATCCATGACCTGAAAGGTGGCTGATGCAGGTTTGCTGGGTCTTGGGCTGGATGCAAAGATGGCATAGTGTGCCTATCATTCCAACTGATAAGGCTGCAAGCTAAAAATCAGCATCAAAAATAAAAAGTGCAATGTCAGCTTTTGCTGTTCTCTCCCCTTTTGTGTCTATTTGTTTTGTTCCCAGCAAAGCCATATCAGAGCATAAACTTAGGAAAAGCAATAGCTTGAATCCACCTCAAATACATTTTTCTTTTTCCAAAAGAGATATTTGATAAAGTCTTTAATATTAGCTATAATATAGTTTAACAGGAGGAAGAACTTCCTTCTAAAATCTTTTTTTATACAAAGGAAAGCAATTAGGGAATGCTGATGAAATGAAAACCTTTTACTTTTTATTGTACTATGTATTTTTATAGTTACAGGTTTTATTTTAAAATGTGTATTTCTAAACCTCACTTAATAAATTATACTTCAAATTCTCTAACTACTTTTCTTCTTTTTCTCGGTATCTTTATTAAAAGTTTTAAAACAATTTTCGGTGGCAATTGTGGACTTAGTAAGCCAAGGTCTTCATGCCAAAACTTCATGTCCTTACTATCGTACGGTGACAAAGTCAGACTAAGACGTGAGACCATTCAGGAACACTTATTCCACTGAAAGTAACACCATCAAAATTGAGTTTGTTTTTAAATTATGCAGGTAGTATGCATTTGTTAGGATGTACCTTTTGACACCTGTCGTGACGGCAGGCAACATTGATTTCTTATAAAACCTGATCATTTTAGTATTGACTTTGTTCCATCACATACTATATCTCCTTAGAAATATCTGTGACAGTTCTGACAGCAAATCTCCATCTAATATCACTTACCTTTCTTACAACCATCCTTATGTTTTTTGCCATGTCACCCTACACTTGCAATGCCTACTGCTTCCATTACCTCCAGCCACAGCAATGTTTTCATTCACAAGGCATCCTAAAGATTGCCTTCCTCCTCAGCACGTAAAAGACATTATTCGCTCATACAGCTGTCTAATTTTCCCTTTCATTTAAAATTATTGAGTTTTTGGGAATGCTGCAATATGCTAGTGATCAGTTGTGTCCAAGTTTCTAGGTGAAATGACATTTCAGGTACCCATTACTACCTTTAAGCTGTGGTACCTGGGAGCTTCTCCCATCTTGGGTGAGGGGGTGAGACATGGCTGTGTCCTACCGGCATGCTGGGACCATCCCACCCTCTGCTTCCCTCCCATACTCTTACATTCACTGGGAAGTAAGACATGTGGGCGGTTCAGAAGGAAGAGATGGGCATTCCAGGTGCTGGGACCATGTCCAGATGACAGTGAGACAAGAAGTGCAGGACACACTGTGCAGTGGACTTGCCTCTCAGTTTCTGTGATTTGGGGGTTTCCTACCGCACACATTCAGTGAGAATTGCTGCAGCTGAGATCAGCTGAGGTATTCCAACTAGAGCTCACCTCTCCTAAAAGAGTCTTTGCTCTATGTAATCATCCATCACGATAAATACTGTTTGATAATAAAAAATTGTATGTCGAGGCCTAAAATGAGGAAGTGATTGAACTTCATGTGATAACCCTCGTTCTCTCATCAACTTCTGCCAGAAATATTTGTTATCATCACTTGTTTCATCCTGTTCAATATAAAGTTACAAATCCATCCAGAAAATAATGATGTTTTTCTATGCATCTGCAAATGATTAGCACACTTCTGGGCTCTGCAAGATAGCAATAATAATAATCACTAAACAGTAGCCTCCGGCCCTAGAATAGCTGGCAAATGTTAATGCTAAATTAACATGTCAGTGTGCAACATAGTCTTGAATTGCAATTCACAAGGTAGAGTTGAAATAGAAAAAGACTAAAAGGCTAAATAAACAGAAAGCAATAGATAGAGTCCTTCTGAAGGACAGAATTTTTTCTTCTTCAAAGCCAAAAGTCCAAATTATCTGCTGGTTTTTACCATAAACAAAATACATTATTGTATAATATTCATCTAAAAATAACTAACTACATGTTGCTACTTCACAAGAAAAAAGAGTATGATTCTATCCAACATTACATACAAGGATGTCAAGTATAGCAGCATTTCAAAGTCTACCTCTAACACAGAAGGAAACACTGCCAGAATTTTGGCTAGCTGAACCCAAGCTGAAGACAATGCAGAAGCTCACTTAAGTGTGGCAGTACTGAACATTGCCACCCTGGTACTTACTGAAGCACAGGGTGTGCTCATTTCCATATCAATGCACCATATGTTTCTCCAAGACAAAGCTGTTTCACACCACTGCTGCTATTTGAACTTTGGAAATAAATGGAAAGGTTTCTGTATTATTGTTGAAAAGAATCAAGCTCACATCCTTTGTGCACAGGATACAGTTAATGAACACTGCCCTTTATAGGGCTGTATTAGTGATTGTGTGCAGAAGGAGTGTATTGTAACAGAGCTGTGTTGTGCAGGAAAGACAAGTATCACTTTAAATTCAGAACACAGGGTTGTGCAACCAATAGTGATGCCTTCTAGATTTAGAATAAGATTATATTCACTGTAACTTTGTTAACTCGCTTAATGAGCCTATAGTAAAACCTGGGAATCAACAGTAAAGTGAAGTTGAAGTGATTTCTCCAAGGTCACACAGAAACCCATGAAACAGTTAACGGAGTCTGTCCCACTTGTGTGTCCGTTCATGTTTTAACAAGACCAAGTTTCTTCTTTACCCCACAGAGAAAGAAATACTTTTGAGACCTCTGAGACCAAATCAATACTAAAATACATTGTGCCATACAAAACAGTAAGCTGTAGAGCATTAGGAGGGGAACCCAAAACCTTCTACAAAGAACCAGAAGCTTTGCCATGTCAAATAACAGTGCAGCGTACCATCTTGTCCAAAAGGTTATTACTGGGGAAGAACCACCTCTTCCCCACAAGGAAAGTGAGTGAATGTTTCAATGATGTAAAACAAAGAACATTTAAAACCACTTCTTCTATCTAAGAGCAAACTAGCCATTTTTAAACTTGAAGCTTCAAATGCATGTAATGAAGTCATTATTGCACATGAATATAACTCCTCAATCAAAATGCCTTAAATCTCTGCCATAGTAATTTTATTTAGATTGAAAAGAAAGCATGTAGTCTACTATTCAATTAACAATAATTCTTTATTCTCTACTCCCTGGGTATGTTCTTCTCTTTTCAGATTGATTACAGGAAAGAAAAAAGAAGGAAAAAACCTTATTCAGAAAAAAGTATCAGAAAGTACAAAGATTACCTGTCAACTTGCAACAAGTTGAATTTTATTTCATCACACAACAGCAAATGAGGAGAACAAATTTGCTCCCATACTCTTTGAAGAGTAGATGCTTTTAGGAAAACAGGAATAGAAACGTTGTCTGGTATCTTTTTGTTCTGCAGAAACAGCAGGATGGCAGACCTCTAAGCTCACAGAATTGCAGAAGGGTTGAGGTTGCAAGGGACTTCTCAAGATCACCTAGCCCAGCCCCTGCTCAAAGCAGGGTCAGCTAGAGCAGGTTGCTCAGGGCTGTGTCCAGTCAAGTTTTAAATATCATCAAGCAACTGCCTCTCTGGGCAACTTACTGCAGTGTTTGATCATCCTCACAGTAAAATGTGCTTTCTTACATTCAGGTGGTATTTTCTGTATTTCCATTTGCACCCTCTGAGTCTTGTCCTGTCACTGGGCACCACTGAGAACAGCCTGGCTCTGACTTCTTTGCACCCTCCCATCAGGTATTTCTGCACATGGATAAGACACCCCTGAACTTTCTCTCCTCCAGGCTGAAGAATCCCAGCTCTCTCAGCTTTTCCTCGCTGTCAGATGCTCCAAGCCCACAGTCATCATCACGGCCCTTTGCTGTACTTGCTCCAGTATGTCTGTATCGCTCTTGTACTGGGGAGCGCAGAACTGGACACAGCTCTCCAGATGTTACACCAGTGCTAGGCAGAGGGGAAGGATCACCTTCCTCCACCTGCTGGCAATACTCCTCCTAATGCAGCCCAGGATACCGTTAGCCTTCTTTGTCGCAAGGGCACACGGCTGGTTCACGTTCAGGTTGGTGTCCACCAGGACCCCCAGGGCCTCTTCTGCAAAGCTGCTTTCCAGCTGGTTCGTTCGCAGCCTGCACTGGTGTTATTTTCAGCTGGGATAGAGTTAATTGTCTTCCTAGTAGCTGGTATGGTGCTACGTTTTGAGTTCAGTATGTGAAGAATGTTGATAACACACTCATGTTTTCAGTTGTTGCCAAGTAGTGTTTAGACTAAAGTCAAGGGTTTTTCAGCTTCTTGTGCCCCAGCCAGCGAGAAAGCTGGAGGGGCACAAGAAGTTGGCACAGGACACAGCCAGGGCAACTGACCCAAAGTGGTCAACAGGGTATTCCATACCATGGGACGTATGGAACTGGGGGGAGTGGGGGCGGGGAATCACTGCTCAGGGGGTAACTGGGCATCGATTGGTGGGTGGTGAGCAATTGCACTGCACATCATTCGTGCATTCCAATCCTTTTATTATTGCTGTTGTCATTTTATTAGTGTTGTCATTATTATTATCAGTTTCTTCTTTTTATATTCTGTTAAACCCTTCTTATCTCAACCCACGAGTTTTATTTCTTTTCCCGATTTTCTCCCCCATCCCACTGCGGGGAGCGGGGGAGGGGAGTGAGTGAGCGGCTGCATGGTGCTTAGTTGCTGGCTGGGGTTAAACCACGGCAACTGGTTATTCCATGGGGTTTTGCCTCCCCAGGGGCAGGACTTTGCATTTCCCTTTGCTGAACGTCATGAGACTCCTAACAGCCCATTTCTCCAGTCTCTTGAGGTCCCTCTGAATGGCAGCAAAGGTACCTGGTAATGCAACTACTCCTCACAGTTTTTTATTGTCCACAAATCTGATGAGGGTGTACTCTGTGCCATCATCAAGATTATTAATAAAGATGCTGAACAGGGTTGTACCCAGTATCAACCCTGGCATACGCCACTAGTGACTGGCCTCCAACTTGACTTTGTGCCGCTGATCATAACTTTCTGGGCCCAGCTGTTCAGCCATTTTCAGTCCACCTTATCATCTACTCATCTAGCCCATACTTCATCAGTTTATCTATGAGGATGTTACATGAGACCATGCCAAAAGCCTTGATTAAGTCAAGATAAACAATTTCCACTGCTCTTCCCTCACCCACCAAGCTAGTCATCCCATCACAGGAAGCTATCATGTTGGTCAGACATGACTTCCCCTTCCTAAAACGATGCTGACTACTCTTGATCGCCTTCTTGTCCTTCATTTTCAGAAATGGTTTCCCAAATTATTTGCTCTACCACCCTCTCAGGGGTCAACTGCTGGCCTGTAGCTCCCCAGATCCACTTTCTCATCCTTCTTGAAATAGGACGTGACATTTTCTTTCTGCCAGTCCTCAGGAACCTCCGCCAGACCCCACGACCTTTGAAAGATGATCGAGAATGGCCTTGCAGCGACATTAGCCCACTCCCTCAACAGTCATGGGCGCATCCTACCAGGTCGCTGGACTTCCATATGTCCAGTTTGTTTAAATGTACCCCAACGTAATCCTCTTCCACTAAGGTAAATCTGCCTTGCTCCAAACTTTCCCACTGATCACAGGGGACTGAGAGCCCCTGAAAGTTGATTTTGCCAATAAAGAGCATGGCAAAGGCGGCAGGGAAAGCAGGACCCCAGTGGAATATCACGAAGTCTACCTATTGCAAAATTACATATTTTGTTCTTTTTCCAGAAGGGTAGCCAGATGTCAACAAGTCTTCAGTTGTCAATTTCTAGGACAATTTCGCCTAAGCATCATACAATCAATTATCAGAATACTTCCTGTCCTGGGTTCAGCTGGGATAGAGTTAATTTTTACAGGAACCTGGGAGGTGGGGGCATAGCCGGGGCAGCTGACCTGGACTAGCCAAGGAGCTATTCCATACCATGTGCCATCATGCTCAGTATATAAATGGGGAGCAGGCCGGGGGGTGGTCTCGGTTTTCAGTGGGGGAAGTGGCGGAGCGTCGGGTCCCGGGTGGTGAGCAGTTGCACTGTGCATCACTCTTTTTGTATACGTTTTCATTAGTACCGTTGTTGTTGTTGTAATTTTTTTTTCTTTGTGTTTGTCCCAGTAAACTGCCTTCATCTCAGCCCTCGAGGTTCCAGGGTTTTTTTTTTATCTTTTCTCTCCTCCGTCTCCTCCCCATCCCACCGGAGGGGGGCGAAGGAGTGAGCGAGCGGCTGCGTGGTCCTTTGTTACCGGCTGGGCTGAAACCACGACACTTCCATATATTCTTATTTATTAATGATACATCATTATTAGCAGTGGGTAATCACAATTACTTATGTATTTTAAAGCCAAAGCAAGATATATCCAGCTAGGACAGGGGCTGAAAATGCTCACAGTGAGGATAAAAAGGAAGGAAGAAGGAAGGATACAATTTGCTAGGGATCTCAATACCTGCCACCGGATAGAAGCAAATGTTGTAACTCATATATTATTTTAAAATCCACACTTATAGTTCATTCCTCTGAACATTCTGGCCATAACACCTGCGAGCTTCTCTACCCAGAAGCAATCCCTGAGAAAGAAAAATTCCCTATAACTCAAAGTAGACCTAGCCTCTGGCAGGCACGGATTTCTTAACTCCATAAAGGCTGCTGCTTTCTTGCTTGAGGAGTCCCATCTAAGAGAGAAGCACAACAGGCATAACTGAATAGCTGTTAAGTCCCATTTGTAGCTCAGTGAATTGCCAGAATAATACACAGCAGCTAAACCATACCTGTGAATCTGGTATTCCACAAAAAGTCTATTAAGTCTATTTTTATTCCATAAGAAATCTATTGTCAGGATACCACCCTGAAACCAATTTAGGTGTAAAACTATATTATGAGTAAAGTTTACAGCAAGCATCAGAAGGTAATAGATAGATGTTACCAGGCTGTGAGTAATCAGTTAGGAGACAAAGGGGCAATCAGTATCCAACAAGGGTCAAATCTGAAATTCCAAACCTGAGCTAGAACAAAGTCCTAGAAACCACAAAGATCTAGAGCTAACAGAAGACTGGACTTTGGGAGAGCCTAGTCCTCGGCATGATACTTCAAACTCTGAACAAGGAGTGCAGGCTTCCAGGAACCTATACTGCAGAAGCGAGATGCCTCATGATGATTTCAAAGTAAGCTTGAACACAGTCAGCCACAGAGCAGCGAATCACAGAAAGTCAGACCAAACCTGCAAAAAGCCAGCCAGCAACAGAGTTTAAATCCCATCCCTTACCTTTGCCTCAGTCTTTTTTGACCACTGGATATCAGAAACTGTGTAGTACAACCTCCCAAGGACAGGAGCTCTCAAAGGGTATGTATAAAAGGTCAATTTTTTCAGCCCTTTAAAAGCGAAGGTCCCTCTGAACACGTGCTGAAGTAGCACCACACAGACATAGGAAGTATTAAAATACAACATACACAGGCTGATACAGTATCTATGAAATGGAGACACATTAGAATGATATGGCAATTGCTTAAAAGTATTACATGATCACAACTCAGGAACAGGATGCCTGCATTTTATGAAATTCCCAGTTTCAATGCTTATATCTACTTCTAAAATATCCAGCTGTACTTCTTTAAAGTTGTGTAGTTTTTGCATCTGGAAGGAGTTACAGAAAAAACTGCCTTTAGGAGAAACTCCATCACTTCTAATGCTGCAGGCTCTACAGCTGAGAAAGAAAATTGGCTGTTTTGTCATAAAAGAAATATCCTCCAAGTCATAGGTTTCACAGTATCCCGAGACAGAAAGGCCCAAATCCCACTGACTTATAATGGGATTGAATGCCTGAATTTTTTCTAAAATACAATGGAATTTGAATGCCTACATCCAATTGAAATGTAATGAGATTTGAGTGCCTAAATCCCATAACCTGATTGCAAATCTGCCCTCAGCGTTTCACATGATCATGAGGGCAGGTGGGACTTTCAAAACGTATCACATTATGCCTCAACTAGCACAGCAGAAGCTACATTTAATTCAATAGCAGATTATCCCAGAGTTGTCATCTATAGGATTATTTGTATGTTTTTGAAAGAGAAAGTTGAATTGCTGGACCACTAGTGCTACATGATTGGCAGTTCCTGCATTCTTATTCCCAGCAGAGAAAGTGCTGGGAAGTTCACAGAGGTTGCATAAAGTTCTTTTACGTTAATAGGCTTTTCTGATTCTGCAAGCCCTATCCCCTAAACGAGGTTAAATTAAGCTAGCTAACCAGCTAGCACTAGCAAAAATCAGGTCTTTGGCACAAAGGATTATGATGGCCTGACAGATTTTGATCAGGCCTATTTTATATATATCCTCTGGAAAACCAAATAACTAGTGGATGAAGGCAGAATACGGGTGACATCTGGTACGAGTATGTGCAGAAAAAAACCAATAAATACTTTCCAGGGCAGTCCAGCAAATACTTTCCAGTCTCTTAGGCATTTTTGTAAAACTAGTTTTGTGGACCTTTCGATTCAATAAAGGTGAAATGCACGGCACTGCCACAGGGTGGCTCATCTAGCCTGCAATGAAAGCCACAGATTTTCTGCTTACACAAGCAGCTGAAGCAAGGCAGTCTCAAAGCTTCACGGATTGCTACAGCCAGAGTATAAGCATGGAAGAACTAATGTAAAGAGAAGACCAGGAAAGGCACAGACCCAATTTTAATTCACCTTAATCCTGCATAGTTTCTCTCACCCCAGTGAAGCAACAGTCATTCCTGATGACTTTGTCGGTGAATAATGCCTTGTGACATGAAGGCACTGAGCCCACATTCCTCAGCAGCCAAAAATCCCACTGACTTCCTTGGAATTTCCAAATAACCAAAGAAATGCAGCCTCACACCTTGATCCTATACCTGCTCACCATGACGAAAAATGTCCCGTTCTCTTCAAAGGATATGGGATAGGACTCTTGCTTGATCGACAGTGTCATAGTGAAAACTGATCTCACTACCATGGGGCGGGGGGGGCTGCTAAAAATTTTACGTTTACCTATACAATAAATGTCATGTCACAAGCTGTTGGGATAGCCGACTAGAAAACTGAAAAACATGCATTTATAACTATCAAATGTTTATAGAGGTGAAAAAATCTCATTTGTTTTTAAAAAGTAGCTTGGCATAGGTAGCAAACTTTAAAAATAACTTTTTACACTAAAAAAATTAGAATATACAACTAAATTATTTTAATGCTCAGATATGATCAACTACTATAGAAAAAAAATGTTCTGAACAACAGGAAATTAGAATTCTCTTGTTTCTAACAGTTTTTTCTCCTCTGCCACTCTATGTTAGAGGGCGTTTTCACCTTGAGTGAGACAAAGTTTAAAGTTCATAATAGTAATATGCTCAGCATATCAGGTTCGGCAATGCAATTTTCAAAATGCAGTTGATTAAATTTCCCCAGATTTAATATATGCATTACTATAACACATTTCAAAAATCCAGTGCCTTATCTCTTCCGAGTACTACATATTTAAAACAGAATTGGGAAGAGAGAATTAGATTCAAAAAAGTTCTCACGGCATGGCTTCTGAACTAGTCATTCAGAAATGCTTTTCAAATCTATTAATTCTACTCATGATGAATGCTAGCTACTCTGCCAAATCTGCGGAAATTGCTTGAAAGACCAACATCCATAAAACCCACTAAGTTCAAAATCAATTCCAAACAGTCCAATGTACTGCTTAAACATTATGACACAGGAAAAAAACCAACAAAATTCCCTAAGACCCTAAGAATATAATTCCAGCAGAAGAATTACACTCCAGTGGCAACAGTAGCCCCCTGAGCAGTATTTATTGACACGGGTAATGCAACAGGCCTATTCTACTGTTTGCAATCACAGATCAGATCACCTTACCAGCACAGGTTTGCTACACTATTTGTGTGCCCATGCGCTGCAGAAAGTATAAAGTTTATAATAAACACGCAGATCAGTTGCGCAGCATTTGAACAAAAGGTGCAACATTTTCTGGAAGCTTCTAATGGCTTCCAGACCCATGAACATGAGACAGATGTTGGGCAGCAGTCACAGCTGCTGTCACCCTAAAATCCCAAAGTGCTCAAGTACCTTCCAGATAATAGGTCCAAAAGGCGGGGGGGGGGGGGGAAGCCAATCCCAGAAAAACAGGTGTGTGGTAACCTCTGGATGAAAACTCAAGAGACTTTCTCAGAAATTCTAGGTATCACATTTTTGCGTGATGTATAAAAAAATGTAAAACATATTAAAGAAAATGTACCTTTTGACACAAATTGTGCCACGTTCACTTTCTCCAGACTATCATATTCCTGTTTACATACCTAGGTCACTATGAGATACAGAGACACCGCTTTATTCCCACTACTTAAGAGCAGTGATTTCCTTCCTTCTTCCTTCCTTCCCCCCTCCCCCGGCAAATTCACTGATCACTCTTATCCACTACCACCCCTGTCACGCGGCCGTGTGAAAACACCTCGCGGTACAGCAGGACTTTATGGCGGTTTTACGCGAAATCACGCCTACAGCCCGCACTTGACAAGGTTCCTGGGGTTTCCGCGCCCGGGAGCCGGGAGGGCGAAGACCCGCCGCCCTTCCCTGCGCGCCCGCGGGCCCCTTCCCGCCCCGCTCCTTCCCTCGCTTGGCGGCGGGGGCGCCGAGGGCCGCCCGCCCGGCCGGCCGAGGGGCAGGCTGACCCTGTCAGGGGGCCCGGAGCCGCCTCCCCGCTCCCCCTTGCGCGGCTGCCCGGGGGCCGGCCAGGCGGGCGGCCTGCGGGCACGGCGGTGGTGAGGGCGGCCGCGGCGACCAACCGCCCTCAGGGCGCTCCCCCGCCCCCACCCCGCGGAACTACAGGTCCCAGCGGGCACCGCGACGCCGGGGAACTACAGCGCCCGAAATGCAACGCGGCCGGGTCCCGCCGCGGCGCGGCCTCGCGCTGCCTGCCGGGAAACGAAGTCTTTCCCGGCGGGCGGGGCAGGCCGGTACTTGTGGTCCCCACACCGCCCCCGCCCCCTGCCCGCTTCCTCCCCGCCCGCCACGCGCCGCAGGTAGCAGCGCGCTGCCCCGGCCCGGGGTGCCGCGCAGCTCCCTTTCGGCGCGCGGAGGGGCGGGGCGGGGCGGGGCCGGCCGAGGGGGAGGGGCGGCCCCAGCGGCCGCGCGGCAGAGGGAAGCGAGCGCGGCGGCAAGCAGGTGAGCGGGGGCGCTCGCCCTCTCCCCCCCCCCCCTCCGCCCGGCGGGTGGGAAGGGATGAGCGGGGCAGGAGGCGCCGCCGCCGCCTGCCGCGAATGAAGAAGGCAGGCGGTGGGGCGCTCGGGTTGGGGCGGCCGGGGGAACGGAGCCTCGTCGCTGCCGCCCGTCCCGTCCCGTCCCGTGCCGGGCACGGCCGGCCCCCGCCGCCTCCTCGCCGCGCCGGCCGGTGGCGCAGCTCCCGCGCACCTGTGCGGAGGCGGCCGCGGCCCCGGGCGGTTGAGCCGGCCCCCGCCGGTGGGGGGCGCCGCGGGCGGTTGGTTCTGCGGAGGCGGCCGCGACCGCGGCCGGTGCCGCTGGGGCGGGACGGCGGGGACGGATTCCCCCCCCCCCCCCCCTTCCCCGGGGCGGGGCTGAGAAGCGGCGGCTCACCTCAGGGGTGGTTCCCCAGCCGGCGCCGCTGCGAAACCCGCCGGTTTCCGAAGCCTCGGCGACTGGGCGAGGCTCGCCAGGCCGTGCAGCCGGGCCCCTCCGGTACCGCTGGCTCGGTGGCCGCTCCTGAAGCTACGTAGAAGGGCGCGAGCGGCATCCAGGGAGCGTGAGGGCCCGCGGGCGGCAGCCGCCTGCCCTCCGCGGCGGTGCCGTGCGCCTGACGGAGCCCGGCGGCCGCGGTCAGCGGCGTGACCGCTGCGCTCCGGGCGGCTCCGCACACCCCACACACGCACAGCCCTGCCCTCAGCGGGCCCCCTCCGCTTTCGGGCTCTGCCGGTCGCCGGTGGCTTGACGGAGAGCTAGCTGAAGTTTTTGTTCGGTTTGTGTCCGTTTCAGAACCATTAAATCGCAGGCGGAGGTAGGCAACGCAAGCGCATCCGACTATGGAATTGGGAGGAGGGGGGGGGGGAGTTGCCTTCAGTTGTTCCTAATTCGGTAGCAGGCGCTTTGGGGCAGGAACTGTCTCCCTCCGTGTGCCTGTCTGTGCGTGAGGTGCGATAAGCAAGAGTTCGTAAAGGGGTGGAGTATGTTGTTAAGTAACTTAATTGAAGTCGGCACCAAATGATTATCTTTTAAAAAATTTTATAAAACCTATTATCTCGGCGGGTGTCTCTGGAAATACTCCACTAGTTCTTCAGCTGACGTTCCGTGGTAGCACCTAAATCCTAAACAACAGAGGTCAGCCTGACTGCGTTGTCCGTACAGAGACGTAATAAATGTAACCAGATCACAAATAGTATTGCATAGCTAAAAGTCTTCTAAATCCAATTAGAACTGTTAAGCAAGGATTGTTTTGTTTTTAATCTATTATCCTTGAATCGCTTGGCTTACATGTTTCTCACTGAATGTACAAACCATTAGCTTAAAAGGGTTTGGAATTGCGATAGCTGCAAGCTGGGGGCAAACCCTTTTTAAGTGGTTTTATTATAGACTGTTTGCTTCACCCGCAAAATAAAGGAGGTGGCTGTTGTAAACACCCTGTAGGACAAGTTGGTGTCATGCTGTTTTGTAGCATGTGACGGTAGGGTTCCTGGGACTCTGTCCTATCCTGTTTCAGGTCTAGCAGTTCAGTACTTCCAGCAAATATTGTCTTCTTTTTATTTCATTCTTAACTTAGAGGTGGAAATCAAACTAAACCAAATACAGGCTCTGAACAGGAAACAAATTTCTTACAAAAAGTAAAGTAAATATCTAGACAAGAAAGAGAGTCCTGTTGCTGGATTATCTCATAGGTGTCGTGAGTGATCTGTTTGTTCTGAAAGTTGGTGTGGTGCAACAATTCTGCTGGTTCAGTGCAGTGACATGTGAGACCGGTCCGTGGTGAAGCTTGGGTAGTAGCAGACTGTGCACTTAAATCTTCCCTCACTGCACCAATGTAAGCAAGGAGTGATATGGTTTGTCGAAAAGGTTGGGGGTTTTTATCAAATTATTTTCTGTTCCTTTTGTTGCATGAGTTGGCAATAAATTTCTGTATTCGTAGAAAAGGCATGAATCCTAAGGTTGTGACCCTCATTTGAACATTGTATTCTTCTTCTAATGTTTAGCCTTCATGAAGTGCAAATTAATGAGATTTTTAGACTCTGTTGTGATTCATAGCATGTAAATATTTTAGATGCTTGGAAATTGTGATACTTTTACAGTTTAAGATGGATTTACATACATATATATGCATACATATGTATTTATGAATCTTGTAAGTTCTAACGTAATATCTTGGTTCTTCTTCTTCTGTTTTCTTTGGGACAAAAAAAAATAAAATCAAATTAAATGACACAGTGTGCCCTTTGCTCACTTAACCTGACAGTTCTGTTACTCAAAGAATACTCCTCTGGTACTCTTCAGAGTTACAGAAATCTGGGTGTGACACTGGTAGTATCAGCCCCTTTTACTTATCTATGGATATGTTTACTGTGCCAGATTGAGTCAAGAATGTCCTTTAGAAGCAAATATTGCAATCATCTCCATTTAATATGCATTGGCTCACAACTTGGGATGGTCTTGCAGTGTACAAAAGAAACTAAACCAGAAAAGATACCCTGGGAGCAGACCAAATGCAGTCCAGCTGCTAATAAGCATTCAGCCAATAGTACCAAATTGCAGCTAGTCTGACATAAAAGCTGCTGAAGCATGTACAATGTAGATGTTGGATTCTTAACACCAAGTGCTTTACTCTACAGGTCTGTTTGTCTTGAGCTGTGTTGCTTGCCAATATAGGTACCGCTTTTCAGTAATGCATCTGCATTTAAGAGTAGTGGTAAGTATGTAAGTTCACGATAGTAAGTTCTTGACTGGCATTTCACTTTAAAGAAAGAAGTTCTTCTAGAAGAGACACTGTTCACAAGTATGGTAACTGGTGAAAACGTTGTCATGGTTTGTAGTTGGGGTTTTTTTGTTTTTTTTTTCCAAAAAGTGCTGAAAAGCACAGGCTTTTTTTCTTCTCAGAATTCCATGAACTCCTAGGTGAACTTCACCAGATTCCCTGAGATATGGGCTTATTTTCCTTTCCTGGTTCAGATTAATAAAGTCATGCAGCAGAAGATAATAACCTTTTTGTTGTTGTTGTTGTTTAAAGATCCTTTGATTTGTTGCAAACCTGGACTCAGTTGGGTTCTTCTGTTCATAGGGATTTAATCCTCCCAGAAACATAGCAGGGTGGGGGCATTCTTCAAAGGGATGCTCTCCATTCCTTTTGCTGGTAACATGGAAGACTCACTGAAGTGGCAAGTGAAAAAGGAGTTACCTTGTTCAGTGTTTCATACAGATGACAATATTTCTAGAGAATATCTACCAGAGAATACTTACGTGTCTTGATATTTTTATCTCTATTAAAAGAATTTATTACAAAGTTTATTGTTTGAGGCAGAAAACAGATTCACTTGCTGAGATACAGGTGGAAAAAGGCATTTAGATCTTGGTCTACCTCCAGGAGAATGTCATCTCCAAGACAGGCACGACTTGGTTCTTTCAAACTGTGGGAGGCTGAAGCAGATCATCTGTCAGACACATGAGGTTAAGTCACACAACCAAGCAGAGGACTGTGCTGCAACAGAAGCTGCTGGGTAGTCCAAATCCTGTAGCTGACCAGCAAAGTCAGTCAGCAGGGGTTTATGATACTGACATTTCTGGTCCCTTGGATGCTGCTGAGTGTCCAGCCTCATCCTACAGTGAAGCAGAGTTGTTCCTGAGGAGTCACTGCCAGTTTGAAATTATTCTTGTTGGTCAAGTTCCCTGAGCTTTCTGACATACAGAGTGTGTGAAGATTTCCCTGTGTAGCTGAAAGGATGAGCAAGTTTGGTTTTTTCCTTCACGGATGGAGTTCTTTCGAGAGCATTTTTCAGTCTTCCTTGTTGATGCTGGTTCATTTCATATTTATTTCCTTATTCATGTTCTCTAAGATTTATTTAGAGCAAGAGAATGAAAGCATCATTTCACCCAGGCAATTAGGAAACTCATTTGGGTTTTGCTCCAGTAGATGATTGATTATATATATGATGTGAATCAGGTTGACAGTTTCCCATTTCACAGCCGTCTGCTGTTGATTGGTATACTCTTGGGTGAAATGGGTGGTGACTCAAATCCTATTAATCCAAAGAGGTGGTATCTAATTTGCATCTTGTAAGAGCTCTTTCTTGGGTACTTTGTTAAAATGAGGGAATGGTGCTTTTTTAGCAGTTTGATACTGCTGTCTTAATTTTCTTTTGCCTTTTTTTTAGAAATGTACACAGACGCACACAAAAGATTAATTTTGGCTTGAAATGGTTTTCCTTAAGAACAAATATCAAATCTTTTGTTTATGTCTTTTCCCTGAACTTGTTTTTTTCCATTTTAATCTGCTGGAATGAAAAACTAGCTGCTATTACAACACTGCTTTTGATGTGCATGCTTGTAAAACTTAATTGCTCCAATTCAAGCTACAGAAAATGTGCCCAGTTAACATTGTTAACAAATGTCTGCAGCATTATATACAACAGAGTTGTTCTGAAAAATATTTCGCTTTGAAAACAGATCCATTATACTTCAGTGAATATCTAATATATGCAAATATGTTTTTCACCTAAGTTGTTTATTGTGTTGTCTTTTGCTTCATGTCATGTATATTGTAGCATGCATGTTTGGCTTATGTAGTCTGCTCCAGATATCTTACAGAGACAAGTCTGAGAAAAGCTTTTGTACTGTTTATACTAAACAGTCAGTAAAAGTATCCCAGCTTCTTATGTGCCTAAAAATTGTTGACTTTTTCAATAAAACAAAATAGCACTTAAAGGACCAAAAGATTCTTCTCTTTTGTAATCTTACTTTAACTTTGTCATTTTAATTGCCATGAAAGACAGAGAACTCCTGTAAAACTGTCCGTCAAACTGCAGAGATACAGTTTAAAAGCAGCATTTTATATGAAGCCAAATTCCTTGTGAAAATGTTTAACCATCAGTACTATCTATGTACTATCTCAGCGCTGATACGTATTCTTCCAAAGCAGTACTTAGTGTTGCTTTCACTTTAAAATGACAATATTTTCTGTCCTTCACTACAGGTAATGTTCTTGAAAAGAAGAGAAAATATGGCTTATACAGTGGATGAACCTTAAACTCCTGGACCAAAAACGAAGGGTTTTTTCATGAAGGATGGCAACACCATATGTTCCTGTTCCTATTCCTATTGGAAGTTCATCATCCAGCTTTACAAACAGAAACCAAAGAAGTTCTTCTTTTGGGAGCATCTCAACAAGTTCCAGTTCCTCAAAAGGACAGCTGGAGGACTCCACAACTGGTAGTTTTAAAAAGATGAGCGTGCCTGACCAAATTGGTTCTACATCATCTGTGTGTAGTAGTCCACTCGTTAGGACTAAGTTTACAGGTATGGATACATCCATAGAATACTGTACACAGCCCGTAGAAGAAATAGAGCAGAATACAGATTCCAGGAGCTGGGAAGATCGACCGTCCACGCCTACTATACTGGGTTATGAGGTGATGGAGGAAAGGGCAAAATTCACTGTAAGTTTTCGGGATAGTATAGTTCATCCTGTAATGACAAGATAACAATTGAATGTACTTTACATTCTCTTTCAGTAATTAATCCTGCAGTTCAGGGATGTTGGGGAACTTTACAAATACCAGTTTAGCTTCGAAGTACTGCCATCTGACAGGAAAATACCGCTCCCCTTATACAGGTGGCAAAACTGAGACTCAGAAGCAGTCTTGACTGTGACTGTGTGAATGGAATAGAAGGAATTCATTCTACTTCAGGTATCAATTTCTGCTGGAGAAGTCAGGAATTCCCTGCAAAGTTACAATTCCTTGTGAAATTGAACTTTTAGAAGTTCTGGACAGTTTAACATCATAAATAATATGTACTCTTTTATTTGAAATTAATGATAAGACACCCTGGTATTTGCCTTTTGCAGTTATTAGTTTTGCACTGAAGTGCAAACATGTAGTTTTCAGCTTCCTGCATTGCTTGGATTAGCTTGTAATAAGGGAAAATCTGTTCTGAAAACATCAGTGAGACGTCACATATGTAGTATCTCATAACAGAACACCAGCTTAACTGCTTTGTACTGATTTTCTCCAAATGTACTGTAGCTGGCAATTCAGTGGTTTTTTGCATACTATAAATATATTAACACATTTGTGCATTTGCTTTTGTGGATGTGGTTGAAACAGTTCCTTGAGATAATTCAGCAATGCTTGTGGGACTGATGGAAGTTGTTTGTTACTAATTATTTATTAATTATGTTACTTCAGGAGAGCAACATTAATCACAAAAGGTAAGGAGGAGGAAATAGCAGACAAACTTTTTTTTTCCTATTTTCTTTTAGATTAGAAAAGTGTGGAATCTAACGCTCTTATGACAGTGGAAATATAAAATCATCAAGTTCTTTTTGCAAAGAATTAAATAATGCTGCTTTTTAATTATTTGAGAATGATGGCTTGGCTTGTCATAAGTTTTTCAGTTTCTAAGATCTTCATGCATGGTAGCATAAGAGAAGAGCCAACTTTTTTTTGCATGTAGATTTAAAGATTCCCTTTTAAGTAATACCTTCAAAACTAAAACAATGATTAATATTGTTATATTGACAAGGGTTAGTCTGAAAATATGCCAACGCATATTCCAGTGTGCGTGTAAGATGTCATTGTAACTACAGTTGAAGAACCACTTTGACTTATTTTGTGTAGAAGGCCAGGTTACAGTACAAATGAAACATTCTTCATCATTAAAATGCTTGGTTGCATTTTTGCTCTTTCTGAATTCACTTCTGTTGCTGTGTTTGTTTCTTAGAGCACATAACTAACTGTTTCTTTTCAGCTGCATGTTGAAAATAAGCTTGCTATTGTCCATTAAAACCAGCAAGGAATTAATCCTAGAAATCTCAGTTGCTTCTGCAGTGCAAAATCCATGGGATGGAAGACAGTGGAAATTAAATTGAAATCACCTGTAAAAGACAGGAGACTCAATTGCTGAAGGTTTTTTTACTGTTTGTTAGCATCTCATAGTTCCCAAAAAAACGAATCTGAATTACTTAAGCTGGGTGATGTACTAACTCCAAGAGTTGAATGTTGGTGCATGTTGGAGTACATGGCTGCTAAAGCTTACAGGAGAAAAAAACCTAGGCTGAAAAACACCTCTGTAAGTAGTTAGTCTCAAATGAGTTAGTCCTGGAGTGTTCAATTAGCATTTTTTTTTTTTAAAGCCAACTAGAAATAATAATGAGATGCTGAATCAGCCAGAGATTGTTACTATATATTGGCATATTTTCATTGAATGTTTTTTATTTGTGGAATAAGGCCATTCAGGATTGACTGAAATTACATGAATTTGTTGAATTTGTTTGTAGTTTTTTCCCAAGACCTTGTGTGAAGGAACAGACAGTTGTTTTTTTAATACTCTAGTTTTTCTTGTTTATTAATTACAAATCTTAAACAAACAAACCAACAAACAAAAAAACACCACCTTTTTTCTACTTTGGCAAGAAAACCAAAAATGTTTGTTTCAGGTTGACCATATTTCTTTTTGCCAGTAATCACGAGCTGATTGTGCTCCTTATTACAGTTGACATAATTTGTGAAGACTTTCTTTTAAGTTGTCTAGTATTTACTTGGAAACCATTCAAAGTAAGGGTCAGACTAACTGAATTTTTTTCATGTGTGCACTTGTAAGCAATGCCTTTGCCAAACTTCTAGTAGAATAAAAGAATAGAATACTGATTAGCAAGTAAATCCGCAAGCATATTCAAAAGTTTGTTGTTCTGTGTTACACTGTATGCTAGCAAAGAGTCTTTACAATCTTACATAGCAGTTCTGCTTTATGAAATTTTCATAACATAAAACTGTTTCTACTTTTGGTATGACAAGAAAGCTAAAATGTTTGGACAAACTTATACAGAAAATGCAAGACAGAAGAATTACGTTTTAATGCTGGCTTCACAGGCATGCCTTGCAGCTTGAATTTTAAAAGCTAATAGCTTTTTGTTAGTAACTGAAATACTGCCTCTATCACAGTGCATGACTTCCACAGATGATGATGCTTGAAAGTAGAATTCTGTGTTTAAAAAGTAGATAAAAGAAGTACTTGCTGAAAAATTGCTTTTAATTTGCACTATGGTTATCTGTAGTTTGTGCAACTGTCTGCAACTTATTTATAGAATACAAAAATGCTAAAAAACAGTCTCATGTGTACAGAACTTGGCTAGCACTGGGGTTATCACTTGCTGGGACTGTAACAAGAAAAATAAATTTATCAGCTAAGACAACCTGCTGTAAAAACATGAAATACTAGAAAAGATTTTTCTATGTAACAGATTAGAAAATGTTTTAAATAGAATTTGGTTAAATGCCTATAAGGGATTGTTTATGATTCCAAAAATACCTTTTTCTTCCTTGTATATTTTTTAACTAGAGAACACTTAGACTGGGAAAGCTAACCCAGTAAAATTGCAGAGCCTCTTTTTCCTTACATTGGAGACAGTAAGGTTGTGATACGAGAACCTTTCTTTCCTAGACAATTTTCTAGTTGAAGTTGTGTGTTGTTAGATTCATTGTGTTCAGGCATTTGAGCATCAGTCCTCCTAAAAGGTAATTGTTTGGGTTTGGGGTTTTTTTCCCTATTACTGTTTTATTTATTTATCCATTTGCTTCTAAATAGGAGAATGGTACTGCTGTGCTGTTATCTTGCTAAATATGATTTAAAGGATCCCTTATTTCGGTTTTACAGTGCTAGTATAATTGTTCTGATGCAGTTATCAGAGAAATGGTAATATTTTGCCTGGAAAGACAAAACCTAATGTTCAAGACAAATGGAACCGAAGGAGGATGTTATTCTTATGCTGCATCACTTTTCCTTGTGAAGCAAGTCAGACGAGACATTTTAAAACAATATAACACTCAGTACCTGATTATTACAGTTATTTTAAAAACAGATTGGCATCAAGGATTAATGAGTAAAACTATTAATTCAGCAAAGGTTAAAGTAGATCACTAAAACATACTTCACTTACTCGTTGATAGCTGAGACTTGTTTTTTCCTGGGGAAGAAATTTGGATGCAGTTTCACAAACCCTTTCTTACAGACAGGAAATAGTTAAATGTATGTAGGGATTATAGAAACTCCTTCCTTAAAATCTGAAATTAATTTATACTATTTGTACCGATAATTAAGGTTTTTGGGGGAAAAAAAAAAAATCCAATTAAGGATTTTCTTTTTATCCACAACTTTTGTTTCATTAAGAAATAAAGGGTAATTTCAGCCTTCCAGCCAGTGCAATGTGAAGTTGTGCACATTTTTCTGATATTCCTGTTTTTCCACACAGGTATACAAAATACTGGTAAAAAAAAGTCCAGAGGAAAGTTGGGTGGTTTTCAGACGGTACACTGACTTCTCCAGGCTTAATGACAAGGTGAGAATTATACACTGGTAAATTCTCAGCTAACTTGCCTCACTCTTGTTTCACATTTCATTTTCTTTGTGTCTCATGTTTTTGTGACTTTTCTTTCTTTTTTTACTGCATATAAAACACATACTAGGTTAATAAAGTAAAAACATATGATTCCTCCTTATTTTTTCAAAGATAGGTGAAATAACTACAGCTAAGGTAAAGAAGGTATTTCTTCATTTGAAGCTGTTAGTGTGATACTTTATTCCTAGATAAAGGAAATTGAAGCTGTTAGTGTGATACTTTATATTTATTCCTAGATAAAGGAAATTAACTCTTTTATCAGTTGTATCCCCTGCAAGGAAATAGAACTGGGGGCCTGTGTTCTCTTGCATGAATGATCCAGTAATTATTCTGTCCTTTCCAGTGCAACAAACTCTTTTTTTCATGATAAAACTGAAGCGTCATGAACATTGGAAGTTCTTTGTATGTTGGTCAGTCTTCAGCTGATTTCAGTGTCTTTGAAGCTAACTGCGAAATATTGTATCAAATCTTTAAAGCTGAAGACACAGATGCCAGGTATATAGGAGTTCTGGGTCAGCATCTTAATGTTTTTAGAACATTTGAAACAAAAAATGTTTGTCTAAAAAGCACAAGTTTTTTTAATTGGTAAATAGCATTTGGCTATCCCATTTAGCATTATTTCTATAGAAGCATAAAACTAGAAAAACAGAATTACACTTTTCTTTGTCCGTCTGTCCATTCCTAAGAATAATCTTTCCTTGCAAGTTCAACATTTTCTGCTATTATGTTCTTTCATGTTCGAACCTGTAACTTTTTAACACTACATTTTTTTACCAATAGTAGGGGACTTTTTGTATCCCTTTTCTTCTCCTTGGTTCGGTGTGCCTAATCAACTAAGAACTTAATTCTGCTGAAATTTTGAATATGGACTTGAATTTGGCTTGACCTATTTGGATATCTTTTAGGCTACCTTTAAAACACCAGTGCTATCTAAAACTACCACAAACTGTTGAATGTGAATTAGTTTAGAGATTTTTTTCTGAAGAAATTTCAGTCTTTTAATTCAGTCTATCCTAAATTAAGGAGTGTCTTGGTATTGGCAAAAGCCTTTTTTTGAGATGATGATATTCTGGGGATTTCATCTCAAGTTTCAGAAGTCAAGTCATACAACAGTTTGTATTTTGGTCAGCTATGTCAGATACAGGTCAAGAACTGGCTTACATGCATTGTCTTTCAGTATGGTTATCAGCAGTTTGAAAAATTTGAAAAGCCACAGGTATTTATTTTAGAATAGATACTTAGATTCTACAAGTGAAGGCCTTAGTCTTTGCAGTTAAATCTTTGACAAAAATGTCTGGCTTCTAGCACTATTTGTAGGTATCAGGATTTCTGTTTAGAAGGAGGAACTTTATTCTTCCCTTGGTTCATCGACTGAAGCTTTTTCATCTTTCAGTATCTATCTAAGTTTTTATTATGTTACTATTCTGTAATTCTCGAAGTTTCAGAATTATATGTTTCAGTTCCTGGAGCTGGCATTTCTGTGTTATAAAAACCATAATGTCTCATGAAATGAAGAGTAAATGGTTACATGCATGCATCAGTGGTTCAAAAGGCATGGTGCAACTCGTGCCTTTCCTTGTTCTCTGATGGCAAATATAGACATGAAGTTGCATGCATGTATACTTTCAGGATTTTCTATACCCTTTCTCCTAGAAATCCAATATAAAGAAGAGAAATATACTATCTTATAAATCCTTTTCTCTATCACCCTTCTTGAGTGTGGTGGCAAATTATTGATTCCCTGAAATGGTATTAGAAACTTGGCATTATATGCCAACTGAATTGAATAATCAATCACTGTGTGAATCAGTTTGAAGTATTAACAGAGAGGGGATGGCTTTTCAGGAAGACCAGGTAAAGACAAAAGAGCAGTATGTTTTGTACGTGTTGGGCATAGACTTGCTTGCAAGTCCAAACTGAACTGAGAGTTGGATTTTGGCAGTCACAAAAAATGGAGAAAATGTGGGAATAGCAACAGTGTCACAATGGGGACATGAAGATAAAATCAGGACTAGATGAATGAATCCAGCTCAGCTAGCTAATAGAAGCAGCAAGTGAACTTAGTAATAGCATGCTTTATTGCCCTGATCTCTCAAAGAAAATAGATAGCTGTAGGACCCTAGAAAGTGTTTTGTACTTCCACTAGTTTCTGAAAATTTTTTAGCAAGGAACAGCTAATAAAATAGAAATGAATGGGAATAAAAGATCTCAAAACATGAACTCTCTTTTTATTAATGAAATGAGTAAGTGCAGCAGCAGGTTAAGACTTGAACAGATTTCAAGTGTGAGCAACAAGTTCTTTGAGTGTCAAAGCTTGGCACTGAAAAGGTTATCCAGGCAATGAAAAGGTTAAGAAAACTCTGTACCTACTGAAAGAAGACAAATAGAAGAGGATGGCAAAGTAGTCCAAAGATGAAATATTGCCAGTATGGGTACACAAGAAGCCACATAATGATCTCAAAGTCGAAAGTAATTAAAAAAAAACACAAATAGAGATCAGCACAAGGAGAGTAGCACAGACTTCTAAAGACTAAGGTGGAAGTGCTGATATGCAAGATGGACTGTCAGAGGATGTTAAGAGCAATAGGTAAAGTTCTATAAATCATTAGGGACAGAAGTAAGGGAAGGAGGCAGTAAAATAACAGATACATTACTTGAGAGCAAAGTATGGAAAGTGAATAGTGAATGATACAGCAAAGACTGAAATATTTTTGCTGTGATATTAACAAAAAATTTTAATCTTAGTGGATGTTGAAACATGACAGAATTTGAGGGGTTAGGAGCAAAGGCTAAAATACAGACATTTGGCTAGATGCATAGGCTTTGTTTGTTAAGAACACCTAGTGGATTGTAGAAGTACATGAAGAATACTCTTCAGTCCCAAAAAAATATGGGAAAAGAACTTTGTAAAGTTTATTACTATGCTGGTAAAGAAGTTGAACAAACAATGAAATGGCCAGTCTTAAGAACCAAGAAGTTAACCATTTCTCCCTGAGACTGTGCCTCATGTGACAAGCATAATCTATCATGTGGTCATGTAGGGGGGAGGCGTCTAGAAAAGATGCTGGGTCCAACCAAGCAATCACAGCCAGCATAACTGGTCTGACCCACAGTTTTTTCTGCTGTGTCTGAGGAGTATTCGAGGAAGAATGCCTCAGGACTGTGCTGTTGAATATTAGTCTGCTGACAGCAGCTAGCTTTCTCATACTCTTTTCATCCACAAAAGGAGTAATCTGTGGGTAGGCATACTCTTTCCTTAGAAATAAATTACATGATCTACATAATCATACAAGTGAAATTACCATTAAGCAGAAATCTCTTGTGGTTGAAAAGCTTTCCCAGCAGTGGTTCTCTGCCTCCTCTCTACAACTAACAGAGGAACTCATTTTGTTACCTTTTCTGGGTTCAGTTCTTTTCAGAGAATAGAACTTAAGAGGGGTTATGGAGCATAGATGATATTTACATATATGGTATTAATGATAACTTGGTAAGAGATGAAGGAACTTTGGGTGACCACAGATAAACTTAAAAATACCAAGAGGAGTCTAATATCATGATGAAATTCAGTAAGAGAAGAGGAAAACATACTTAAGTAATTAAATGCAAAAATAAAAAGCAAAGCTTTGACAATAAACCATTCTATAAATAAGAAACTAGCAGTTATCGTAGGCTATTTGAATATACAATACTTGTGGTGTTAAAAAAGCACCATTGTGCTGTGAAATGGTACTTACATGAGCAAGGGTGATCCACTAACGTGATTCTTCCTTTAAACTGTGTAGAGAGATTCTAGCTGAAATACAGTATCTGTTTTAACTTTTTTAAAACTTATTCTGCTGAAAGAGCTGTCCATTAGCTTTTTCCATGAGTCCATAAAGAGTAGTTAAATAAATAAAGCTTATTGTCAGAAGGCTTAACTTTTGCTGTGCAAGGATCCAGACATCCAGTGAAGAATTACCTTGCAGCTATGTAAACATTGAGTGCTAAACTGTTTCCAAGGCAGATTCTGGAATACCTGTCACTGGAACATTCATAGGAATATATTAGGTGTATGGAGTACATCTCTGACAGCAGTTGGCTTCATCCTGTCTTCAGAAAAAGATTAAACAATTCTTGTGGCAGTTAGAGGAACGTTAGATTTTGAAAACCTGTTTTCTTTTTCTTGTTGGCTGTAAATCCTATTTGAGGTTTTTTCTGTGTCAAGCATCTCTTATAAGAAAAGGCATCTAAAAATTGGGGGGTTTATGAAGGTGTTAATGTTTTTTGATCTTCCTGCATCTTAGAAAAATAACTGCATTCCTGGACAGGTCCATTGTGATATAATTTTATGCTTCCATTCACTTGTATATTTCATTTCTGAATACAAAGAAAAACTCTAGGTATTCGGGATGTTTAGTATACCCCATTACTATTTAAGTAACTCAAAAACACAATTTTGCATGTTAGTACTAGGGTTTGAGCCACATCCATGCATATTGAAATTTTAATATTCTGAGTGTACAAGGAGCTACTCTTTACTAGAAGTATCTCATGCATGTGCTGTAATTCATTCTGCTAGCCCCCCAAAAAGACAAGTTGCAGAGTTGTAGGTCTGTAATGAGCTTTTATATATTTTATTTATATAGTACTTATCCCTGAGTACTTCAGAAAAAACACCACTGAAATGCTTGCTCATCTGAGACTTTTTACTTAAATACAATTTTCTTACGTTTATTGTCTCAAAGGCATTAAATAGCCTACTCAGAGACATTAAATAACAAAGCAAAGTTTTTCAAATTTGAGAGGTCATTTGCATAAGGCAACACAGCAAGTGACAGAACTGTGTCCACAATTTATGCTATAATTTGGATTGTACTTGTGGTTGAGACTTACCTTGTGCTTGAACTTAACAGAAGACAGAAAGATCCTGTAATTCTGAGTAAAGTCAGTGCCTGTGTCCAATTCAGTATTTCATCAAAACTTTTTCTCATGATTTTCTTTGGCTTTGATTTCTATTTCAGCTAAAAGATATGTTTCCGGGCTTTCGGTTGGCCCTTCCACCAAAGCGCTGGTTCAAGGATAATTATAATCCTGACTTCTTGGAAGATCGACAGTTGGGACTACAAGCATTCCTCCAGAACCTAGTAGCTCACAAAGATATTGCGAACTGGTATGTGATTAAACTTTGCCTGTGGATTTGGATGGTGGTTTTGTTCCAAATTCCTCATATAGGTTCCTAGACTCTAGCAGCGTACCTTTGAGCAACATAGTAAGGAATTTCATTAACGTTTATGTTGTGCGTTTGCTCATTATGTGAATTTAGTGTCGTATTAAATTATTCCCATCTTAACCTAAGCAAAAATGGGAATTGAGTATTTTGAATTGTACATGCTTAACTGCTAACTAAAAGCTGTAATATTTAAAGTGTTAGACTAATCCCATGTTTACTCCTAAAACATTACTTCTGTGTGCTGAATGCAGAATTCATATATTGTTAATTTATATTGAGATTAAATGTTGGGCTTTTATAATGGAAAGTACCTACACTATTATATGATTAGTTCTTAAAATGTGTATTAAACTAAAGGTTTTTAATTTACATGACATGGTAGTAATAGAAGTACCCTTATAGATTGCTGTACATAAGTGTAAACCACAGATCAAAAAAGGCTTAAGAAGAGTCTAAAAAACATAATGTGTTTAAGCAACAAAGTGCTGAAGTCTTTGAACAATACCTTTTTTCATACAAAGTGGAAGATTCTTCCAAAGCTGGAAGGTGACTAGAACATAACTCTGGCAAATGAAATGTAAAATCATTTTAATATAGGTCAAAAGAGAACTTCAGTAAGCAAGTTGCTAGAGGCAGAGCAGTTTGTTCTAAAAACCTTTTCCAACACCAGAAATAAAGTTGTGAGGTTGCTGTAGCAGAGATTCTTTGAGGAATGAGTCTGAGGAATTGTCTTTGTCTGAAACTTCCATTAAAAATGAAGAGTAAGAAATTCTCTAGAGCAAACAGCATTCCCTCAAGAATTTTAAAGGAACTAAAATATAAAATTGCTGAGCTGTGGTGTAAGACCATATAATGCTCATATCTACTTTTTACTAGAACGGCTATTATTACGTTTGGTTCATTTTTTATAAGGCATTTGACTGCTGAGTCTAGAAACTAGAGATTAGTAAGTAAGTCTGACTTCTGGTACTGCTTGTAATAAAAAAACTAAAGTGGTAAGCAGGTAAATAAAAATAATACTTGGAAAAGCAGTAATGTCTTTTGCAGAGGGAAATCTGTCTAACAAGTAGTTATGAGGGAGCTTGTATAAAATGGTTGAGAGGCAAGGGGAAAAGGATTGATGGAAATTTAGGGGTACTATATATGGAATGTTGGATCACAGTTGTGGACACTGGTGCTCAGAATATCTAGGAATTACCTGGAAAAGGGAATGAACAATGAGATCATGAAGTATTGTAGAAGAATCCTGAGGCAGTGAGTGACTAACATAAATTTTCACATCATGAAGTGCAAAATGACAGTAAGTACATACGTACAGAATCATAAACTCAATTGTTTTTCACAGCCTGGAAGATAACTATTGGTATTGATACAGTTTTCTGAATCAGTTCAGTATTCAGCAATAGTCAAAAAGTTGCATGAAAATTGTTGAAGAGGAATTTGAAAGGAAAAAAAAAAAAGTTATTGCTGTGGGAATCTGAATTGCACTTCCACATAGTCCAGTGCTAAAACACAGCATTCAATTTCAAAGGAGGGTCTGCTCAAGTACAAAGAAAGCAAGCGAAACCAGATGAAATGACAGACAAACTTCCCTGCAAGAATTCTGTTTGGTTTAGTCTGTCATCTTGGGAAAAGGCTGGCTAAACAGGGTGTATGAAATCATCAAGGGGATAGGGAAGAAGGTGAGTAAAGAATGTTAATATTTTTGATGATTCATAGTCATGTCTTTGTCACACTGAGTTGCGAAGCTTTGTTGTGAGATGTCAGAGACAGAAAGCTTAAATGGTTTCAAAAAGAAATTGGGATCAACCTGTGAGTTTCTCTGTCAGTGGCTATTAAACATGATTATAGGGGTGAAATATGTGGCTGAGCAGTTTAAGAACTTCCTGATTATTAAATTACACAATAATACGTGTGCCAAAAAAAATATGTAATTGTTCCCTAAATGTCACTTATGTTATGCTGCTGGAGACAGACTAGTGAGCTGGATGGACTTCTAGTCTGCTTGAATATATCAGAAGGCTTTATGCCTCGTGTTGTTGCAGCTAGTTTGGCATTTCAGCAAGCTTGTTTATATCTTGATAATGGTCCATATTGGACAAAATAGCGTGTCATAATTTAAGGCAAAAAAGTCCAAAACATAACTTTCAGGCTTTATCACTCATCAGCTACAAAAAGGAATTTAAATATTTGTGGAATCAGTTTGTATTTTGGTTAATGAAAAGATAGTTAACTGAAATGTGGTTTTGAGGAATACTCATCTTGGCTGTGTAAGGTTCTGCATGAAGATTAAGATTTTAATAAACTTTATAGCTTAGTGGTATGCCTTATGTTCTAATGTTTGGCTCTGTGGAAGGTCTGGATTCCTCAATAAGTGATTAAAACTGGGGAGACTTGGTCTGTCTGACTTTTTTTTTTTTTACCCACTTATCAGAGAATAAAAGTTCGTATTAATGAAAATTAATATTTGCACCTTACATGAGCAGTGGTGAGTATCTGACCCTGTTTCCTCCTTAAAAGCTCACCACTTCTACGGTTTTGCACGGAAGTCAAACTGCTTGGGTCACACCAAAACCAACTGAGCCTTTTCTCTTTCCAGAGAGGTCTCTCTCATTTCTCTTTATGCACTATATTATCATTGAGACACATTGACAGTGGGAAATTTGCCCTTCAGGGATAGGAGACCTCATTTGGTATACCTATTTTTTAATAAAACTAGATTCACAAAGCAGTTTAAAGATAAAATATAGGACGGTATGCAGGTGACTAAGTAGAGTCTGTGGTTTATGGATTTCTTCTCCTAGTTTTCCTTCTGTTAAAGACTCAGTGAAAGATCAAATTGAAATCCACCCGTAGAGTTTAATGTGTTCAAGAAAATTTCATACAACCCATGAAGCGGGAGAACGAAGTTGTAACCTGCTAAACAGAAGCGTCATCTGGCTTTATATAGATGACACAGCTCTCCTCTGCCTCCACCCTGTACAAGCAGCAGCGTGAAAGGGAGGAACTCGGTCGGCTGTTGAGTCTTGTCAGGGATCCCATGTGCCGCGCTGCCCCTTGCTGCCCTTCTTAGTGCTGGTGTAGCCTGGCATTGCTGCCTCTCTCGAAGGATATCAGCTAGCATAGGAGCGAAGAAAGAAGCAATCTGTTGCATGATGTAGCAGATTTCTGTGATACTTTTAAGGCAGAATTTTCTCCTATTTGTTAGATGAAAGCAAGACGTGTAACGCATGGAGGGGAGAGCAGGGTCAAAGCAGACACTCAGAGTAAAGCCAGGCTGCAAATGAATGTTTATGCCATCGGGTGCATATTTTAGTTTAAGAAACAATGTTTTTGGTGACCTGTGGCTTTAAGTTTCTTGCCTTCCTTATGTAAAATAATGAATATAAAGGTTTCTATTTCAAGAAGTTTTGAAAACTATGGAAAGAGACACAGTTTTCTGCCAGCAGCTGTAGGGAGAAGAAAAATGGGTTTGACCTGATGTAAGCAGATGATATGTGTAGATTGGATACTCTTGCACATTTATTTTTCTGAGTATTTCCTTTTTCACTCACAAGCATTACTGCACGTTATGCCATTTTAATGTTACCTTTCAGTAACATAATAAATTTACTAGCAAAATGTAGAAAATAAATACTTCAAAAATATGTTTGAACTGAGCTATGTGAATAAAGATGAAGGTATTGGAAAAAAAATGGTGAGCAGAAGTGTTCCCACGTAATGAATTCTTCTGCATTGTGCTGAATGAACTCACATATGCCTAACTTTCATCTTTATGAAAAGAACAATTCAACCATTAAAAAATGGACTAGAGCTTCATGTTGGAAAAGTGTCACTTCAAACAGATTAAACTATTTGGAGAGGAAAAAAAACAACCCTGCTCTTCTCCTTGAAAATGTACTTTATACGCCTGAATAACTTTTCATTTGGTTTGAGGTTATGTTTTCTAATAATTTAACTAATGACTTCTTATCTATCATTTTTTGTGCTAATTGGAGTGATAGTCTTGGTTTAAGTAGCAGAAATTGTTTATTATTGGTTTGAGTACGTGGGAGAAGCTGTTTTAATAGTACGGGTTTAGGCTATGGCTTGCACAGATCGTGGATTGATGAATGTAAACCAGTGGAGAGGGCTTGAAAAAGGAAGGTTTTATCACATTTGTCACATAGATTCAGTAGGAAAATGAATTATCATGATTATAGGAGAAATTTTTTTCAGGTTGGCGTAAAGGCTGATGAGGTGAAAGTAGGTACAAAGACAAGAATTCTTACCGACCATTGGCCAAAAATACCCAGCTGTATCTTCACATGTACAATCAGCACTCAAAAACAGGCTTACAGAAATCCAGCAACAAAATAAAGGTTCAGTGTGTTTTAGTCAGAGCCTTTCTAAAACTAAAAGTGATGGCATAATCTATGATTAGCGTTTGCTGAAAAAACTTCTTTCCCCGTGTTGCTTGCTAAACCTGAAACTGTTTAGATTAGTAGCTGGGTAAAAGAAGTTTCCTTTCTTGTGTTTGTACTTTGCGTCTGCCTCAAATGCAGAGAATGAGCGGAAGGTAGAAAACTACTTCCTTTTGCCCTCACCTTCCCACAGGACTTAGGTGGGAGGAAGAGATGGGGAATTAGTTTGGATTCACATCTTCCATTTTTGTGCATTCATTGCGGTGGGAGATGATTTAAAGATTTGTAGTAGTGAGTGCAAGCACAGAATTGCTAAGTTACTACTTGCTAACTAATTGTGAATACAGTATTCTGATTGGAAGTTACTTATAGACGATTGAATACAACAGAGCAGGAAAGGTGGGTGAAGGGACGTATTTGGAGATGTTGAAGAGTTCTGTGAGAAGTAATCTAAACTTGGAAGATAGAATGAGCAAGATGCTCAAAATACTCTATGGTGAACCACAGGATTGCACATACTTCTTTCTTCTGGGCTTTGCAAAACAACGCATAGAGGGGGATGACAACTGTTACACAGTTTTACACAATTAAGTTGAATGCATTAGTTCAAAATGTGTGTTTAGAGATGCTGTGTAGTGTATCCATGGCACATTAACCTTGTCACTGCTTATTCTTTTATAACTTACTATTCTTTTTATATATAGATATAAAATTATATACTTTGTGTGTGCATATATAAAAATTATATACTGTGTGTATGTCAGTGGATTATGATCTTAGCAAAATGGAGACACGTAAGGGTGTTTCAGTACCCATGCGTAGTTTCACTGAAGGAATCTGTGTATGGATTTTAGCAGCATACTTCTTCACCCATCTTTTAATGTTTATTTTTCACCAGGAGAATTTTTCAAACCTTTTCAATACCAAAAGGGTAAACTTGCTTGCCAGTTGTCATGTAGCAACAAATTTGAAAAATCATGTTCCAAATTGACTTACTCTCTATTTGAAAACTTTTAACTGTACTTTTGCAACTTCTTAAGTCACATTTTTAAATACTGTCCCTGGTTTGCACGTACAACTAAGATTAATAGTTTGTTGAGGATGGATGTTTGTGTCCCTTGAAGAAATACTGCCTTTGTATCATCATATTTAAGTATTGTTGCTTTTTGTACACCAAGTAATTCATTCTCTTTTATTTGGTAAAGCCTTGCAGTGAGGGAATTTCTTTGTCTGGATGATCCTCCAGGTCCTTTTGACAGTCTAGAAGAAAGCAGGGTAAGTGCTATGTAGTATGATAAAAAGAGAATGCAAAAGGCAGTGTTGGTTGTTAGGATATTGTAAAATCTGCTGAAACAGTATGGAATGAAACATTTTTATTTCTGTTCTTTCACAAAGAATTGCAAATGGCTGTATTTCTAAAACTGACACAGTCTGATCACTGGTAATCTTTGACTGCTGTATTTGATCCCTGTCCCAAGGTACAGTCTATTCTTTTTTGCCTTTTATGACCAGTGGATGAAATTTGTTTTTAAGGTAACTGTTGAATATAAGGAGAGTTTTTGTAGGTTTACATTCAACATGCTGTCACAATGCGTACACCTGAGACTTCAGGTCTTGCAGTAAAATGTTCTTGCTATGAAATGTAATGAAAGGATTAATTCTGACCACAAAAAAATACTGTTCTTGCACATAACTGAGCAGTGTCAAGTAGTGTTGTGAAACAGCAGCCTTTCAATGTGCATATGAGCACATTGAACAAATAATACTGTATGCTGCAGCCTATTTTATTAGAAGTATGTTTCAATGGCATGCAGACCTATATACCAAAGTCTGTCTAGAACAGGTTGTCTTAGTTTTCTTGCTTTATAGAATAACAATGTGTTTTGGAATTGCACATACATTATTAATGCTGTAGAAATTATAAATGGGAAGCGATGCTTCCTCAACTAAATTTGTATTTGCCAGTTTGTTTTGTGTGCAAGTGGGGAGTGCCTTGGCTCTTGTTGCATTACTATGTATTGGTATGTTTTATGAGCTCATATTTGATTTCTGTACTATCACGTTTCATCATAGCTATTTAAGTTGATGAAAAATAATAAATGCAGGAATTATTTGTTCAGATAATGAATTAAGAAATTTAGTGCTGCCTTCGTAAAGATTTTTATCATTTATGCCACGGTGAGGTCTCAGGGTTATTCTTTCACCATAGAATTTTAGGCAAACTATTAAAATAGCTATGCTGCTGTAGTTTTGGCTATTAACCATTTCTGTGAAGTTGGTCAGGCACAGTTGTCATAAAATTCTGGTCTCCAAGGGATACCCTGCTTTATTACAGAATGGTTGAGGTTGTAAGGGACCTCTTGAGATCATCTAGTCCAACCTTGCTGCTCTGCTCAAGCAGGCTTAGCTACTGCAGATCGCCCAGGACAATGTCCAGCCAAGTTTTGAATAATCTACAGAGGAGACTTCACAATCTCTCTGTGCAACCTTCTCCAGTGTTTGATTGCCACCACAGTGAAAAAAAAAAAAAAAAAAAAAATTGTTTTCATGTGTTCAGATTGAATTTCCTGGGTTTTAATTTGTGCCCATTGTCTCTTGTCCTGTCAGTGGGTACCACTGAGCAGAGTCTGGCTCCTTCTTTGTTCCCTCCCATCAGGTATTTATACCCATTGATAAGATCACCCTAAGCCTTCCCTTCTCGGACTGAAGAGTCACAGCTCGCTTATCCTCTTATTGCATGAAAGATGCTCAAGTCCTTTAATTACCTTTGATTATGCACTTCGAATCATGAGCCATGGGGTCCTGATGGACACCAAGCTGAAGATCAGCCAGCTCCCTCAGCACTCATGGGTGCAACCTGTCAGGCCCCATGGACTTACATATGTCCACTTTAAGTGCTCCCTGACCTGATCCTTTTCCACTGAGTGTAAGTCTCTCATGCCCTTCCTTGTCTTTTCCTCTGGTTGTTGAAGTCTGGGATTCCTGAGGCTGGTCTTACAGACAAGACAGGCAAAGATGGCATCAAGTACCTTAACATTTCCAGTGTGATTTGTCACAAGTTCTCCCACTCCATTCAGCCGTAAGTCCATGGCTTCCCTAGTCTCCCTTTTGCTGATTATGTACGTGTAGAATTCTTTCTTATTCCCATTCGCATGGCCTTGCCAGATTCGGCACCAGGCTGTCCTTTACTTTCTTAACCCTGTCCCTGCAAGATGAGACAGCAGCCCTATGTTCCTCCTGGGTCACTTCTACATGTTTCCAGTGCTCGTAAACTTTGTTTGAGTTCAGTTAGGAGTTCCTTGCTTATCCATATGGACCTCCTGCAAACTTTGCTGGATTTCCTTCTTATTGAGATGGACCTTTCTTGAGCTTGGAGGTGGTGATCCTTGAATATCAACTAGCTCTTCTGGTCTGCTCTTCCCTCCAGAGTGGTTTCCCATGGAGTCTTTCTTCCAAGGAGGTGTCTGAAGAGATTGAAGTCTGCTCACCCAAAATCCATAGTTGTGGTCCTGCTTTTTGCCCTGCTCCCTGCCTGTTAGGATCCTGAACTCCTACATATCAGGGAGCAACTATATCCATCCCTTGCTTTTGCTAACTATGCCCAACTACAGGGCAAGTGCTGTGTTTCACATACTTATTCCTGGAGTTAATTTTAAAGGTATCTCAAAAATCACTTCTGTTTCACCTTTCTGCTGTTACTGTTGTGATACAAAGCATTGCAAAAAAAAAAAAAAAAAAAAATCTTCTATTAATTTTTTCCTAATAATGGAAAATACAGATGTCCTCTATTTGTTTTATGTCCATTCTATTATTCCAGTTCACTAAGGACTTGCCAAAACATATTTATCTTTTTTGGGAGGGGTACAGGTACGTCTCCCATTAGAAATTGTTTAGGCCTTACAGAAACTTAATCACAGAAATGTAGGCAAAATACTAAAGCAATCTTGTTTTCTGTCATATCCTTGGTAATTATTTCCACAGGTCCTTTCTTAGCCATCAGTGTTTCATGATCCACTGCAGAAGGAAACAAGCTCTCTTGCAGCTGGCCTCGTTCTGTTGCCCTTTGAGAACTTATAGGGAAAATTGGTCCCACCTGGGTGTTAGACCTGTACCAGACTCCAGGTCTTCAAGGAGCAAGATGTCTCATTACACACAGTTCCCTCATAGGTCTTTCTCAGCTTTGGTTCACCTTTCTGCTGTTATGGCATCCTTCAGAATATGTTGATGTTTTCTTACTCAGTTGTGAAGAGTCACTCCCTTTCCTTGAGCAGCTGATACACAGATTGCAGCTAGAGATGAGTTTTTCCAAATGTTTTTCTTTCAGATCTCATGTAGAACAATGAAACAGTTCACAACATGTGGAGTACTTTTAATTATTCTGTGAATAGGGAAATTTGCATGTGTATAAATCTGAAGGTAGACATCATATAACTTACATTCTTAAGGAAATAATGGCCAATTTTCAGCTAGGCCACCAGCAACCCTGAACAGTTTTACAGAATACACTAGAATTAACTTAATTGGCTTGGATGGAACAGGAGGACTGCTTAACTGGAGTGATTGCTAAAGCAATCACTAAAAATGCTGTGTGAAGAATGAATTGCATGCCACGTGTTCTCGGCTCTAGTAGATGTGAATAAAGCTGTAGCTTAACTGATGATTGGTCTTCAATTCCTGTCAACCAAGATAAATTTTCTATCTGAGTCAATAAAATAAATTAAAACTCATTGCAAAAAAAAATAATCAAATGGCTATTGGATTGAAAAACATTGCATTTGTTTGAATTGTATAGTTACAGGAAGACTCAACATTTTAAAGAACTTGATAAGTCTGCTTCAATTAAAGAACAGTATCTTCTTGATGTTTGTAGCCCGTTTTAAAACTTTAGGAAAACAGTGTTTCAACAGCATTGTTCTTAACTGAGCTCATATAAAATGTTTATATTCAGAGGATTCCATGAAATAGTGGTTAGGTGCATGTAATGTTAAGCCAAGAAAGCCTCCTACGTGGATTTCTTATTTAGTGAGAACACGTAAATTATTAAATCAGAATTGCACATTACTGTTGGTAGATTTGCTCTTTCCAGTAATAGATCAACAGGCTCTGTGCCAATGCCTCTGTCACTTCCTGCATTCAGCAGATACTGCATTATACGTTGGCTCTTCACATTAAGGTTTGATGAGATTGCTTGCTGTCAAATTCATCAGGGTGGACTATGTATACATGTCACGCTCAGCAGAGTTATCATGGTTGTCATTAGTGTTCTTAGCATTTCATTAAACTTTTTCAAAATGTTCTTGTATTGGTCTTCCAACTCTCACAATTGTCATATTTGTAATAGCTATTTGGTACAGAACTGTACAACTTTGTCTTTATCCTGGGTAAGGGAAGAACATGCAGTTTAGCTGAATATTCGCAGCATCTTGGAATTCAGTTTCAAAGTATCTAATTATTCCCAAGTCACGTGAAAGCAAATCTTATATGAGGGGAAAGGGGAGTAGGGAGCTCAGCTGATGTCCCATATAGGCAAAAAGGTTCAAAATTAGGGACTGTGTCAAAGGAAACCTCTTTCTGAAATCTCCTGTGAGACAAACAAATGATTCGATAAATGTATTTGCATTGCAGTTTAGCCTAATAAATTCATTCTTCAAAGCAAAGCAGCATTGTTTTATTAAGGACAGAACTCTTGGGGTTTTTTAAGCTTTTGTAGCTCTATGGTAATCATTATAAAGAGAAGTAGCTACAATTCTGTTACAGTTTGATACTTCTAAAAGAAAAATCAATAAAGGCAGTCCACCGAAGTTAAATGGAAGATGTTCTTTAATTTGTCTCTTAGGCTTTCTGTGAAACTCTGGAGGAAACAAATTACCGTCTACAAAAAGAACTGCTTGAAAAACAAAGGGAGGTTGAATCGCTGAAGAAATTGTTAAGTGAAAAGCAACTTCATATAGATGCTATTGAAAGAAGAATTAGGTATGTAGAAATTGTATGGGGTTTAGGAGTTTCTTTTTGTGAAGGCATTTTCTCACAGGCACCAGCTTTAAATGTACTCACGGAAACACTTTGCCCATGATAACCACACATAAAGCAATTTTTTCAGTGGGCTCTTTCTTGTATGCTGGCTAACAAGCTGTTGTTTAGTACAAATGACTGAGAAAGTGTTGTCCCATCTTTTCCCTCTAAAGTAACTGCAATTACGTTTCATAATCCTTTAAGTCCTGTAAAGATAAGGCAAAGATTCTCTTCTGCTTTTGAGATGTTGGATATGTGAAATGCCCTGCTAGAGATGAGAGCAGTGGAAAAACTTCCACCTGTACTGAAAGCTTTGATAGACCATAGTGATCAAGTGATTATACGTCTGTATAAATGTCTTTAATTTTGTTCTGAATTGCCTAGGATGATGCCACAGATCGTCCATTTAAATATAAGGAAAAAAATGGTGGAGTTTTATTACAAACTTTATGGCGCCTGTCTGCTAAACTTTGTAGCAGGCCCAGCAGAGTTGATGTTGGGCTATTCCGTGTCCTGATAGACCTGCTGTGTCAGTCATTGTGGGGTTTCCTTAGCAAAGGAGTAAATGCCCATGGTCCCTTTAGAAGTTATTTTAATACTGCTTGGGTTGTTGAGTCTAGCAAATCCAGGTTAACTAACAAATCACATCTTTGGATATAAGGTTTAAGTGAACTACATTTGGAAAAGGATTTAAATGGAATTGTTGTGGCTTATTGAAAATTCTGATCTGAACACCATATTCAATTTGTCACGTACTCCTGAGGGCAAGTAATTACATTTGAAAGGCGTTTTCCCTGTTTGACGAGAAAGTTCTGACTACTGCTAGCTTAAACAATGAAATAGCCAATAAAAATTAAATAACTCATATTTGGCTGTAACATCATGATAGGAAATTCTGTGTGACTAAAAATAAAACAAGAAGGCATGAGTAGCAAAAATGGATTTTACTTTTTAGTGCTTTCCCTGAAGACACTTTTTTTAACACACAAACGCCCTGCCAGTTTCCCAGATGTTTAAAATTATTGAAAGTCAGCCAAGTAGTATCTGAAGTATTAATGGAAAATAACTCCTGTGATTTTTTTAGTTGTAAAAGTTAGCAAGTAAACCCATGACCTTGTTTAAGAAATTCAGCATGTCTGATGGGAATTAAACCCAAAAGAAATGGGGTCTGTCTTTGGCCTTGTTGAAGTGGAATTTTGATCTGATGACCCAACAAGAATTCAGCATCTTCTGCCTTTATGCTTGAAAGGCCAGGTACCTAAAATGTATGTGAGGTAGGAGGGGATAATTGGACAAGGCATCAGACTTGTAGGCCTTTACATGTCATGCTGGATTTGGCCCAAACATGGGCCAATAAATGTGTTAGAGAATACTGCTGAGGTATTACTTAAAATGCATGCATTAAAATAAAACTATAGAAACAATAGTAGTTAAAGTAATTTAAAAAGAGGGTGAAATAATAGTAGTATCACTTTCAACACAAAATTGTTCACAAGCTTTTCTTTCCAATTCAAGTGGCAGCTTTCAACACTAAATTGATATATGTTTTCCACACAGAGCAATACTTAGGAAACAAGTTTTTTTGATAATTTGACATGACTGTATTCCCATTTGTAGCCAGTCTAGTCGGACTGCCAGCTCGTGTTGCTGTTAAGAAAAAATTACTACCTGTCTCTTTATCATTAACGGGAAAATGTATTGCTCTGAAATGTAATATGTGACCCTAAAGTTACAATGAGAAACTTTGGAAAGTGTTGAAGAAATCTATTTATCATCTTGCCTGTCTTCTGACTATGTTTTGGTTATAAACCTTGTGCCTTTTAGGCAAGATGTGTGTGGGTTAGATCATCTGCTTGTAATTTCTTACCTGAAGTAATAATCAGTCCTCTGGGACTTGAATTTTGTAAAACTACTAAATTGTGATGCAACCAGAGGACTGAATTAGTTTAGGAATAAGCAGCTGGAGCAAATAAACTGAATAGCTATCCAGTGCAAACCCTGCATCTCTGTAGTAATAAAAGGAATGGGGCATGTAGGAGTGAGATTGATAGGTTCCCAGAAACTGCAAAGTTAAAAATGAAACAAACAGCTCTTCAGTGGTGAATGTTTGCTGTATGGATTGGTGGTACTCTGTTCTTATTTGTTGTAGGGATTTATCTTTAGGAAAAATGACTCGTCAAATGTCAGGAGAAGAAAGTGAGTGCAGTGGTGAGGTGGAGTCTTCTGCAGTAGAAGCAGACCAGGGTACCCTGGGTGAGGACAGCTGGTAAATACTATTATTTTACTTATAACATATTTAAGGCTTTTTTTAAGTATGTTTTTAAATGTTTGGTCTTGGATAAATTCAGAACAGCTGAGGAATTCAGCATATTATTGCACCTCTCTGTAGCTATCCCATGTTTCATAAAGGCCCTCAAGATAGATAATTTCAGATGTGGAATAAGTGGTAAGTTGAACAAGCTTTGTAAATGTTTTGTGGATTGCTGGCATAAAATGACTATGGAAAATCATATTAGTTTCCATTTGACAAAGCTTATTGATCTGTTGTTGCAGCTCAGATAAAGAGAACCATGAGGCATGCTGGAGTGGCTCTTTGGCTGAAAATTCTGTACCAGAAATTGAAGTCGCTGAAGTAGCCTATACGGCTGATGAAGAATAGATTGGTAGCAGCTGCTATTACCTGGGAAAGGTTCACGTTTGGGACATACTCTGTGGGTAGGGGCATAGAGTAGCTGTGAAGAATTTACAGCAAAGAGCAAGAATGCACATATTGAATGTTTACATAAATCCTTACAAATTATTAACGTAAGAAATATACCCAGTGCTGCTTTGATTTCAGTTTTTATCTAGCCTTTATATATTTAATATATTAAAGTTTAATAAGGGCTAAAATCAGCTGAAGTTTAGATAGTGTACATAAACAATTTGGCTGACTTTCCGAGCAGAGTGACGAAAGCTTCACATTAAATCACCAAACACATTTAACTAGCATGTCATATGTTTCCACTGATGTGACACATTTGAAGTGTTCATCTGTTTGGTATTTGTGTTTTCATATTCTTATAGCCATAAGTTAATGCTTGTTGAAGTAAAAATGGACTCATCTTACGTTTCCTGAGAGTGTAGAATGTGTTGTTTTTAAATTATGAAGCTGAAGAATATTTCTTTGAAATTTTAATGCAATGCAATAGGAAAACTTACAGTACCAAGAGAAAAGTACTTATGCAATGGGATTGTAGTTGAACATTTTAAAAAAAAAAAAAAAAAAATGGTCATTTTTGCTGAAGGAACTAATATGAGACCCCCAAAACACTGTGTATTTTCATCCCAAGATAGCATGCTGTAATACTTTCTGTTCGGTAATGCTGCTTTTAAAATCTGGGATACCTTTGCTATATACCCATGTAACAATAAAAATTGGTGAGTTTGCCTTTTACTTGGAACACTACCTCTTACCATCTTGCTAATACATTCATGTTTGTTCAGAAATATTCCAGATTATATGGACATGATTGAAAGACTTGTAAAGAAGCCATATTTTTTCCTGCACAGATCATAACTAGATTGAATCTAGTTGCAATGTATATTTGTTTCAATATATTGTATACATGGGGATATTGCTACATATGTTCTATAGCCTATTTTTCAAAATGTATTACGACAGGAGATGCACTTTATAATTAAGACTCCATTGTGCCAAGTTCGGTTGGCTAATTGGTTAAGAAAGGGGAGTTGCAGGGAGATGATTATGTAGTGCCTTTTTGTATTTTACTTGTTCATTACTGCAGAATTTTGCTACAGTGCTCTGTGTCAGCTCTGTGGAATCTTTGATGCAGCTTGTTTCTGTTCTTCACTTATTTACTGGAAGTGCCTTGTTTTATTCTGCTTTTCCAATAGGAAGAATGCTTTTTTGTTTTAAATCTTTTTTTTCGCTGTATACCACCCACATCGTTGTTTAATGTTGTCAATATGCAGTGTCTTTGTGCTGGAGTTTTCAAAGGGAGCTTTGTACTTCAGGCTGTGCATACAATGACCTTTATGCAGAACTGTATAAACCTTCCTGGTGAAATAAAACTATGGACAAAACACCTGTCTTCTCTTTTCCGTTGTAGAAAAAATGTTCAATGCCTTGTCTAGTAAAAGTATAAAAATACTATTAGAAAGAGACATTTCTTACCTCAGTGATTTCCTACAGTTACTCAACTTTTGGTCTGAGTTCTGTTTGTACCAAAAAATGTGTGCATGAAAATGAATAAGAATTCTGTAACGAGAGACCAGAAAACTTACTGTACTTCTGCTGAAGATTAAAATAAAAAAAGGAACTGATTTTTTTTTATATTCTACATGAATCCTCATAGATGTTGAGTGAACTCAATAAAGTTTTGACACCTTATTGAAAATTCATGTAATCTTTTGTCAGATATCACTTGTATATTTGAAAAGAAGGTTGAACCGTGTATATTGAAGTAGTATTAGGCTTGCGACCATAAATGTTTTAAAAATCTTGAAAAGGTGCTTGGTCATACACGCTAGGCATTTCTAAAGTACTTCAGGTAAATCTGCAAATCTAGTCACTAAAGAAAGCATTAATATAATTTACAGTTTAGTCATGAGAGGGCAAAGGGATGGAAATTTTGTTGTGCTCTGTCTTTAAGGTTTATAAGATATATTGCAGATCAAAGTATTTAGTATCACATGAATAGACATTTTTGTTTAGGGGGACCTTGATTTTTAATTAAACTGAGCTGAAAAACGTGGATTTGTTCAGCCATGTAGTATCACTTGGCCTATGTTCTTGGTTTAATGAATGGTTACCCCGCTAAGGGACACGCAGAATTTGAGGAGTACAACCCATGGTGGCCTTGAACATCCTAACTGAGGTGGTTTCCAAGTCTGTCCTATATTTAACTTTTTCTGGTGCGCTTGCTTCCATTCTGGCAATTCATCTATTTTCCACCCATTTCCTTCTCATTTCGCTCACTGCTGCAATTTTAGCAAAGAAGCCAAGTTTCGATTATTTCATTCATGAGAATTTGACAGTGGAGTTCTGTGCTCTTCACAATGAGCAGAGGAGTATTCAAACTGGAATTGTAGCAGAGTGAACTAATCATAAGAATTGCAACCAGTAACACTTTGTTCTTTTCTGTTGTAGTTAAATCACTCCAAAGGTAATTGTCTTAATAGTTCAGCCACTGATTTACAGTGGGGTTTTTTTCCCTTAGTTTTAGATTTTTAATACATTGTACCCGGCTGAATCTTACTGGGGTTTGCTTGTTTTGTTTTGGTTTTAATACTACATCTTAAATTTAATAATCCTGCAGGACTTTTTATCCTCCAAAGCACTTGCAGTCTGCCCACACCACTTCTCTGGTTTTGATTTGTGTACTCCTAAATCAATTAAAATGCTGACTAGTCTTGAATCGAGAATGAGTCCACATAAAACTCCCACTTCATATCTTTCCCACTGTGACAACCATTAATTACTGTGACTATAATAGTCCCATTGAACCAAGCTCAAGGAAGGGAGGAGATTCATAAAACTGCACCTGACAGTTGCAGGAGAAAATAGCCTATGCCATGTGTTTTCCAGCAGGCTGTGGTACTCACCTCTTTATGTTAAGCATCTCTTTGTTGCTCTGGGGGGTCATAGTTGCAGAGAAAAGGGATGTGGAAAGCTGCTGTTGTAGGTGGTATATCTGTCCCAGATTGGTTTTGCTCTGTGTGCCTCATTAGACCACTAGTTTGATTTTTCTCTGTGGTTTCTATTCCTTTGTTGAAATGTAGCTATGAAGCAGTAGCAGTTATCCTGCCAGAAATTTGCTTTTCTAGTAGAACGGGTAACAAATGCAACTTTCTATAGGAAGTTTTATATGGTTTTGTTTGTGGAGGGGTTTTTTCCCATGCTACAGCAGGCTGTAATACACACTGGGAGAGGAATTCTGAAGAGCTATGCTCTGAAGCTGCTGCTGCAATCAGTTTTTTTAAGAAATGTCAGATAAATAAATAGCCCAAGGTCATGCATCACCAAGGAAGGGAAGAATCCTGTAGGAAACACTACCTTTATGGAATACCAGGTCTAGGGGTCTGTCTTCATGTCATTCCTGTCTATATTTCAATCAAATCTTTGTCCCAGAGATCAGTACATTCAGATTTCTAGACAGGTCCGACATTCAAAACTAGATATGTACTTTTCCTGTAAACTACAGGGCTTGATTTAAGGGATGCTAGGGTAGCTGAACTGTATCTTCACATCCATGTTTCTTTGTTTGAACTTGGAGTACTGATAATGCAGCTGTCTTCAAAAGATGTCTCTCTTAAACAGTTTGTATTCTGGGTGAGCAGTCAATGTACTGACCGGTGGAGTTTTTTGTTCTACGTTTTGATTTTTTATCTTTATCACATTTTTAATGCATAGGATCTTAACCTCCTAACCGAAAGAAAAAAAAAGAGAGAGAAAGTGAAGAGGCAGAGGAGAAAGAGGGGATTGCCTTGTCCATAGTTTACACTTGAGGATTTTTCCCCTTTGAAAGTGAAACTTGGTTCAATCATTTGCTAACTAGAATTGCTTCTCCACTAAATGTTTGCAACCCCTGGTTGTGCTAACCTTTATCCTCGTCTTGTTTCAAAGGGCAACCTTTTGTATTTGGTCCTTCCCAGGTTGTGCATTGCAAGGAAAACAAACTGAGCTAGAGCTTCTGTTAAATGTTTTCAATCTTCTTCCAAAGTTTGACGTATCTTTTGTTATCTGATGCAAATGTAAAGATTGGGAAGAGTGGAAAGGTGGGGAAATGCAGTCCTTTATTATAAACAAAAAAAGATTAACAGATTCTTATCTTGTAATAGATATAAGTGACAAACTTACATCATCTCAACTTATGAGTAACAGTGACTGTTGGTCACATCTATTTCTGCTGTTGCTTTATAGATCATCCTCCAGTTAGATAGCGTGGGTGATATACTGGAATAGGAAATGTTTCTCTCTAAATTTCTCCTTTGGTTGATGGATTCAGAACCATTCTGGTGGTTGTTCCAGAGTCAGGAGAAGGCTGTCACGAGATGTGTCTAAGCATAACCCTGTATGCCACATACATAGCATCTTTTTTTCTTCTGGTAGGCACATTTCAAAACTCCAAACTGCAGTTTTATCCAACACCATCACAATAAACTGATAGTAGCATTGAAGGATGCTGTTTAACAAGGGTCAGTCTGAGTTACATTTAGGCTGCCCAGAGCACAGGATGTGCACAGGCAGGATGTTTCTGGAAGACAAACATTTTTCGCTATCGCGGAGAGGTAACAGGAAGGCTGAAGGAGCTATGCAAACGGCCAAAGTTACTGAGTCCTCAAATGTAAATCTCTGTAGTTGGATAAATCAGAAAGCCTGATGTGTAGTTCATTTTTATGTAACAGAGAATGAAAATTTTTAGCATGAAGTCTTTCTGCAGTGGAACGGCACCTGACACTAAAATTACAATTCAGGAAAGCTAATGATGTTCTAGCTGAACTGGCAAAGCTTCTCTTTCTCTTTTTATACCTTCAGCCTCCAATGGACAGGCAGAAAAGTAGTCTGCAACGCATTTGTCTCGTGTGTAACCCAGATCCGTACCCTCTGCCTGTCCCCGTTTGTGTGACTTGTGCCTTTTCTGTCTCCTCAAGGATATCACGGGGCACCAGCCCAGGCTGGAGTTCTGGTATTGCTTGTAAAAATCCCAAACTGCAAGCAGGGCAGTGTGGCTCTGGAGAAGGAGGAGACTTGGGAGTAGTGACCTTGAGCAGTAATTTCAGTCCAGTCCTCAAAAGTGCTGTCACTGCTAGCCAAAGCGGAACCCTTCGGCTTTAGGAGACAGGAACACGCATCGTCAGAGAAGAGATCCTCCCCCACAGTGCAGAAAGCATCAGCGTGGGTCCTGCCTGCCAGCAGGCGTTGTGGCTCATCTGATTAAAGCGCTGGCCTAATAAATGGGATTCTGGGCTCAACTCCCAGCACTGGCTGAGTCTCATCTGTCTTAAGGGAAGTCAGCAGGTTCTCCACAACCCTTTGTTAAGCCTTCAGGAGTACATGGTTTTCAACACAGTCTTCATGGGGACCTTTCCTCTTTTTTACCCCTTTCAAGCTCTTCAAGGAGATCCTAAATGCTTGCTGATTTGTACTCGGCAGTCCTGTGACTCAAGGATCGTCAAGGTGCTCTCCAAATAATGAGGTTGTTCCCACTTTGTATCTGAGAGATAAGTATTGTATTTCCCTCTGCTTTGCAAATAGAGAAAATGAGGAAGAAAGCAATTATATGATTCACCCTAATTGCACAGTAAGTCAGTTGGTGTAGTCTTAGTGTTAGTGCTGATCCCATAGACTTGTCAGCAGGTTAAAATTAGATGATTTGCTGAGCCGGTGAGACTCCTGTCTGTATAATACAGGAACTGTGTCCTGGATATCTCAACTGGGTTTCAAGTAGGTCTAAATATCCTTGCTCGTAAATTATTAGCTGCTTCTAGATTTTATAATACTCCTTTCTTCTACCGGTTCAAACTGAAAACAGTAGGATGCCTGCATTAATATGGTGGGGAAACAAGCCTCTGCTCTCTGAACCCCCTGTGGATTAATGCTTTTCATCTAGAAGAAACCTCAGCTGCCACAGCTGTTTTATGGAAATGTTGAGGATGACTATGAAATGCTGATCATGTGTTTGTTTGGCAGTTAATGCGGGTTTGTCAAGCATTGCTCATCTGGCAAGTGCCTATTGGGAGAAGGTTGCGCACTGATGTTTAAAGATCTCATTACTGCTTTGCATGTTTGAAAAATAAATAAATAGATAGAGAGATAAATAGATAAATAAATAAATAAATGTGGTTTAGGAAGCAGTTGCAACACGTGGCGAACCTTCTACAGGATCTCTCCTCCCAAATTTCCTGTGGCTCGTTCCTAGGTGTTCTCAGCATTTCTGATAACCTGGTTATGGGGTGGATAGTTTGTGATGTGAAGGTGTCTCCCTTTCCCCCTCACTCTGTCATATAAATATGCCTCTTACAGGGATAAGCAGAGGCATCAGGCAAGAGATCTACCCTATTATGGCTTTGTACATTTAGGGAAAGTCTTGTCCTGAGAAGTTTATTTTTTGTGTGTTGATTTAGAAACCTTGCAGCATAGCTTGTAGGATAATGTAAAACTAACAAAAACATCACGTGATTCTTTTTAGATTTGAGTTGGGCAAGGGGATAATAACTTGCATGGGAAGAGGCAGATGAGAAAACTGTCTCATTCTATGTAATCTTTTGAAAAACAGTGAAATCAGCCATTCAGTAAGACGTTGATGTGCCTATAGAGGTGTTGTTTCTGCTTAGATGCAGAAGAAGAGCCCAGATAAGCCAGCTTCTTGTGGAAATCACTGCTTTTTCATCTCACACCACTCAGATCTGACTCAATCGTCCCTACTTAAATAGGCAATTAAAAAATAAGTAAGTTGAGAGTGTTGCAAAATGAATGTACAAAGTAATGTGTTATGAAGGAGTATGTAACAATGAAAAATTAAGCTCAACCTTGCTGTGAGTTAACCTGAGAAACAGAACATGTGCAAATAATTACTTTTCTCTATCTTTGCTGTCACCATGCTGTAGTCAACTACCGACATCTTCTGTGAGCTACGTGTTTCGTTTCTGAGTCTAGAAAACCACGGAAAGACCAACAGCTTTCACTTCTCAAATGATGTGAGTTACACAAGACTCGTGATCATCCAAAGGTCAGAGCACAGGATCTCTTCTCTCAACAAAGAGGCTGCTCTGTTCTGCTCTGGTGAAGCAGCTGTTGGCTCAGATCTCAGTTTATTCAGACACAGTATGTGCTCTAGACAGATTCTCAGCCTACATAAATGAATGTCTTGACTACTTATTTTCCCCCATCATTTTTTTTTCTCCTATTGTCGTCTTTGCGAAATAAACCCCTTTTTGTGTTCAACCACAAGTGTCTGATACAACATACAGATAAGATCTCTCATCAGGTTAGTGCTATTACAAACCTTTTCGGAAATTTCTTGGTCCATGCAGGAGGATTTTTTTTCTAGCTCAGGAAACTAAATCGATTACACACATTTTGCTGACAGAGCTTGCAAAGCATTGGGAGGTGTTTCAGGTTTTAACCTGAAAAGTATGAAGTGGTCTCTGCTACCCACGTTCAGCTATTAACTTCTGAAACTTTTCACTAGACACAGGAAGGTCACTGGTAACATAATCCATTTTACTTGTGCATCCACATGGACTTTCCACTGTATTTATTTTTGGTTTAGCAGAAATTACCTGAGACAAAGGCAGCATTTTTTTTTTCCAACCTGCTCTTGTGACCGGATTTGGTATTTGCCACGTGCCACCATTTCTAGCTTAGTGTATTGGTTTTGTTTGGCAAGGTTTTGGTAGCGGGGGGGGTTACAGGGGTGGCTTCTGTAAGAAACTGCTGGAAGCTTCCCCTGTGTTCGAGAGAGAGCGAGCCCATACCAGCTGGCTCTGAGACGGACCCGCCGCCGGCCAAGGCCGAGCCAATCAGCGATAGTGGTAACGCCTCTGTGACAACATTTTTAAGAAGGAAAAAAAAGTTGGGACAGGGAGAAACTGCCGCCGGAGTGAGGAGTGAGAACATGTAAGAGAAACAAGCCTGCGGACACCAAGGTCAGTGAAGAAGGAGGGGGAGGAGATGCTCCAGGCGCCGGAGCAGAGATTCTCCTGCAGCCCGTGGTGAAGACCCTGGTGAGGCAGGCTGTCCCCCTGCAGCCCAGGGAGGTCCACGGGGGAGCAGATCTCCACCTGCAGCCCGTGGAGGACCCCACGCCGGAGCAGGTGGGTTCCCGAAGGAGGCTGTGACCCCGTGGGAACCCCGCGCTGGAGCAGGCTCCTGGCAGGACCTGCGGATCTGTGGAGAGAGGAGCCCATGGAGCAGGCTTTCTGGCAGGACTTGTGACCCCGTGGGGGACCCACGCTGGAGCAGTGCGCTCCTGAAGGACTGCACACCGTGGAATGGACCCATGCTGGAGCAGTTCGTGAAGAACTGCAGCCCGTGGGAATGGCCCACGTTGGAGGAGTTCGTGGAGGACTGTCTCCCGTGGGTGGGACCCCACGCTGGAGCAGGGGAAGAGTGTGATCAGCCCTCGTCCTGAGGAGGTGAAGCGGCAGAAAATAACGTGTGATGACCATAAACCCCATCCCTGTCCCCCTGTGCCGCTGGGGGGGCTTGGTGGTGAAATCCGGGAGGGTAGTTGTGCCCGGGAAGAACAGAGGGGTGGTGGGAAGGTGTTCTGAGATTTCATTTTACTTCTCATTACCTTGCTCTGGTTGATTTGTAATAAATTGAGTTAATTTTGCAAATTGAGTCTGTTTTGCCCGTGACGGTAATAGTGAATGATCTCTCCTGTCCTTATCTCGACCCGCGAGCCTTTTGTTATATTTTCTCTCCCCTATCCAGCTGAGGATGGGGGAGTGATAGAACGGCTTTGGTGGACACCTGGTGTTCAGCCAGGGTTAACCCATCACACTTAGCCAAGACACTCTAATAGCCTCTTGTTGCAGAAGCTCTGAAGGGCTTTTTCTCTCAAGCTCTTGCTTGTGCAGTGTAAAAAGAATGTTTGCAAAGCATGGTGAAAGAATCAAAGCATTATCTATATGATTTATACTCCTTGTTCTTGAGATTGACCTATTATGGTTTCTTCTTTCCAGCCTATTTTCTTCTTTCAAGAGGAACGTTTTGCAGTGCCTTACTTCAGGTACTTTTACAGTACCTGAAGAGGGATACATGAGATGCTCCAGAGTATAGCAATACTTCTTCAAGCGTCGCAACGATTGTCCTGGAGAGCTCAATAAACGACCCAAGTTACACGTAGACACAACCCTAGAACAACTAATGGGGCTGCAGACTTCGTTCCTTAGTGGACCAAGTGCCCAAACCCAATTCAGCTCTACTTTGTAGCCAGTCCTGAAAATGGGGCCTATCTGCTCAATGTGTCAGTTCAGACTGAATTTCCTTTGACAAATAAGACCTCTCCTTCTTGGTAAAATTACCTTTTAAGATCCAAATCCTCAATAAATCAAAAAGTGATTAATGCTACACTTGACCATCCCCAACAGCCTCAAAACCAACAGCTGCAATACCTTCCTATGGGCATGTCCCCCATGTTCCCACCTAACCTAATGTAGCACTGACATTACCACACAACAACAGACCTGCCGTGAACCCTATCAAGGGCTGAGAGGCAGAGACTTGACCCAGAAATCCCTCTTCATAGTTCAGTGTCCTCAGTGTGGTGCAATGATATCCAGCTCGCAGCTGGTTACTGCAAAGCAAAATTCACTGAACCAGTATTAAAGAGGCTAAGAAGTCATCATGCTGGGCTGAACTTCTCTTTGAAAATGGGTACTTTTAAGTGATTTAATCTTTGTCTTTCCTCCAGTTTGTCATGGTGTGAGTGTGTTAGGAGAGGGCTGATAAAGTTCTGCATGAAGGGCTGCTTCTGAGGTCGTGCTGTCCTGCATATTTGCAAGTCCAGAGCACAGAAGGCAAGGTGGCCATAGACAGGGGAAGGTAAGAGAAGAGACAGAGGCCAGAAAAGCAGCTGAGAAGGTGGGTTAGTATTTAAAAGAGCATTTTAGCTTTGAAAAAGTGGGGGTTGGCGGGGGGGGGGGGGGGGGGGGGGGGTGGAGTGGAAGGGTTCCTCAGCCCGCTTTTTGAGCGGCACTTCCAAGCAGGCCCTCTTCCCTCCAGCATGAGCAGTAAGACTGGAACCAGGTCCGGTATGAAAATCACAGCTTTCTGAGCCTGCTGGAGTTTCTTGCTGTACGCTGAATCCAGAGCTCCTCCTGGAGGTCTGCAGAGTCCAAGCCCTGCCGCTGATGGAGCTCATCGCTGCTGCTTGGCACAAACATCAGTGCACCGGGCACTTCAACAACCCTGCATATGTACAGGATATATACAATAGGGAGGTATAGGGTAATACAGAAACCGTGCGTATGCCTACACATAGGCAGTCCTAGCTGACTTCAGTTAGTTCTGCAGCTGCACCAAGGTCCCTTTGGTAAACTGAATCCAATCACAAAAGTAAAGATAATACATCTGAACATATTTATATGTTAAATATATCTTAAGACTTACATTCCTTCCGAAGTGCACATTTTATTTTTTGAGGAAAGGGTGCTAAACCCGGGGTGGAAGGGGGTCCACGTAAATCCTGTTTGAACCCACAAAACATGCCTCACCCAGTAAGACAGTATATCTTTGAAAGCTGATGTCATACCAATGAGAGGCATTGAGACTCATTACCTACATGGGAAAAGACTGCTAGCTCAGACCAATTAGCCTCCCACCTATTTCATTAAACTTAGCTCACCTACAAACCCCAGATCCTCAATGTAGACACACATTGCCATTCAAGTCTAGGAGGATCAGATGCCTCCTCTGTGAGAAAGCCAGCTGAGTGGGGATCTACACAGCCCTGCTGCCTTAAAAATAGCCGGGGTAACACTGGCTGGTGAGACAGCACAGGGAGAGGGTGTAAAGGGGTTGGGGGAGCGGGTTGCCCAAACTGTCTTGACAGGGCCTTTGTGCAAAGCTCATCTCAGTAAAGAGGAAGAGAACGATCAACTCTATTAAACAGCAACTGGGGAATTAACAGGAGACTTTTAGTTGCAGGGGGCAGAAAGTCAGCTAAGCAGACATGCAAGCAAAACACAACAACACGAGGATGTGTAGTTTTCAGAAGAGGGGAGCAGGGCAGAAGAGGGGCCTGTGTGACCCTGCCAGACACAGCCATCCCAGTTATACAATGATGTTTAGAAACTTCTAGGCACATATTAGCATTTCATAACTATATTGGCTAGCTTTATCTATTGCACTGCAAATAAGGATCCCAAGCGCATATATAGTTCAGCGAGGGCCAGTTAATTACACATTGATAACAAAACAATAAACCACTTAAACCATGATCAGTCACATGAACTGGGCAGGATTTCCTTACAATATACCTCTGACCGAACAGTGCTACGATGGTGGGTCTTGCAGCAGTCTCTGCCATGGGGTCAGACGTGACAAAATATGACAGCTATGCAAGATTAGACTGGTGATAGCTGGCATTTCTTTAGATGTTCAAGCTAGTCCCTGTTGTTAAGTAATTTTTGGAAAGTAAAGCTGCCTCCTTAATGTTTCTAAAAAAAAAAATTACATCATTAAAAAATTTAGGCACTACATCATACAAAACTGTGAGATTTTCTGATCAGAAATAGTCCTGTACATGTCCATTCCTCTTCTTCCACCCCCCTCAACCTCCCCCCCTGCCCCCAACAGCTGTATACACAGCAGGCATGTGTATGTACCAGAACAGTTCCTTGACATTTTGTGATGAAGTCTTTAGGCTTCACAAAGAGTCAAAGACAAGCTGCCCAAGCAACTGAACCCTTTCCAAACCAGATAATGAATGACAGTCTTAAACCTTTGCTCCAACACTTTATACATATGTGTAAATATACATGTGTGTGCATACATAAAATGTGAGATACTATACATACACACACACACTTGAAGGAAATTCTAATGAGATGCATGAAAAAAATTCATTATTTTATTTGTTTTAATTTATCCTTGCCTACAGGAATTTGTCTTCTTCATGTTTAAAAAGACCTGACCATTCTTCCTTTCAACTAAGGCCTGGAAAGTGAAATCCACACATTTCTCAAACAATGAAGAAATCTTTGCAGGGGTGGGAAGAAAAAGTAGGTATTTTGGACACATTAAACCAAAAGAATCTCTTGCAACACAACAGTTAAGTGCAAAGGAACACAGTCCAAACACCATAGCATATACTGCTTTCTTCTTTTTTAAAGTAAATCAGCTTTGAAGAATGGTTGAATTCTAACCTGATGTTGAAAGACTAATACATCAAAAATCTTTCAAAATAACCCTACATCCTCTAAGGAGCACTGTATCCTAATGACAGTGTAAGGAGAGTACTTACAGGTTTGCCTGATAGGAAAATAAATTTAACACAGTCATACAGCACAAATATGACACCAAAATATTTATTTACAGCATATATATATTAATTCTTTTTACTTTATTAATGTACTTTCCCCCTTTAAAAGCTACACAGATTAAAAATGTCCAAGTCTGTTAAGAGGAGAAAACATTCTCAGAATAAATAAGAAACAAGAAAGGAAGTCAGCTATAGTACACCATCTGCTTCCACAGTCCTTGTGTAAAATATGTTCCAGTTAATAGAGAGTACGTTTGCAATAACATGTTGACACTATACACTCTCATCTGCTTACATACTAAACAAATACCATCTTGGCATGAAGAGAGACATATGTTCAAAAAAGAAAGAGCCATTTGTCCCAGCATCATCTGAATTTACACAGGAAAGAGCCACCTCCTCAGCCGAATTAAATCCCTAGAACCCCTTTGCTTTTGAAGAAAACCAGTCACCTACTGTCTCCCAAACAAACATAGCAACAAGCACTCCAGTTCTAGAGGTCCATACTGTATTTTGGTTTGTGTACATGACTATAGTATCTCCAAGCATAGCTTCACCAACCACACACGTCCTAGCCTGTGAACTGGTATGTGACTCTGTCCTCCAGAATCACCAGCCACTACACACGAGGTTTTAGAGAAATTCACCCAAATAACCTGTTTCTTTTCTTCACCCTTCACAAATTTTGTTCCTGAAGTGCCTGGTCTGAAATCAACAATCTGAAGACACCTGAAGCTTCCCAGGATCAACACTTGGCCAAAACATTGCTGGAGGTCAGCAGTCAGCTGCTAGCTTGCAAAGGAGATGAACTTCCATAGGATTTCTTCTGCCCTGCAGGGTGTTCATATGGAAAGTTCTTGCACAAAAAAAGCAGGTCCGTGTATTCCAAAGCAGACTGAAAATCACTTTAGTTTCAAACTGGAAGCTTAGAGACCCTTTTGGTTAGGTTGTAGAGCACTTTAAATATGCCAATTACTATGTAAGTGCCAAGTATTGGAAAACTACTAATTCGACCAAGAACAGATGCTAGAAGCCAGCTTTTCCAAGCTAAGCACAGGACTACGTTGGCACGGCCTCGCATTTAGAAATACCAGATGTGTCCACATGCATGGCCAGCCTTGCACAGTAATGCAAACAGCATACGTTAATACTTTCTGTACCCAGTTCAGAGACTTGCATAGACTGCATGCCTTGAAAACAGGATTCCAGACAAAAGGGTTAGCAAATGGATTCTAACTCAGAATATTTGTTATTTTATTAAATATGCCTGCTTACAGCTGGCATCTCATCCTGAATTTCAGCAAGCATTAAAACTAAGTAACATTTTGTTAGTGTTTGGTTTCCTACTGAGAGTTCAACATGTATTTTTAAATATAAGGCAGTTCTTTAATTTTTGTTTTGTTTTTAGAACACACATTGAATAGTTCCAGGTTTTCTCTACTCTCAACATAAAGGGACAATTTTCCTGGTACCTCCAAACTTTGGGACAGAATTAACGTGCTTGATTTTTTCCAGTAGGAAATTTATCTCAAGTAAAGTGGCAAGGCTTGATTCTCCTATCACATGGATGCAGACCAAAAGCAATTCCACTACAGAGAACAAAAAAGTCCTGAAAAACTGAATCTCTCCACAGGGTTTGTAAATTTTGGGTTTCGTGCACGGAACTCAACTTGAAAGGTTCTGAGCACGCCAGCACGCCATGTCCAGAAACACATATTAACTTACGCTTAACCTAAATTCCAATAAGCTGAAGCCTATTGTAGCCTATCAAAGCTAAACACCCAGCAAATCACAGCCTAAAGCCCACAGGAGAAGGGGTCAATCTTCTGCTGCTATAGATCTACAGAAACCAAGTCTCCCACTATTTCCCAAGTGGTTCAATCATCAGTAAATTTAAATTAATTTGAAAACAAGAAACCTAGATCAATGTGTCTCTGCTTCCCACAACCCTAGGAACTCCACAATGTTTTACTATTTCCTTGTGATTGACAGCAGGCTACTAGCATAGAGCTTAAGTCTTATTTAATACAACTTCTTAGCACAAAGCAGCCTATCTAATTTTTGTTTTGTATTTCAATAGTGATTTCTCTATGTATGTAGTAGTGTAGCACTCAGAGTGGCATTTGTTCCGTAAGCTAAAAAGCTGTCAGTTGGACAATTACATATCAACTTTACAAGTAAACCAGAACCAGCTTTTAACCAGGGTTAAAAAGCATTTCAAATACTCAGTTTCTGAACAGAAATAATACCAGCATGTTGTAAGAAAGAAGAACCAAATGCTCAGAAATCAAAATTATTTTGAAATTGTATAATCAAAAAAATATGTTACTAATTCCGTTGAGGATGGGTATTAGAATACAAAGTAAAGACTCACCCTAGAAATACACTGTGGAGGACAACACAGGAAGGTCAAACCTCTTCTGGATTTTTGACAGTATTAGCGGAAATCAGTTTTGTTTGGCAGGGATCTGTAAGAACTTGGACATTTCATTTCCCCCAATCACTGTAAAACTGTTCTTTAACTGAATTGGAAATAGTTCAAAATATGATTCATGGTGACCTATAGAAGTACACAGGATATTCTGGCCAAGGTTAAAACAAAACAAAAAACCTATCCCACTTCAAAAACCCTACAGAAGAGTCTCCTCTTAATATCTAGGATACTGTAAGTTGCTCTAGGCAGACTGTTTAAATCTCCATGCCCAAATGAATGGCTATTAGCTCTTGAGCTCAAAGGAACTTGCAAGTCAGGACACGTATAAAGCTGTTTTGCTAATATTCAAATAGTCTGAATCAAATAACTCTCTAGTAGGGCCTTGAGGACTTATTTGACTTTTTCATTTCAACAATGAATCCAGCTGTGTGCATAAGTGAGACTCACAGGTTTTACAAACCAGCCAGATATAGTAGGACACTACCTAATAAAAACTGATACTAATAACAAAACAAATCTCTGGCCAAGGCTGAAAAAAAAAAACTTTGATGCTTGGAGGTTTTGGCAACTATTGCATTTTTTTTGTTTGTTTGTTTTTAAACTAGTTTTGTAGTAGCAAATAGTAACACTATTCTTAGCAAAATTGGCCATAAAAAAACCAGCCTGTATGAAATGCAACCACGCTAAATAGGTGCAGTTATAAAACAGCATTACAGCTCTTTACATCTGCACTATAATGTTCAGCATTATAAAAAGACCATGCTCTTATGAAGCCCAGGCAGCCAGCTGCTTCATTTCATCTTCATCCTCTGCTCTCTTCCTGGTCGATGCTGCAGAGAAAGAGAGATTAACAATAACCACCAAGTAATGTAACAGTCAGAACCATTTTATTTGTTAGCATGAGGACTTGCATAGTGCTTTTCAGTTTGAAGAGCTCTGATCAATTTACTGAGTAGCAAGCTAAACAAAGGTAATGCAGTAATGAAGCTGATGAGAGATGTGACTATATTGCCCCACCATTATCTCACCATATAACCCCGAGGTTAACGATATAGGTCTGATGTAACTCCTACCGAACGACTCCCACAGAAAATACCTTTTAATCTCTAAAAGCTGTCACAGAGAGCAAGCATCCACAGAATGCTGCCAGCTCTCTCACTGCCACTTGAGCAGGCACAAGTGACCTACCCCTGGCCGGCTGTGCATCCTGCTACCTTTCCAAATAGTGCTCAAGGGTTCTGCATGTGCAGGTCCAGTCTCCAAACAGACTCACCCCATTTTAATGACAGAGGTCATCTATTAAAGGGGAGAGAGAAATTCCTGAACTTATCTTTGCTCACGTGACATCAGTTAACTGCTGTGGTCACAGCAACAGCAATTCCCAGCTCTGTACCAGGTCCCACACACACTTCATCTCTCCTTTTTTTTACCCAAATCTCCTATCACACATCTTTTGCATTTGCTGAACTAAAACCTCACCCAAATAGTCTTCATTCACTGACCTACAAACTACACGCCCTACAGCCCAGGTTCAACCTCAGGCTGACTCCATCTGTGGGCTGTGCACATCAGGATCTGCATTCCTCCAAATATCAGTGGAACACTGTTACTGGATGCAATACCTTTGTGTGTACATTTACAGCACCAGCTGGCTCCTGTCTGTGGTGGCCGTACAGCCAGGAGCCACAGTCTTGAGAGGGGCTGCAGCTACCACCTTTAGGGACTAAAGGTGGGAAAAAGACATGGGAGACCAGGGGCCCAGTCCCTACTCTAGAGGCAAGTGCCACTGGTTTACTGCGCAACTGGGGAAGGTCACTACGCCTTGCTCCATCTCCTTCCCCATCTCTAAAATCTGGAGGGTACCTCGCATCTCCCATTAGAAGCATTATAGAACCATTAACTGTTGTTCTTATTTTGCCATTGCTGCGTAACAGTAAGCATCCAGTTTCATAAAAGATAAGCCAGTTTTGCAGAGGCCTTGAACTGTATAAATGTAACCAGCTAATTTTGCCTGAAGCAGTCATACAGATAGATGAAGTAGCAAATTAAGATAGTGAGAAGCACATGGAGATGGCCTGGGTTTAATAAAAAAGTCAACTGACACAGCTGGATCTGGAAGAGGATGTATGAACAAGCCATAAATGCCCAGACTGCACTTTGCACTGGGTTCTCCTAAATCCATTTTTTTTACTAGCTATTCTGCAATTGACTCTAGTAAATGAGGCAACAATCCCAGACTGAACATTTTAAACTGCTTCTCAGTGGTTTAAGTGCTGTCTGCCAAAACACATGAGAGTCTCTTTGCTGAGCTGGTTTAGGTAACCTGTTCTGCAGCAGAATGCACCATAAACAACCTGTGCCACATGTGTGCTGCCCTTGCCACCAAATACTTATACTCTTTTACCAGCATTAGTACACAGCAAGTCTTTCAGCTGATAAAGGACAACGGGGACATGGTAAAAGGTAAAAAGTTGGCTGTCTCTGGCTTAATTCAAAATGAACAGGGCAGAACTACAGAAAAATAAGACTACCACTTAATGCCAGGAATAAGTCTGTTCTGTGGAAGGAAAGCAAAGGAATGACAGTATTTCTTTAAATGTGTACTTCCTGCTGCCTTCTTCATTTCTAATTAAAATACCAGGGGCAAATATCAAACCACTACCCTACAAAGCTGAATCTTTGTGATGCAAACATTATGAATCTAGGTCAGACTCTAATTAAAAAAGACTAAGGATTTAATTGCCAAAAAGAGAAAAAAAGGTCTTCCCATTCCTCAGTGATCTCACTACATTTCAGCAGGAGATGCATTATCATATGTGCAAAGTCAAGTTCCCTGAGTTTGCCTCCCCAAATCTACACAGATTTTGATTCTAAATGCTTTCATACAGCAAACCAGAATTCCACTCTGCTTCTTCTGGTAAACAGATACAAAAATAAGAAAAGGAACCTATAATACTTTAAAGGTTAAGACACAGTTAAATACATATCTGGAGCTCCCTCTTCCTCTCCTCCTACTCAAGCATGCCTTAATCATGAGAAACGTAAAATGGCAAGCAAGCAATTTACCAGGGCGAGAAGGCAGCGATGTGGATGGAACACTTGGCAGTCTGACATCTCTCATTCCCTTGTTTAATTCTTCTTGCTCCAGTTCTTCCAATTCTGCCATCAACTCATCCTAAATTCAAGGAAAACATTATTTGCAAATTCATTGTTCTGACAGTGATCTCAGGCAAGGGCACATTTAATGACCATGAAGCAAAGCACTACTGAAAAAACAGTTTACACCTGAAAACAAATACCAAAAGCAGCATATCACAAGTACAATTTTTACTAAGTGTGGGCAATAACAATAAACCTTAACTGAAAGTTGAAAGGACAACGAAAGTCAGAAACAGGACAAGGAATAAAATTAGAAAGAAAACCGATGGCATTGTAGTACTCGTCAAAAAGGCAAACAGAGGTGGTGGTGGGGGGGAAATGTCCCTCTGCTTTGCTCAGGTTTGTTCCAAATCTAGAGCCTGTACTCCTTAATGGATTCTAATTTTAAGGTGCAATTTCTCCCATTTTGAAAAGCAAACAGCTTCCACTGGTTATAAGGTAGAATATCATTACACATTATGCTTCTGCCCTATCACACAAGTCCAGAATGATATATGATTTCAGCACTGGAATCAGAGCTGTCCTCCTGGATCTTGTTATTTACTCTTGAAGCACAGAACACTCTTGGGCTTTTAGCTGCAGAAGCTGATTTGAACAGATGATCTAATCCACTTGTATAATACTAAAAATAAAAAGGCTACATACTTTTTAAAAAAAGCTGAAATTCTTTGGCGGGAGTTTCCCAGAGAAAGGGAGCTAAATATTACATATTCATAGAGAAATGGACACTTGCCACGTTAATAAAATGGTTTAAAAAGAAACAATGAGCAAAAGTGGCTGGGGAAAAAGCAGCTGCAGCAAAGTGAGATCTACTAGGTATTGAAATGGGCTTTGCCTACACATTTATACCTTGCTTATCACCAATGTGGAAATTAAAATGATAATTACATAACCATCACAGGCCTTCCTAGACTTACTTTCTCATGTTTTTATATTTTTAAGGACAAAAAAAGAGTACAGTTTGCCTACCTCACCTAGTTCACAAATACTACAATATCATCTAAAAATTTCAGCATCAGGTCTACAACTGATGATGTTCAACTGACAGCTGATCTCTCAAAGAAACGTTCAAGTTGGGGTCTCATGTCTAATTAGGCATTTAGCTGAGGTGCAAATGTGTCTTTACTTTAAGTGCCTCAGTCAGTGGTGTGAATACAAGCTTCTTACAAAGTTAGTATCTAAGTTTTTGTAAAGTCAGCTGGTATTTTCTGGGAAACAGGAAACAGGTATTTTCTGAAGACTTCTAGATGGTCATCTAACACTCCCCCACATCAAATTAGTCCTTACCAATCTGTGCTGAACAAGTAAACAATTAAGAGGTGTGTCAGCCATAACAGGGTCTTTAAAAAAAAAAAAAAAGTGAAGGAAACAGTGATCATGACCCCTACACTTTTAACATAATAGTGTAATGGCTAGAACATTTGTTCTTGAAGTGGGAGACCCAACTTTCAAGTTCTTCTAATCCTCAAGCATGGATTTACCTTGTTTCCCCACTACTCAGGCATTGCTCTACAACTAGGCTGTAGAGTACTGCAACAGCAATAACAAATGCCCTTTCTCATTTTGAACCTAGGCCAAAAAGATTGCAGAGGTGAACTCTCACGTTCCAGACTTTGTCCACTGAAATGTGCGTATTTTGGATTTGATTATCAGAAACGGTCCAGGCAAGGGTCGCCCCTCCCAGCAACCATCCTACTCAGGTGGGACAAGCTTTTTTGCATTCTTCATGACATACACTGTGTCAACCCAGGGAGAAAAGTACCCTTATGTTTTTGAGTCTATCTGAAGCAATAGAAATTACATGCTTTCATGATCTCTTTAAACCTATGGCACACATGTGAAGAGGAAATCGAAGCGTGCAGTCAAAATGTCCTTCAAAAAAATAAAATTAAATATCATCCTCCAACACAAATCACCTCATAACCCAGCAATTAAGTCATTGATTCTAGCACTCTTAAACTAAGTGGCCTGCAAACCAGGTTTCCCAATTACTGGACAAGTGCTATAAGTATTAGGCTCCTATGCAAAAAGCAGGTGCTGGTACAATGATGCCCCATGTGACAGTGGCTTGTTTTCCCAGAACAGAAAACACGCCCATCAACTTAGACTAGTACCTCCTTAGGAACTTCCAGGTCAATCTACAACATGCTTACTAAGTGCTTACTAGACTCCTAAAAGTTAAGCACTGATGAAAAGTAAGTGACACTGTATAGCTGTTTGGGATGGCAGTATGTTTTTCAGTTGTTTGAAGCCCAGTTTCTACAGGCCAAATCCCATTTCTTGTGCCGGTACTGACTGAATGTTTCTTGAAAAGTCTATTTACACTCAAAAGTGGAAAAATAAAATACAAAGAATCATTACCGTTTTCAACAAATTATAACTGTTAAATGAAACCTCCCCTCCCGCCCCCAATCAAGCAAATATGATATAGCATATGTATTTTTCTTTGTTGTCCATTTGGGCACATAGGAATGAATTAGTTGGGGAGAATGTGAACCATTTGATTCTTTAGGGCATTCTTCAAACGATCCCTAGTGCTTGGTCATTTTAAAACGTAGTTAAAAACCAAAACCAAACTGGTTGTGATCCTGAGCCTGATCCCCAGTTCTGCATTCCACAGACTGCAGGAATTTTGAGTATACCTGACCCTTGAGTCCTCAGCCATGGTTGGATCAGAAGTAATGTCCTGCTTAGATACACAAAATCAATTCCAGGGACACTGCATGAAAGCTACTGCACCAAATTTTCAGTTGGTCTTAAATGCCTTGTGGGGGTTTTAGAAGAAAAGCACTCAAGGAAGAAACCTTATTGCCTCCAATAGGAATTACTTCTACTTAATGCATCTACTTCTGTAGAAAATCTGGAAAACAGGGAGAGGACCTGCACCTCCAAGGACCAAAAAAGAACTTAAAAAACTGGTCCAAATATTCAGAATTGTGAACAGCAGCCAGTTCATAGCATAGGAACATCCACTTAGTCAAACGGATGTCTATTTGGAGCACAAAAAATTATATGTTTCAGTGTCCACTTGGAGCAGTACAAATTACATGTTTTAGTGGCCTCCTCCTTTCATGGTACAAATAAGAATAACAACTACAGGCGTGCAGTTAAAAATTGTCTTTTTAAAAATGTATATATAAATAAAAATATTTCTGTATCTTACATATATAGATTTTAATTATGTTATATATATTATTAATTTGATTTATTTTATATACGTGCGCGTGTGTGTGTATATATAAAATAATAAAATGTCCTAGATAGGGTAAACTAGAATCAAGGGATTTCACATCCACACCTTCTGAGAAACAAATCACTGGAACAAGCCACTGCACAACAAAGTAACTATGCAGTCATTGAACAGCTAAAACTCACACGCTTTACTGAAGTACTAACCTCATCAAACTCATCAGCAAAGGCCGCTCGGTTTGAAATAGCATCTGAAATTTCCTGGGCAACATCTTGCTGTTCAGTGATATCTTGCATCAAATCATCAATTTTGTTTAAGTCCCTGACAAAATAACATGGAAAAAAATTTTAAAGATACATCATTCAAATCCTACAGAAGAGACTCAGAGAGACTTGAACAGACCCTATTTTCTTTTTCTGTCCATGGCTGTATAAACAGCAGAACTCACAGGGAATAATTTCCCTCACATACACCTGAATGTTTCTTGGCAAGCTTCTGTGTGTTTTAGCCAGTCCAATTTCTTCTCACTTTGGGATTATAACAAAAGTTCAAACTGCAGCCATCTGTGTCTCTCTCCCTCTCTGGGCTTCTCAAACCTTTAGCAGCCAACAGTCACATTCCCTGGGCAGATATCATCTCCTTCCCGAAGTGAGCATCTTTATAGATGGATCTTTTTTTGATGTTAAGCTTTCACCAGAACTGGGGGAACTTAACATGACTATACCCCATTGAAAAGCTTCCCCTTATTGTTACTTCATTATTGTTTCAGTTCCTGTTTACTTCTCCCAGAACAACCTTTCTGATTTAACTCTGTTTATTCGGGCAGGAACATGCCTCACGAAACAATACAGGACATATAAAAATACTACATGCACAAAAAAATTACCCTTTCTTTTATTCAGGTCTAATGAGTACTTTGAATCACACAGTCCAGCTTATGGACTTTGAGGAAAAAAGTCCACTTAATTTCTTCAACTAAGTTTTCTTCTGGAAAAATCAAGGGCAGCGGCCAGTCTCTACTGCCAAGGCAGACTTAAATAACCAGGTACCACACAGATTCTCCCTAGTTAGCTGGACTTTCTTCTAGACTTGCTGTTAAGAAAAGATATTTTTCTGCCAAATATAACATTACAGCACCAGTAGCATTCCTGACATTAAATGCCTGAACCCAAAATGAAGTCAAAACTGCCTGACTTGATACAATCGACGGTGGCGAAATAGTTTGAAAGTGGTTAGTAAGCTCGACTTGAAAGCTATTAGAAAGCACTTACATATTTTCATGCACTTTTTTCATAGCTTGTGCAGCATAACCCATATTCTTGAGCACTTCTGTGTTGGTGTGGGAATTTTCCAGTGCCTCTCTCTGGAACTCAATGGTCGACAGCGTCCCATCAATTTGACTCAACTGTTTCTCATATCTCTTTTTTCTCTTCAGTGCTTGTAAGGCAGCTGGAAAGCAGAGGCAAAGTGCACTATGTTTTTATATAGCAAAATGCAAGGATAAGTAGTTCAGCACCAAGCCAACCTGCAGAATTTGTAATTCTCACTCTCCTACCTTACTAGTAGGAAGACAAACTTTGACCACACCAGATCAGCAGCCTGTTTATCACCAACATGCTGTTGCATGAACATGCTGGGAAGCCTCTTTTAGATTAACTCCTTTTAGCACCACAGGGAAGAGCAGCTTCTTCCTCCACTGCGGGAGATCTTGAACTCCGTCCTGTGCACACAGGCAAAGCAGGGAAGGTGGGGAGGAAACAGAAAAATGTCAGAGAGAAGTCAGAAAGGAGGAAACAGGGGAAAGAAAGAAAAGAAGAGGTTGCAATACATCAGTAAAAACTAAGGAAGACAGAGTAAGAAGATCTGTCATGATAACCAATGCTCCACCAATGCTGCTCTCTAAACTTTGTCTCAGCAGCAGAAACTGTCAAGTGCAATGGAAAGCCCAAACGGCCTAACCAAGCAGGTGAGTTAGATCAAAGGAGGACTCACAATTCTCTGGCTTTCAGCGGCATATATTTTTCACAGTCACTTAGGAGCATGATCTTTAAACCTTAGAACTTGAAAACATATAGAACTTTGTAGACACAGCCACAGTCAAATCCAGCTACTCCCCATTATCTTTGTAAATCCTTGCGATTAGTCTTCTATATTTGCTAAGTTATGAGCAGCATACTTTGCCCAGAGTAAATCATTACCAGAATAAATGCACATGACAAACAGGAGGAGAAAAGCGCTTTATCTTGGCCTACGGGTGTGGAACACACAATCTTGCCACAAGCATTTCCTGACCACTGTCCTTTCCAAACTACACACGTGCCAGGCAAGAAAAACACCAAACAAAACCAAGAGACTGAGTTGACCCATTGCTTTTTCAATGCTATTAATACCTGTGTCCTTTCCCTTGCGTCTTACATTTAATTTTTAAATTAGGGTCAGAGCCAGCAAGCAACAGCAGCACTGCAGGTCCTCAAACTCAACCAATAGCAGCACTTACTGTTGCTGTCCTATTCAAATAATTGCCTACCTGCAATAACACTGAACCTTGACGTTGGAGTACACAACTTGTCAAATGAAGTCAGGATTCCTCCAAGGAGGTGGCATAGATTTTTGGTAACAACATACTAAAATATTTAGTGTTTTCTTGACAAATGCGTGAATCAACATGGTCAAAATCAGTCATCATTAGCTGCGCAAGGACAAGCATTCACACTGGCTAATACACACAATGCCTTCTAGCACCTGCAGTAAAATGTTTCAGGACAGCAAACCACAATCACAACAGATTAATCACAGTATTCAAATGCAAGATTTCTCCCTGGTTTTAGGGGATTGTCTGAAAATCATGCATATTCTGAAAGAGATGCATGAACACCAGATGATGTCATGCAAATGGCAAATGTGACAATTGTAAAATTCTCATTGGCAATTCCAAACTACATCAGTTTGACTTGATCCCAAATAATCTTTTTACCTACTTATTACTTCCTTACTTATTTATGCTTATCATTGGTAGCGTTAGGACACCAGCCACTTCCTTCCTTAGCTTCAGTTGAATCAAAATTTGATCCTGGATTCTTAGGTTTGGAAGCCACAGATTCCAGCTAAATTTAATGGTCTGAAACTGCATAACACCGGCTGTGCCAGAGAGGACTCCAAAGCCCTGTGGACTGAGGAGCACTAACTAGCTGATGCAGAAAGGCTTCAATTGGAGTAAGTAGCTACCACAGGGCAGTATTTCCAGTCAGTGTTTTTCAGAAATGGGACTCTGTAATGGTGCTGTTATTATTGGCTGCTCAGAGAAAATGGATTTCCTCAGTTACACACAAAGCAGTTGTTTTCAAAATCCTGAAGGTTCCTGTATTAACATTTAATTAAACCACACCCAAATTAAGAAACCTCGGAAGCAGCTAAACTCTGTGTGACTTCACCTATTCGTAAACAGCTTTTCCTAGTTATTGTAGTGCAACATATCATCTTCATTAATTCTCTTTAGGTTTACCAATGACTTACAGAACAAAGCACTTCATAGGAAATCAATTCACACTCCTTCCTTATCAACCAAGGCTTAATAAATTCCCACACACTACATGATTTCTCATTTATATTAAACACATGTCCTTAACTGCACAGTGTTTTGTTTTAGTAGCTCCTATAGCTATGATCTGAGAATCTCCTTGCTATTTGAAATCTATTTTTGTTTTACACATTATCATGAACTTTTAAGTGCTTTTCTACTGCACATACAAGCATTTTAAAATTGTTTGCAAGTCTTACAAGATTGAAATGCTTCACAGAAATGCTACTGAATTATAATAACCAAACTGAAGAACATATCTATCAAAAAATAAAGAAATTGAGCAAAGAACATAAACTTACTTCACTGAAGGTCTAAGAATGGCACTGAAAAAGGCTGTTGCTCATTCCAAAGATTTCAAAGAAGGAAGACAGCCCAGGGAGGAAGAGTCTAAGCAGGGGTAGAGTCTGAGGAAGCAAGTGCCATTAATACCATTTCAACCAGGAAGAGGTGGAGGTCTTCTCCAGGAAAAAAGCAATCTCGTATACTGTCTCTGTTGTGCTCCAAAGAAGCCAGTTCAACTCCTGCATTTCATAATAAAGTGGTTAGCAGCTGGCTGGGTTTTAGCATGTTTCCTGTGTTCTACTTCTGAGTCCAGCAAGCAGGATACAGCTCAGATTAGGAACCACTGCTTTTAATCTGAGTGTTTATTTTATTTTCAAGGTAAGCGGCTGGAACAACAGTAGACTATTATGTCATCTTAACTATGCATATTAAAGAACTACTGTTTTTAACATACAGAAGGACATTTTTCCAATATCGCTACCATGCCGATACATTATTAAGGAAGCAGAAATGGCCAGCTGGGCAATAGTAAGCCTGGCCACACTGAATATCCAGGTTTGTAAAGGAAAGAACAGAAGTAGCGACATAGAAAGAGTTGTGGCACTCTCCTCATGGTTTCATGACAGATCAGAATGAAGAGACAGTACAGTGATAACACCACCTTTACCTGTCAAGCCCACCACCAACAGCCATCAGTACAGGAATTACCGATGATCTCATCTTCTGAAGTAGAAATAAAAGCATTGTCTAGTAATCCTTAAAATTCCCAGGGGGAAACTGGTGAAGAAGGAAAGGAGTGTTTCTTCAGAAGACATAAAACCACTGTGAAAATACTAGATTTCATTCTTGGATACAATTCACAAACCTCCCTTCACTCCTGCAAGGGACCGATGGATTACAACTTCCGATCTCCCTTACACCAGGGACAACCAAAAGAAATGCTGCTGGAGGCCATAAAAATCATGCCAACCTAAGTAAACTCATTATCAGCATTCATAATCCTTAAAACCTTGTAGGGGAAGCCATATACAGTTACAACTGAGGGGCTAATTCAAGAACAATAATGCACTTGACTTATTATAATCATTCCACTTTATGGCAAGACACTTGAAACGATCATGAAGATTGGAGAATAGCTGTTACTCACAAAACAGACACACTAAAGGCTTCCTCCTGTCTCCCCACCAGAAACTCTCAGTCCCAAACTGTCATACACCCTGCCATAGGTATGACAGCCCTGTCCACATTAACACACAACATTGTTGTTTGGTTTCAACAGCATTCTGGTTACAACTAAGTCACTGAAAAGGAATGCTACACAGCTACGTAAACTCTGCCCAAACATACCACACGACATGTTTAGCAGCATCTACCTGTAAAAGCCTACCTGTTATTCCAACTTACTAGATAGGTTTTGTCCTCAGTAGTACTATGTGGCTCTTTACAGTTAAGATTTAATCCTATTCTGGATTTAAAAAAAAAAAAAAAAAAAAAAAAAAAAAAAAAAAAAAAAAAAAAAAAAAGCAGCTATGGCTTCTTTTAACAATTATTTTCATTTAGCCATTTTTTAGGATCTGTGAAAAATTGTAGGCCGAAACAACACTCATTCACACGTATGTTACTTGCGCAGACACACTTCAGAGAACACATTTCTTTTTAAACAGACTTCTCAAATACTCAGTATTACGTTCTGTCCTTTAAATTTTCCTGTATGACCTTCAAAATATTGAAGATGAAAGGCCAGTTCACAGATGGAGTTGGCAGCTGTGTACTGGCTGAAACTGAGATACCCAAAAAATAAAGCAAGAGATGTAAAAAAAAAAATCTTGACTTTGTATCTGGAATAGGGAGAGATTAAAAGGCAGTGCTAACCATGAAAAGAAATACTGCTTATCATGACATGACCTCTGCAGGAGGGATTTCAACACACACCGCTGTTCTGAAAACCCACAAGTGGTCCAGCTACAGTAAGTTATTAATGGGGAATGCTGGAAATGTATCACCCCAGCAGTGCAGATCACTTCAGATTAGGTACAGGAACTGCAGAGATACTCAATTCACAAAGGAGAAGCCAAAAATATTTAAGTGATGTTTCACGTCTATTTGCATAGCTAACGTGTTACGGCTTTTAAATTAAGTTAAGCTTACTGATGCCACGTGAACCCATTCAAGAATCATCTGAACTTGTGAAACATTGCTGATGCTTGAATCTGCTCTCTCTTCTGTCAGTAGAACTGACTCAAACTCACACGCCTAAAAATCAAATGAGATCACGCTAATTTGGTGCATTTTCTATAGATTTTCTATCTAGATACATCTTGCTCTAGTCTCAGACACTCCCATTTTAGTTTCCATAGGCTTCTCCACAGAAGCAATTAAGAAAAAACATTAAAAATTACGTGCAAGGTCCCTTTGAAACATTCACTTTAACAAGGCAATGTAGATTAAAACTTTTATTCTCTCATTTGTGTGTATGTTTACATAATGCTACAATAGATGCTGGTTAGCGCAGGTTCCCTCTGAACTATATAGTACATTATACCAGCTAATACGCTGTTATATGTATATCAACAGCAATTAAACTGTAAAACAACTGACATATCAAATGAAGGGGTATTACTGGGGATTTAAGTTTACTCGCTAGCCCGGAACATTCGAGCACTTTGGCACACCAAGGTTAGTTTCTTGTTTCTCCTCTGACTGTAGTTACACTATCCCATTTTGGCTTTAGAACTGGTTTTGGCATGAAAAAAATGCCCACTCTGCACTTCTTGCCCTACTCCTGTCTCCTTACTGTCCTTAACTGTAGGTCCCCCATCAAACGACAAGATAAAAGGGAGTTATTCTTAACCACGACCAGCTCAACAATCCAGTTTGCAGCCTGGCTCCACAAAGAATTGCATAGATAAAAAACTCGGGGAATTGCATACTGGGCACAGCAGTGGAAACAAAGATCTGGGAGAAAAGCTTAATTTGTCAAACACTGCATGCATGAAGCACAAGGCCAACAAACACCTGAAACCAGCATCAACCAGCCGAGTTAAAGGAGAAGCAGATCCACCTTCTCCCAACAACAAGTACTCACTCCTGCCTGCGCACCACCCTCTCCTTCACCGGTGCCCGAGCACTCGTGCAGCTGCCGAGTCAACTGGAGAGGTGGAACTTAACCTACGCTGGGTAAAAAACATAACCCAGCCAAAGAAAACCCATGATGTTTGACAGCTGCATCCAGCTTTCTGAAACACACCCTTTAGGGAGCTCTGCCAAGGAAAGGAAAGGAGCAGTACGAGGGCAGGAGCAAGGCAGGAAGCATCGCTTCTTCCTGCAACCATGCCAGCTCAAGTCCAGGCTTGGGATGAACTTCCAGGAGCTGGCCTGTTTTCTTGCATCAGCCCTGCCGCTCGGGCATTTGCACAATGAAGCCAGCCCCAGGAGTGATCTGGTTGCTGTGTCCCACAGCAAATTAGTTTTCAGCTGGATCACCTTCCTGAACCAGGTCACTGCGCCAGCACACAGGTGCCAGTACCTGCACAAGGGGACAAGACAGACACTCAGGGGAGTAGAAAGTGTGGGACCGGGACAACCCTGGCAGCTCCCGTGCTGCAGAGCAACAGGCTCAGCTGCGCTGCTGGACTGGCTTTACTCCCTCTGACTGTTTCAGCCTTCCAATCTGTCCCATCTTGACCCATGGTTTTAAATCCTGTCTAACTAAAAGTTAGTTTAGTTAATCTGCCTTTTGCTAATAACTATCAAATGCTAAAGTATTACAAATACATTGAACAACACACCTTTAATGTGCAGCTCCTCACAAGTTCTAAGTTACATGGCATTAATTTTTTAAATTACCAAGCAACAGAAAGAGCAGATGAAAGAGCTACTTTCTCGTTATGTCACAAATCTTTAATTTGAAATGTTTTTCTTCTGTTTTGAAGTATTTAAGGAAAAGTAAAGCTCATAGTAGACAAACAGGACTCCAGGTGACTCTAGGAAGTAATTAACTTGTTTCTCAAAGGCCTGTATATCCCCCAAGACATTGGCTACCACCATTTGCTTCCCAGAGATATGACAACATCGGTACAAGCAGGATCCAGACCTTACTATCCCTTAGTACCCTCTCCTTTGCAGCTAACAGCAGCCCAGAGCAATAGTCACTAATGCTCTGAGCTCCAATTCATTTGTTAGCGGTATCACGTACTTGCTATGTGATTTGAGGCGAATCACACTGTTCCTCCAACCCTCACAGCGGGGATAACGTGAACGCATCCGTGAATAGACAGGAGATCCTCGCATGCTTCAGCTCCTTTGCTATCTGCACAACCAACGCTCAACACCCAGGCTGTTCCCACGTTGAACAGCAGCACTTTGCGCAACGTGCGCCCAGCCGACACCCGCCTCGACCGCGGTGCGAAGCGCGAACAGAAGCATCGCACAGGAAACCACAGACAGCAAATGAGCGAGGAATACGGCGTCCTATTACCAGCCCACCATAACGAAACCACCACGCATTAAACCCCAACAGATGCCAAAGACCCAAAGCCACCACCCTGTCCCACCCGGCCTGCGCGCACCGTGGCGACGCCCGCTCAGAGTCCACTGCTGAATCACGGAACGCGCTGCGGAGCCCACAGACCCGGCCTAGCAACAGCCCCCGCGAGTCCGCCCTCTCCTCAGCCGAGCCCCGCACCTAGAGGCCTTCGAAGCCTGGGCTTCAACGCCTCGCAAGCCACCCAAGCGGCCGCCGCCGGCCCGGCAGGGCGCGCCCAGCCTTCCCCGGCGGCGGGCGGAGGGCAGCGGGGCCCGGCCCGGCCCCGGCGGCCGGCAGGCGAGGACTCACCTCGCTTGTTCTTGGTGCCGTGCTGCCGGGCTGCCGCCAGCTCCCGCTCGATCCTCGTCTCCAGGTACTCCTGCTTCTTGCTGAGCATCTCCTCCGTCTCCCGCAGCCGGGCCAGCGCCTCCTGCGGCGAGGGCCCCCCGCGGCTCTTGGAGGCGGCCGAGCCGCCCCCCTTGAAGAACTTGGAAATCTTGCTCATGGCGGCGGCGGCCCCGGCCCGGCACCCGCCGACGGAACGGTCTGACCGGCCCGGCCCGGCCCGGCCCGCAGGAGCCGCCGCCCCGCCCGGGACACGCCGTGACGGCACTTCCTGGGCCCGCGGGCGGCGGCACCGCACCTGGCGGCGGGGCGGGGCGGGGGGGGGGGGCCCGGGGAGCTCGGCGGGGCAGCCCGCGGGGGGCAGAGGGCAGAGCCCCGGGCGGGGCGGAGGAGGAGCGGCGCAGGCGGCCGCGTAGTGCGGGGCTCCCCCCCCGCTTTCCTCCGGTCTCGGGCCGGCGGAAGGTGCGCTTGGGAGGCCTCACAGGTGCGGGCTGCCACAGCGCCGCCGGCCGGGGCCGAGCACGCGGGTTGGGGCTGAGAAGGTCAACGCCGAGTGCTGAGGAAACGCGGCTTTTAAAAGGGCGGGCGCGTCGCGGAGGAAACCACGGCGGCACCGCTGAATTAAGAGGAGCGCAAAGCCGCGGTCGCCCTCCCTCTGCCTCTCGGAACCGGCCCCGCTGTCCGCAGGGCTGACGCAAATAACGACAAGAATAAGACGCAAAAGAAATGCTTTTTTCCCCCGGTAACAGCAGCCTGATGCCTGAGGAGCACCAGCGCCGCGGCTCCGGGCTGTCCGGAAGGCTGAGACGCCGCCTAGGCGGGCCGCGGGTCGGACAGCGCAGGCCGCCCTGAGCCCGGCGGGACGGCCGGTCCCGACGGGGACCCGGCGGCTCCGAGCCGGCGGACTCCGCGCAGCCTGTCCGCCCCGTCCCTCGGGCCCCGCCCCGGGGCGGGGACTGTCGCCATCCGCCCCGCCCCGCGCGGCCGGCGCGCGGCATCCTCCAGTGGCCCGACAGCCCTTGCGCGCCCGGTCCCTGCAGCTTCGCTGCCCACGCACCCCACCCCCCTCCGCCCCGTCATTGGCGAGGCGCGGAAAATGGCGGAGCTGGAGCTGGGGCAGCACTGCGGGGTGGCGGATTGCCGCCAGCTCGGTAAGGGAGGGCGCGGCGCGGCGCGGCGCCGGCAGGGTCGCGGAGACGGGGCCCGGCCTCCCGCGGGCCGCCGCTGGCGGGGGCGGGGCCCGGGGCGGGGCCGGGGCGGTGGAGGGGGGGGGGGTGCCTCCCCCTGGGGAGGGGGAGGGCGGCTCCGGCCGTCGGTCCGTGGCGTTCTGGGTGGTGTCGCAACAAATTCGATTTTTAGCAGAACTGGCAAGTTTGATGGCTAGCCAAATGTTCTAGTCTCAAAGTTCGGTATGGAAAAAAGTTTAATTTAAAGCATCATTCCAACTTTTGGAATGTAGGTAAGCAGAATTTACCCACTCATATGGTTTTCAGTAATACTAACTAGGGGAGTTAAGTGTAACTGTGCTACAAAAGCCTCTTCTAGATGCTGTGTAGATGCAGCTGCTAAGTGTCCTTGTAAAGATACCTACCCCATGATATAGGTAAGCAAAAGTTAAATCATGTAAAAATTAAGATATAAACAGAAAAAAGACCATGTTGTCTAACTCGAAACAAATCTCTGTTTCAGATTTTCTCCCCTTTGTATGTGATGGCTGTTCAGGTGTCTTTTGGTAAGTTCATAGAGTCACAGAGTATCTCATGTTGGAAGGGACACATAAGGATTATCGAGTCCAGCTCCCTGCTCCTCGCCCGACTACCTAAAACTAAATCAAATGACTTAGAGCATTGTCCAGATGCTCCTTGAACTCTGACAGGCTTGGTGCCCTGACCGCTTCCCTGGGGAGCCTGTTTGAGTGACCAGCCATGGTCTCAGTGAAGGACCTTTTCCTAATGTCCAGTCCGAACTTCCCCTGACACAGCTTCATTCCATTTCCTCGTGTCCTGTCTCTGGTCACCAGAGAGAGATCAGCACCTTCCCCTCCACTGCCCCCCTTGAGGAAGTTGTAGTCTGCGATGCGGTCACCTCTCAGCCTTCTCTTTTCAAGCTGAACAAACCAAGTGACCTCAGCCACTCCTCGTAAGTCTTGCCCTCGAGGCCTTTCACCATCTTGGTCCGCCCTCCTTGGGACACAATGTAATACTTTGATGTCCTCCTTACACTGAGGCACCCAAAACTGCATACAGTACTCGAAGTGGGGTTGCACCGGTACAAAGTAGAGTTGGACAATCACCTCCCTTGACCGGCCAGCTATGCTGTGCTAGGGTATGGTTGCCCCTTTTGGCACGCTGTTGAGTCATAGTCAACTTTCCATCAACCCAAACCCCCAGACCTCTCTCCACAGGGCTGTTCTCCAGCCTCTCATCCCCCAGTTTGTATGTATAACCAGGATTACCCCGTCCCAGGTGGAGAATCTTCCACTTGCTCTTGTGAAATTTCATGCAGTTAGTGACTGCCCAGCTCTCTAGTCTACCCAGATCTCTCTGTAAGGCTTCTCTACCCTTGAGGTAGTCCACAGCTCTTCCTAGTTTAGTAATCGTCAGCAAACTTACTTAACGTACATTCGATGCCTGTGTCCAGATCACTTATAAAAACACAAAGAGCAGTGGAGCTAAAATGGAGCCCTGGGGAACCCCACTGGTGATTGGCCACCAGCCTGATGTAACCCCATTTACTGTATAACTCTTTGAGCCCAACCCATCAGCCAATTGCTCACACATCGTATTATGGACTTGTCTAGCTATGTGCTGGACATTTTGTCTAGAAGGACACTGTGAGAGACAGTATCAAAAGCTTTTCTAAAATCCAAACCCACCACATCTGCTGGCTTCCCTAGATCAACTAGATGAGTGACCTTGTCATAAAAGCACATTAGGTTGGTTTTCCTATAAGGTTGCAGTGTGGCAGTTGTGTAGACCTAAATGTTGTATAAAACATTCTGTGACTCAGTTCAGATACATTTAGTTAAAAAATAATTGTTTCATTGAACTTGCCACATTTTTCCTGAGCAGCTGTTGTGGAGCTTTGAAATCAGTGGAAATATCTCTAGAATACAGGTAGATTATTTTGGGAGGCATCTAGCTAGACCCTGTTTTGCACTGATTTGGGGAGCAGGGGGGAGGGGTGGTATTTTTCTTGTGGAAAAAACTTGAAGTTTCTTCCAAGGTTCAAATCAGGGCCTGCACTTTGATTTACACTTCAGATTAGCAGAGGGCAGCTGAGATAAGATCAGATAAACTGAGGGCAGATTTTACTTTAACACGTTAGAAGCTTTCAAGGGATTTCTGCTGCTGTGGAAGGTGATTCAGAATCCATTAAAACAGACAAACTCCAGTTCATTTGACCTGAATTCTTAAGCATGCTAATGTTCATATTCTCTTTAAATGGTTTGTTATCTTGGAGTGTAAGTTCCAAGGGCTAAATGTTTTACATACTCAGGAAGAATATGATCAATCCATTCACAATGTGAAATGCATAGGTTAGAAGAAATTTTGGAGAAGATTCATTATTTAATTGAAATGTTCCCGTAATAAAACTTGTCAAAGCACTCTTTAAACACTTAAATGTTTTCACATGCAGTTTTCTTTTCCTGAATTGTTGATAACGGTGTGATATTTCCTTCTTTTGCCACAAAGCCTTCAGCACAGGAGCCGGGATGCTCATGGATGTTCTGAGGTAATCTAATAATATGTGACTACCTTAAAATTAAAATTCCGTGCAACCTAACTGTATATTTTCAGATTAGATATATACATGTAGTATATAAGTATGAATTATTTAACTGAGAATTTGACAAGCTTAAAAAAATGAATCTATTCTTTTTCTGCCTGTCAGAAGTAAATTGAATTTGAGTAGAACGATGGTTGTTTTTCTAACTCTGAGCTAAACTTAACCAGGACAAAAGTAGGAGAGAATCACTGGACTGGTTTTGCCCACAGAACAGAGAGCTAGCACAGTTCTTCTGGAAAGCTGGGGTGGTAACTTGTATCTGTAATATCTGTTTATTTACACAAAACATTTTGTATTAATGCCTAGGTGAATATAAAAAACAATGCTGTGAAACCAGATCAGCACAGATCTTACCCATGCTCATACAAGGACTGCAACAGAAAGGAGCTTTTGCCAGTTTTATGTCCTTACTGTGAAAAACATTTTTGTCTAAGGTGAGTGGAACAGAGTCTTTAAACATCAATACTCATTCATTAGTATATGGAAAAGGTAATAAAAGTTTTACACTGTTGTTTACAGACACCGGCATCAATCAGACCATGAATGTGAGAAACTGGACACACCAAAACCTCGAATGGCTGCCACCCAGCAGCTAGTTAAACATATTACAGGCAAGTACAGTGGGGTATATATTCTACAATTTCTTCAGAAGGCTATTTTCTGAGGGTTCAGGTTTGACCAAATAAGAAGAAAGAGTGGGGGTTCCTTGTTTAAATAGCCCTAAACTCACATGTCAGCATGTAATAATGTTCATCTAGACTGAGACAAGACAACAGTAGCATATGTCTCTAAAGAAAATTTTTAAAGATTAAATAGGGCTCAGGTTTCTTTCAGAATTATTGTCTTGTTTTCATTCTACAAGTACTATAATGTAATGAATTGTACCTAGCCATTATTATTTCCTTATTAATTCATGTGCAAATAATGCAACTGTATTGTATTGGATGCACATGCCAATCTGCTGGGATTATACCTATGCAACCAAGATGGCAAAAAAACGTGAGTCTACAAAGTAATGTTTTGCAGCTTTTAAACAAGCTGTTGGACAGGAAAGAGAATAAACAGCACTGCCTAACTGGACAGTGGGGTTATGTGTAGAAAGGAGGGCCTGAAACTGTTGCCATATGAATGCTGTGATGGCCTCAGGTGTGCAAACTTAGGAATTTTTATCTCTTTGCCTTTTGCAACCTGTGTTAACCTCACGATAGTGTTTACCTCCTTTTCAGTGTAAAGAAGTTCTGCTAGAACTGTAACAATTCCAAATATTCTTGAATAGGAGTACCTGATATGGCCTTGGGAGGACATGAGAGGGACATGAAAGGGATGGGAACCCTGGAGATATAATGAGGCCCAATAGACTAATTCCAAGATACGTTCAGGAGACAGTCTGAATCATCACACTAACAGTAATAATATTGTTCTCAGATTCTAAAAAAAATGAGGAAGCAAAAAGCAAAAAACGCAAAGGAGCAAAAAACAGTGAGACAGCAGCAAAAGTGGCATTAATGAAACTGAAAATGCATGCTTGTGGGGACAAGTCCTTGCCTCAGGTCAGTCATGTTTGTTTTCAATAATTGACTTCTCAAAGGAAATGGGAAGTTTTCTAAATATCTTGTTCTTTATCTAGTTCTGTCAGTTTGGTTTTAGATTTAATTCTTCAAGCCCACAATCATTTATACATCTATTTCAGCCTGGTACCCAAAACCAGTCTCACTAGTCATGTCTTTTATAAGGCGTCTCTGTAGAGTTTGGAGCAGTCAGGTCAAATTCCTTTATTTTATAGCAGAAATGTATCTGCCTGCCATACAGCTGTCACCCAATACTGGGGGGACAGACAGGTTCTTTTGGGGATCCTTGGCAGAATGATGACGGCACTAAGCCTCAGTGAAAGCTAGAGGGAGTCCCCATTTAGAAACAGTTTTCTTGTTCCAGTGGGCATCTAGTGGGTGTCTGCCAGTTATTTAAGAGTCTAACAGCCTTAGGTGGGGCTTTACCCCATTTTCCTGTATATAAGCTTTGCTCTAGAGCTCATTTCAGTAGGTCATTCCACTTCTCGACTGTGCCATTGCTTTGGGGTCTGTAGGACAGGTGAAACACCCAGGCAACACCATTCCTGGAATTTTAATTTTTTTTTAAATGAGTGCCATTGTCAGACTGCACAGCAGAGGGCATGAGAGTGTCAGCAAACCATTGATTAAATCCTGCCACAGTGGTAAGACCATCAGCTTACTGGCAAGCAAAAACTTTCCCTAAGCCTGATATTATTTCAGCTCCAGTAAGGCTGTAATGCCACCGCTCAGGTGTTTGAGGGAGAGGTCCAACATAATCAATTTACCAAGTGGACCAGGGGACTTATTCTCTAGCCACAGGTGACCTCCTGGCTGGAGTCCTGGCATTGTTTCTTCATCAGTTGATTCTATAGCCCAGTTAGTGTTGCCCTGTATCCAGCTCACAGAATATCTGTGCCAAATAAGTTTCCTAGTTGCATTTGCTATTTTGGAGGGCAGGGTAAGGCAAAAGGGAAGTTCCAGTTTTACCTTAAAAATTCAATAAGGAACCACTGCTCCACTTACTCGGGTTACTAATATTTTCTGATGTTTCAGAGGGATAGCTCCAGGACATCATTCTGCTTTAATCATGAATAGTTGTGCTCCAGTATCTATGAGGAAATCAGTCTTTAAAAATTATTGTTTACTATGGCTCAAAGGGTAGGACTTGGTCTTCAAGTGGCAGAGGGTAGGGCCATTTGTACCTCCACCGGTCTGAGCCCCTTGTCTAGTTCCCTAATACTGCTCTCTGATAGGAGATAAGTCAGGACATTTTTGTGGTTTAAAAGGGTTTCTATTTATGGGAGGGCATGAGGTAGAGATGTGGATAGCTTCCTTTGCTAGCAATTGTAGTTTTTGGTAGGCAAACCATGGAGCAAGTCACCAGTGTACCCCTGATTTATGCAGGCACGCCACAACTTGTTTCACTCGGATCGTGCACTTTCAGTTTGATTAAGAAGTCTCCTGATGGTATTATATTCTTTATTTAAATTGGCCTGATGGCAGTGTGGGCCACTTGTTCAACCTCCAGGTGGGACTGAGGGAGTTAGGACCTGGCGCTGCTCCTTTCATATGGGAGGGTTTAGGACTTAGTTCTTGCATTTGTGGAGCACTGGTGAAGAAGGGATTTCTGTAAATAAACACTGGCATATTTGCTTAAAGATTAATTTCCATGACCCTACAGCTCCTTTACCATCACACCTCAAATCAATGTCCCAAGGACTAGGTTCATCACCCGGGGCTTTGGCTCAATGTAATAAGGTTATAATAGCCGCTTGTAATTATGCTTCCTGTAACTCATCTGGACCCTGCCAAGGAATTGCAGGTTCCTTGCTCTGATCTTGATAATGGATTCCTCTTGCCCACTGAATAGCTAAGGTCCATAAGGTTCAAGCGACATTCCCTCTGAGGGTGAGAAAAATTCCAGGACCTAAATCTAAGTCTCTTGCCTCTCCTGCAAACAGAGTTACTCTTGCTGCTTTATCATGCCAGAGGGTCACAACCATTTAACTATTGACTGCCCAGGTCATTTTTGGTACGTTGCCTGAATTTTTCACAAATAATCCACATTAAAATCTCGAATATTAGTAGTATCCCACCTCTGCGGATTGTTCCCCTGTGGGTCATGAGTAGTGATTTCTTCTTTAGTCAAGGGTTGTATTGGTACAGAATCAATTAATTCCTCATCAGATTCATCTGGGCTGTGCCAAATGTCTCCATCCCAGGCACTATCATACATAGCTACACAGATCTTTATGGGGTCTATATTGCTACCTTTTAACAGGTTTTCAGTATGTTTTCTTGCTTTTTCTATAACTTGTGGCACTAATTGTTTTTCAAGATACATTCTTTTTTCCAGACTTACGATCAGCCTTTAATTGGGTTATACTTATTTCTAAATCCTTTGCTGACAATTCACCTTTCAACTTTATAATTTCCTGTTCTAACCTTTCAACTTGTTCATTCCTAATTTTTCATACTGCGGCTAATAGCCAGCACATTCCTTCCTTCCATCTGTCCTTCTTCACTTTACACATATCCTTCCATTTATTAAACTCATTCCATACGGCTTTTGGATATGGCTTATTGCCTCTAGCCACTTCTTGTCCCACTTGGGATCTTGCCATCTATTTTCTGTAAACCCCTTTCTCCAGGAGTCCTATTTATCGGGGAAATCAGTCATCATCACTCTGACCCAAGGATTCTGTCGACTACACCAATTTATTCTGTCACCCGACACTACAGGGACAGACAGGTTGTTTTGGGGATCCTTGGCAGAATGATGACGGCACTAAGTTGTAGTTACAATTAAATCTTTATTATTTTAACAGACTTTGATGATCAGCATAGCATAGAATTTTATGATCAGAGTAGTACAGGATTTTTATGATCAGGATTGGTGTAGCACAATTTTGTAAGTAGCGTAGCACAGGATTTTAGAGCACAGATTAGCTTATGGTTCCTAATGACCTGGACCCTCTGCAGATTGGGTCAAATCTTAACACTTGGCTTGCACTGTCAATATTGCAGTCATCATCTAGGCTCGAAACATGTAAAAGAATATGAGTCACTCAGTCCTTGGAAGAATCAGACAGTGAAGGCATCCCTGGCCAGCAGGGGATCATGGGTTTTGCAGTCCAGCGGCAGTTCTGGTCCAAGTCCCACTTAGGGCTTGTAACTGCTTGATTTTATGGACAGTGCTCTGTGTGCTGCTAGGCTTCCCTGTTCTGTGACGGGGTCATCACCACCAGGTTGGCTGGATGCCTGGGACCTTCAAGGCCGGTAAGGAGGGGAGTAGTCAGCCTGGCGCCCCAGGACCTTGAGGCCAATAGGGAGGAGGAGAAGTCATCTGCCTGGTGTGCAGGACCTTCAGGGCCATCAGGAGTGGGGGGAAAAGGCAGCTTTCTTTGTGACCAGCTCAGTCATAGAGAATGTCCGTTTGCCTTATAAAATGGCATTAATAGTGCTAACCTTATTAGCAGGGGTCAGGAGCAGGGAGTACCAATCACACATGGCAAACACATCTCAAAGGGATGGGTTTTCCTGCTGGGGTTCTGAGAGGCTTCTGACACAGACAGGACGCAGCTTGCACAACTCTGTACCAGTCAGATTGAACCTGTTTCATGTGAAACTGCGCTTTGTGTTCCACAAAGCTCCATTCTTATTTCTGCTACTTGGGTTTAATAGACATCTATTACATTTCTGGATGAGGTATGAAGGGCCTGAGATCTGTTGTTCCTGCCTTTGGGTTGCAAAAGGGTTTTGACAGTTGCTTTATGTTTCTTTCAGCCTTTAATATCTTTGATTCTCGAAGCATTTCACAGATTCCTTATTGTTTTTCACTACTGTGGCCAGTCAAACCTGGTGTTCAAGTCATTTCCACATATCAGGATTATGTTGGGTTTAGAAACACCTTGATTCTTTCATCTAGGGTTGCACTTTAGATCTGTACTTACGCATCCTCTTAAAAGAACTGCATTTAAATTACTTTTCAGCACATTGTTATGTTGGAATACACAAAGTTTAGGCATGTTATATTGATTTTGTAATACTGAAAACATTGTGTGATAGTCTTATTGTTAAGCCTTACCTTAGTAGAGTACATTTAATTATTGTTTTTAAAACAACTACAGCTATTCCATTATTGAGTACTCTTATGGATTTCTTCTTTTATATTTTTTTATACTTTACACTTACAAATTAGATAACTCTGCTTAGGCAGAATTCATAATACAAAGACTTGCTTGTAGCATTCTTCACAGATAGTACCACTTTAATAAATATGTGGTGGAGGGAAAATGATTAATTTCAAATATTGTGGAACATAATTTTAAAATTCCACCCTTTATATATATATAAGAAAATTTTAAAATTTGCTTCCTAATTCCAAAGCCAGTAAGCTCTAAAAAGTGTAGCACAAATTACTGTATGCTAATTTCTCTTACTATTCATTTTCTCATTTGGATATTAATTGTTTAATCATCTAGAACATTTATCTAACACTGATAAATTAAGCTTGTTAACCTTCAGCACTTCTCTATTTAAATTGCTTCCTAGGGTCCTTCTAGCCTTCTTCTGCCCAGTTTGTTCCAGTTTGATGACAGATTTTTTTGAAGAGAAAGTTTCTGGAATGCCTTTTAGACGCATTAGTTCTCTCATCACTATATACAGAAGATTGACACATTTTTCTTGGAGTTGCACAGCAAAAGGACAGGGTGCAATGTGCACAAGCTGCAACATGTGAAATTCCAATTAGATAATAGGAAGAAAAATCCACAGTGAGGGTGGTTAGACTTTGAAACAAGCTGCTCTGAAAATTTGTGGAATCTGCATCTCTGGGATGTTCAAAACTTGATTGTATCTGACTTGGAGCAACCCGATCTACCTTTATAATTAGGTCCAGCTTTAATGCTCCCCCTGCTTTAAGCATGGTTTTGGTCCTTCCTGACCTTTCTTATTCTATGATCAGGAAAATCAGACTATCTTAGAAATACCTTTTCTCTGACCTCTTTGTTGAGATTCGCTTTCTGCAGGTGATTGCTTCTTTTGATGTCAGACCTGGTATGAGTTGCCCGTCTTGAGACTGATCAGCTCAAAACAGGAGGGCCATGCTGTAAAATAGTGTTAGTTATTGTGTCCCTGACTGACTGGTATTTTCTTGGATATGGCACAGAAATTCCAGGAGGCATATCCCATAGTTAGGGATGCAACAGTAGAATGAGCTGTTTTGTGAATTAAGTTCCAGTGAACTGCAGGAGACTGTCTCATCATCCTTGGAACTGGAGGAGCAACTGTAGGAAGGTACTGGGGCACTGACAGCAGTTGAGTGAGGTTGGCATGTGTCCATAATAGGGTGGCCATTGTGTTGGCTGTTTTGCAAGTTGTGGTCATTTACATTTTAGCAAGATTCAGGTTCTGCTTCCCCAGCCCCTTTGTAATGTTCCTGGATGTTAAAAGATTTTGTGTGTGTGTGTGTGGAGCCCTCAAGTTCTGAGGAAAATGCACAGGTTGAAATTCAGATTCAGTTTTATTAACAGAGCTGGGGAAGAGTGGTTCCGTATTTTTCTAGGGAAGGCATAATTAAATCCTTTAAAAAGAAGACTACTGTCTTGTTTGATAGTGTCTGGCTTGGACTCAGTAAGAGCAGTCTGAACTGATGAATATACCAGTCATGCTTACTCTGTGTCTTCTCTTGAATGTCAGGAAGAAATAAACCTGAAGAAGGGATTGTCCCATTCCCATTCAAAACCTCTCCCTCATAGGTTACTCTTGAAATTTCTTAAAGAAGTCTAGTAGATACTGAAAGAGCATTTAGTACATAAAAGGAGGAAAAACAGGATAAAGGATTAGCTGGCCGTGACCAGAACGTCGGTTTGTGAAGCAGGCATTTCTAGTATGGTGAATTGTTCTGTTTTAACTGCCTTTGCATTCCAATTTGAGACATTATACTGGTGCCAAAAGCCAGCACTGCTTATTTAAACTCACATTTTTCTCCCCAGAGTAGTCATTATTGTCTAGTAAACCCAGGGCAGAGACCTTTTCATGTCTGTCTATATATAACAGTCTAACTGTGGGACTCTGGCAAAAGATGTTCTCTCCACCTTTCTGAACTTACTATCCATCATATACATGCCTGCAGCTGGAGGGGATGTGACTTGATGATCTCATTTATATTGTGCAGTAAAATGGGGCCTTGGTCCTGATGGAATAGAACAAGTTTCAGTTGGTAATTTTTGGGCTGAATTTTAAGTTTTCTACTCAAAAACTGTTAGACGTGTATGACTGTAATTATGTGTTTTTTCTGTGAATAATTTTTCATTTATTTTTCATGTCTTTCTAGACAGAAAGAATTTACTTTCAAGTATTTTTACCAAAGGGGAACAAAGAGAAAAGCAGGCCCATGTTCTTTTGCAGTAAGTGGAGTATTGGCAAAGTAGTAGATTTTGCAGCTTCCTTAGCAAGCCTTAAAAATGACAACAACAAATCAACATCCCAGGTAAATCAAACAAACATTTTCCAGCTTATTAGGGTTTGATTTGGGTTTTTTTTTACCCTTTTTTCCCTCCCCCACCCCAATTCTTGCATCTCAGATAGGCAAATCTTGATGTTAATTTCCATGCTATTTGTCTTACAGAAATTGAGATTATGCCATACTGCCTCTGGAGAAGCTTTGCCATTCGAGCACACATTGGAAACATGGCTATCTGATAAAGACTATCCATTGTACAATGGTGGAAATATAATTTTGGAGTATCTTGATAATGATGTTCTATTTATAGAAGACACAGAGTCATACTTTAGTTAATCACTAAATTATCACAAACAAATAAAATCAAAGAATTTTTTAGAAGTGTGGTATTCAAACTGAGTCCAGTTTTCTTTTAAAATCACTGGTACGCCAGAATCTGTCCTCAGTTGTAAAGGCGCAGTTCCCATCAATTTCTCAATTGCTTGACTGACAAAAGAACTATGTCCTGAAAGGAAAATTAGTTATTATAATAACTAATATTACAGATACTCACTTTCTAGAATAAGTTCTTGCTTTATTTGGCTGTATAATGTCAATAATGTTTTCCTGAATTTTATATTTATTTTTGTGTAAATGATGGGAGAAGTATGTATTAAAATCAATAAATAATGAAAATGTAAACTTGCAGCGTATCAGTTCTCTGAAGGAAAGAAACACATTACATTATTGCAGCACCTTTTCTACATCTACAAGAACAGATTTCATTGAGTTTGGAATCCAGCACTGTCCATGCCCCAGGTCCACATTTTCTTCTCTCTTCATAATAGCATAATGACGTTTAGAAGAAAAGCTTTCTGAAGCAAAAATAAATTCACACAGATGTCTATCTTGTGTTTGTAAATGTCAGCATCACTGTGTGATTAGGTGGGGGATAAAAAGAGAACTTGAAATTATCATTTTCTAATTCTTGTGTAAAAGAGGAATAAATATGATAAGAAAGGACAAAATACAGTTCAGCTAGAAGCATAGCATTCAACAGCTTGCAGTTCCATCCTGGCATTTCTGACCTTAGGTAAATCTCTATTGTTTCTTCTTCAGCAGCCTGCAAGATGGACTTACTAAGTTTTAAAGCATTGTTTACAGTGATTGTACGTAAAGAAGTTACACCTCTGGGTGTGTAAGTATAACCTATAGAATTAATGGCTTTTTTAAGTGTCAGTGTCTTAAAATTGTTTGGTGCTCATTAAAGAGACTGTTCAGAGTATCAGTAGTTGATGTGCTCCAGTTTTTGGATCTCTTTTGGTGGATTTCAGAGCTGGATTGTAAATTAAAAGCAAACATAGCAAGAAGAACCACAAGGCTATTTTTATCACAGTTAGAGCTGTTTTGAATTACTGAAACACAAAACTACGTAATGTTGCACACAAATATTAGGGCCAGCACTTTCCTAACCATAAGTTTTGATGTATAACCAAGGAGTCTTCCATCATCTTTCTTGAACAGGCCTGTTACAACCTAAACTCATTCTGCAGTGGCCTTGAGCCTGTCTCTAAGCTAGAGTAGAACCCTTTCAAGACTAATCCCTCCAACTTGCTTTCATCTCTTTACAATTATTCAGCCAATGTCCTCCAACTGAGGAGCTGGAAAGGCAGTCCTACAATGACAGAAAGGATAATGTATGAATGGGTGTAGACAGAGGACTGGAAAGCTCAAGCCTCAGCTCCATTTGCGAAGCTGTAGTGTGTTTCTACCGCTCTGTGGTGCTGTGCAGTGTGAATGAACTACTGAGGCAAACCTATTTATTGGATACTAAATAGGCTAGCAAGATTGTCAGCTGCAACATGTAAGGTGTGATCCATCGCTACTGAAATGACCGAGTGGCTTGTGATTAGGGTGCAGTATTAAGACAGGGGGAGAAACCTCCATCTGCCACAGCCTGACTCACTGCTAGATCAGTGTGACTCACCTTTCAACAAGTCTGAGAACAGAAGAGCTACCTTTCTTTTTCAAACACAGGCCACTTTCAGGTAACCAAGGATGTTCCAGCTTGTATGTGCACATCACTGAACGTGCTCAGTAATGCCTGGAGATGTAACTGGGCCACAGGAGAACTGAATGTCTACATTGTTCAAAAATGTCAATATGATGCATTTCAGGGACATTTCCCTGCCATTGCAGTTCATATATAGAAGTGGGGAGAAATTCTATGGGTAGGGCAGGGGACATAAGGCTGAGGAATATTAGTCCTGTGAAGAAATGGAGTTTTGGTTTGGAGAGCTGACATGAGCAGAGAGGTATACTCAGACCTGCAAGTGGAGGTGGACACTGCACCACAGTCACCTGGGCATTCACAAATCTGGGTTTGGTATTTTGGCTCATTCAGTTACCATGGTCACTAACTGAGAAAAACTGTCCCAAGTTTTTCTCTAGTACGTACTTGCCTGAAGGGAACAATTGTCCACTGGCTATAATGCTAGATTCTGGTTCATTTGTACTGGTTTGAAAACAAACAGATAGCCATGCATGACATACCCATTCTAGGCACAGCTGCAATAAAAAAAAATATCACCATGTAAGAGGAGCCTGCCTTAGCATCTTTTCCAAAGGTACTCTCCATTGGCAGAACAGTAAAGTCGTCTTGTTCAAGTGGCTGTAAAGTATTGTGGGGTTTGGTACTACCAAGAAGTATAACTTTATAAAAATTTAGGAGTATCTGTAGGATTATTATATATGGATTGGGCTTGCATAAAAACCAAAACCATCTCAGTAAGCATGTCACTGTTAATTGTTCTTATTTCACTTTACAGTACTCTTCACTGTGGTTTTAACATGACTTGGGTATTGATAAATGATTTTACTGGATGTGGTGTGGATGTCACAAAAAGGAGGGTGCTTCTGGTTTCCATGAAGGAAAGGGTCTTCAGTGGCTGAGTATTTTGGAAATCTTTGGTTCCTGGCAGCTGGAAGTATATGTGCATTTCTCCCTTTTCCCCCGGGCCTATCTCTCCAGCTGTTTGTCATCTCCCTTTCCAGCACAAGAGGAACCATTCCCTTTTCCCTTGTTATTTCTTTTCCTCCCTTTCCTCCGCAATTCTCTATTCACCTTTCCTTGTGTCTTAGGCTGCTGTGGTAAGGAATATGCAGTAAGAGGCCAATCATCATTGTGGGACAAGAGAGTCGGGGAAGAGCCCCAAACTGAACTTGCTCCCCCTGCTGTTGTTACAGAAACAAGTGGAAAATGCTGCTACAGAACAGGGTCATTTTTCTTCAGCAGAAAATCCTCATTCCCTACTTACTCCCTTCCTTCTGCCCCTGATTTTTCTGCCCTAGCAGCTTCAGGAAAAATAATTAAAGTAACATTTGTTGTGGATAGAGAGAAGATAGACTTGGGATGCAGGAAGTAAACCTCTGGGGAGATCTCAAAGTTTTTACCAGGAAGGTTGTTTTCATCAATCACCAGTTATTATTACTAAGGGCTAGCAGCCTGTAAATGACAGGATAAATATGGGAAGTCACTGTTGATAAGACTCTAAAAAGTTTTCACACTCACTTTCATTTTATTCCAGGAATGTGTCTGGGATTGTATATAGAACCTCATTCCACTTAGTCTTCAGAAACTGAGAAGCAAAACCAAATTAAGCTAGTCTGGCAGATAAATAACTGAGGAGAGGTGAAAACTCTGTCCTAATCATCAACTCTAGGAACAAGAGCAGAAACTTTCTCAGAGCTTCAGTATCTTGCCTAGGCTAGAATTGCTCACATTGTAGCTGATTAGACTCTAGCATATCTTTACTTAGCATATGCAATTTTTATTTTTTTTCTAGAGCTTATTATCTTAGTACATTTTCATAGGGAAAGTTAAACAATTGGATTTGAAAAACAAAGCAAAACACTTTGGAGAAGACATTTGACAATTGAAACCATTGTTAATTTTACAGGCTTGTGTTTAGAAGTTGCTGAACTGTTTCACTTCAAAGTTAATAAATAAAATGTTAAACTCACTTCTAGTAGATGTAAAGAAATTGTATGCGAAGTTACTTAAGTGGGAAGAGGAATTTGTTCAAAAGAAATACTTAATGACTTTATAATGAACAGTACTTTCAGCCGAACTGTTAAAATAAGTAAATGTCAAGCTTTTTAGTTGTTATATCTGTATAGTAATTTTAGAGAATGCACAAGGTCAAGGCTTTGCAAACATTTTAAAGCTGAAAATGCTCTTGGTAGCAGCTCCTGGCCTTGTTCCACTTCAAATACTGCTACAAAATTGTCTAGCATATATTTGTGATACACACAACAGTGTGGAAAGGGTTACATTAACATCGAGGGCTCAATTTTGCTTGGATATGCAACATTTTAGATCAGCTGGGCAATGCTGTAGCAAACAAGAATTAATACATCACACTAAGAAAGCAGGCAGTAATCACTTATACTTTTATTTTCGTCAGTTTCCTTTTGTGTGTCTATTTCAGAAAAGTATTTGCCCTGGAGTGTGATCAGTCTGGTTTGAAGACTTTTATCAATAGATCACCTCTGTTCATCTTGCTTATCAGGTGTCACATAAAAATATACCTCCTTGCATCTCAGTTCTCCTCAGAGTAGCCACTTAAATGAAACAAAAAAATTTCCTTTCAGCTGGAATGGAAATTGTGGTTTGGGTTAGGGAAATTCTTGCACTTCTGAGGGGAGTGTTTCAGGCATTTCTGTGTGTTTTACTTCTGCTGATTTTAGGATCAATGTGGAATTTGAAATCCCATTCTAAAGCCGATGAAAGACTTGCTGTAATGTTAAGTATAGTATTAACGATGTCAAAGAAGCCATTTTCCATAATACTGGTGCAGTCCAATACAGCTTGCACTGAGGCATGTTTGGCAGCTTGCCTCAACAAAGACTGAATCAGAGCCAAAGTGCCTCTTTCAATTGGCTGTATGCTTCTAGTATAGCCTTGTAAAGAATGACTTGCAATATAATTAAAACACACCTTATCATCTCTGCAGTTCTTTAATGGCTGTGAATACTCTGAATACTTTAAAAAAAAAACAACAAAAAAAAAACAACAAAAAACCAACAGGTTTATAAGGCTATTCCTGTTCTTGAAATAGGAAGGAAGGAACATGAAAAGGGACAGTGACTTGTCCCACACAACAGCACCGCTGGGAATGGAAACCATATCTTTACTGATGTGGAAAGGACAAAACTACCCCCATTTGGCCCTGAACAAGTGCCTAGTTGTGGGTTGGACTGGCATTGGGGAAACAGGGTAAGGCGGCTTCTTTTGGTGATGTAGTCATTTTATGATCATTTTAAGTCATAAAGCAAACTACAAGCCTTGTCCTGTTTAGAGTAGATTATCATTTTACAGATGACAGTAGATTATATCAGTTGCAATTTGTGACTACAATACCTCAATGTTTTACCTTTACTTGATGAAAGACAATAGGGTCAAAAGACCACAGAAAAACAATGAAACTGGTATCAGTCAGTCTTGGAAAGGAAAGCTTTTCTCCCCTCTGTATAACTTTAATTATAGCAATCTTGCAAATGCATCATTCCAACTGCAAATTATTTTCAAAAATCTTTATTTGAAAGCTAGGGAGTTTTCTGGAAAATGTGTTTACTGTATATTTTAAAAACACCAGTTCTCTCTGGTTACTGATTTGGTATTATTCTAATTAGCAGAACTGACATCAGGAAGGGCTAGTGAGGGGGCAAAGGAATCTGTTTCACGGGTGTTGGGTTTCTGAGGGAAAAATCAAGACGTTAATGGAGAAGAACCACATCTGTAAGAAACGTGATCGTTTTACTCTTTTTTAAGCACTGCAACCTGAATTGACGAAATGCTGTTTTACTTCGAGGGGACTGTTACACGTACTTTCATCTTCCTTTTTCACGGCCCTTCATACTTTTTCCCACACACCGAATAACGCAGTCTCGTTTTCAACAGTGGCGCCTTCAGCACCGAAAAGCCCAGGTAAACGCCAACCCCGTGCTCTACGGGAGAGCACTTACGGTACCTTCATCCTGCCCCGTCCGACTATTAAGCAGAAGTCCACATGAAAGGCTAATTTCAACAATTTAACTGTTATTTTGACGGCGCCCGACGACCGTTCCCTCCTCCCCGCGCCCCCCTCCCCACCCCCCGCGCCTACCGCGCAGGCGCAGCGGCGGCCAGAGAACACCGGGAGGAGGAGGCGGGGTTAACGGCTTCGGCCTTGGCGCCTGCGCACTGACGCGCCTGCGCGCCTCAGCGGGAGCGACGGTGGCGGTGGCGGAGGGCGGCAGGGGTGAGCCTCTTCTCCCTCCTTCCCTCAGCTGCCATTTCGGGGTGCCGTGAGGGGGATGCGCTGCTGCCCTGGGGGTTGTGTGGCCCTGCCGCGGGGCGGGGCGGGGCGGGGCGGGAGGTGGTCTCACCCCGGCCGGGCAGTGTGGGCCGCCCGTCAGCCCTTCGAGCCTGGGATCTAAACCTCTACTCTGAATGCGCGACCTAGTTTGTGGGACAAACTCGTTTCGGGGCATCCAGAGAGGACAGAACTAAGCTGGGGAAAAAAAAGACACTTCTTCCATGTAGGACACTTCCAATGTAGGCGCTGGTATTTAAGTAGAGTAAGTGTTCTGGAGTTAAGGTTTTGGTGAAATGTAAATGATTTTTTTTTTTTTCCTTTGCTATATGAGTCTGTGTCGTTGTACTGGAGGTCAGTGTACTTAAGGTTCCTCTAGTACTACCAGTCTTTTATGGATAACAGAGTAACTTTATCTAGTGCTATGGTACCCAGTTCTGTGTCCTGACAAATTACTTCTGCGTTTATATAACACAACCTATACTTTAAAGGCTATGATAAGTAAAGAACGTTATCAATGTAATTGAAGCATCGTATCCTTTGCACTTTACCTAGTTTTTCTAGCCATCTATCTGTTTAGGACCAAGGCTGAAAGAGGCAAGGACCATTAGATCAGCGTGATTGGACTGGGGACTCGTGGATCATGTTAATTGCACAAGGGTTTTTATGCTGTTCCATGCTGGATTTTTTATGATCATTTATCTGATCTTTGTGAATCTGCAAGTGTTGCAAAACCATTACCCGGCTCATCACTTAAAAACTGAATGACTCGAGTAGGAAATACCCAGAAGGCTTCTTAAAGGGCTAGAGCTCAAAAATGAAACAGGCTTCCAAAATTCAGAATACTGTTGCGTGACTGAATGAGTTTGTGGTCTGTTGGGGTGTATCAGAAATAATGTATGATATGCTGATTTGTATTTTACATTGCTCATGAAAGTAGAGTTGCATAGGAAATAATGCATCTTTTATTGCTTCATAATACTTAAGAATATAGAAGACGCTTTTAAATGACTGTGGGATCTTGTAACTTTCTCATGTAGAAACAAAACCATTTCATATTTGTGTTTGGAATAAACCCCTAGAACAAAGCATGGAGGAATAAAATACAGAAAGGATAGATTTTGGGTTTAAGTTTCTAATCTTCTAATTTAAGATATTCAAAGTCATTTAAACCATACTTAAAAATAGACTAAGCTGTATGTTAGCAGTCTTCTGCAATAAATTACACTGAAGATTCTAGTATTTCTAAGCAAAAAGGCCCTGAGCTGTACACCGTATTTGAGAATGTGCTTGTGTGTACCCACACTATTGCTTTTCACAGCCTTTATGTACATCGAGGTCAGCGTCTAAATGTGGAATCTTGTATATGCGTGTGTCTTTCAAGACTGAGGTTCTGTACTTGTTAATGTTTTATGTTATGCCTTTTAGATAATCACAAAATGTGGGGAAAAAATCTGGTAACTTAGTCTAAGGTTTTAATGCTTTTTAAGTGGGGGGGAGGGGGGGGAGTTTTTTTCAGAGAAAGGATAGGACAAGCTTCCATATTTGAGCAAGGAGAAAACAGTACAGTCCAGAACAGGGGGACTAGAAAATTAGAATTTGTAAAAAAAAAAAAATACCCATATTTATTTTTGTATTAATCTCTCATTTTCATAGGCTGTATACCTAAGAAAAGATGGCAGACCCTTGGCAAGAATGTATGGATTATGCAGTTGCTTTAGCAAGAAAAGCTGGGGAGGTAAGTATAAACTATTATAAATAGTAACATTATTTATAGAGTCTAGTATGTATATAGCTTCTGAAGAAGTTTGGTGTTGGATATTCTTCTGAGGATTATTTTGTCAAAAACATAAATTAGCAGAATCATTCAGTGATGTTCAACATTGGAGTGTCTTTGATGTTTACAGCTTGGTTAATTTAAGAAAACAACTTTGCACTTGTTTTTGGACCAGAGTCTGGTTAAAGACTAACCATTATCTTTTGTTCCTTAAATTTTATTAAAAAAAATAAATAAATTCTAAATTGTGGTAAACAAGGAGCAACTCTGTTTTTCCCCTTAAACTGCACCTGTCTACCTTACTATTTTACCACCTGAAAACTGTTGACAGTCTTTCCTGTGAACACCTCAATCAACTTTATACAGTGGCTTGTTGTTGGCACAAGATACCACATTGAGTTCTCTTCATGAAGACAGCTTTACTTCTATAAATAAGAAGCATCCCTTGCAGTGGCGATACTTTGCACATGTGTGATCTAAGATGGCTTAGAACAAGAAAGAGTTTGCACATCTTGGCAGACAGAGCGTTAGCATAAGAATGGTTACCAAATGTTCAGTTCTTGGTGGTTCTGCTTGGTACATTTGAATGCTATTGCAGCCAGACATGATGGCACACGTACTAATTCTGTCCCCTGGAGCTGCAGAATCTGCAGAACATTGTCCCTGCAATGACCTCATTAAAGTCTTCCCTCAGAAAATCTTTCTAAGTTATAGTAAAATAATTTTGTAGGCTGTGAGGCATGGATTCTTGCTTAAACTGAGTCTGATAGTTTTAAGATCATAAATGCAGGGTCGAGTTAAAAATAGCTGACTTAAGCTCAGTCTTAAGTGTTTCATTCAACTCTGGTATTTAAATTTATAAATCAAAAACTTGTCCTCAGAAAATAGAGCTCAGTTTCATGTACCAGTGGATTTTCTTGTAGTACTTGGATTTAAGGTCATGTAAAAAGTTTGTGCTGAGTGGGGAGACAGATAGATAGATAGATGCAAGGGTAAGCCCCAGCTCCTGCAGTTAAATCCAGGTTTTGTCACTGCTTGTGTTCATGTTTTGTATGTGCAGTATAGAAAATGACAGCAAAACCGATGCTCAGATTTTTGGGAAAACTAATATTTTCCATACTGTTAATGGAGAAAGCTTTTTTCTTTTTTCTTTTTTTTTGTTTAATTTTGTTAACAGATAATCCATGGAGCACTCAAAGGAGAAGTATCTGTTATGACTAAAAGTTCACCAGTAGATCTAGTGACAGAAACTGATCAAAAAGTAGAAAACTTCATTATTTCTTTGATAAAAGAAAAGTATCCTTCTCACAGGTATGGCTTCTTATCAATACACTTTTTATAGAAGAAGGGGAGAAGTGACTGAAAGAAGAAAATGGAAAGTTTATGATTTTGCTTGGTAAAATTTCATTACGATTGCCATGCTGGAAAGTTACAGAATTCTCTCTTACCCTCTATATATTAAGTATTTTAGAGTAGTAGCGGGTTGAAGTTTTGCCCGGGGCTGTAGTAACAAAACAAGGTGTCCCCAGGGTCTACTGACGTGAGTTTAGCCTTGCTTAAGACTTATACTGAAAAGTCGCTTCCAGTTGAGCCAGCTGTAAGTAACTTCTTGGTTATTTGTGTTGGAGAATCAAAGGTGGCCCCAAGATACCCAGAATCCCAATTTCTTGTATGCTGTTGGCTGTTGAAACTAGCATGCCTTCGCTGTCTGTGCTGGTTGGGTCGTGTGGTACTGAGTGTGCCTTTGGCAAGTCTCATACAACTTAAGAACATCAAACATCCTTAAAAGAAGACAGGATCTTCTGATTCTACATAACTGAAAGTCTGTCATACAAAATACTGATTTATTTTTTTATATTGCTCTTTCCTTTTTTTTTTTTCCTCCCCATGCCCCTCCTCCCCCCAAAATAAATCTGTTCTTGAAGCATGAATTTTATGTATTTTACTTACATGGAACTTTCCCATTTTGACATCTGAAACTGTTATTTCAGGGTCATTCCACAAGTCTGTGTGCTTACACTACTTTAGTTAGGTTACTGGCATGTCGCATCGCCTCAGTTGTTCCAATTCTATACATATTTATTACGTTTCACATATATAGCTACAATAAGAAAATCTCCAAGAAAATGCAAGAAAAATTAGCAAACCCCCTTTAAGGAAACTGTATTAAACTTAAGACCTCATCCCTTTACCATGTTACCATTTTGTAATGCCTGTAAAACTAAACAGTTTTGAGACTAACAGCTTTCTGTCATATTTGGGTTGAAATCAGACTGCAAATTTAACAGTTACTGCAGTGGTCTAACTAGACGCATATGACCACAAAGGCTTTCTTTGGTTAAAACACAGGCTAAAAAGTAGTGGTTTACAGCACAAATAAACTGAAAGGCCTAAATAGCTACAAGTATTCTGACCAAAATTTGATGATGCTGTCACTGGAAAAAATGATGAAAACTGAAATGTTCTGAATGCTCGATTCCAGTAACGGATATTAAAATGTAAAGTTCTTTTCCCCACATGCTGTGGTTATCTCTGACATCATAAATATTGGTGCAAGCTTGGTCAGATGAGATTGGTGCTTTCTAGAGAAATTGTGTATTTCTCAGCTTTTTACATATCATCACTGGTGGTACAAAAACCTGCATCTCACTTTAAAAATTTTAATTTCAAGGGCAGTGTTGTAATTCAGATATTTTAAACAGTTTCTTTGTATCTTTTAAATGTCTTTGCTATTTCAGCTTCATCGGAGAAGAATCTGTTGCAGCTGGAGAGTGCAGCGTTTTGACAGATAACCCCACATGGATTATAGACCCTATTGATGGAACTACCAACTTCGTACACAGGTCCACCTTTCATTTTTTTTGTGTTAGCAACTTCAACTGATTACCTTTTTTCTTTCTCCAGTTCCATGAAAGTAAGGGTTTTTTCACTTTTAAATTCCTTTAAAAGAGATATTATGGACTTGTTAATAGTTACAAATTGCTATTTGCATTTGTTGAGAGCCATTGGGCAGTTTTTGAAATCATTTTAGTATTTCTGTAAGTATTATAATAGTCTCACTCTATAACCAACAGCAGTTGTTCCATGAGAGGCCTGTACTATATAGGAGGGATCAGCAGCTTTTGGCACATGTGCCAAAGATAGGTGGGCAGATTTTAACAGTAAAGCGACAGGACTCAGAATTAGGAGTTGCAGCATCTTCAGAGATGAAGATGCTTCAGAGATGAAGATCACTTCCAAGTGCTGATTTCTAAGAAACTTCAAATTCATTGAGATCTAGGAGCCACTACCATGAAAGCAAGCAGAATGTCACCGGTAATTGTCTAGTGGTATTTTACACCAGGATGAGGAGGGGACTTTCAGTGTAATGCTGACTACCTATTCCTTCTGTCTTTCAAACATGACAGATTTTGGCCCGGATGAGCTTTTCTGAGTGCACGTGATTCCAATTTTGAAATGACTGCTGCTATGTGTGCCACAGCTTTAAACAGCTGCTGAATCCTGCTAAATAACATGTTGAAAAAGCTGTAAGAAAAGAACTCATTCTGCTGGATTTAAAGACTTAAAAGTCTGTATTTTTTTCAGATAGCAATTAAAGCAAATGTTTTGGAACTGCAAATTTTCAAGAGTAAAAAATAATAATAAAAAAAATTAATTGGTTGATTATTAGAAACTTGACTGAGACGCAGCCCACCATGTCCTATAGATTCCCACTGCCTTCACTCTTTCCCCTGCATTCTTCCTTCTCACTTCAGTATCTGTCTTTCTCATTGCTTTGCTGGAGAAAGTGGAGGTGGGGGGAGAGGTGACTTGTTTCTTTTGGTGAGACCATTTTGGCCAGCTTGTTCCTTCTGAGAAAGGGTAGTAGTATAGAGGCTTGCTTGTATTCTTTGGCCATAAAGTGACAGTCCCTAAGCTATTAACAGTTGTAACTGGGATGACAGTCCCTAAGCTGTAACAGGCTTAGTTTCAGTGTGTGGAAAAGTTTGTATTTTAAATGGTAATTGGTGGTGTTGGGTCTGTTTTCACAGTAAATTGTGCAAGTTCAGAAAACTAACATTTCCTATATAGTCCAAGTTTCTTTTTGAAATATACATTACATTTAACTGAACATTGTTTTTATTGAGAGTAAGCTTGGTAATGAAAGAAGCATAGTATCTCACTATAAATCAGTAAAATGTTTTGTTTTGTAGGTTTCCATTTGTGGCAGTTTCAATTGGCTTTGTTGTAAACAAAAAGGTATACTTTTTATTACTTAATATCTAATCAATCAAAACCAAATTAATTCCTTGTTGCTAGCTATAACCAAGATCTACATTTTCACAGTAAATAGGAAGAAAGGGAAAAAACCCTCAAGGTATCTTTACTTTTTCTTACAGATAGAGTTTGGAATTGTGTACAGTTGTATAGAAGACAAGATGTATACTGCCAGAAAAGGAAAAGGTGCATTTTGCAATGGTCAAAAACTTCAAGTATCAGGCCAAGAAGGTAAGCTGAACTGAGTAGCTTGTTTCTAGTAATGACATTTATTTTGCAAACGAGGCATCAACAGTTTTAGACCTGGATATATTCCTGTTTCTTAGCTCATCATTTTGTTTTGCAAAGACAGGCTTTTTTTGGCCATGGTTTGTTCAGTCTTGAGAAACAGCTTTTATGTTCTCTTTGATGCATGTAAAACATGCTTGTGATCTTTGCAAAATCAGGACTCAGCAATTGAAGATTTTACTCCCTGTGTGTCTGTGTTCTGGGTTTTTGTTTGTTTGTTTTTAATTCCTTGTATGTCTGTGATCAGTCTATGATTGTTTTCTAGAGTATGTAACAAACCTACCAAACAATTCAACTTCTTCCAGGTGTGAAGTAGTGGTTTAAATCAGTATGACTCTTGTATACTTACTACCCTATGTAAAGTAAAATCCACACTTAAATCGGGACCTTTAAAAATATGAGGATTGTTCTATTTTTTTATAGTAATAGAATTTAATTACTAATGACATCGGTTAATGTATATGCATAATTGAACCAGATCATGCTTTGTTCACTTCATTTTTATTTTTTCCTGCCATTTTCCATGTAAGAACAGATTTTTAGACATTCAATATATGTAATATTTGTATTAAAATATTTTTATTCAGCCTTGTAAGAAAGCAATGAAATAAACTCTGCTAATTACTGTTCCTATATAAGCTGTACTGTTGGAAAAGTGAGGTTTTGGGTTTTTTTTCAGACATTACAAAATCCCTTTTAGTAACAGAATTGGGATCAAATCGTGATCCAGAGACTGTAAAAATAATTCTTGCTAACATGGAAAGACTTCTCAGTATTCCTATTCATGGGTAAGATACTTCCCATTTTTTATATTTACTGGTAGTGTTAATATTGTAAATATGATAATTATTAGGAAGGACTGGTTGCATTACATTTGACACCTTAAATGTGAAATATGATTTAAATGTTTTTGTCTTGTAGCTTCTGCAGAGAAACTCTAAGTGTGTTTTAACTTTTTCAGGCTGGGACATATATGAGAGAACCCTAAAAATCAGCATTGGGAAGCAAAGCATTTTTGGTTTTGTAGGACTAAAAAGTATTGTATTTACTAGTTAAACAAATGAAATACAATTTTGTGCTTTTCTTCCCCCCCCCACTCCCCCCCCCCCCCCCCCCCGAAACACACAAGGAGTAAAACTGGAAAAAACAGAAGCTATATTACATTTCTTAGTTTCCTTACTCTGTAGTAATGAAAATAATTTGGGGTTTTTTTTATATATATCAGAAGACAAGAGCAGATCTCCCTTTCCTCTTTCAACGCTGTACAGTTTTTTTGAATTTGTCCAAGTAGTTGAAATTGTTCATAAACTGCTCTTATTTTATGTTCCCTGCTTCCTCTCCTCCAGATAAGCTAAAGCCTGCATTTCTGCAAACCATTTTACGTCTAAATGTGGTTTCAGTAGACAGTTTTTTGTTACTCAACCCTACTCATGTTTCTGATCTAAAAGGGGCTGTAGTTTTATGCTGAGATTCTCAAGATTCTTGTTTTGACACTTAACATATAGGGTTTTTTCTGCTTTCAAAAAGTCTTCTGATGTCATTAAAGAATATTTGCTAAATTGTAAGTAGGGAATACACTTTAGGTATGTTGTTGGTTGAACTTTGGTATTTTACTTGTAAAAAATAAATTGAGATTGGAGTTGATTTAAGTTGCTTCTTGCAGTAACTTAGCTGCTATGGTTTACAATTTAATGTACGTTTTACTGATAATTGAAATAACTGCAATTATTTGTACAAGTCACACTTAGTAAGTGCATCAACATTTCCAAAAGAAACTGGAATTTGTAACACAAGGGTTTTGATGAAATTACCCAGACCAAATTTATGCTGTGTAATTTATTTTTTGTGATTACTGCTGTTAGGGTGTTTTGCAAGTCAGTGATGCTTACTGAGCATCACCAGAGAAACTGAAGTAACTGTTTTTTCAACGCTGAGAACAGTGTACACTCTACTTGAATTCTTGTATTCAAAAAGTGAAGTAGAGTATCTGTTACTGTTTCATGGGTAGATATCTTCCATACTATGTTTTAGGTTAAAAAGTTTTTTTGAGATGTGTTTTCACTCTAAACCAAAATTGTTTAAAAGAATTCATAAATGTAATTTCTGGAAATTTGCTATATTTGGAGTTCTCTTCAAGCTACTTAAGCAAAACTTCATTCCAAACTTTTTATTTGTTTCACTGCAGCATTCCGTCACATTTTCTCTCGCTCAGTTCACTTTGCGTATGATGCTTCTGTGTTCTCTGTGCAGTGTACACAGACATCCTGACTTTCTTACAAACTGTTCTCAATTAAATAAACAAATGTCTCCTTTAGGATTAGAGCCGTTGGTACAGCAGCTGTGAACATGTGCCTTGTGGCAACGGGTGGAGCTGATGCCTATTATGAAATGGGGATTCACTGCTGGGATATGGCAGGGGCTGGAATCATTATTACTGAAGCAGGTGGAGTACTGCTAGATGTATCAGGTAAGTATGCAGGCATGCATGATACTCTTTTGTCCTTTTAAGGGAGCAAAACATAGCTGAAATGAGAAGGCAAAGAGTTTTTTCAATCCTCTTTCCAAATTACCTCTACTGAACAGAGTTCCCATCCAGTTAATAGAGAGTCAATTGTACGTTCTTAATCCACAAGACAACCTTTACTCCCTTGGCTGAGCGCCTGGAAGAGTGAAGAAAGAAAGTAAACATACACTGAACAGAATTTAAATGTAGCTTGTATGAGATATCTATTGTGTTAAATGCATTTTTACCCAGGGGCAAACCTTGGTCCTAAATAGTAATATACCATTTACACTTGATTTTTTCAATGCTCGTTTTCTTACCAACTTTTCATTTTCTCCAGATACAAGCTAATTACTTTGCTTGCTTTGATTTCTAGGTGGACCATTTGATTTGATGTCTCGAAGAATAATTGCAGCAAGTAGTCGAGCTATAGGAGAGAGAATAGCCAAAGCGCTTCAAGTAATTCCTCTGAAAAGAGATGATGCAACTAATTGAATACCAAAACTACACCTTAAATGTAATTATATAAATGTTGTCTCATACTCCCATATGATGGTGGTTCTACACCTTGAATCTGATAATAAGATAGATGGTAGTCTTTCAGTACTGGTGTTAATGCTAAGTTGTGTTTTGAGATTGGACCAACATTGTAAGTAAGCCTTTACTGTTAAGTATTTTATTTAACATCTTGATTACATAAAGAAGCAAATATACACAACTAATATTTTCAAGTTTTATACTACACTGGAAGGGATAGCAAGAGACTCTTTGATGTATAGATAAATAAAACCCTCTAGTTCTGTAAGTGACAAAACAGAATTTGCTGTCTTAACACCACATCATCACATCTGATCCTGAACCTGAAAAGATGAAGGCATTACTGTTTATCCAGTATTTCTCTCTCTCATCTGTTGTTTTCTCCGGTGTCATCAGTGTATCCATTTCCTCACCTTGTTAAGGTTTTTGTAGAGGTAGTTCACACATTTCCAACCTTTTTTTAGTTGCTTTTAGTTTTGGCTCTAATTTAAAGCCTTTATTACTTAGCTGTCATTGTTCTTGTAGTCATCGTTCTTCCTTTCTTATGGTAGATAAAGACAATCTCTTCTTTAGCCTCTTATGTGGCCCGTACGCTTGCAAATTCATTACAGTTGCAAAAATAATAGTTACTGTGCCAGAAAATATGTGCATCTCCCAGAAATAAGTTCTGAGCACACCTTCTATCACTAAATGGACTTACTTTAAATTAAGATGAAGTATCATTTGCATTTGACCATTGGAATCAGCTGATACTAGGTCCTCTATCTTATTCTTGGCAGTTACAATTCTTGTTAATTTTGCTTGGGCTTCTCCACAGATGTGTGTGTTTCAAAGTCTAAGGAATCATTAAAATCCAAGAGTGTTTTCAGTAACTCAGCTGGCAAAAAAATAAGCCTGTAGTCCAAATCTTTTACATAATTTTCTGTAAGTTATGAAAGCAGTGACCAACCAGGATCAGGTTTCCATTGTTATAGAGTGTACAGGCACAAAAGAAGATACGTATCTAAACCTAAAGGGTTTGTAAATCTAGGAAATATTCGTAATTTCATTCTTGGTGTCAGTTGTTCTAAACTTTGAAAACTATACTAGTTCTTTGATATTTTGTATTTAAGATTGTAAAAAGTATCAGTGTACTGTTCAAATAATTAATGCACTTTAAAAAAAAATTTAACTTGGATCAGTTTTTTTAGACTGATTTTTCTGTGTCTAAAGTTTCTGAAAGAAAGTTGTCTCATTGGTGGTCCAGTCAAGACACAGCAATGCTTTCGAAAACCTGACTTTTTGTACTGCTGTACCACTATTTTTATTTTGGAAAATGGTGTTCTCTGTCTTGAAGTTTCAACAGAAACTTATTATGTCTTATTATACATTTCAGTCTTTTATATTAGTTGATTTTTGCAGATTTTGCAGAAATATTAATTTGAATTTGTATCTAATGCCAGATGATTAACGTTAATGAGATCACCCTGCTATTTAAAGGTTTTGTCAAAAAGCCAGACTTAGATTAATTTTATTTTTTAAATTCCCATTGACAAGGATAGAAACTTTTTGAGCATTTCACTGTAACTTTACTGCTGTAAGTGGTGTGAGATCATTATTTCTTGAGAAGTATGTCTACTGTACCATTTCTGTGGCTTTTGTATAACAAATTCTGCATAACTTCTTTAAACTGATTTATGTGTGAAATGGAGACATGTCTAAAAAATACATGAGATGGGAGAACACATTCAAAATAAATATGCTTTAGCAGCAGCAGCTTCAGATGTACTTCCTTTCTTAACATTCATCAGAGTACAATGCTGGGTCCCAACAAGCTGGATTTGTGGGCTTCAAACTTAGTCTCTGAGTTGAACACTTTCTCTTCTTGGCCTCTGATGTAGATAGATCATAAACTGTTGTGCTTTAGGTAAGTGGGATTATGTATACACCTGCAGTAGGTTTTTAGAGTGAATATTCCAACACCTTCCAATGAGATCATGGTGCGTTAGTAATCTCCAACCACAGAGCTCAAACTTTACAGATTTTCTTGCCTGTGATTTGTTTTGTGGGCCCATCAGCTGGTAGCTTTCTCACGGTTAGCTTTCCTAATAATGCTTCTCGAGGAAAAATTTATATGAATTTCCTATCTTGGCCCTCTCTATTTGCGTTAAAGACCAGCCTAATTTTTTTTTTTTTCTCTGTAAATGGCAGCTTTTATCAATTGTCTGCTTTCTTTTTAATTTTGGTCTCCCTTTCAGGGGGATCAGAAGTCCCTGTTTGCTACTTTGCTAAGCATTATCTTCTTAGATAACTCTTCATCTAATATGTGGTCACTTCTTTCATCATGTCAAAGCACACCAAAATGTAATTATTCAGATTAAAGGCGTTTTCTTTTTGATTCTGTGCTATCCTGCAATTTTAGCAGTTTTTTGTAGTAAATGTTTTTTGTAGTAGAACAGAGAAGTCATGATTGCTGTGTAATCAAAATGATTTTGAGAGATTATATCTGAGAGGTAGTCCCTGAATGTTCTAAGCAGTAAAATACCTGGGTTTATTGCCTTGAAAGATGGAGTGACACAGATAAACATCTTAAATTTTTATTATATATAGTTTAAGATAAAGTTACATATTTACGAGACCATAAGACAATCAGAAAGGAAAACCAGTTACCACAGATTGAACAGATAGACTGTCAAATTAAGGTCACGAATATTTGTCATGAGGACATCAACAGTCCAGTGTACAGGAAGCTTTCTTGCGTAGCTTCTCAGTGAACAACTCATGACTTTAGCTGGCAAATTCTACTGTGGTTTGAATCTCAAGTCTGAGTGAGGAACGCTCAAAACTTACAAGTGCAAGAAGAAGATCAGGCGGTCAGATTAGCAACTGGAGCAAGTGGAAGATTCCAAGAAATACTGCTGGAAACTAAGGGCCATATGGGCAAATTTATCCAGTCCCTTCACCTTTACTTTGAGAATTTGACTAGATGGTCAACTTCATCACTATAGCTGTAACAGGGCCTACTGCTGTTCTTAAAGGTCTTCAGAGGAAGGGTACTGATTTTTAGTCTGAGATGAAAACAATCTACTAGAAAAGAGGTAATATTGATTTTGAACACTAATATGTATGAAAAGGGGGAGGTAGCCCTAGTCTACCATCCTGGCTATCATCCCTGTTCAGTAGCCCTCTTCATTTATTGATTTGCTGATAGTTTGTGATTGTTTTCTATGACAACCTGCAACGCTGTGCTTCTTCAAAGCAGGGTGTTCCAGTAGATTCAGTCCTGCAGAGCTTTTCCCAACATGAAATATTGCCAAAGAAAAAGTCATAAAAGGTTTCAGGCCCTTGTCCAGTCCTGCTAAGCAGCCTGCAGGAAACCCCCCCACCCCCTCCACCCCTCAAGGAAATATGGACTATAATATCTGTGACCCAAAGCTATGGTTTTAATTCTGCATAGTCTAATGCCTAGGTGTGAACTAGGCATTCTGACTAGATCTAAAACAACAACCTGTGACCTCAGTATGAAGCAATTTAAATAAGGGACATCTCTTTTCCTGAGCTTCTTCCCATCCTCTCAAAGCCAGCTGCTCATTCAGTTCTATTCATTACCTGTGAGTGAAGTAATTGCTTCACAAGTCTGATCCTGTTGCTAAAGCGCTGACAGGCAACTTTCCAACAGCACATTGTTTTTGGGTCTACAGCAGTTGGCATGGCTTCATTTGTTTGCACAAACTCCAGGCATCAGAAGGATATATTGTCAGTGATGTGACACCTCAAGAGTCTCTGCCAGAGCCAGAGTCAGCCAGATCCCCTGGACAACGTAATCCATTCAATCTCTGGATTACTGCTTGTCCTGCACCAAAAGTGACAGTGAATGTATTCTGTCACATCACTCTGGTTTGTACAACCTTCACACAAAGATCCACAGCTTCTCAAAGATCAGCAGGAACTTCTGAAATGTCCTCTGTGCCCACTATCAGCTGTCTGCAGCAACAGGGCAAACAAAATCTGATGCACTTTCAAAGCCGTGTGCAACATCCAGAACAAACAAACTGGAGGGCCGCGCTCATCTGAGAGCACATTGTGCCACTGTATTAAAGAGCTACAAACTCTTACCTGCTTGAGGAGGATGGATTAGATCTCCCACAGTAGAGCAGAAATAATTTCCTAGCATAATTCAAGCTAGTAAGATGCTAAAAATAATAGATGCTAAAAAATAATGGTGTGCATCCTGTTCCAGAAGCTTATGGCCTATGTTGATGACTCTTACATTAGCTCGAGTTTATACATTGTGTGTCATACTTACTCTTGGTTTGCACAACTGCAGCGATGATTTTTACACTGAGAGGATTCTCCCTCCACCAATGTTGCTTTAGTTAGGAATGGGGCTTTCCATACATCCATTTAAGTGAAAGGAAAAAGAAGCCCAAAATGCAACAGCAACTACTGTACCACAGCAATAGGGAAGAACAGAAGCCTACCCCCTTTTTATGCGGTGGAAGACCAAGGTTTATATTTTGTTATGTCTGTCCTTAGCTCAGTAGAGCCCACACCTAAGTACCACGCAAGACCACAACCATGTAAAGCAGTTAATTCAGAGGAAGTGATGCTACCTCAAATACTTGAGAACTAATTTCATAGGAGCTCTTCCTCAACTTGCTGTGTTAAATCTTCCTTGTCTGCGGTCCCTTGGAGAGGTGGTTCTGTACTATTTATCCCGCTTGTGTACACAGGCCAGAGTTCAGTCTCGGAGAAGATTCACACAGACTTAAAATAAGCCGTACACCTCACCGTGCCTGAGAAAACACTAGATGGCAGCCGGAGTCAGGAAAACACCAGCAGGCCCAGGGTTCCTTTTTTACAGATCAGATTCCCTTTTCTACTCCTCTCTCCAATCCTCCTTCTGCTCTCTGTAATTCTTGTTGGATGCAACTAAAAGCGTGTCTGAGAATTATTCAAAAGAATGATACCGCAAAATTTTGAAGTCTTGGGCTCTGTGTTTTTGTGACTTGATAAGAAATTTGAAACAGGACTTGAGTCAGCAGCATTAACATTCCCTCCTTTCCAATGTAAGTATATTGAAGATTGTGGTATCCTTCAGAAGAATATGAATCTGAATTCTAAAATAAGATAAAAGCCATACAAATGATCAGATTATACTGCATTTAAGGCTGTAGTCATTTCCCTAGATTTTTGCTGTCATAAATTAGGACGTGGCTTTTAGAAGCCTTTTTTCAAAACCTGCCAGATAATCTTCTGGGCGAGCGTGCGTATGCAGATACAACAGCCCTGGGACCACAAACCCAGACACAAATGAGCAGCTCTTTATGATATTTGAGAAGCAACTGGTTTATTTTCCAAAGAGAACACAAGCCCAGTATTTTACCTCCAAACGTGTTGTGATGATGTAAAGACTCTTTACCAGCTGTGTCTGCATTGTCCCTATACCATATAGCGTATGGCGACCATAGTTGTCAGAACCTGTTCAAGCTTGGGTAGGTACCTCATCCCCTTATTATTTCGCAGGTCTGTGTGCTGCATCCTATAAGTTTCTCTGCGTTTGTGTCCTTGCCTGGGAAGGCAGTGGCCTAGATATTAAGTGCCAATGCACTACTGACCTAAGGTTTGCTATTTATGTCAATGTGGCTGGTTAAGGGTTGCCTCAGCAGTGTTCTCAGGAAAAGACTTTCCTGCCCTCCCTGTAATATGTCTGGAGATGCCCTGCTAGAGCACACCGTCCAGAAACGTGCCCAATGTTAGCACACTGCCAAGCCCAGCTGCACAGGCTATTGGGCAGGCCCCAACGTACTCTGCTTCCTAACAGCGAGTAGCAAAAGGAGAGATACGTCCTGGAGTGTCTGCAATGCGCTTTCAGTACAGGTCAGGGTGACTTAAAATGAGCAAGTTACTCTAGCGTGGATCAGCATGATATACCTCTCTTCTACTATGGCTTCTCTATGTGTTGTAAGACAGCTACTCTCTCCTTCCTCCAGCTACCCTCAGTTGCAGGGTCCCCTTTGGACAAGAGAAAAGCTCCAAATGCTGTTTCTGGCAGTGGGGACCTTGGCTGAGGACAAATGCTGCAGGAAGACAGGTCCAGCTGAGAAGACGTGTCGACCTGGGGAATGCATGGGGCGTGTGGTCTTGGGGAAGGTAGGAGAGCGGCTGGCCGGAGAAGGCCAACAGCAGCAGGTTGTTTAATTAGAAGCGGAGAAAACCGTAGCCCAATAGAAATGGTGGCAGATAAGTGACTACCAATAACGATTTTGGGGAAGGACTTTGGAAACTAAGTGGGTGAATGTAAAACTGTATAAATTGCTTGCTTGTTTAACTGCAGGGTGTGCTAGCTTTGTGGAATTACCACTTAGAACCCATCTTTGCACAAATATGAAATAAATAATGTCTTTCCTGAGTGTGTGATTATTGGCTCATTGCACAGCAGGTAACAAAACAGCTTTTCAGACAACATAGAATGGTCATTCTTTTCCAGCTCTCACGATGAATGGGCAGGGTGACGTCTGTATAGTTTTTCTATATAGCCATACAGAAAGCCTCTGTAGAGATTTTCAATTTTCTGTAACTTCTCCAGAATAATAAAAAAGGTTAATTCAGGTCTATGAGTTCATCAGGATGACTTTACTTACTATTAATGGCAGAAACCTCCACATTACTGGATATTTGCATTGGCCTTTTGTAGGCAAACAGCTAAAAAATATTTATTTTCACCTCACAACTGAAGCTAAAAATAATAAAAACTTGCTTTATTTCTGCTTCATTATACCTGAAATTGTGATTAGTTCTGAACAGTCCTCCAGCAAAACACATTTAGGAGAGAGTAATGGTTAATGTTATTAGAAATTCCTGTTTCAATATTTATTCAGTTGTAATTAGCAATGTATTAGCTGTGTAAAAGTAAATTGTATCCCACTTCATCTGTGCGCCTTGTTCGGCTCACTGTGTTGAAATGGAATGCATAATGATAAACTGTCGTAGCGGGGGGAGGTTAAAAGCTTTACTTCTGTAGGCACTTAGATCTTAATAGCAGTTTCCACTGAAAGGAAGTGCAGACCCAGACATAATGATTCCCATCAACAGTGTATCTGACACTGAAAAACACTGCGATTCAGTCAACTGAATCAATTAAGAGAGAAAATGTTTTCCACTAGTGCGCACTCCTGTTTGGTTAATTTCTCCTATCCTTTATTTAAATATCATGGGAAATTAATAGCTAGTAGGCTCTACCAGGATTATTTCTTTCTGCCCCTTGTGTACCTGCCAACCACTAAGCCTAATACTTGACATTTTAGGAAACGTCAGCCCAACTCTATGCTCAAGTTAGTTCCTCCAGTTCAGCAGGCTCTGTTACTAGCATTTATTTCTTCTTTTTCCTGAAGTTTTCATTGCAATCTTCAATGCACCTCAACTGAAATCATGTTGATTATGTCTCCTTGGGAATCCAGAATAGAGAGATGATTGCTTAGTTTTCCCATGCGATAAACATGGAGAACTAGGGGTTCCTCAAAACAGAGCGATCTTCCGCTGGAAGTTCTTAAAATTAATCAGTAGGCAAAGCTGAAGAATGACAATGTGTCTCGAATCCTATTCCTAACAGAAAATTAAAACCAGACCTCAAAAAAGGATGTAGCAGAGACTGAAGTTGCCAGTAAAATGAAATTCACTGAGAGTTGTTAAACATAAAACACATCTGTCTCAGTAAGTTCTTGAGCTGAAAGTGGCTGATAGGTAGGAATGTACAGGGTGGGAGGTTTTTTTGTGGTTCTCCTGTTCTTACTGTGGTACTGGAGCAGAAAATGTTTTTTTCACATGGCCAGAGACAAAGGCACCTACCTTGTACAGGAAGCAGAGCATGCTCACAGGCCACAGGGGTCCACATTTAGTCCCTTCTCTGCTAGAGGAGACTCAGACCTCCATTCTTGGAGAATCTCCTACCTACCAAAGAAGAATTTGAGGTTCATTGGACTAGAGAGCAAGCAAGAAAGACTATAGGGGTGTAGTTTGCTGGGTAAACTGCACACCTGGACATGAAATGGAGACTCTTTGGTTCCAGTTCCTGGTCCAAGAACTACTATGCATTTTAAATTAAAGAATTACAGACAAAATGTACAAACAATGGGAAAAGGAGAGAGAAATCACAGCCTCTTTCCCTCTCTCAGGTAAGTGTGCTCTTCACTGGAGTGCTGATTTCTTTAGGCTAGGATACCGTCCTCTTTTCCCCTTCAGAGCGACACAGCTTCAAGAAGTGCAAAAAAAAAGACCATAAAAGTACATCCTGGTCTTTAAATGTCAAAAGAAGGTGATGGCCACAACTATGTTTTCTGTAGAGTCTGGTCCTGGTGCCTCCAGAACTTCAGATGAAGTATTCTGGGAAAACTTCTGGACAGAGACTCAGTATGACTTTTGGTCTCAGATAGGTAAAATATTTGCCAAATTGTGGTGTCCAAGATGTCCAGGACTGGCAGTACTAGGCCATTCTAGGCATTTTCAGAGTTGCACCCTCTGGGCAACTAAGACAAATAATGCAGTATTAAGAGAGATTAGGTGCCTCCAGTGGGAACTAGATCTGTGGGGTAATGAAAGTAGAGACTTACACACCGATGTTTCACCATGCTGCAGATGCTTCAGCACCTTCTCTGTCTGTCCACGGCCCTCACTGCGGTGCGTTTGGTACCAGCAGGGAGGCTCCAATCCCCACGTTTGAATGGGACGTGGCCCAACCGCACGCAGTCAGTAGCTCCTTGGTGTCACGCTGTCATCTTCACTCCTAGAGAACAGGCGATACGGGAAAGTTCAGTAATTATACTGTTCCTGAAAACCAGGGAGCCACAACAGACTTCCTCCACTTACAGGGAAAATGAAACATGATATACAGAACAAACATACAGGACAAAAGCTGACTTTTCCCAGTCACTGGCATGCAAGTAATGCAAGGCACAGACTTGTTATAGAGGGTTCGGTATAACCTTGGCAGTTGTGTGGAGATGGTTGAGGGTTTTTTCCTCCCATTTGTCCATTCTCCTGTGGTTACCTGTTCACTGAGAATTAGAATGAAACCATTTCTGGAATAATCCTGACTTAATGGGAGATTTAACATTCACATCAGCAGCACAGGATCAGATCTACATTCTGATCTGGCAGACATTTGTACATATTGAACTGAAGAATGTACTCCTAGATTACAGTCAGATGGTTCAACTGCTTGAGCATGCGCATGTGCATTTAACAGACTATCCGTATAAAAATCTTTCAGATATTTCTTACTTAGCTTATATTCTATGGTAACAAGCCTGAGTGAATACTTGGAAAATGAAATGAACACTAAAATCAGTTACTTCCAACTCCAAATGTGGCTCTGCTTCAGAAGGGTCTGTACCTATGCAGAGCCCTGTTGTTCTGTTGTAACCCAGAACAAAGCTTTAGAGAGTACTCTCTGGAAAAAGAGATGTTTGCACCTACTAAAAGAATAATTTTATTTTAACATAACAGGCAGGAAAAAAAAGTCATTGGTCAGTTTTCCACAAATATATAAAACTATTATATTGACTTAACCTTCACAAGAAAAGGCACCATCTGCATAGAAGATGGAACAGAAGATTAAGAAAGCAGGAAAGACTCAGTTGTTTTAAGCTATAAGGACACTAATGATTTTCTAAAGGTGGCATCAGTTACAATAAAAATTTCCCAAATCAGATTAGAGCTCTTGAGACAACGTAAGCACCAAATAAAATAAAAGAATTGAGATTTGCAAATACATTAATAATATTATTTGGATTTTGGAGGCAAGACTCAAAGACTAGATAATACTGTGGGCAGATTAAGAATAGTCTTTCTTGCAGCCTAAGTTGCCTTGGAGAGGAAATTTTATTGTATCAACCACATATCAAATTTTCTGCCGTATTCATCTTTACCTGAGCACACTCATTAAAGATTTATTTTATTTGAAGCCTTCCCCCCCCCCCCCCCCCCCCGCCACTTGCGTCATATCTTCCAAGATATGCAAGATGACATGCAGAGGCAGTGTCTCGGATGTGTGACTCTGCCATTACAGTCTGTGAAAATTTGTCCCTATCATTTCCAAATGCAGTACAGTAACTGTGAATCCACTCCCACCCTGCCTGTTGTAATGTCTTCTGTTAATGACTTCAGAGACAATATGAACTTAATGAACTCAGACTGAAATACCATTAAAGACAGGATGCATTTATTCTTGAAAAGGGTATGTAAGGGAGGGCTGTCTTATGGTGGCAGAGACCTTGCAAACTAGTGATGGAGAGGTGTCCTGGTTTCAGCTGGGATAGAGTTAATTTTCTTGTTAGCAGCTGGCACAGTGTGTTTTGGATTTAGTGTGAGGATAATGTTGATAACACACTGATGTTTTAGTTGTTGCTAAACGCCACTGTTGAGTGCTGCCATGCTGGACATACTAGAACTTCAATACGAACTGGAGTCAAAGGCAGCCAAGTGGTACACCACAACTGATATCTCTAATGCATTTTTCTCAATCCCTTTGGCAGCAGAGGCATGACTTCATTCCGGCCACAATAGTCTACTGTTAGTCTCCATTCTCCATTACTCGATTAACTCTGTCTCAGCCGAAACCAGGACAAGAGGACATTTTGCAATAGTTTTCCACTAGAGGGAAGATGTTTGGGTAAACTGAAGCTTCATGAAACAGAGTATTCTTGGTTTGGTTTCATTTCAGCTCTTAGTTCACTGGCTTTTTAGAGCAGACACATTCAGAGCAGGTACATAGGCGGGCCTGAAGAGACATACAGCAGGTACTTTGTCTTACTAAACAAGATTGTAGTTGATGCAATTTGAGCTAATTAGGTGAACTAAAGTAGGGCAAGAAACCTAGAAGGGCAAGGTAGTTCTATGTGTAACTCCATTGATTTCATGCTGGAACTGCCAGCCATATATTCATGAACCACAGAAATGACTCCTAGTAGGAGCATGAGAAAATGTTGTTACTCTGCCAAAATCCATATACATCTATATTATACATATTTTACGTAGCTGATGTCCAGATATATCAAAACAAAACCGGTTTGGAGAAGCTAAAATTCATGTATAAATTCATGTACGATGAAGTTCAAATCTTTAAACTTTAACTTGGTAAATACTAATTTAACTTGTACGCACCAATTTGCTTTTTTCATGGCTAGGCTAGGAGGCCTGTTGCCAAATATTTTCTGCTCAACACCACCTAAATGCTTTACATTCCTGAGCCTCTACATTTAGCAGTGACAAACCAACACCATGTTGGAAAGCAGCAGGTGGCACTGGTGAACAGTCCCTTTTCCCCCAGCTTCTGGGGGTACAAGTATTCAGATCCCCAGCTGCTTCTTCAGCTGCAGATGGCTTTCTGAGTAGCTGAGTGCTCAGCAGCCTGACACTGCAACACCACAGACCTGAATGAAGAGAGCAGTCTATTCTCAAACATCTTTAGTGCATGACAAGCCATTTGATAAATGCAAGTGCATTTTCCCTTCCTTGAACCTCCCACCCGATCCTGTCTGTTGGTGGGATGCTATTGATTTTTTACAGCTTCATGTACATCCAACAAAACATTTTGTCACATGCTTACCTTTAGATTCACTTGTATTCCCGGTGGCATCATGGAGCACGCTTCGGGAAACTAAACACATGCCTGGGAATACGTCAAGACCTAAAGGTCTACCCAGCTTGTGGGTGGGTAGACATTGTGACCGTGGTTTGTAGGACTCTGTAATACACAAGGACACGGAGGCTTTTATCACCTAAATTTCTCTACCTTATTACAAATTAACACAAATACCACAAAAATCACCAATAGCAAGTATACCTATGATTAAAAAAGTGAATATATGCATATATCAAGCTATTACAAATGATGATCAGCAATCAATAGTATAGTATCAATCATTAGTATGGCAGCAGTTAACAATAGCATCAACCAATTGTATAGTAACAACCAAGTATGTATATGCTACTACAGGTTACTACAAACATTATTAGTGAAGCAACTTATCAACAATGTAGCAGCAGATATACTTATGATAGATTACTTATACAGGTATATAATACTGGCAGGTATCAAGTAAATTAGACAGATTTCAGAAGGGGCCAAACCATCCGAAAGGAGAGGACAAACTGATCCCAGAGGGGGACCCAACCATCACAGAGGTAGAAGGACAAACTCCCAAAACTGAGCCCAAAGGGAGGCCAATATGATAAATAGACAGAGTCTCACTTCGGAGATATCTGTTTCACCAAGCCTGGAGTCAGCCAGGCATCCCTGGTGAGCACCCAAGTGCTCATAGAATGTCTGAACGGGATTCAACCTGTTTAGGAAAGGAAAAGCATGTGCAGCATGGGAAGTTCTTGGAGAGAAAGGCTTCATGCTGGATAAAAATTAAGTTCCTCTTAGATCATAGAGGCGTAAGAGGGTGTAGGGCGTTGCCACCTTGAGCAGCCATAGATGGTCTTAATTTTGATTTTTCACCTGTAAGCCAACAGACGATGCTGTTTTCTGTTCTTTTAGAACCATTTTATTTTCCCAGACCGTTTCCACTTTTGTCAGATGATAAGTTGCTGTCACAGTTTCTTGTTTTGGGGCTTATTGATAGTATCTTAGGATGTCTCTGGTTTCTAGGTACCCAGCTGTACTCCAAAGATGCCAGTTGCACTTCTCAAGGGTGTTTCTGGTTCCCAGGATGAGTGCCCTGGCTCACAGTTCCAGGCTGGCAGGCCTTTCTCTGTCAGTATTATTCAGCAGAACGTTTTCTTTTGCTCAGTAATTTTCACCCTCCCAAGCAGGCCACCTTTTCAGCTGTTTACATCAGGACAGGCAAAGACTTCAGGGTTTTGCTGGAGCAGAGCCCCTCACCCCTGCAGGCACCAGAGCGCATGCTGAGCCTGCAGAGGCAACACTGACATTTCTTAATAATTGTGTTTGCTGAAGCTCTCTTTTGTCGTGTTCACTCTTTGGAATTATTTTCTCCTTGTTGCTACTGCTTTTCTTGATAAATACCTGCACTTCCATTTAGCACATAGTCTCCCACAACAAACATATTTTTTTTTTTTATATTTCTCTACCATGAATGTTCTTCCTTTGATTAACAGCTCCAGAGACTGATCAGTGTCCCAGCTATGCCACTGCAAAGCAAGAAGCTTTAACATGAACCACAGCAGCAATGTTGGAATTTAATTATGATTACAGCTGTTAGAAGCAAAGATAAAAGATGCATATAAATAGTGATCTTCACAAACATCACTAGCACTTGATATGATAATGGCTTTGATTCTCAAAGCTATGTAAGTGCCTGACTCCACAAACCAATGGCAGGGTTCTTCTCTTTTTAAAGTCAGGAAAAATGAGGAGGTTCATTGCATTTCCAGTCAATTTTTTTTTCTTTGAAAGCCTTTAATCACTGCAAAAAGGGAGGGAGAGAAGAGTCAGGCTCAACTACAATTTTCCATCCCTGACAGATGCTTGTTTAAGCTGTTATTACAGACCTCCAGTGATGGACACTCTGCAGTTGTCACCTTCTCTTTGTGCCACTTATGGTTAGGAATGGTTTTACTAATATCTAAAATTAATCTTACTAAAATGTAAGCTCGTCACTTCTTGTTCAGTTCTGTGTGAGCATGTAAAACAGAAACTATTCTTATACTGAGTAGAAAACTCAACAGAGTTGAACCTAAGTCAGGGTCTTATAGAAATCCCAGGCCTTCCATTTTTACAACAAATCATGAAGAAATACAGTTTTCTATGTAATTTTGTACTAATTTCATCCTACCTGGGTCTCCTTAACACCCTTATAAGAGCATCCAAAGTGAGCGTCAAAAGCCCCCATTAAAGTCAGGACAGAGGGCATATCACTTCTTCCCTAACCATAAGACCAATTACCCTTCTGAAGGAGAAAATACAGTTGAACTGACATAATTGCTCTTGACATCTGTGTTGGCAAGTACCAGAATTTTTTTCATCATCCAAACACTCACAATTAGTTTTTCAACTGCTGTTGGTAAGGCCTGTTATTCTCTATTTCCTTTCCAGTTCTCTTCCTCTCTCCTAAGGGCAGGTATTTTTCCTGAACTGTTGTTCCCCTCCCATATGTTCTTCACTGAGGTTGCTTCAGCCTCTCTCTAAATATCATACCAGGCAATTTATCAGCCACGCTGAAACACCAAACATCTAAGAATTTTACCTTCCAAGATCTCCCTACCCCATCCTTCCCCTATTCCAGGATGAGATCTTATACTTTTTTCAGCTGGTATTATTATAGATTTGCTCATCATTGAACTTTTTAGGAAAAGCTGAGCAAAAGAAAGAACTGAATGTTTTGGCCTTCTCCACATTGAGCTGTTTAGCAAGTGAAGCACAGACCTTTCTCTTGCCTGGCTTTTCCCTTACTAAGGCCATTTATAGCAAAATTTCTTGTTATTTGCCATCTTTTTACAAGTTGCATCTTCTTTTATGCCTTGGCCTTTCAGACCCTGTCCATAATTGTTCATGCTCATTCTTCTTTTCCTGTAGCTACTAATATGACCTCCTTTCCTTTTTAATTTCCTCTTGCATTTGAGGACAGTGACGAACTGACAAAGAGGCAAGCTGCCCGTGTCCTGCCTGAATTTATCTGTATCTGTCCTTCATACCATTCCTTTCTGAGTAACAGCCATTCTCCTTAGCTTAGCCTTCCCTCTCTTTGGATTCCCATGAAATTTTAGTGATGCACTACCTGAATTTAGTAAAATCTACCTTCTTGAGGTATACTGTTTTGTTTTCTTAGTCCCCCTTTTTCTTCACCTTTTAATTGTGAATTCTCTTTCTTTTGGCCACTTTCATGCAAGCTGCTTTCAATCTCAGATTCTCTCTACTGGTTGTTAATTAATTTTCCAGAATTAACTTAACCACATCTGAAATTAAAACAAAAGAGATAAGAAACTCTGGAATTAGGCACTAAAATACTCACGAATGGCTGAATTAGAAATGTGCATCCTTAACTTATTCAGCACACCTAGCAATACCACGGTCTGAAACTCCCTGGGGAAAAGTTTGTAGTAAACTACTATAATTAGATAAAAATTCTTTGATGAATAGTAGCAAGAAGGTTATGTTAATTAATTGGTGCCCTGTTCTCTAAGATGCAGGATAACAATTTTAAAAGCAGTCAACATCCCTTAACACATTATTAGTGTAATAGGACTAAGTTTCATTTGGGAGCTAGCTGACTGCACCAGGACATGGGAACTTTTCAGATCTGTACTTTTCTTACGAGTTCTTGGGAAGGCAATTTAGATTTTAATCTAACTGTTTCCAGCTGAGGCCCTCAACATCTTTGTATTTCACCATGAAGGGAGGGGGGTTTCTGGCATGACCTCCCACTTGCAGCAGCAGCTCCATTTCTGGGCCCATTGGGATGGCAATGCACAGCTCAGCCCCTGCCCTCACTTATCTAAATCCCCCCAGACACTCCCCTGCCTGCTTTGTGGGCAGGCAAGGTCACTCTGAGCTCCCAAATTTGGATCCACATGAAGTCTAGTGGAAGCTGCTGCTTTCCTTCAAAATGCAGCTGAATGGAAAATGTTGAATGCTCTGCAGCAGCCCCCAAGAAGCGGGCTACAGGATTCATTATTCTCTTTGCGGGAAAGGATTCAAACCACCATTGCTCACCTTCCAAAGGGTGTGTAACCGAGGGCAGGGTAGGCTCTGCTTCACCTGCTGAACTTGTTCCACTGCATGGAAAAGTGAAATGTTCAGTGAGTCATGGAAAGTAAGCACAATTCCTGAGAAAAGCAGTTGGGGGTGGAGGGTGACGACTGCTCTTTCAGCCAAAGTTTGTGTATGCATTTTACACGAAACAAATATTGCATAAAATATTGATGCAATCCCTATGGCCAGGCCCAAACCCACTGTTCCAAGCTTCAATGCAAGCATCTAATTGCAAGGCTAAAAATCACAGTCTTGCTTTCCAGTGCAGTGAAACTTTTTTTCACATCAAGCAGGGCATTGCAACAGCAGAAAACTGCAAGCAATCTGTGGGCAAGGCACCTTAGTGCAAGTGATGGGCCTAGACTCATTAGACAAAAGAGGACATTGAACCCAATTTTCCTTGTCTTGCATGAGTGCTCCACAACTGAGTGATTTATAAAGAGAGTTTGATCCTCCTGCCAATCTATGTTGCAGAAAGGGAGTTAGTTCTGCCTCTGCTGCCAGAGGAGAGGCTCCAGGTGAAGGCTCAGAGCTGTGAAACCTGCGTGGAGGGAAGCATCACTTCATAGCACTGACTAAAAGACACCTACGGCCCAGAGAGGGAGAACTTAAGAAAAATGTCAGACCTCAGCACTTCCAGCCACCAAATTTACATAACTCCCTGACAAGTTCGCTGCTGCCATGCTCAGATCCACGTATGTATCTACACAGGTCTCTCTGGGTTAGCTCTTTCAAGATATTTGTGTTACTCTCTTATTGCAGTTGTACTAGAGATAGACAGAAATAATACCTTTCTCTGATCATACTGCTTTCTTATCTAAAGGTAAGTTACACATTAGTTCCAAATTATACATTAGGAATATAAGTGAGTGTAGTCAAGTACTGGAATAAATTGCCTGAGGAAATCTGTGAAATGCTTCATCATGGGAGACTTTTAACAAGATACAAGACAAATATCTGCCAGGGAAGTTGTAGGTAGAGTTTATCCAGTGTTTGGGTGGGAGATAGAATGGCTGATCTGTGGAAGCCCTTTCCAGCCATAGTTTTCTATGATTCAGACACCTCTGCCTGTAAAGATTGCTTCACACCATATGTGCATAATAGCCTCTTGATCTTGATAACAGCGCTAGATCCAAACCTATTATGTCACTTGCAGCTTTGCACTTCATAAAAGTTTATTTAGTGAAAACAGCATCTAAAACCTCCCCAGCATAAGGACGTTAGCCCTATGTCTGGGCAGCACACTGGAAAAGATGAACATATCTGCTGAGTTCTCAGCAGTAAAAGCTGTCAGCATAGGCAGACGAATACAGGCAAAAAGCAGATGCTTACAGGGAAGAGACACCGTGATACAGATCCTGGGGATGCTCTTAGCATTTCTTTCAGGTGACTGATTTAGTCAATGGCTCAATCTGCCTCAGTCATCTCCAAGTGCATCATCGTGTGTGGCAGGAGCACAGGCATGGAGCCAGTAGAAGCCTCTGCTTTGCTTTCTGGTGACAAAAGGAAATATTCTGGTCACAGAGAAAATGTTCCAGGTAGTGTTTGAGCATTTCTAACCAGCTGAGGTTAGACTGAGCATCCAGCATTCTGTTCATACAGCTTCAAAGCAGTGCCTTGTGTGCCTGCACAGAGCATCCCCCAAATCTCTCCAGTTAGGACAAAATCTCTCTGGTTAGGACCATTAATGCCCCATTTGGAAATCCGTCTCTCCAAATCCTGCTCAATTTCCTCACAAAGAACATGCTTCTCCTTCTACACATAAATGGGTCATTATATGCCCTACCTCCCGCTTGCAGGTCTGTACATGGAAGACTTTTGGAGCTCCTTATGCACAAATGTTGTATTTCTGCCAGAAGGATGACTAAGAAAACAAAGCCAAAGACTGTGACCATCCTCATAAAGTGGTTTTACACATCCCAGAATAAAAGTATATTTTAAACTGGTTTATGCAAAAAGGACCAGCCACAGAGACATATTGAAGCCTTTTTTTGCTGGTTGTTACTGAATAGTGTGCTATGCATTGACAGTAATGAAGAAGAAGCAAGTTAGAGAAGCCCACCTTATGGTGTTTGTCAGTGGGAATTCAGAAAAAGGCAAGAGGAAGGATCAGGAACCTGGAAGACTTGAGCTGTGAAGAAGGGAGGTTGTTAGAGAGGAGGAAACTGAGGGCATACTTATTATTACCTGAAATGCTCAGGCAGCTGCTGCAAAAAGTAAAGGAATAAACGTTCAGTGGACACAGAACAAGAAATAATAGACTTAAAGTGCAGCAAGAAAGATTCATTCTCATTAGAAGAAAAAATCTTGGAGAGATTGGGAAATATCTACTTGCAGGTTGTCAAGAACAGGTTATGCAGATACCCAGCAGAAATGAGGTGTCCCTTCAGGGACAATGACCTCTCAAGGTCCTTTCCAGCCATATAGTCTGTACTTCTATGATAGGATACAAGACACATGCAGATATGACAGGAGATGTTAGCAACTGGAAGAAAATCCAACTAATTAAAAACTTTAGAAGGTTGCTTTCCTTTGCTGCTCTGTCTCAGGAGACTCTAAGGTCCCTGGGATGGTGTCTGAATATAAAAAGCAGACAAACATGAAAGCAGAAAACAAAACTTTTGCTTAAATGATAAGCGTAAAGGCATTTAGAAGATGGAAACAGAATCTACTTTCATTACTCTTGGGCTTGCTGCAGAGCTGGAAGTTGTATAAATATTTACACTAACAGGTAATAGTAGGCTTCTCATTATCTGCAATGGCATCAGGAGGGAATGGAGACGTCCTCTAATCATTAGTAAGCATCACTACTCCAGCAGTCAAGTGAGTCTAACAGCTCTAATGGCAGCACCATCAGGACCTTAGATATTAATTATGGAGTTAGTTAAAACTCTAACAAAATGGTAGAATTGAGGCCACATACACAAAATCCTGATCTTTAAGAGGTACCCTGCCCCAGATGCAGTGATTTGGTTTTTGTCCAGAAGAAGGTGGGAAAAATTGTTGTTAGACATTCATGAAGAGAGCCAAAGGTGTCCCATTTGTTTCTGCAGATTTCAGTCTAGCAGGTTAAATCATCCTGACCTGTCAGACATGAACCACTGGGGAAGAGCCAGGAGCAGTTACACCACTTGAGGACTGAAGTTTTTCTTCTTTGTTGCTGCTTGCACACTCAGCAAAAACCCTGTAATGAATTCAACTGGCTTGTTAAAACAAGACCTGCTGATTTCTGATCTCAGCTTTTTGGACATTCTCCCTCCACACTCAGACACGTTTGCAGCAAAATGCAAGCGGCCCAGCCCAGGCGTTTCATAATGCAGCCAGACACTCTACCTGTTATGCAATACAGGAAAGGGATAAAAAGATGTTTACGTAAAAAAAAAATAATAATAAAATATTTCAACCAGGGTCATCCTGACTTGAAAAAATTTTGAAACTGGAATTTTTCAAGTATTCTGGGACAGCTGGATTCCAGAGCTGTTGAGCTGAGAGGGCTCAAGGGTGCTCAGTAAGCAAATGGAGAAATAGGGCCTAAGTTGCAAAGTAGGTAGGCCCATAGGAGTGGCACTCAAAAACGCCAGCACGCAGAGAGAAAAGTAACTAAGCGTGACTGGAAGAAACTCCAAGTAGGCAATGAGTGGAAGAAGCCCCACGCAGCTCAGAGCTGCCTGATTTTTGCCCAGCTCAGGGAAAGGCTCATCCACTCAGTCAAAGACCAGTTCCTTTCCCAGAGTCAGATCTTTTCTTGCTCGTGCCAGAAAACAACTAGCCAGGAGTCTAGGATCTCCATAACTGGAATAGTTTGAAATGGGAAACCCAAGCTAAATTACTTTCTACCCCTAATTTGGCACACAGAGGCCTCCTTATTTTAAGACTAATGACCTGTTTGAAAAGCTGCAGGGCATTGGGGAAGCCAGCTGTCTCAGCCTTCCTTCCTGACAATGTTCTGCTGTGTATGAACCACATATTGGAGCCAAAAAGGAGAGAGAAAGATTACTGGGTAAGACTTTTGGACCTCTGCTATTTTTAGGAAAAGATTTCCCTAAAAATGCTGTTAAAATCTGTTGCTCCTGGCTACAAACTGTCTAATTACAAGTGAGTGATGCTGAGTGTGATGGATGCTCAGTAGTATTAGTGTGTAGGATGAAGGCAGAGATGCGGGTTTATAGGAGCCCCCTGAGCCTAGACCTTTCAATTTTAGGTACTTGTAAAACTAACTGACATGAATAATTTCCAAGGGAAATCACGCCCAAGTTCACTTTTAGTTGTGTGTGCTGTGCCTGGACTGGGCAGCCCTCACTCAGCGTGACAGCTGTTGTTCATGCTGTTCTTAGAGGCCTTTCCCTGTTCACCTATTTTATAATTCATCCACAGTGAGCCGGGCCCTTTCTCTACTGCCTTTCCTTTACTTTTGCTACTTGTTTCTGTATGTCAGTTTGACAATAACATACATCTTGTTTATCAAGAAAAAACAAACCCCTTTTTTCCTCCCTAAGCCATCAGTCTGACAGTTTAATTTGTTTTCATAAAGAGATGCTGCCTTTCTTTATGGCTGCAGTACAGGTAACTGTGTGCTTATCTCAAGCTGCAGAGTGTTTCATAAATTTGTGTGTTTGCTTTCTTGGTTTTGAGGACTTTTTTTTTTTTTTCCAAAACCCAGAGTCAGAAGCCAAGAAATTCCACTAGACTTACAGCTTCTATCTGAAGAGTGTGTTTCTCACTCTCCTAGATGCAGAGAAATTCAGAATAAGCTGAAGACCCTGAGGTAAATGGAAAGAAAACAAACTATATAATTCAAATTGAGTTTATTTTAAGGGAATCTCATTTTAGGGGATGGTGATACAAGTGAGGACGCAAGGGACAGGTGAACTTTTGTTTTGGTTTAACTTTTTTTCTGTTTGCTGAGTGGTCTGCCACAGTTTGTCTCTGAAATGCAAAAATTCCTCTCCCCTTACTGGACAAAATTAGAGAGCAGTAGCTTGGGCCCTGTAGATTTACTTTTGATGCAGGAACAGAAGGCCAACCTTAAAGATTCTGGGAAGTGTTTTTCAAATAACCCACCAAGCTATTTCTGTATACATATACATGCACGTTGTATGAGGGTGAGAAACCCATTTGAACCTGTCATGATGATGATATCAGAAAAGTATTGCTATATCACTACTAACTTTAAGGTTTCTTGGATAATCAGTCCATAAGATTACAGGTCCTGTGGGTAGGGCATCTTGTCTGCTCAGCTTGTTCCCATTACCAGCCCACCAGATCCGCCTCTGGAGCTGGGACCTGTCCTGAGGAGACCTCATTCTGCAGCAGAGACTGCGATGCCACACAGTGATGAGTGATGGGAACGAGACACCATGCACACCACGCACTGCGAATGTGACCTGGGAAAGCCAGGAGAGGACAAAAGGCCAGGGTCATGAATACTGTGGCAATAATGCAGGCGGCCAATGCTTCTGGGACCGTTGGGCACCATAATTGTTCAGGATGACAGCACCACCACACTGCCCATTGCTGGGAACCCGTCCAGGTCTGGGACCTGACACCTAATTTCCCTAAACAAGCCATTGCCATGACCAGCCCTAATGCCTGATGGGAATCCCTCCAAGAAGAAGTGAGCAACCCAGCTCGCCAGGAGCTTGCTACAGCCTGCAGAAGTCATGGATAGACTGCCGAATCTCTGCAAGCTTCAAGGCTGTTGTTAGAGTTTGGGTGATTTTAAGCAGAAGGTGACCACATGTGGCTTTTGCCTCATGGGCAGTAACCCCCAGGGCTGATGCACCTGCAGTCGTACATACATAAAAGACTAAAAAGCAAAGACAACCTTGGAAGAGCTGGTGTACTCAGAAGCTTGTCCATTTTTTTTCCTACAGATCAGCTGGTCTGTAAATACTGTTATTGTCCTTACAAACACTGCCACTCCCTTAGATGTCTTTGTGGGTTTGGGTCAGCAGAAATTAACAGTCTTCTGATGGTACAAGACAGAGGAGACTAGGTCTCCTCTTTAGTTGGTGGCATCAGCTCTGACTACGCACACTATAAATAAATAAATAAATAAATAGAAAGAAATTAAGTGTAGTCAGTCCCCAACATTAAAAAAAAACCCCAACCAACCATGAGCTCATATAGCTAACTTAAAATATATGTAAAATGAATCAATAAATTAGGTGAAATTTCTTTCTGAGTACACATTTGCAGGTCGGTTGTGGTGGTTTTGTTTTTTGGGTTTTTTTTGTAGTCATCAGAGCTAGAATCTCAGATTTTAAACGAAAGCCTCTGTCTCCCATGGGACTTGAAGGAAGCTACTCAATATTGAGGGATGCAGGTAAACCTGTCAGCTGGCAACACAGAGTAGAGATATTCTGTGTAGATACTGTGGGGCATATCACCAAAACTGATGGAATCAGAAAACAGCCTTATTCCTTAGAAGAAAATATTTTAAAGAAAGCTATAAGAAAGGTCAGGTTTATTATAGTGCTTTGACTGGTTTTGGATGCTTTGTAAAACCAATTTATGATACCACAGAATAACTGATATTGAGAAAAATAAACTGAATAGCAGAAAACATCAGCATCTGTATTATAACAGAATTGCACCTCTCCTGTGAAGGTAAGAAGTGCTTGCTCTGTTGTTGCTCACAGCATGATAAATCCTGTTTTGCTAGGCAAGATAAAAGGTAAGGTACATTTTCTTTTTCCTTTTTTTTTTTTTTTTTTTTTTTTTAATTCACAGCTGGTCAGTCTTCTTATCAGTGATAAGACTTCCAGAGCATAGTTGCACTCACCAAAGATGAAGCCACCCAGCTACAGGCTATTTTCATCATCAGTTCCTTTCAGGGGTTTGGCATGTAGCTTGAATTGCTTTTCTTAGCAAGGCATCTGCTGCATTTTTAAAAAACCTTCATTTTCCTGGAAAGAAAATGCTGTGGCAGCAATCTGCCAGCCTTCCTGGCACATGTGAAACTTTTATCAGCCAGCACACATAAGACTCCCATCAGGTACTGGAAGATGCACATATTTTTCCAGGTATGTTCTCAAGGGCAAACTGCACATGTCTTGTGATGGTGTGGGAAGAAGTATTTGGACTGTTATGCCCTAAGGATGATAAAACCGCTGTTTAAAGAATGTCTTGAGTAACAAGTTTTTACCACATCACAAAGCTTTATCCACCACTGGGCAATATACAGTGTTTTTTTATACACAAAGTCCATGACTCTCACTCTCTCCCCAGTCAAGGATTCATTTTAAGACTTGAGATTCAGGGTACTCTTGAATTTTTTCAGTAGGTTTCTGCAGTTTCTTATGTTACGTGATTCTCCAGGGTAGTGTGTTGGGGAGGAAAGCCATAGGCAAAACATAGGCAGGCTGTCAAACTCTTTTTAATCCTAGTCAGCAGAAGTAAACTAAGCCTTAGTGACTTTCATATTTGTGAGATACCTTCATTTTCCTGAGTCTTAGCTCATTGAGTAGATCAGTATTTTAATCCTGCTTTACCCACTACCACTTTCTCTCTTAAGTAATTGTTTAGAATGGGATTTAGTGAAAAGCAGATTAGGGAAATGACAAGGGCATAGAGAGCTGCCCGCCAGAAATAACGCACTGGTAGCTTGAATAATTGGCCAGTAGTAGCTATAGTGGGATGCATCTTATTGGGGTTAAGCTTCAATGCACTTGAGTTTCCCAGGTCCTTTCACAAAGAGTCATGGGGCACCAGTCTTTCAGTAGGAAGTGTTGATCTGTTTTAGTAGTTGTAGTTGCTTACATCACTCCCTGTTGCTTACATCACACCCTATTGCTTTGGGCACAAGCCCCGTGCAGGTGTCCTCGCATTGCACAGTGGATTGAGAAGAGGGCCACCCACCCTCCCTCTCCCCAGGCAAGGGTCTAACACAGCTTCCTAAACCTCCAAGGTGGTGGGCTATATTCACCCACGACATCATGTCAGATTTTGCACAGTAACAGGTTTGTCCTGTCTAAAAAATTCTTCAAGGTGACTCCCAAGAAAACAGTAGTTTTCAACTGTGCTGTGTGATTATAAACAGCTCTGGAGTCTGAATGTTAAGTGCAGGGAAAAAAAGGTAGGGCAATAAATACAGCTAGACAGCAGTAAGAAATCCTTTGAGAAAATACCTTTGTTTCCAACCCAACCTTAGTTTTCTAGACCAGCATGCCCATTTCATATCTTGAAAAAAGTCTTATGTGAGTAGAAGTTTGTTTGTCTTTGTTCTCAATGATTTTAGTTAGTTTAATTAAAGATATTACCTCCCTATTGGAATAAGCCACTGCAAAACCATGAAGATTTTTGTCAAATTCTAGAAAAATTAATTGATGAATTCCTTTATTTTCATCCAGCAGGAGTTAAACATGAATCAATTCTAAAACGCTATGTGCCAGATGACCTACCGTAAGTGAAGTAGTTGGAAAAACAATCCTGTGATGATGGTAAAGAGCCACAGAACAAGCTGCTGCTTTTAACACCAAGGAAGGACCTAAGCAATAGAAAGCACAAATGAGATTTTCAGCACACGCCTCTACCCAGCAAATTTATTTTTCCTTCAGATTCTCTATAGGAATCTTATTCAGAGGTTGCATCGCTCACCTTCTTGCTGGCTATTGCAAAAAAGGCAACGCTAAAAAGCACTGCAATAGACAGCGCAGGGTATGGCCAGACAACCTGGTGGGACCTGCTGAGGCACTGAAAACTGCTTTGTGATGTGGCCTCCCCACTTTGCAGTGAACAGTGGCACTAGTCTACTAGCTCCAGCCCTTGTATGCTGGAGAAGCAGGCTCAAAACCCAGATCAAGAACATACAGCACCAGCAAAAGGCAGGGGCAGCTGCTTGGTTAATATTTAAACATATATGCAGCTTTCAGCCCTTGACAACAGCTTCTCCAGCAACTACACAGAGAAGTCCTTAAATTCTGCCTGGGTAACTCCCAACTCCTGTTTCTTCTCTGGATATTTAAAACTCATTTGGCAGGTTTCCCTCCAACCTATTTGAGCAGGGCTCTTCATACTTGTGTTATTTTCTTTTCTGTTTGCTGCCAACATCCAGAAGTGATATCATCTCTTCTCCTCTTCCAGCAGATCCCTGAGTCTCCTCACCTCTTTTACAACTGCAATCTCTTCCTTCCCAGTTCCCCCAGACCTTTCATTCCCCCTTTGTCTTTCAGAGGCTCTAGAAATGGTCTTTTGTCACTGTGGAATCAACTTCTCAAACCCACAAATTCTTATCTTATTAACTCTCATTTCTTCCTCTACTTTTTTCTTTGGCATCACTGTAAACTAGCCTTAAGCCTTCATCTGCCACATCTTATACTCAGATTTCCTAAGTATCCCTATGTCTCCCAGGGAGACCTTTGCTCCCTCCCTCTGACATTTCCTGCCTATTGCCGATGTTCAGCCAAGGACCAGAGCACTGAACATCCATTGCCACTGGGAAGCCACACCAGCGTCATCGGCCTCCCTCCAAAACTGCAAAATTGCCTATCTAGACTTGACTGATGCCTTTGAGAACAGAGCAGACGAGTGGGAAGTAGATCCAGTCCTGCTTGTGTTTGGTTCTAGCTACTGCTTTTCTTCAGGCTCAGCTAGGCTGTTTTACCTTCCTGAATTGCTAATGGGAAAAGTGAAATGTTGTGGGGTGACAACTGAGATGTGAAAGTGAAATGCTTGTGGGTTGGCTTCTGAGGCACTTTTTTCCATCAGTCTTGGCCAAGTGGCACGTGCCATCAGACACCAGAAAATGCTGTTTTCTATGTATCACACATGTAGGGACGCTTAGAGACAAACCGCAAATGAACCCTCTTTGGATCGTGCTAGTAAAACAGTTGGGGTTTTTATCCTTCAGAAGTAGCACTTGACCACCTCCAGAAAGGTGGCTGATCACCTTTTGGGTACCTGAGATCAACCTCCTGTGAAAAATTTGAATAATATATCAAAGAACTAGATGAGACATGCACATATTTATGCATATAGATGTATAGTATATATGTAAATATATGAGTGTATATATATTATATTATCTTTAAAAATTCTCTTATCATTTTAAAATAGAAATAAGAGAAATAGGGATAGGAGAGATGAAATAATTTACTATCTTATTTGCAAGAATAAGAAAGCAGTAACTATGAAGACATAGAATATCCTGAAGGGAAAGAAGGAATAATAGACTGAGCAATGGCTGGAAATGAAACTGCAGGGAGTAACCTATTTTGTGAGGAAACTGCCTGTGTAATCTGCTTCACTTGGAAAAGAGTGTCAAGTCTCTGCTATTACATCCACTTACTAATAACCCATCTGTCAGTCTTCTAACTCAAGCAGTTCAGTGAAAGATGGTATCTTTACCACAGAAATAGTGTTAAAAGATAAGCTAGGTTTTAATATCTTAATGAAAATTTTTGTTTCCCATGAGAAAAATGAATTCCAGAGCCTAATCAAAAAGGTGAAACTCTGCATCCAGAAAGCAAGGAAACATTTAAATACCAAGAACACTTTCAAAAGAGCCAACATTTGGAAGAAGACATAGAAGGACATAGAAGATAAGAGAAGAGACACTTGTTCTTCAGTTACTAGAAATAAGTAAATTACTTTTGGGGGGCTTTGTAGTTGTTTTTTGACTCTTTTGCTCCTGCAATCTATTATCAAGACATTTACAGCTTATCTCAGACACCTTTTGTACCATGAGATATGCCTGTTCAATAATAATTTTCCAAATGCATCTGGTTCTGGTAGGTGTTCCCTGAACACTGAGCTGCCCCCATCTTAAGCCTACAAGTGCTTTCCCTTAATCATTCTTGAAAAACTTTGCTTTCCTAGAGGTGTAACACAACCTCCCTAGGGGAATTCTAGTGAGATTTTCTTGTGATGGTCCTTCATTCAGAGTTGTCTTTGTAAGGCATGAAGTCTGAAGACATCATTTTGTCTGAGTTTTTTTGAACTGTAAAATCATTCATGTTTGCATAAAAAATACTTGCAAAACTCTTCTCTCTAAGACATCTTTATCCAGCACTGAGCAAGCCAGCCAGCCAGAGTTCAGAACATGCAGCAACGCTCAGGAAAAGACCTCATCAAACAATGGACATAATGACAATTGCCATACCAGAAATTATACATTATACATTATATTACTGCCCATTTCCCACTTTTGAAAAGCCAATACTGGAAAGAAATAAAAAGCAGCTGTGGTAGGCCAGTCTCTGGAGCAGGTTCGTAACAGCTTTCCACAAAGGGCACAGAGCTATGAACGTTGCAAATATTTTTCATGAGATGGATCAGGTGGAGTTGTTTCAGCTTGCTCAGCCTACTAGCAGCTCTGGGAATTCCTGGATTTTTCCTTCAGGCTTGCGGTTCATCCTCAATCAGCTTGGAGAAGTTTTGATTGTGCAGGTGCATGGCCAGGTAGATACAAGCATGCGCTGCAGCTGTTTGCACAACATACTGCTGGTCTGCAGGGACTTCTGTGCAGGTGTGAACACCCTCCAGTCTGCAGGCAGCGCGGTCACATACAGCATCCTTGTCAGGCAACTTTCACACGCCTGTGTCTACAGCATGTAGTGCATGTAGTGACTTTTTGGCTGTTTCCAGCTTTGGACCACCCAGGCAGCTGGGACGCAAGTTCTGGATAAAGGTTCCTGTTTCTTTTAACATCAGGCAGCCTGGCAATAACTCTGTTGGTATCACCCCAGGAATTAGCAGGATACTGTGTTTTGCTGTTTCTTAGCACTTTTGGCATCTACAGCCACTGTCATTTTTTCCTGAGCATCAAATCTGTGTGAAACTCTGTCTTCTCTGCCACAAGATTGACTATTATGCTAAACTTCTATGATTCTTTCTCATTTCATTATGAAATGGGATGAGTTGATTGTAAGGTGCAGGGAAATACCATACAGCAATAATATGTTCTGCAGATTCACCTTCTCTTGTAAGCAGCATCTCAGAAGAGGATAACAAGATTCAACCAGGTAGGGTGTGACATGATTTTCATTCTTCAGTTATCGATTTAAAGAACAGCACAAAGTATCTCCAGACTCTGGAAGAGTACTGCTACAGGACTGAGCCAATCTCCCTCTATCCTTGGTTTATTTTCAGGCCTGATGCTGGTGGGATGTTTGAATCTTGTATTTCAGCTTGTCTGGTCACGAGCAGCTTTGGCAGTAAATGGAGCTGGTGGGCAGAAACCCTACAGCTCTGTGTTATTTTGCACCTGGTTTTCTTCACAGAGCCAGTGCATGTGCCAAAAGCCTGTAGTCTTATTTGCATTCAGTTCCCCACTTAGTGCTCAGTTACTAGTACTGTTTTATCCAGCCAGGAAAGTTGAAAAGGGGAATGCAGTATTGCCCTTAGCAATAATTCATATTATGAAGGTGGATTAATATCTGCCTTTACCCTCTCGTCATGCACTGTTCACAAGTGCAGGGTCGGTATGCAGTTCAACATGCATATAGAATATCTTAAAAAGCATTTCTAAGGCAGTTGTAAAAGACAGCAGTGGGCTGCAGTGACCTGACAACAATGGAGAATGTCTTTCCTACTTAGCAAATAAGAGCCACTGCCTTTCATAGATGATGCATCACATCCTATCCTCAGTAGCAAATTAAATACTGTGGATGCTAAGAGCTCTTCAAGACCACACACTGTGAAATGTTTGCATTTTCCATCAGTGCCACTTTTCTCTTTTACAAGACATTCAATTCCGCAAGAGTTTGCTCAGGTTTCTGGCAGAGATTACACAATATGATTTTTTTCTTTCTTTCTTTTTGTTTTCTTTTTTTGAGTGGTTTTATCCTCAATGAAACTGGGCAGGCTAGCTAAATCCAGCATGACAATCAGTGCTGAAAAGCATGTGATCACCATCAAAACAAAAAGTGCCTTTAAAGCACCACAATCTCCTTCACACTGGGTGAGGAGTTCAATGAAACCACATGACCGTAAAACTGAGGTAAGAATGGAAGGTTTCCAGTAGATTGCCCATATTTCCAGAAGAACAAGAAAAGATTATCAGGAAGAATATTTGTGAAAACCAACTGCTTTTGTAAAAAGTAATGAAATGGAAATAGATATTTCATACCCAGGAACAGACAAGACCAGGGATTTTAAGAAAACCATGAGGGGTGTGCTTTCTGCATTAGATTCATAGAAGTTAAAATGTTCATCTGGCCAGAATTCTGTATTTCCTAAATCATTCAACTTCACACAGTAGTGCCTGAAAGTTGAATAGATAATTTAAATTTGACTAAAAATTGTCTTCCAGAGATGTAATGATGATGAAAAATAACTGGTACCGACTTGGAAACAAGATACAGAGAATTTCTGTCAGGCTTTCTTAATCTCACTCTCTCAGGGAGTGTACCTCAATTCTATTTTTAATTTGTCCAGTTTCAGTGTTCAGACACAGGCTGTTGTTATGCCTTAGAATAAGGAGCTACATCAAACATAAATAGTATCCTTTTGCTGTGTATCTGCAGTGAAGGCAAGATGATTATACTGTGTTCAGCTTCCTTCTTGGGCTCTGCTTCCAGACACAACTCAAGATATGTATGCCCCTCACTGAGAGACATTTTTTCATTCCTCAGAAAATTTGTGCAGCTCTTCAGCAAATCTTCTCTTGATCCTGTACAACATATGCAGCAGTTCTGTACTCCACACCCAGCATCCTTAATACCATAAAAATACCCTAGTCCTTTTAACACCCTCGAGAATCACATTAGCGGTGTTTGTCACACTGTTAGACTGGCATTAACACTTTGTGGTTTGCTCAAAATCCTTTACAAAGTTACCATTTTCCAGTATCCCATTTTATATGCATACTGCAACACATTTTGTTTGTTACCAAGTCGAGCTCATGCTGCATTACCACCCCTTAATCTGTCATAATTTATCATACTGCCAGTCTTTGTGTCATCCACAGGTTTTACTGGCAGGGATTTTGTATCTATTTCCATCTTTAGTATAGGTATTAGATCGAGCCAGTACTGACTATCACCTACCGGTTTTACACAAAACCTATTCAGTTAATGATCTGCAGCATGAAACTCCAGGTCACATATGGGCATTTCTGAGTGTTGAATAATTACTCCCTGATTCTGCAAGACCAAAATCTGTTTGGGCATGAGGTTTAGTTTTAAGACAGTCATTTGTTTCTCTCTATAGCCAATGGAAAGAGAAATTAAGTTCCAGGTGCATCCTGCCATAAAATATACACTGTTAATATGTGGCCTGGATCTGCCTCTCTCATTGCACCTTGTCTGTAGCCGGAGCTTAGTGGACTAACTTAGATGACTAACCAATTATTGAATGGCTGAAATTAAGTAACATAACCCCAAACCTGTATGTTTCTGTAGTTACAGTAGAACAGAAACACCATCTTAAGGAGGCAACAGAAATACCACTGTAATCCCAAGTATAAATGTAGCGTGAACAGGAGGCTTGTGATTATCTTTGCATTTCCTCAGAGCATTGTGGCTGTGTACAGCAGGTCACTGAACCAGGTCCAGAAATGGGACAGCAAGGAGTACATAATCAAGAGACAAGCGATGGATGGGGAAATGGTGGCAGCGAGCTTATTCTTAGTATCGAGTCCAGTAAGAAAGTGGCTCAGCGTGTGTCTTGACATGGTCCATCTCTCTGCATAGTCAGGTCACACACCAGGAACATGATCCACTAAAGGGCAAGTTTAAGGTAAATTAACACGATGGACTTTATGAAAATTACATATGTGTTATGAACAACACCTTTTGATTCATAACCAAGACTAAAAGAACCGAAATAATCTTTACTGGAGCTGTTGCATATCCTTCCCTCTTGGGTGAAAAAAATTCAAAGGAAGCCAGAGGCTTCCTTTGTATCAATTGCATCAAGAGCTGTAGTAGGAGGAGAGTATTGAGTTGCTCGAAACAGATACTGCCTGGAAATCTAGAAAAATCAGGGCTTTTTATATGAATGCTTTCACCCTCTTTGACTGCTGGTACAGCTGACTGGGTGGCTGAGAGCTAGGATACTGTCCTTGGTCAGTCATTAGGCACCAGGTTTCATAAATACTGCAGCACTTGCCCAAAATTGTGGAGATGATGTGCCATATCATGGTGGGTTCACCCTGGCTGAACACCAGGTGCCCACCAAAGCCGCTCTATCACTCTCCCTGGCTCAGCTGCACAGGGGAGAGAAAATAAAACAAAAAGCTTGTGGGTCAAGACAAGGACAGAGAGAGATCACTCATCAATTACCATCACTGGCAAAACAGACTCAACTCAGGGAAATTAATTTAATTTATTACCAATCAAATCAGAGTAGGGTAATGAGAAATAAAACCAAATGTTAAAACACCTTCCCTCCACCCTTCCCTTCTTCCTGGGCACAATTTCACTCCTGAATTTCTCTACCTCCTACCCCCCAGCAGCACAGGGGGACGGGGAATGGGGGTTGGGGTCAGTTCATCACACCTTGTCTCTGCCGCTCCTTCCTCCTCAGGGGCAGGACTCCTCACACGCTTCCCCTGCTCCAACGTGGGGTCCCTCCCATGGGAGATGGTCCTCAATTAACTCCTCCAATATGGGTCCTTCCCATGGGCTTCAGTTCTTCATGAACTGCTCCAGCGTGGGTCCCTTCCATGGGGTGCAGTCCTGCCAGAAAACCTGCTCCAGCGTGGGCTCCTCTCTCCATGGGTCCACAGGTCCTGCCAGGAGCCTGCTCCAGTGTGGGCATCCCAGGGAGTCACAGCCTCTTTCGGGCACCCACCTGCTCCGGTGTGAGGTCCTCCCTGGGCTGCAGGTGGATATCTGCTCCACCGTGGACCTCCATGGGCTGCAGGGGGACAGTCTGCCTCACCAGGGTCTTCCCCACGGGCTGCAGGGGAATCTCTGCTCCCCTTCCTTCGTCACTGACCTGGGGGTCCGCAGGGTTGTTTCTCTCACATGTTCTCACTCCTCTCTCTGGCTGCCGTTTCTGTTCCACAGCAACTTTTCCTCCTTCTTAACTCTGTTGTCCCAGAGGTGCTCCCACTATCGCTGATGGGCTCGGCCTTGGCCGGCGGTGGGTCCATCTTAGAGCCGGCTGGTATGGGCTCTGTCAGACACAGGGGAAGCATCCAGCAGCTTCCCACAGAAGCCACCGCTGTAGCCCGCCCCCCAAAACTTTGCCATGCAAACCCAATACACATATTTAAGATGCTAGTACAGGTACAACAGCTTAGATGTCATGATACCTGCTCCTTGCTGTTAGCCTATGCAGAAAACTAGGATCCAATGGCAGTGGACTGTAGCTAGCCTGAGCTACTCATTGCTCTCTTGAAGCTGGACACCTTTGTAGCAGTCTACTCGTATCCTCTTTGGGAGGCTAGGATTTCTCATCTTTCACAAAGGTCTGTGGAGAATTGTTGACTGCACTTCCCATTTCTTCTTAGCACATTACTGATAACTAGAGAAATGCTTTGAATTCAGTGAATCTGGATGAGCTCATGGGCTCCAAAGTTGAAACAGCTCTGCAGAGCAACATGTTTTAAATTGGAAGATCACAAAGGGAAAGTTGGACCAAATACATGTGATAAATGACACATTTTCAGAATGAAAGCTGATGGCAACACCCTGGGAAGTGAGTCATGCTTTGCTCCTTTCTCCTTCCTTTTCCTACTTCACACCATGATCCCATTGGTTTCCCAAGAAACTTCCTTGTCTTGTTTTATTTTTAATGGCTGTGGGCAAGGAGAAAGAAATTTTTGGGGGAAAAAAAGTAAAATAATATCCCCAAATGTAAATCTGAGGATAAAAAGTGATGAAAGGCACTTAAAACACATTTCATAGGAAATTAATTTAAGAAAACACTTAACATATTCTCTGATTCCAGTATGTGAAATCAGATAACTAAAGATTAGTATTATATGTACAGAAATAATTTGGGACATGAGGGGAAAAAAGATTCTGCTACATTGAATTTAGTTCCTATCAGAAGAAGACCTGGTGGTAGGACAGAAGGTTTTTTATGATCCCAGACAAAAGCCATATTAACACTTCTTGCTGCAGTGGGACAAGGAACACAACAAAAAGTAACAGCTAGTTATTTCAAGAAAGAAAATCTGACCAAGTCTGTCAGCTGAGCAAAACACGCACTCTACTCTTTTTAGTTTGTTAACATAATCTAATAGATATCTCATTAAACCAATTGAGATTGGTAGTTAAAAACAATTAGCAGAGAAACTTAATTCATTTTGCACAGATCTGCCTATCAGGTGGGAAAATACTGTCAGGGAATTACTGTCAAGCAAGTTCACATTTTTTATAGCATTTTATTATTTGCTGCCTGGAAAATTCAGCCAAGGATTCATGCACTGCGATGCTAACCTTTGCATTACCAAGTATGCGGTCATCCAGTCAAATTTCCATGTGTTGGTCTGCAGTGGGTTGACACCAGCCAGCAATGAAGCACCATACAGGCTGCTACAAAAATTAAGTCCATCCCAGCTAGACCCAGTCAGACCCAGTACAACAGACCTCTATACATTTACTGGAAAGAGTTAGGTACCTAGGAAAGAAATCCCAAATATTAAACCTCCTACTCTTGCCAAAGGAAGTGGCAGCATATTTTCTGCCAATTTGAAGGCTATTTTTCAACTCAGCAGAAGAATATTATCAGCTTTGGTTAAGAAATAAAATAAAGGCAGGAGAATTTTAAAACCAACATTCTTCTATGTAGGGATATTTATTCTTTCCCAATATTATATAAAATTATTACAGTCAGGATTTACAATCTTTGCAATAATTTTTTTTTAAAAAAGGAAGAAAGTAAAATTCTTGATTTAAAGATTACATTGCTGAGATTATTTCATCTACTGTACTTTATTAGTTCCCCAATGCTTACAAGGATACAAAGCAGCAGTTACTTAGGGCCAAGATGTCATCTGGATATTAGAACTACAAAGACAAAGATGACTTTGAAGATCAAGGAACGATGCATGGCTTTGTGTCTTGGACATAGAAGATTGAATGCTGACCAGTGTTTCAAAGTATGGTTGGAAAATTACAACTGACGTTCTACAAATCATCTAAATTCTAATTCAGGAGAAAAGTACTAATTACTAGAGACAGGGGCAACCATAATTTTATAATCCCTCAACTGCTCAAGTTCAGTTAATGCAAATGGATAAAAATCTTGCGTGCATCCTCTCTCACCATCGTTGTTATCATGTAGAATGTATCTGACCTAAGTTTTGACATGAAAATACAGAGCTTCATGTAGGAGCACTCTTGCTCGTTTTTACAAGATATTGATACTGTTTACAAAATTATTCTTCTAGCATAGGAGATGACCTTAAAATGAGAGCATTTGTACCCTGTAATTTACCATTGGACCTCTGTCGAGCATGAAGCAGAATCCAAAGTGACTTGCTTTGATATAGATACCCATTTTCTAGACAGCCATATTTATTCAGGACAGTCCCATCCAGGGTATCAGCCAAGCCATAGTAGCCAGAAAATATGAAATTATTCAGCTTGCCTTAACCAACAGTTAGAGAGTTAAACCCTGTATTTCACGTAGGCTGGGGCCACAAGGACGTAGTCCAAGTACAGATTGCTCTCTTGGTGGCCACAGAACAGCTGGTGAATTACCCTTACTGCAGCTCAGCAAATTACAACCTTATGCTGAATTAAAGTTACCTGCCTTTAATTATCACAACTGAAGTTGAAGATCCAAGCCAACAACACCTTCTGGTTTACACGTACACGCTACTACTCTGAGACTGGGATGTGGAGAGATAGATGACTTACAGTGACATTTATTTCACTGTTTTGAAAAAATGGATTACTTAAAAATTCTATATGCTCTTAGGGATTGAGTTTGGAGTTTAATTTGTGATAATAACAATCTTCTATATATGCTGGTTTATTGCGGCAGTATCACAATGCAGAGTTTCCAGTAAGAATGTTAAACACGTGCAAATAGCTCACCTCTTCCAGATGCCAGAAACTAAACACCGCTTTGAAGTAAATCCCAAGATAATCCCTGAAAATTGTTGTGTTATAAAATGTAAGGACTAATAAATTTTTTCCTTGTGCTTTAGGAATAGCTCTTTCAAGAAATGGAAAGAGGGATGGGCAATAGTCCCTATAGCTGTAAACACTTACCTTCTACCACATACCTGCTTCATTCCTCACTGAGCTGGACAAGTCTGGGACCTTCCTTTTACTCTCATGGCCGCAGAAACCTAACCTGATTTCCAGGTTTTCCTGAGAAGGGAAGTTGCTGCTTCCTCACTTATAGTGAAAGAATGCTATATGAGCCAGGAAAAGGAGTAAAGCTATTTGATTTGAAAGGAATTTTTATACCAAATTAGTAAAAGGCTTAACTTTACCATCCCGTTCAGTAAAAAAGAGAATGTTCATGAGCTTTTCCTTGCCTTTTTCGACCTATACATGTTCATCAAAGTAGGTTCCCTATTTGGTAGGCTTGTAGGGGGGAGAAAAAAATAACAGTACTGGAAAGGGAGATTTGAATAGCTGGGCTTCAGGAAAGGCAGTGAAGTCAAAGGCTCCCAAAGTGCAGGGGCTTGAGTTTGGAGAGTAGGAAGTGTAAGCAACTTTAAGAAGTATAAGCAACTTTATAGCATGAAGAGTTATTAAGACACTCAGAAAGGAATAAATAGAGCAACGATTCTCTCCTGTTTTGCCTTTGCCTTTTCACAAACTTGAATGACAGAGGATTTAGCTCAGTTTTCAGCAGTCTCACTAAAGTAGCTATTTGGAGTCAGTGCCTGCCTTTCCATTCATCTCGATGGCAATAACAAGCCCTAATTTAAGAGGAGGAGAGGCGCTTTCCTCTCCAAGCAATGTCACTCTGGTTCTTGGCAGTGCTGGCCCTCTTGTTCACATTATAAAGCAGGTCACAGAAGATCACGGACAGATAGATCTCAAGCTTACCAGCTGCTCTTTTTTCAAAAGAGAAAGGTTTTGTCTGTCTGCTTGGCATGGAAGGGAAAGAAAAGGAGAATAGAGATCATCTTGTGTATTTTCTTCTTTCCAAAGAGGCTCATTACTTGTGTAGCTTGATATGGAGCAGAACGTAAGCAAGTTTCAAAGTGTGAGGGACATGCTTTTTGCAGAAGTTGTGTTAGGTATTAATTTAGCCCAGGTTGCCCAAGCACAGACCACCCTCAGGCCTAAAAGCAGATTGAGAATTTGGCCATCCAGCCAATAAGCTAAAACCACAGAGACTTAAGTCATTCTGACTTTGGATAATAGTAATCCAAATAATACAACTAACAGATTCAGTTCAAGCATCAGAATTAATGATGTCTCTCAATGTGCAACATAGCTTTTCCTCTTCAGAGATGTTACTTTTAACAATACAATCAAATTTGAAGATAAAAGGAAAGGAGAGACAGCAGGCAGATCAGCTTGCCTCTGAAATTCACAGAGAAATCTGAGATTGAAGTATTCTAGTTGCACTTGACACTCTCCCAGAATTAACAGGAAAGTTGCCATTTCAGTATGAAGACTAAATTACGTAGTTGGTATCAGCTCTTGGTTGTTGTTACGCCAGAGCAGTCAATAAGGTGTTTCCACAGATTATTTGGGTCATACAAGCAATATTCAATTTTCAGATTTCAGCTGGCTGACATCACTGCAGCCTCAAGCAACTAAAAGTCATTCTCTATCTTTACATGTAAAGCAGACCTTTAACCTCAGCTCCTGGATTTATCTGGTGTATGTGCTTGCAGACCTAAACTTCATTTATCTCCAAGATACAAAGTTAAATGATCTTTTTAGAATTAAATTGTTCTTTTAGTATGCAATGTTAATAATCCTGCATTTACCTTCATAATAGAAATATGAGTACAAGTAGAAACTAATCAGGATGGTGTTAATTATAGAACTTTAAAATAATGCTCTGCTAACCTAAATATTGATATATTTAGCACTCTGATTTTTGTCACGTACACCAGAAGGTGAGGAATCTTCCAAAATTCTAAGTAAGTAGACATGAATCCAAAGGCCACCACTTCTGACTTCTTCAGATTGATTATGAATGTAGAAATTCTAATCTAGATTCCACACTAGGCCAAGTGTGTATGAAAGATACAGGTCCCCTCTGGACAAGACTTATCTTACAGCCTTTATACTCATCCCAATAACTTTGAGACATGATAGACACAACTTCCAAAGAACACTGAACAACAATTTCATCAAATGCCAGTGAGGATATGGGGTTCTGCTGTTCTGCTGTTCTGCTTTGATCCTAGAACATGCTACATTATTGGCTCCTAGACAGAAAGGGTCTTCTTTTAAACAGCTACCATACTCAGGTTCTGTACCAGTAAATGTTCAGGAAATGCATGGGTAATTTGCACTACCAGTTGAGAAAGCAGTCTCCAAAATTTTCTGCTTCACAGAGCAGAAGATGCTATGCAGCTAGATTAGATAATATTAGGCACATAGTGTTTTTGTGGCACCAACAGTCTCCATGAGTTGTTTGGTTATAGACAGCCATGCTCACCCAAGAATGAGCCAATATGTTGTCCTGGACTAGTCTAGATTTAGTTTTAGCTAAGCACTTCCAAGCACTTGCTAGATGTGTCTCACTGCTTACCCTATAGGGTCCGAGAGATTGTAGGAGTTTTGCTAGTCATGTCAGTACACTCTGTGAGATCCAGTAGCTTCAGTACTGTCCCAGATTGCACACCTTCTGCCTAGCAGCAGGTGGTGTAAGTGTGATCATTATCCTACTAGAGTTACTTGCAAGAACTGGCAAATAAGCCTCTCTACCCCAAAGAAATCTTGATTCTCCAACATTGTGGTTGCAGCCAAGTTCTTTTATTGCTAATGGGAACAAATGCTTAACACTGTGTTGCATCTGAGAAGTTAGCTGCTAGGCAAGACAAGAAGAATTTCAGGTTGTTTCTACTTCAGAAAATGTCTATCTAGGGGATGAGATAGGAAAAATGATCTTGCAGCCTTTCTAAAGACAAAAAGAGTTCAGCCTAAGTAGACACTGTGGTAATCAAGGAACCACATTATATAATCTAATAGATTTATAGCTAGAAATCTCAGACTACGTCTATACCATTGTATGAAACAACTTCAGCATTGCTATTGCTCCAGATATTTCCTTTGGCACTAAATTCAGCAAATTAATTGCTTTGTATGGTTGCAAGTTCTAATAAGCAAAATAACTGGCAGATTAGTTACAGGGATACTTTCAATACACTTGCAAGAGCTTTGCTGATTGTTTTTAGAAAAAATATGATTGCATATCTCAGGTATAACCAAACCAGTTCACAAGAGCAAGTTCTGATGCTACAGGGAGCAGTGCCTCATCGGTTCTCATGCAGATAATGTTATACTGCATTCCTAAGGAGATATAGAATGATACACTGAAACTCATGAATAACTATTGGCAGTTAGGATTAGCGATCCAGACTCCTCTTCCTTGCAAATCTATGCAGAACTGTACCTGTATGAACTGAATTACCGAGCACTTTCCCATGATGACTTACAAACTTGTCCTGGTTTCAGCTGGGATAGAGTTAACTGTCTTCCTAGTAGCTGGTACAGTGCTATGTTTTGAGTTCAGTATGCGAAGAATGTTGATAACACTGATGTTTTCAGTTGTTGCTAAGTCACGCTTAGTCTAAAGTCAAGGATTTTTCAGCTTCTGATGCTCAGCCAGCAAGAAGGCTGGAGGGGCACGAGAAGTTGGCACAGGACACAGCCAGGGCACCTGACCCAAACTGGCCAACGGTGTATTCCATACCATGGGATGTCCCATCTAGTATAGGAACTGGGGAGTGGGGACAGGGAATCACCGCTCGGGGACTGGCTGGGTGTTGATCGGCGGGTGGTGAGCAATTGTCCTGCGCATCATTTGTACATTCCAATCCTTTTATTATTACTGTTGTCATTTTATTAGTGTTATCATTATCGTTCTTAGTTTCTTCTTTTCTGTTCTATTAAACCATTCTTATCTCAACCCAGGAGTTTTACTTCTTTTTCCCGATTTTCTCCCCCATCCCACTGGGTGGGGGGGAAGTGACTGAGTGGCTGTGTGATGCTTAGTTGCTGGCTGGGGTTAAACCACAACAAAACTCCAGAAGGATCTTGGTCTTCTTAACAATTACACTTGGCCCATTAGATTAGAGCTCTGTGGCTGTCTAGTGCTTCTGTAGTTTCTTAAAAACTCACAGTGAGCCTTGAAAAGCTTTCCTGCATTGTGTATCATATTAACAGCATATGTTTAATTCAGCAATATTTGATGACATTCTATTACCATTTCAGGCATCAGGTATGGATTTAAAACACCACACTCACCACAGTGAGACTCCTTTCTGCAAGCTTATTTTCACAGCATCTACATCCACCATCATAGTTACTCATACCGCATTGTTCACTGCTGCAGTGTGTGGAATCGGCCCAGACATGCAAGCAGCTCATTCAAGGCACAGTGGTCCACTTCAGCATCAAGTCCTTCATGGCTTGAAAATGCCGCTTTCCCTATAGATGGAAAGTCCTCACAGACAGCTGGCCTTAGCATGGCCAAGATTTTGCACTTTCCCATGACAGAGTTTGAAAACATCTTAATGACCTGTAACTCTTAAAATCTATCTGAAATAGGATTATGTGTATCAAAGTGATCCTTTGAGCCCTTCTGTCAACTCATTCCACAAAAAAAGAGAACCAAGGTAACAGCAGGTAGGGATTTGAACCAGAACTAATTACTGCTCCTTTTTGTCTTGTCATTAACTACCTTGCTAGTTAATGGAAGTGGGTTCAGTGGTCTCTGACTGCTAATGTCTTTCCATTTCACAAGCCCATCTTCCTGTAGGAAGGAATGTGAATGGACCAGTGTTTTGACTTGATGAGCACCTTAAACATCACCCTAAAAAGAGGTTTATTTAGAACTAATTTTAAAGACTTCATGTATGAATCTTAATTCATCATCTTTCTTTACTCCAGTAAAGTACTCCCTCTTCATAAGTGTCAGTCTATGACAGACATTTCCATACATGAGATCAAGACATGGTACCAGAAGAATGCAAATTTAAGCTGTTGCAGTACATAATAACCTGTTAGCTGGAAAAGCAAATGCTAGATCAAAAAAACCCAGATACTTAATACTTAAGCTGAAGTCTGGGAGGAAGAAATCTCAATGCCAATGTAAATGGGAAACTTTCCTTATTCAACGTATGAAGAAGTGTAGGTCCTAAAGAGAAGGATCACCACTACCCACCACGCTAAGGGAAGAAATGCCCATGCCAGCTCAGCAGGTGAGAAGCAGCAGCTCTCTGAATTCCCTCTCTGTGTGTGGGAACCTCCATGAAGCTTTACCAGCCATGAACATGCTTTTGCTCCATGCAGATGCAGACAACTGTCTCACTAATAGAAAAGTAACCAAAACAGCTGAACAAAACTTCCCTCTCTCCCACTGTCAGAGTATCAGGAGACATAGCTTCAGTAGCCTCTTCAGCCTGAGGGAATTCAAACCTGCGTACCCCACTTCCCACTGGCACACCCGAAGTACCAGCCTTTCTGGGCAAGAGGCACTCTACTCTTCCCACTGAAAATGGGCCCTGGGCAGCCCCGCACACAAGTTGAATATATAAATACTAGACTAATTCTAGGAAAAAGGGATGTGTTTATGTTTTTCCCTCTTAGCTTAACCAGTGGTCTACTAGTTAACCAGGGCCTAGTTTTCCAAAATTAAAGTGACATGTGAAATACCAGTCACCTTGGTCAAAAGTTTTCATACATGGGCCTGAAAGTTATTTACAACTACTTTGATGCTATGTTTTCTGAGAACCTCTGCCCTTGGTATTAAAAGTTCAAAACATTTTATAGAATATAGGTGGAAAACTGAAAAATCAGATAAACACAACACTTCTGTAATAGGCTTTGCAGGAGGCTGAGGCAAAGAGACATCAGGCTTCAGGTTCATGTCCTTAAGGATAGGGAACTGAAGAGAGCTGCAAGGAAACATAGCTTTTTCTGGGTATACACCAAACACAGTTTATTCACCCCAGAAAGCCCGGCAACACCTTATCGTGTATTTTGTTACAAGCAAATGTTTATAGGCTAAAAAAGTCATAGGCAATAAATGAAAACTGGATGAACAACAGTGCAACACAAATAGTAACCTATTTGCTTCTACCAAGCCCATTTCTGTACAACAGAACTGTGCCAGGTATTTGTGAAACAACTAGTATCCCTGGCTCAAGATCTGTGACCCAGGGACTTGTTCTCAACAGTCAAAAGCAGCATTTCTGCTGTTCACTTCTTCTGTTCTTGATGCTGATGATTGTATTCATGCCACTTATATACGCAGGGGAAGAACCTGAGGTGCTACAGCTGCAGGGGGCTTCTTCACATAAGCTTTATATACACCAAGGAGGGCACAGTCGTGCCTTAATTGTGGTGAGCATTTTGAAGGATCAATAAGCCAGGCAGTAAATTATAAATGACAGAAGGGATTTTCAAATACTTCAATATAATTCCAGCAAGTTACTATTAGCTTACCAGAAGTTCATGTTAACAAAACAAATGCGGAAAGTACTGTTAGAAGAGGGATATGTACAAACTAAAGCTATATCAGATCATAAAAGCAATTAAATTATGTTCAGCTTAAATAATTTGGCAGCAAGACTAAAATAATATGAGAGAATGAAGAAGCCATACCTGCAGGGGCTGAGGAAGAAATGGCATGTGCTAAGGCAGCATAAACTGCTGTACTCTCATGATGGAGCAAACACCACACCAAGTGTTTGCAACAACCCACCCAAAGAGGAATGGCAGAACTCAGAGTAGCTTAAAGAAACATCAGAAGCTCTGAAACAAATAAAGGCGGCCAAGATAGCTGGCCCTTGCTGTAGGGAAAAGGAGGCAGCAATGCCTCTGCAAATGGCCTTGAGTGCTTCAGGCCTTCTAGTCAGCAGCTCAGAGGGACGCTGCGGCTCGAACTCCTGCATGGTGCTTCCACAAAGCAATGCCACACCAGCGTTTCGATAGCTAGCATGCAAATACAAATAGCTGATGTTAGTGTGGTACAAGGCTTCTGCGTCTGTTTATTTCTTCACAATGTTCTAACAGCTCAAACCCAGCAGTTTGAGCAGTTACAAGCTGAAGTAGCACTTTGGTCTTTAACAGTTTAAGGAGTTTGGGAAGATGTTGAGATAAGTAGAAATGCCCTTTAAAGCACAAGGAAGGTAAATCAATGAAACAGCTACCGGTACTAAGCAGCAATGCATTTTATAGGCACTCCCCGATTGGAGATCTGAGTTTTTACGTGCCGAACGTAAGCAATGTTGACTTGTTTCTGGCAAGACAGCTGTCCAGAGTGGAAGGCCACGAGTGATAGATTGCTTTAAAAACCCTTTTTCATTTCTTTCCTCAGAGATCCTTTTGATTCCTAACCTACATTACCTGGTACAAGATGAGATGAAGCGAGACGGCTGTGGCAAGGTGCGTGGCTGGGCAGCAGCCGGTGGCGTCTGCAAAGCGGCTCCTTCTCCTTCCCTCCAGCTCCCAGCGCCCGGGGGCAGCAGCCAGCTGCGGAGCGCTGCCGAGAGCCGGGAGAGCTGCCAGCCTTCACACCCACCCGCTACTTGGCCATGCGTAGAGGGACGGAGGGGGCTGTTTTCAGTAAGTCTTCGTCTCTGAACTCAGGGCGTTCCATACTTGGATTTATTTTTTTTTGGCCTTCCTTTACATAGAGCATTAGGTCTTTGGATGCAGTCCAAATGCATCTGTAATAACAGATAGCTTTCTGGCAAATACAAGAGGAGATCTCTGAAGGTTTCAGAGCAAGCTGTCAGATTAAAGCATTGCTAGCAATAAACTGCAACATGCAGAGTGAAGAGATGCAGAAACAAGGATGGAAAAAACCCGTATGTTTACTCAAAGTGCAGGTTCAGCGAAGCTGAAGTGTTTTGTACAGGGTCTTTTTAGTCTTGTTGAAATATTTTTCTTGCACTTTGCTCTTTCTTTCGTGGAAAGATAAGTGAAATTCTGGGAATGTTCTAGCTTCACAAGAGAGCAACTGTTAAGAGAAGGGCAAGCACTTATAGGAATAGTTTAAATTTACAAGATATTACATGTTACCAAAATGCACTAGTCCATCATCTTTATTTGAAGATTCTTCATCAGCTTGCTAAAAAATATCTAGCAAGAAACAAACAAAAAACCCCAACCAGTGGAAGGATTCTAAATGCAGATCTTCATGGAAATAAGACTCAAGCCTGGCTCCGTGCAGGCAGTATTGTATGAGCTGTAGTAACAAGGCAGAACCAGAATCGAGTCCTGTTGAGCAGTCCCAAAGAAGATGTAAGCAACAGTCTTATTGCTTTGATCAGATGGATGCGTCGAGAGATGGTTTCAGCTGGATGATCTTGGATAGTTCAGGAGAGCATCTGGGGAAGGACTACAAAAGGATTTTTCAGAAAGTTATTAGCAAGTCTTTAAAGGGCTAGAAGAAACCCAAAAGTGCTTTGGGAAACAGGTTGTTTTCTTCATTTGCAAGTCTGCTGCAATACCTAAATCTAGAGAGAAGTTTAGGGTTAAAGAAGTAAGAAAAGAAATGCACCTTTTCTTTTTCTTTTTTTTTTTTTTGAGGGGGGTGGGGTGGGGAGAAGGGGGTGGGGAGGACAGGCAGGATTTATGTGCTCTGGGGCAAGTCCAGGGAAATGAAATCCACAGACAAGTCAAAGTGGGACTCAGAAAAAGGCCAGCTTTCATTGTACACTCTCAAAAGGAAATGCCCTGATGTTAGATGCAAGACTTGTACAATACATGAAAAAAGCCTGACAGATTTGAGCATCCGCAACTTTAGACAACTTTAAACTTGATCTTTGGACAAGGGAAATTGGTAGGTAGTTAGAAATATGAAACATCTGCAGTGCCTATGTTATAGCCAGCAAAACACGATCTTCTCTCATACTAACCTTCAGAAGTCATTAACTTAGATTTATCATTAATCTCACTATAGCATTTGCTGAATACAGCATATCTGAGGCAGAGCTCTGACATTTTGAATGTTCTTACACAGAAATGCCCACATTATGTTCTGGAAGCCTATCGCCTGCATGCGTGTAGGAGATAGCGTACCTGCATTTCTTCTAATTGCAATGAAAAGAAAACTGGTTTCCAAATACTTCTCCTTCCCTACTTTTCTGATATTCCTTTTAACTCACTCCCGGCAACTCATAGCATTGCTTGATGGGATTCATACTGCCGACTGACTTGCTCCGGGAATGAGGGAACACATACATATTAGAGCAGCGTATGAGAAGCCAGTGTTTTCCTCAGGAATAGCAGTCACCTGGCATGAGCCACAAATGTTTGAGACCACACATTACTGCCATGCCACTTGCTGAGAAAAGCCAGAATCTCAGCTATCAACACTACTCTTATGAGAATCCAGCGAAGGCAAGGGTCCAGAGTCTTGACTTTCCCTCCAGCCATTTCTGCTTTTTTTCTTCATCTTTAAAGCAAGTTCAGAAAATGTAATCATGTGTATTTTAACTGCATGTTAATGGTGTCAACCACCAGGTTTTGGTTTGGGCTTGATCTTACTATGCCTTGGAATTAAGGGATTTCATTTCTGCTCTTAGCATTACCACAAACTTAGCTTAGTGTTTCAGAAACACCCTTTAGATGTTTCAGTTTTCACAGTCCTGCTTTCAGATACTGGAAATCTATTTAAGTGTGTGGAGTACTCACAGATTGGGCTAAAGTCCAGGAGGAAATACAAGAACCCAGAATCACTAAAAGTAAAAATCAAGTGCTGAGGCCCACCAGCCTGAGGTCTCCAGATATCATAGCCCAGCAATGTAACTGGATAGAGTGGTGCTGCTAGCCACTCAAGGAAGCTACAGATTTGTTGCTGCTGCCAAAATTTGACTCCTTCAACAAAGTGACCATTTGCAACAGTACCCTTAATCCTGAGCAAGGCTTGAAGCCACAGCCATGAGTAGGGGAGTGTCAGTTTGCTGCTGGGGACTGTTCTGCTGAGCATAGGAAAAAGGACCTGCTCATGTCTCCTGCTCACCTCCTCCCACAGAAGAGAGAAAAAAACCCACTGAAAACCAATTGGCCTCTTGAACTTTCAAACCAGCTGAAGCTAGTATTTTGTAAAGTCGGTGCCTTATGTCATGAGTACTGAACCTTTAGTTATACCTTTTCCTGGCTAAGCAGAAGTTTAAGGCAATTCACCTGTCTCAAACACTAATCAGAAGTGAAAGTAGCAAGCTGGTGGGCAGAGATGGGCATCCTTTTACCTGTTCCTGTCTGCTCTCCAGTATTAGCTCACCCTTCTTGAAGTTACCCTGGGGCCTTAGAACAGATTGCCACTCCAGTATCCAGCCAGACAAGTATTAAGAAAACTTTTTGCTCAGTCTAAGTTGCAGCAGTACCAATGAGAGTGACATCGTCCCTCCTTCCTGGCATGAGAGATGCTATAGCCCATCTTCTCAATGGATATTACTGTGCCTAAACAGGAAGATTGCAGCAAAACCATGGTTCCTTTCCTGCTTAAGGGAAAATCCCTATTTTTAATAACTTTACCAAGAATATGTATTTTTTTCTTACTATGGACATTGCCATCTGTGCCACTAATAACCCCACAAAGAAGCCACATTCCTTTTAAGAAAGTTTTCATCAGAAGTCATTGTCAACAGGCTAATAGTCTGCTATGGCATTAGGTGTGGAATTGAGCACAAATGTCTTTTTACCTTTTCATCCCAGTTTCTGATTCAAAGAGTAGTAGAACTATGGAGACAACTGTGTAAGCCAAATACACTGCTGCTCTTTGGTAGTCACCAGTTCAATAACTATAGCAGTTGAAGGAATTGTACACTGTTGCCCTTCTGGGACAAAGAGGAACTGGAGAAAGACGCCTTTATTTAACCAGAGTGTTGCTAATAGTCATAACTGTGATTTGGTAATTCATGTTCTCACATTTGAGGGTAAGCTGTATTTTTACTTTGACAAAAGTACCAGGAAAGCTTTGGCACAGACCTCAGTTAAAAGCTGTCCTCAGTAACAGATCTCAACTACAGGAATAAGCATCTTCTTTCTCACATACTCTAGTGGAAGCAGCATTATTCCTCCTGCACGCCCAAAAGAGTCAAAGGGAGGTTACTATTGTTGTCATTTTTGTAAAAAGCTGTTTATCTCAAGTAGATGTCCACCGCTGGTCTGAATCCCAGAGCACAAGTTAACCCAGCATCACCACCTTCCCATCCACCGATCTCCCCTGCACAGCTGCTGCTTTGCTATTCCATTTCTGCACCTCCTGCAGCAGGAACCATCCTTGAAGGTCACAGCACCCCAAAACCACACTGCAGATGTGTATCATCATTGTTTACAGACTTCAGCTACATTAGTTCATATCAGGATTAAGAGACAGGGTTTCCCTCTGTGACTAATTTACTTTGCCAACATTTCCTCACTGTGCTGGACCCTCACCAGCTTTGCATCTTTGGTTTACCTCTTACCCGTGGTTTCTTTAAAATTCTACCTTATTTTCAAGGAGGTTTCTATACTTGCTGACAAGACAGTTCTGCAAGTGACACGAATCCCAGGTTTGCCCAAGCTTCCAGGCTCAGAAGCTTGACTGATTTCTTCACGACCATTAAGCACCTCAGTCTTTATCAGCAGGGCTGTATGACTTAAGGCTTTTGCCCCAGAGAGCAGGCAGGATTTGTATTAGATGATGTCAATGCCACAAGCTTATCTCTTGTCCCTGGAAGTCTGTCCCGAGGGAAAGGAGACCATCCGGAGGATACTTCCCAAGGAAGAGCCATGAGCCTGCTCCCAGATAGCTGCTTGCTTTGAAGTAAACAAGCCAGTCAACCCACAAGCTGGCTTTCTTCTTGCATTTTTGAGTCATCATGTTTGCAAGGCATCTACAAATGGCTCAGATTCACTTTAAATAGGTGCAAGTCATTGTCTGCCTAGGGAGGGTGTGCTTGTCTGCTCCAAACTGATTTGCATGGAACAGGTGTTTCACCTCTCTCCCAAAAAGCTCTTCCAGCAGCACAAGCGTTGCAGGCAGCTGTTAACACCAAAGGAAGGCCAATCGCCTCTCTCAGGCTATAGTTTTGAATATAAAAGTCCTGTTTCCCCTCCAAAGAAATGAACGCTAATTGTAGTAAGCCACACACAGACCAGTTCCCAAAAGGCAAGAAAAGTTAAGCGTAGGGAATGAGTTCACCAGATCACATCCTTTCTATCCAGGGTGCTACAGCAACCCTTACCTGATACTTTCAAGTACTCAGCATGTAATTACTGGATTTGAGTTTTCAGGTTCCTACAAACTGCTTGTATATGGTGCAGTGTTTCTCAAGCCAATAATCCTAAGTAAAAACCACCAACATTATGACAAAAACTTGAGGGGTCCTCAGAGGTTCCTTTTAAAGAGGACCTGAGCATGTGTTACTCAGAGAAAACCAGTCAGGAAAGGCATCAGCGACTTCAATAATTAGAATATTATTTTATTTATTTTGAAATTAGCACAAAGTCAGTAAATATGCAAAAACTCAAAAAAGAATAGACCAAGCCTAAGACTAGCTATTGGGGGTGGGGGGTGGGGGAGGGATAAATTCCGACAATCTGAAGTCTCAAAGGCACAAGAGGGTAACCAATTATACATATACAAACATAATCAGCCCTCACAGCAGCGCAGGCTGGGGACAGACTGGCTAGGGAGAAGCTCTGCAGAAAAGGCTGTCAGTGTCCTGGTGGGCAGTGAGGTGAGACCGGGCAGCAGAAAGGCCAAAAACATCCTGGGCTGTATGAACAGGAACACGGCCAGTAGGTTGGCGGATGTGATTATTCCCCTTTCCTCAGCACTTGTTAGGCTGTATCCAGAGTACTGCATCCAGTTTTGGAGTGAGTTCAGCAGAGGGCCCCCTAGGATGCTCAGAGGGCTGGAGCACTTGCCCTGTGAGGAGAGGCTGTGAGACTGGGGTGGTTTATCTTGGTAAAGAGATAGCTTTGGCAGTGCTTACAGCAGCCCCCGACACCTACGGGGAAGGGACCCAGGAGCTGGAGCCAGGCTTTTCGCAGCAGTGCGTGGTGGGAGGAGATGAGCTATGGGCAGAAGTTGAAAGAAGAGAGGTTCAGACAGGAGATAAGGAGACCCTTTTCCCCGGGGGGACAGGGCTGGGCAGGGGTGTGGGTTGCCCAGGGAGGCTGTGCCGGCTCCATCCGTGGAGGTTTCCAAGCCCTGACAGCGCACGGCCCTGAGCAGCCTGGTCGGCCTGAACGGGAGGCTGTGCTGGAGACTTCCTGACCTTCCTTTCCTTCTGAACTTCCCTGTGATCTTACAGTCCCATATAAATAATTTTTGTACAACATTGTTACTTACAAAGTCATCAAGTACGAAATAGGTGGATCAACATATTTGATGCCTAACAACCAGCAGAGTATTTCCAGGAAATCCACCTGAAGAGAATTGCAGGGGCTGGAGTCTGCACTTCCTAGCTGCTTTTTGCTGTTGGAATAGCATGCTACAGCCAAAAGGAAAGTCTAACAAATTGCCCAACTGCTTTCTGATACAGTTTTTGTGATCTGAGCTATGACAGGGCTTATGGGACCAGTCAAGGTGGACCTCATTACGTCAGGCCTGGACACACATTGCCTCAAGCAGATTACTACCTGAACAGCATGATCAGAAAACAAATGAAGTGTCCAGGGACCTTTGGTAGGTCGATACCAGAGCCTAGCTTTATGCCATAACTAGTGATAATGCTAGTCATTGGGACATAGGTCTTCAGAAAGCACAGGAGCAAAAGGGAGACAAATCATCTGGTTTGTTACTTTGCTTTTCACAGAGCCCTATATCCGTTCCCTGCCACTTAAAAGCAGAATACAGACCTATTGGTCAATTGATTCAGGTGGTGCAATGATAAGGAGATCCCAATCAAGGAAGAAGGTTTATTGCCTTACCCTTCTGCAGCCACCAGCACTCTCTCTTTCTGCCCCAAATCCACCTCTTCCTGTAATTCTGTGCCTCTCTGGAGAAAATCTCTGACTGCAGAGGTGCAGAAAGCAAACTAAATTATCCCAATGAGCCTTTCAGATCTTACAGTCTAGGACTTTACTATGTCCATTTGATAAGGCCAACTGAAATGGTATGGGAGAGAACATAATCCTCTGCGAGTTGAGCTTTCCTTTTTCTTCTGAAAGACAATAAGATTTAATTATTTGCCTTTAGGGTGAAGTGTTCTTGAATGACAAAAATAATTAAATAAAAACAAGAGAGTGATCTTTGTGCTAGTAAGGGCATATGAATAATAGCACTATGACCTACTGGCAAAGGAGGGGGGTAGGGGAGGAAGGAAAACACTGGGCACTTGGACTCCCTCTTCATTGGTCATCCTAGAGCATCATGTGGCCAAGGCTCCTTTTTAAAGATAACTCCTGATCTCCTGGAGCTCATACTATCCTCCCGTCCTGCATTTCTGCTTGATCCTGTGGAAGACTTCTCTCTAGCCTGACAAAATGTGTGACCAGTTTGTGGGCACCTGGAAGCTCCTTTCTAGTGAAAACTTTGAGGACTATATGAAAGAGCTGGGTGAGAATTGTTATCTGGAGTTGTTGTATCTGGGACAGGGAAGGAATGCTGACTTTGAACTTTATTCCTTACTTGCTGGTTATGCTGTTTACCAAGGGGGTTTTAGTCCAACTATTTTGATCAGATGGTCTTAAACTGGAGAACTTGGCTGTTTGAATTAGTGGTGTAAAATTCCTATAATGTAGAATAACTTTGATTGGGAGGAATAGTTTCAGGTAAGCCAAGTCTATGCGTGCCTACTTAGCAGTGTTATAAATGGAAGTAAAACATGTCACGGCAATATTTTGTGTGCATTAGCTTTTATCCTTGGACATACAAAACAGTGTAATGCTAGAATGCAGCGAGCTTCTCTATGTCTAAAAGCAATACAGCTAAACTTCTTTCTATTGCTACTGGACTAGGAGACCAATTAATTGTCACGGCTATTATAGTGAATGAAACTCTGTAGCTGCCTCCAGTGAGTATTAACAAAGAAAATTGCATGGGTTCATGCAGATACTTGCAAAAGATTTGAGGGATAACACTCTTCTCTAAAGGCGTAGACTTCTTGCTTAGAATTAAAATTGGGCTTTAAAAGGATTCCACATTCTTTTAGTGGGGTTGAGGTATGGGGTAACTTGGACTGATTGGATCAGTACATGCCAAAAAGCTAGGGGTTTATTTGGAGATTAGGGGTAAAATACTTCCTGAGATTTATGCAGCATTCAGACAGCTTTCAGTGAGACTCTTGCGCTCTTACTCTTTACCCCAGATTTTACTCAGGACATGATCATTGCCAGCTATTTCTTAATCATTTCCTTTTATTCACCCTAGCCACTGATAAATATAAAAAGTGCTTTCTTTTTTTTTTTTCTTGTTTGTTTGTTTGATTTTGTGGCTTAGAAACTGTCATGTATTTCTGTTTATTTACTTTTAGATACAGTTAGCATACAAGTTAGTGTACAAACCACTGCAGCTATTTCAAACAAGTGTATGTGCAAATATCTACTGCTAAAATCTTGTCTCAGTCTTCAAAATATTGCTTTTACTATTCTGGCAATGTCAGAGCAGAGAATTCCCTTTTGTCATCCCACCCAGCTTGGTCTATAACCATACCAAGCTAGTGAGATGTTAAAAAGAACCTCTGCAACATAGAATGAATAAAAAATTCAGAAAGTAATAGGGAAATCAGCACTGAAGTCTTTTTTTTTTTTTCCTCAACAAATAAGAGAAAAACATTGACTAAAGATAAAAATTTCATAGTGCCCTGTCTTATTTACAGGTGTGGGGTTTGCTACCAGGAAAATGGCTGGTGTGGCCAAGCCCAATGTAACTATTAGCATCAATGGTGATGTGATAACCATCAAAACAGAAAGTACCTTCAAAAATACAGAGATCTCTTTCAAGCTGGGTGAAGAGTTTGATGAGACCACAGCAGATGACAGAAAAACAAAGGTGAGTCCAAACCCACCACTTTACAAATACATGTCTCAAAAGTGATGTGGGAGCAGGAGGACGGAGTTGTGATTTTAACATCCAGTGTAGAAATGCTGCCTTCAAAGGTAAGAGTGCTACGGAGGCTTTGTGTGTCAGTGCTGTTTGGACATGGAGACAGTCTTCTCTTCAGCCCAGAGCACCCTGATGAAACAGCCACACTTTGCTTTTTTTTTTTTTCTTTGGTAGAACGTCATAACCCTAGACAATGGCATACTGAACCAGGTGCAGAAGTGGGACGGAAAAGAGACTATCATAAAGAGAAAAGTGGTGGATGGGAACCTGGTGGTGGTGAGTTCAGTTTTGCTACTTAATCACTGAATTCCTTGTACAGAATTCATGTTTGGCAGGTGTATTACATTGGATTCAAACACAGCGAGTGAAGGCATCTGAAAGGGCTCTGTGCACTTTGTGAGAAGTCTCTCCGAATGAGTCTGGAGTATATATTAAAACTGAAATGCCGTTAGACTTATGGAATGGTATGGAGGTGCCTGTTCTCCTTTCATAGCAAGACATGGTTAGGAAAGAGTAGGGAGAAAAAAACAACATCCCTGTGAGGGAAATTTTTACATATCAGAATCTTTAAGTCCTGAACAGTATAGAGGAAGCATTAGCAAAGCCCATGTTAAGTGCGTCTGCTCTGCGCTGATGCATAATGCTCCTGTTCATCTCCAGTAGAGACTCAACAGCCATCTGTGGGAACCGTGCTATGGATCACCCGCAACTGTGTCTATAATATGATGTTATAGCAAAAAAAAAGAAACCTGTATCCAACCTCTGTTGGTTGGTGTTATCTGGTCAGAGTGTATTGTGCTTGACTTGGTGCCAGTGAGGCCCACCTGCAGTATGGGGCTTCCCAGCACTGCTCTCCAGTTTTAGGAAAGACACTTTGAAGAATCTGGGAGGGGACTAAAACTGTGTTCATAAAAGGCAGCTGAGATTCCTGCATGCTACAAAACAATACACATACATGAAATTCCTGAAGTGTTCTGCCCTACCCTAGAGAAAAATAGTATGTCCATAACTTTAATATTTAAACTTCTTTGGATAAAGACCAGAGGAGAATAAATAGAAATAGTTTTAAAAAACAACTTCATTAAGAAAAATTGAACAAAACAGAGTTGGTCTAACAGAAAAATAGATGAGGACAGAGCCTAACATGCAGAGGCTGACACCAGCAGCTGCAAGTCTGAAAGCTGTGTAGGACTCTGTGTGTGGGTATGTGTGGGTATGTGTTGTGCACATGTGTGTGAAGAAGACAAGCCACAGCTGCAAAAGGTGAAAGGAAAAAAGGCTAATGCCCAGCTCCAGAGTCCAATCACCCTCGATAGAAGTCCTAGGACCCTTCTTTAGAGCTTTTTAAGAGGAGATTAGAAATCTCCTGGGTGTGGCTGAAGCAGTCCTTTAATGTTCTTTCAGTCCTGTGCTTGTATTTCAGACTTCTGTTTCTGAAGCTCTCGAACTTGAGTTTCACTGTTTTGGCAATTGGTTTTAGAGGAGCAGAAAAGCAAATATTTTCTTATACTAACTCCCAACAGATAAGTAATTCTCTACCTTCTGACTAACAAACATTTAGTGAGAGTTAAAAGCTGATTAAATTTGCCTTCCTTTCCAGGAATGCACCATGAATAATGTTACCTGCAAAAGAGTTTATGAAAAAGCATGAAGAAGCCATCTTCACACAGGACTAATGCTTAAAGCTAGAGAAAAACAACTTAACCAAAGGAGAAAAACTCCACAAATCTGTTTTAAAGAGAACTGTACTTTTTACAGATACATCCCGAAACAGTTACACACAGCTAGTCTAATTTGTTGTGGCTATTCAATAAAAAGTTCAGCTTTCTACAACCTGTGCTTGTGCTGGAGTTTGTCAGAAAGAGGTTTTGGGGGGTGCAACATGGGAAGGGGTGCTGTGTGGGAAAGTATCGTGTAAGAACTAGTACCACGCTTGGTAACTGACCCATCTCGCTGTGGAAAGAGGATCAGAGATGATCCAGTGAGTGACACTTGTTGTGTGACAGTGATAGATGTAGACCTGGACACAAAAACATCCTCTGGTGAGCACTGCATGTGGGCTACCCACTGCAAGGAGTCTGTGCACAGCAAGGGGAATAGCAGGGCTGCTTTTCTTGGCTATGAGCAAAGGGTGTTTTTCCTGGGGCAGGGAGGAGGGCAATTACTGCGGATGCCCAGCACTGGATTCCAAAGTAAGCAGGGAACCAGGCATCTCCTCCTTGCACAAATGCCGACAATTTTAAACCTGGGGATCATCTGAAGTGGCTTGATCTTGTCCTCTTCCACCTGAAGTGTGAAATTGCATCTGCTGCAGTTCTCAGATTATTTTGTTAATGTCCTTTAACATCTCTTTTTGTCCTAGATTAGACAAAAAGACTTGAATTAAGAATCATAGCTTAAAAAGTACTCTCAGGCTTACTAAAAGCCTGTAAAAGTTTGCTAGTGGTACAAACTTTATTTCCTATATGCATTTTCTGCTAGCTCATTAGGTTAGATCGGTCTTGGAAATGCGAGCCTCTCTAGATGCAAAGCCCTTTGAACACTATGGTTTTCAACACTTCTTATTCTTGAACTACCTTCTACTGTCCTTAAGCCTGGCTTCCTATTTCAAAACTTTGCGTGCATGAAAGGCCTGATTGCTACATCTGGGAGGACTCAAACTGAGGACAAAAAAAATTAGAAGTCCAGGGAAAACCTGGACAAGAAGAGTCTGAAAATGTGTGCAGTAACCACAAAACGGTGAAAGGAGCATATCTCAAGCTTTGCAATTAAGATCTGTGAACCAAATTCCACATATTCCTGACATTCCTGAGGTCAGCTGTCAGAGACAATGGTGCTGAGTCCCTACTGCCAGCAGCAGAGACCTCATACACTTGAACTTTCCTCTGCATGACTCAGACTGTTCCCAAGTTTCTGCACTATTAATACAACTGGAGAGGGGAAAATAAAGAGGACTTCTACACTCTGGATGAGCTAAGGGGTCATTTAAGAGCAGATCCAAAAGACTATCAGTAAATTCTGCAGAAAATCTTAAAAAAAACCATGGAAAAACAGCTCTCCTCTTTTTACCTTGGTTTCATTGGTTGTGAAATCTCATCAGCCTAAAGAACAGCAGTTGCATAGGGGAAGAAAGTATGCTTCAAAGTACCCCATATATACAATATTAAACCTACTTAGCAGTTAAAAAGAACCAAAATTATTTGCAGAAGCCAGGATAAAACTACAGTTTAGTAACAGAAAACCTACATGGGAGAGATGATCATAAGAAGTAGCAACATTGACTTAAATAAGCTATATATAGACTTTAAAAATCAGCCCATAGTTAAATGTATCCCATTGTCCACAGATATGGAAATACTATATTTCAGAGGTCAAATTTCCAATATTCCAATACACATACAGCAGCCTTTATTTTCCAGACTTCTTATATTCTTAATAAAGCCTGCAGTTACAATTGTAACATTCACAGCCTGGTTTTTCAGAGGCAGGTAATCTCCTCTGAAAGCACCACCATTTATTCTAGCACCCGGTGAATGAATTCAGACTTTGTGAATGAATCAATCCACTTAAAACTTCAACTTTCGGAAATTTCAGTAAAGTGACATTCTGTCTATAAACTTTAACAGGGCCAGCACTATAATGAAATATTAGTGATGCTTTTCTTGGAATATGAACATGTCTGAAATGTATTCTCTGAGGAAGGCCAAAATTTATTCTCTAAAAAAAGGCAGAAGCCTTGTGACTTCTTGAATAAATGGAGATAATTCCTCTCTGGCAAAAAAGGTGTGTGCTCTCAGACCTGGATGGAGGTGACAGCACACATTTCTAAGGGGTCAAAGCAGATCAGTGTCTTGTCCTTGCCTGTAGGGCAGCACAGGGCCCCTCTCTTTTCTGTAATGCTGAACTGTTCTCCAACAATCAGAAACCACCCCATAGCATTCCTCTCTGAAACAGGAGGATGTCACCAAACCCCTACAAACCCCGTGGGCAACACGTTTATCGCAGCAGGCACCACGAATGCTGAGTGGAGATCTTTGCCCGTTGTCAGCATATTCGCTCACTACTCCTTTACAGGTTTCTTGGATGACAAGAGGGAAAGGGGACTCACACCCACAGGTTTTTAGCAGCTCAGGAGAAAGATGAAGCAAGGCTTTTTCTGAGCTTTGACCTGTTATTTTTCTGGTTTTCTTTTAACTCTTTGTTTCCCCTGGAAGGAACTTGGAGTGCTTTTGCATCCTGGCCAGTCAAGCCCGGAGAGCGCCCAGCTCTGCAGTCTGCCCTGAGCTGCCACCCGTTCCCTCGGCCCCGGCAATCTTGCTCTGGTCGCATGGGATGCCCCAGCTAAGGAGACGAAAGGCTGTTTGCACCCTCCAGTGTAGCAACTGGGAAGAGGCGGAGTGGCCTCATGTTCGGAGTCGATCCCTCGGCTCCATAGCATCACTGTTAAAACATCCTTGGTGTCCTCACAGCGAGGCACTCATTTGGCCTCTGTTCTCTGCTTTTATCTCTGTTTTCTTCATCACTCTCCTAGGAATTTAATTTAGACTTTTTTTGGCACTGAATTTGCCCATATCATATTTCCTTTAAAGAAATTGCCATAAATTTATTTTCCATATTTCTTTAAACAGTTTCTTTACATTTTTCGCTATTTTTACCAGTTTTTACCTTTATCTCTAGTGCTGCTTCACAATCTCCAAGTGCATTGATTTCAAATCCTTTTTTTTATGGTTTTTTATCCTTTTTATGGTTTTACCCCAACCATAAGCAAAAAAGGGGAATCAAAGCTCCCTCTTATCACATGTAGTCACAATTCTTGACAATTTTTTTCCTTTAAACTTGAAGAAAAGATTGGTTTCCACAGATATTATTTCTACTGAGATATAATTCCCTGCTCTTCTTCTTTCTAGACTGTAAGTCCTTTAAATGAAAGTGCTGATTTTTCTTAGTGACAAAGAGATAGATGCTAGCAATGTCAACATTGTTTGAGACTGCTTAAGACTGGGGTTTTGTCTGTATAAATAATTCTCTGTCACTTTTGTTCTTAAGGTTACTGGTACTGCAGTATAGCTGTCCTATTCTGACTAATTTGCTCTTCTTCAATTTCTTTGGGCCTGATTTTACAACGTCCCAATCATCTTTTATTTCCCAAAGGCACCAGCTTTGTCTTGTTAAAGTGCCTTTATGTGGATAAGACAATTAAATGAAAGAACAAAGAATGCCTGAGGAGCAACGGTAGAATATTTTCATATTATTCCTTGAGAAATAATGGATAGTTTTATTTAGAAGGAGCTTTCTCATTTCCAGGGAATGGATAAAAGAGCTTTAGACACAATGTGATATAACGCATCTCTGCTTTAGAAGAGCTTTGTGTGGCCAACACCTTCAAAGACTGACATTTATTTACACGTTACAGATACAGCATCTGCTTCCTACTGTGGGAGAGAAAGAGTTTTTCTTTACTTTTTTTTCATTTTCAGTCACTCTAGACTTTCCTTCCTTACACTGCACTGTCACTAGACCTGAGCAGTAATGGAAAGTTCTGATCAATTTACCCTTGTTGATGTTATGACTGATGGGATAAAAACATTTTTTATATACAACGAAAATTTGTGACTTAAGACCTTATCATTTCCCCACAACCCCAGTATAATCCAAAGACTACAATATTTTCACTGCTCAGGCTGTATTGTTCTACTGTTTAAGCATGTTGCCCTTCTTGCATATGACAGGTTTCAAGATGAGACCCAAACCTCACCCTCCTTGGCCCAGCATCAGCTCCATCTCACTCTTTCTATCCTAAACAGAAGAAATTTGGTCCCACAACCTCCCTTACAATGTAGATCTGAAAAGCCCCTATAAGTGGTCATAACCCAGAAAATGTAATCCTGCAAAAAAAAGACAAACAGGCAACTATTATTCATACAAGTAAGAAAGATGCCATCTAATCCTTCAAAGTAGCAAGTAATCGTTTTCCCCAGGAAGATAGTTTAGGAAGAGGAAGGACAGAATTACAGTTGATCTGGTCTTACGCTAAATAGTTTCAGATAGTTTGAGGTATCTTGAATTACAATGCTTTAAATTCCTGCTGGTCAAATATACATATGGTTTATGGATTTGTTCTTTGTGTCTAGTTTTCACTAACCACAAGACAATAGTTCTAAATGTACATCTTTTAAAAAGTTTTTGAATTTTCAAACTCAAACTTTTCAAACTTTCAAACTCAGCTTTGCAGAAGAGGCCCTGGGGGTCCTGGTGGACACCAAGTTGAACTTGAGCCAGCAATGTGTTCTTGTGGAAAAGATGGTGAGTGATGTCCTGGGCTGCATTAGGAGGAGTGTTGCAGGTTCAGGGAGATAATCCTTCCCCTCTGCTCAGCACTGGCAAGGCCACACCTGGAATGCTGGGTCCATTTCTGGGCTCTCCAGCACAAGGCAGACATGGACCCAGGGAGGCTGCGGAGTCTCTTCACGGGAGAAGGGAAACTTGAGGAAATCTGACAATAGTAGGACGTGTTTGAATGCAACGCCTTTTATGACTACGCTGCCTAAATCTGCTCTTAACTCTATGGCAGACAAACTACTCAGGTGCAGTAAGGCAAAAAGAGAGCGCTATATGCCCTCCTCCCAACCCAGTAAAACTGCTTACCTCTCACCAAGTGACTTTGAACTGAGAATAAGCCTTTTAATGACTCAGCGTGGATGGTTCATGCCATCCACCTGCCAAGCACAAGAGCACAAGATCTCCACTGATGCACTGATCTTCTGAACATGCCCTGTTGTGGAAGAAGAGAGACAGCAAAGTTTGGCTGCTGCTTCTCTTTGTGGTGCTGCCTGGGGTATGGAAGAACCCCCAGCTTGGGATCATTGCTCTGATGCAAAGGGAGCAAACAGAACAGTATAATTCATTTCTGCCTTTAAATGATAAAACATGCAGACCCTTTCCAGGATCGATCATGAAAGCAAAAAAAAAAACCACAACAAAACACTATGTACAGCAGCTTCGTGATAGCTCCTCCCCCAGATCCACATGGCTTTCATTTACCTGACTAGCACACAGGTGACAACAGTGGTAATGCTCCCTACAGCTTCCCGAGGAGGGGAAGTAGCGAGGGAGGTGCTGATCTCTTCTTCCTGCTATCCAGTGATAGGACGTGTGGGAATGGTTCAAAGCTGCACCAGGGGAGGTTCAGACTTGATATTAGGAAGCTTTTCTTTACCAAGAGGGTGGTCAAACAAGCTTCCTAGAGAGGTGGTCGATGCCCCAAGCCTGTCAGTGTTAAAGAGGCATTTGGACAATGCCCTTAACACCATGCTTTAACTTTTGGTCAGCCCTGAATTGGTCAGGCAGTTGGACTAGATGATTGTTGTACGACCCTTCCAACTGAAATATTCTATTCTATTCTACTCTAGCCTAGTCTAGTCTATAGGGTGATAGCAGGAGAATGGCATGGGGAGGACAGTCAGAGCCGATTTTCATATGGACCTAGTGGTCTTGTGCCTGGTGGCTCTGTGTTGCCGAGACCCCACCGCAGTGTCCCGACTGCTCTGTGGATGCAGCAGTAAGCTGACGTCTCCGTCCCCACGCACCCCTCAGTGTCTTGATCTATTCAGTGGAGGAAGCCGAGGCAGGCATCACCCGGAGCCTTGGTACTGATACGGCTGCCTTGGACAAGGTGCACATTGTCTTGCCCTGGCGCTGCCTCTCCTATTGGCCCCTCCTGACCACTGCAGGGATGGGGCATCTTTAAAAGGAGGCCAGCGAGGTCTGAGTCGGGCACACAATCTCTCTGACTCCCACCGAGAGCTGCTGTGGCCACTGCCTCTCTCTGCAGGACCACTGCCTCGCTAAGCCTGTACAATGTGTAACCGATTTGTGGGAACCTGGAAACTCGTCTCCAGTGAAAATTTTGATGACTATATGAAAGAACTGGGTGAGAAATGTTTTGTTTTGTTTTGTTTTTAAGTTTCCTTTGGGAATGTCTATTCTTCATCTTATGCTTTGCTCATGGATGGTGCCTTCTTCCTGACCACAAAAGCACTTTAATTACTTTTCTATCATAATTTAATTTCTTTCCTTTAGCATCTAAAATGGAAAAACAGAAAGGTAGGTGCTGAATTACTGTAACAAATTTACTTTTGTCTAGCTGAACTGACCTGATCGAATTCATTTTTCTGTAATGAGAAGAATCTATGGAGATGCAGCATTTTTTTTATGTTTCTCTTGACTGCACCATTAAACTCGTGACTTGTGATAATTTACAATATATAATGGAGCTGATGTCTCATGACACTTTGGTTTCAGAGGTCTAAATCCTATGAATGAATCTATCTGTTACTGAAGAATGCCAGGAATGTAATAAATTAGGCATTGTTTTTTCATTTTAATGCTGGCTTCATTCCTGTATAGCAAGTGCACAGACAGTCAGCTACAGCATTGCTTTTGCTATATAAATGATTCACTGAGACACTAATTCCCATTATTTGAAATGTTAAACTGAATAACAAAAGAATTGCAGTTAATTAATTAACCAGAGTAAATGTGGGATGAAAGTCCAGCTACAGATATTTTTCTGAAGATCTGAAAAGAAGTGTTCAGTACAGAATAATTACTGCAAATAGTGTTATACTATACAGATAACTTTATACCCTTTTATATGGATCTTTTCTTCTGAGCATAGCATAACATTAACAAAGGCAATAGCTACAGCTATCCCCTTTCTGCTTTTATAAAACAGCAATACATCATCGGTGGCCTTCATTCTAATTTGCCCCAGACCTCACAACTTGTATACAATGAACTGGACTGAAAGGCACTAAGCAATATAAAAGGCTTTTGACATGGGATTTTCCCTGAAGCTCTCTGCAGCTCTTTGCTCTTATGCTTCAACATTTTTTATATTTCGTACTTGTACTTTTCATTGACATTTAGATGCAACGATCCTTAAGGGACGTTAGTAGCAACCTAGGAATTGCCCAATCTCCACTATGTTTTAATGAACAAGCACCAGCACATTGGCAGTTCAGTATCCAGTTTCTTCCATGCAGCTGGTTAACAAAAGTGCAGATTCTCAGATTTGTCAAGAGTTTTTTTAAAGAAGGATTTTTGCAAGCTTTTATGAGAAACAGACAATTCCTCTGAATTTTTCTACTCATTCTATCGCTACACAAATTCATGCAGATTTGTAACCGTCTTTGTTTCTTCTTAGCTAAATGTACGCAAGTGTATACTCATGTATAGCTTTATTTCTTGCTGAAGGTGCACTCTTATCAACTGGGGCTGCCTCAGCCTCTGAACGCTGTACTTCCTCATTTGAAGAATTAGTGTCTCATCTGAATCAAGCATTAGAGTATTCAAGAAGGAACTGTTCCTTATTCTTTCACTGAAGATTTATGAAAGAATACTGAGTTTCTTGCTTGCTAGAATGTAATTATAGTTTTGTTTCTGATTTCTAGGAGTGGGCTTGGCTACCCGGAAACTAGGTGGCCTGGCAAAGCCTGATGTGATCATCAGTATGAAAGGGGACATAGTAACCATCAGAACTGAAAGCACCTTCAAAAATACAACGATCTCTTTCAAACTGGGCCAGCAGTTTGATGAAACAACAGCAGATGACCGGAAAGTCAAGGTAAGGGGTCTGATGATCTCTGAGTAATCTTGACGTCCTAGAACAGCGCCAGGAGGAGTTTTTCCTAGCCCCCTAGCAACACTATGAGTTTTCCAAGCTATTCAAAGAAAGCATTGAACAAGAAATAGTATGGTGCTGAAACTAATGTCACAAAGCGTGTCATTAGCCAAGAATGTGGATTTTGCTGAACGTAAAGTGAATTGCTGCTCTAACCTGCAAAGCTCAGACTGCAGTTTGAAACTCTTTCTTGGCCTTTGCAGAGTGTTGTAACCTTGGAGAAAGGAGCATTGGTGCAAGTGCAGAAGTGGAATGGCAAAGAGAGCACGATAAAGAGAAGACTGGTTGATGGGAAAATGGTGGTGGTAAGTTCACACTCCTTGTATGCTGATAAAGGTCAGAAGGATGCAGCCTTCAGTTTGCTTCTGTCTAAATAGACTGTCGATTTTGGCTTTCTCTCTGGCTTATGAGGTAAATTAAGAGGGACAAAAAGGGAACCAAGCTTAGCAAACAAGCTGCAAGGAAATAAATATCGTTCCATACAGCAAATTGTCTTTAAACTGACTGTGTCAGCAGAGCTACCATTAATTGGCAGAATATTTACTGCTCCCAAGATTATTATATATTCTTCAAAGAAATGAGATTTTCAAATAGCAGAAACCTGTGAAATGCAAATAGAAGTTTGCAAGTTGGGTACTGCTGTCCCTGGAATGGCTCTTTCCTTTTTCCTATCTTTTGAATAAATCCTGTCCACCTTAGAAAACTGATTTTATACCTTTTCACACATCTATTTCTACTAAAAACCATCAGTTCACACACTTCTGTTTGCTTTTTCCATATGAGCATGCTAAGCGCACTAAGCAGGTGCTTGAGGTTTCTTGTGTGAAAGCCAGCAGCACCTCTGTGCCCACGCCTGCCTGCGTGGTGACCTGCAGCAGGGACTGGCAGGTCCTGATGTCTCCTCCGAAATGCCTGCTGTGGTGAGAGAACCAAATCTTTCCCAGGGGCAGGGGAATGCTGGCTTTCCCTCACCCCCCATTCAACCTGCCCTTCTCTAGCAGCCATGTGAAAGCCATTGGTTGGCCAAGCCAGGGTGATAACACACTTTAGGGACCCCAGCTCTAAGGATCATTACTAAAACTAAGATTTCACTTTTGAGTGAAAGAAAGTTTTTGTTCAGAAAAGTTTTTAAAGAGTGGAGCCAAACTAATTTTGGTGCCTTGTTTGAAATCAGCAGCATTAAGCCTTTACGTGCTAGCTTGTTCTGACTGCATTTTGGTTTAAGCTCTCCTACATTTGGAAGGGTGATTTGCATCTCCTCATGGCTGCATTGCTGTGTAAACTTTTTCTAAGTATTAAACCATCTTCAAAAAGCAGAGAGGTAGGGTGCGTCTTCCATCGGCATCCTGCTGTCTGCCCCTTGCCTCAAACAGGTTTGTGGAGGAGGCATCATCTTTTGCAGACCCATGAGGTCTTTTTTAATGTCCTGTTGCCTCTGTCACACACGTCCTGTGGCTGTGAGTCACCAGGAGCCGCTGAAGGCCACTGGGGCAAGAGGGTCAGGAGGAATATTTTGTGACTCATAAGTGCGAAGTTTTTTAGGCCACAAGCCTGACCTCTGAACTACCCAGGCTACTTCTGCTTCCACAAAAAAAACTTTGTAAAATGGGATGTGGCCACGGGCCATGGTATAATAAACTAGGTGAGGCTGATATTTCTGTCAAGCTAGCAACAATACCAGGGAAGGTAAATTTGTTTCTGGAAGCTGAGCCTAATTTTGCAATCTGTTTGTCATTATATGCCACTTAATTAAGTCTGAAGATGTTAAAATAGAAACCACTCCATTTGCAATATAAAAATAGCTTTGCTGTTTGCTCTAAAAATTATGTAAAGATGAAAAGATGTAAAATATGACGTCTGGATTTTCACTGACTTCAGAGGTTACTGCAGCAGACACGCCTGCTCTCAGCAAAAGATTTATATTAATTTTCCTTTGTGCCTTAGGAATGTGCCATGAAAGGAGTTGTCTGCACTAGAGTCTATGAAAGAGCGTGAAGAAATTCCCTCTCTGCACTGGACTGGGACTGGCTCTTAAAACTTGGCTTAGTTTGGTGACCAAAGCCTCATGCACTGTGCTTCTTTATTTTCTTATTTCCTTTTATTGGGAAAATGACTACACTATAATTTCATATTTCAGAGCCATAGTGTAACTAATCCAAAGTATTGTGGTGATCCAATAAAAGCTTCTCAACACATAAAATAGAGTGTTTGTCTCCACATGAATATTTAAGGTCTTTTCTGAGTAAAATGGTAAAACACAACTGATCTGCCTCTGAGAGAGGGTTAACACTGCTTCCTTGATATGTGTAAAAATTATCATCTCATGGATTCAATATTCCTTTCCTGTAAAAGATTTTATTGCTGAATAGTTCCTATATGGAAGATCATCTTTACAGCCAGAATTTTTGACTCAGTATGATTTACTGTTTCAGCCTTATGGTTTTACCACAGCATTGTTTCAGTGTCATCCCAAATTGTTTATACTTCTTTCAGTACCACTTTTTATATCCTGCCATGTATTTGGTAGAGGAAAAAATTATCAGAACACATTCCATGTTTCTCTGGCAAAAGAGCTCTTGACCTGTAAAACGAAGTGTGGAGAAGGTGTGAATGAACCGCAGAAATCTCAGGGCTAGGGGGCTTCATTTTGGAAAGTGCTTAGCAATCCAGTCTACTTCCAGCACAGCATGTATGCATGTGCTTAATGTTAAGCGCACGAAGAAGATTTTGTTAGGTAGAGTTTGCTGCCAAAGTCCTGCTGAGTAGCTAAGCTGTTCATGCCTCCCATCACACTTACTCTGCTTTTAACTAAGGAAAAAACAGATAAACCAAACCTAGACTTCTGGGAATACATTTAATCAAAAAACACTGTAGCAGCTTATTAATTTTTGCCTCTGATAGCCAGTGTTCAGTAACACTACAACAGTCATGCTAACCACATAAAGTGGAGTATTTAATCCCTTGTCATTGCCTCCACGCCATCATGCAGGGCTCTCCCTGCCTTCTTGGTGGGGTTAAAACAACAGTGAGAGGCCAGGGTGTTTATTTTGGCTTGTTAGGAGCTGCAGTGCTGATGTGAACCTTTGCCTACTAGTTTTACAGTCAAGAACACAAATTCTCAAGGCTAAGAGAGATCCTGAACGTCAGAATCTAAATTGGTGTGGCCGAACAGATAGTTAAGAGATGAATATCATATGTCAATGCAAAATGTAAAGGTCACCTTTCTTCTCTACCCATCACTGGAAAAGCTAGAGACTGGGTCCGGCTTTGGATACACTTTTATGTAGATGCAGACTAACTGGAGGCAGCTGCCAGAAGGCAAACAGGATGAATCCTAGAAAACATGAGCTGTGAGAGAAGGCTGTGAGATTTATGGACAGCAGTTTTAAGGAAGAGTTTATCCTGGTCTGTAACCTATGTGGAGGGACAAATTCCCAATCTTCAGCCTTACCATTAAAACTCACCTCTGTGAGTGTCAGAGCTTCTGTGACTCCGTCTTCAGGGACTGTAACAAGGAATGGGTGCCGCATGATACCCCTAGTATCATCTTTTGCAAACAGATTGTAATCACATATTTTAAGTGAAGATCATCCACCAAGCTTCCATAAGAACTGTCATAACAGCATGAACTGTTGTACACGAGCTCCCAGTTTATTTTCCTAGACTCTTAACAGAGAGCCGAAAACGTATTTCTTAAAGCTCAGAATCTGTCATGGCCTGAAACTGACTTACAAGTCTGGATTTTTGCTCTGTAGCTTCTTCATTCCCTCCTCTTGCAGCGTGACGTGCTCCCAGCGAGGCTGCTGGAGCTGCCCACCCCGGCCCGGCTCTGGGAAGGTGGAAGTCATCCGGAGCCTTTCACGCAGAGCTTGTCTCCCGCCCCTGAGCTGCAGGCAAAGGAGTAGTTATTGCTGCAAACAAGCTCTGTATTTCCTTTGCTTTTCCTGCTGCAACCTGTAAATGCTTCTCTGAGGTTAAATGGAAAATTTTCCTCTCCAATAAAATATCAGTGTTCAGCTTTTTATTTCCTTGAGAAAAGGAAATAAACATTCACTTTGGTACAAGCTGTGTTTTTTCCAGATCGGGAAACAGTAACAAAAGAAAAAACAAAGGACTGCTCACCTAGTCCTCATTTACTTATTTACTCTCTTCTTTTCTGTGACATAACCCAACTCTCTCCTTTTCTCCTTATGGAATTTTTAATTGCATTTATTTTTCCAGAGATTTGGGATTAAAATAGTGATAGCTTCGGGGTTTTAAGTTCCTAACTAAATGCAGGTATGCTATTAGAAGCCTAGTATTTGGCACTTTCATTCTATACAAAGGTCACTTTAAAATGTCATGAGAGCTGGAGACTTTCCAAAACAGGAAAAGTGCAACAGAACTGATAGTGTTGAGGGCAAAAACAATAGGGCAGGTGGTACAAATCAGCACAGAAATAGAGCGCTTTGGGATATTGGTGTCTGTAAAGCAATCCTTGGTGTCTCCAGGAGATTTTAGGGGGAATATGAATTGTGTAGTCTCAAGGTCTTTTTTATGTCTTACTGTAAATTAGTTTTTCTTCGTTCCTAAACTTTTCATGGGACATCTAGACTGAGGTACGATGCCTGTGTCTTGAGCTGTGCTTTCACACTAAGAAACAAGTGCATTTGCCATTTCCCTGGCTTGTGTATGCACTTAATCTACAACTATCAGTAGCCTGATGCTGGCATATAAACACCATTACTTAAAGCAATCAGGTTGACCTAGTGCCCACCCCAGGTAATGAAAACCTAGCTGATTTTCGAGGGCCACACTCACACTCTTCTCCCGTCAGGCGCTCTTTCTGTGAGTGCTGTAAGGCTCCGTCTCACGTCCTTTCGCCTGCGTCTCCCGAGGCGGTGGGAAACGCCTGCGTGGGGGATTCATCCTCCGGTTGCTACAGACCTGCCAGCATTGCCTGCCTCTGCCCTGCCTGATGTCTCCTGGGGTAGGAAAAGCAAGCTCGCGTGACAAGAGCCTGCCTCAGCCCTGGTGTACCACAGGGAGCACTGAAGTCATGTAAAAGCTGCGTCTGGACTCCAGATACCATAGCTGTTACCTTGGACTGGGCAGAATTTGGCAATTTGTGATAGAAGGTGTCTCCTGGTGATGTATAGCTGAACCTGGGATTCTGTACCCTGCACCCTGGTCTTTTCCACACAGAGTGGAGCAGAGAGGAGAGGCGAAGACACTGACTCTCCTGCAAGGGGATCTTTGTCCTTGCTGATATCTTAGGTAGTAACTTTGAACTTCCCTTGGCTGTTTTAGGTAAGTTCATTTTGGCGGCAACCGTATTCCTGCGAAGTGAATTCACACCCATCGAAGGGCCCAGCACATGGCCTTTGCTGCCGTTTCACACAAAAACCTTGTCACCTATTAGGACAGTTTCACTAGACAGCAAACATATGGTTGAGCAATTCAAGAAATGGCGAAGATTTGTGGAGGGGGATTAGGCTGTGTTATTAAAGCAATTGCACTTCATAAGAAGTCCTCACTGCTTACCACATTTTTTCAGAGAAACAACTTGTTATGCTGATTAGCACCGTGCTGTAGAGAAATTGCTCCACTGTACCTTTTAAGATGTCGTTAGCTTTCCTAATTTTCATTTTGTATTAAAGATGTTCTGTTGATGTTTAGGATACAAAGGAGTGAAAGGTTAGCACTGAAAGGGTAATCAGTCAGAAACAAATAGGCTGATGCCATGAAAAAATCTCCCTCAGAAATCCTGGAATTTGGATGTAATCAAGCTCTTTGTTAGGGAGGCAATTAGAGCATATCCTTGCCATTTCAATGCAAAACGTTGTGATTGGCTATTGGCCATTGTGCTGCAGATGGGAAGCACAAGAAAATGATGTTATTTGGACTAAAGGGCGCAACAACATGGGGAATAATGCAGTCCCTGAGACACTACAGAGAGAGAAAGCTGTGTTAGACACCATTCACACAGTATTTTCAAAGGAGACTGCTCTTTTTAACTTTCAAGTAGCAAATCAGTATTTAAATCTACTTTCCTCAAATGTGATGAAAATTTTTAGAAGTAAAATCAGGAGGAATGCCATGCTTTGGGGATTAGGAAGGGTGGGGTGAATGGATTACAGCTGGATTTAATTTCAGGTCCTCAATGGATTATTAACTGAAAGTAATTATTTGAAGTATTTTTCATATTATTTGCTATAATGTGATCACCAGCATTGTTCATACTATTTGTGCAAGTGTAAGGGAGGGGAAAAGGGTTTTCTATTCACTTCCAAGTGAACACACTCGCTGGCACAATCTCTTGTGGATAAGACTTCCTTAGAAGAGGCTCCTCTGCCAGCCATTGGGTTAAAAACATTACAAGAATTGATCTTGTCCTTCAAGCTTATAAACACGGTGTCACAGTTAAAGCTACAGGAGGAGACATCTACAGTGGAGCTGTGGGACATGCCAGCTAAAGCACGGCCTAAATCAAGTTTGACAGAGTTTAGGGTTTCTTTGGGGAATCTGTAGACATAATTACCAGAAAGGAGAGATATTTAATGTATCTAGCTACTGTACAATACTTATACATGCCAACAATAATCTCATTTATCTCTCAGATCTTCGCATGAATTTCCAGAGCTGAAATCTAAAATACACATGCATGTTTTACTTGGAAGTTCTGCTCATTTGCTATGAAAAAAAATCTGTGACACAGTGAAGGTGGAGCCCTCAGTCTCCTTATAGAGAATCTCCTAGCAGAGGGTCATAGCTTTGTATGGCTTTGTGTCACCTTCTTCTATCTTGTACCGTATAGTGTTCAGAGTTTTATAGCCTACTGACTCTTACAGGTTTGCACAGGCCAATTCATATAAAAGGAATTCTAGTTCCTTCACAAACCTCCTCTCTTTATGAACAGTGGAAAAATAAGACTACAAAGCAATTTGACACTGTAAGACATAACATTCAAGGCCCCTAATTATCCAGTTAACACAAATGTTTTCACTTAAGTTAACAAGAGATAGAGCAGTCAGATTAAGAAAGGTTAGGTACATAAATGTCTGTGCTTTCCAGATAGGATCTGAGTCCTCTGGCCAGGGGCACAGGAACCAACATTAAGGCTCTCCCTGGCGCTTCCTTTTTCTGGGGATTTTGATGTAATCAAGAAGCATCATCACAGTTTATCCTGGCTCTGTCTCCAGTTGGGCAGAGAGCATGTTGTGAAATAAAGATGCAATCGTTATAGTCTAAGCTAACGACTTTGGAAAACTTGTGTCAAGGAAGAGGAATAATTTTAAGATTATATTCCCTCCCATGTTTTTTAAAGAATGGGGCCCTATCTGAATAAGTCATTTCAAACCAATCTCATGTTCTTCTACACAGGGTGACAAGTCTTATGGATGGAAGAACAGCAGTAGTAGTCACTTCTGTTGACTTCCATAAACAGTAAACCCAAAGACATGTTCGTAAACATGCTATAAATTTAGGATAGATTAAGCTGCTGCTACAGAGAAGGGGTACAAACTGATGCAAAAACCATACTTGGACTGTCAATGGTTCACTGTCAAGGTGGAAGGAGGTATCAAGTGGACTTGTGCTGGTCCAGTCCTATTCAGTCTCCTCAGTAATAACCATGATGTTATTTATAGATTGTACAGAGATGAGAGGAAATGCAAGCATACCGGATGGCAGGGTTCAAATTCAAACGATCTCAACAAACTCAGGAAATAGTTTGAAACAGCCAGGGGGACATTTAAGAGGGAAAAATGCACGAGGCAATATCAGCAGGAGCACAAATACCAGATGGAGAACAAGCAAGAACTGGTACAAACACTGGGAGTTCATAGTGGATCACAGACTGAAAATGAGTGGCAAACATGGCATTAATGAAAAAAGGCAAGCCTCATATTGGGATGCACAGTCAGGAGGATAGCCAGCAAGCCGTGGTTATCTGCATGCTCTGCTTGTCACTAGTAAAACCTCCAGGACACATGCTATTGTGCCTAGTTCTGTGTAATGCAGTGCAAAACGACTGGATCAATGGAGAGCGATCAGAGAAAAGCAATGAGGCTTTAAAATGCTCTAAATGGAAGCATGAAATTACTAGGGAGAAGGTATTCAGGGAAGAGAGACTGGTCAAGGGCATGGAAGAGTGTAGTGACACACCAAATTCCTTGGATAGGTGAGATGTGCAATATATGTAGATCTACACATACACAGACATGCACGCACACAGAATTATCCATTAATACACATGGTTTTTGTCACAGCCAGTGACACAGGACCAAGCTGCTGTGACTACTCTTCTCCAACAGTGAAACTCTCCAGGAATCGATGTAGCTGAGACTAACCACACCTACACAGTGCCTGCTATGAGAGTCACCATTCAGCGCAACTCTCGTCAGCTTCCCCAGTACACGTTCTCATAGGTCAACAGCTCAGTACATAAAGAAAAAGAGGCAATTTGAACAAGAACTATAGCCAAAGAGTAGATTACTCAGAGCATGAACAACATTCCTGATTTTCTTCTACTTCTTACAGTTTCCAACTGATTTGTCATATGAAATAGGAGATTGAAGTTGCTTGCACCTGAAATATATTGTCGCAAGATGCTCCTTTGCTCAAGGTATATAAGCAGCTGGATGTTAAACAGTTTGAGAGATAAAAAGATGACAGAAAGAGAGAGAAAACCTGAAATAAGTAGAAAAAAAAAATCTTAAATCTGTCATCATTTCAGAAATGCTGAAGTGCTTGTGAAGACATTGTATCTCCTGAGAAAGCTATTCTTCTCACGCTGTCACTGTTATGGAGGGAGTGACCAGATGGTGATCAAGTGTCATCTTCTCAAAGCTTTTCTAGGACCAGTGAAGAATTGCTGTATTGTTCTTGGATACAAATTTCAGATTATTCACAGCAGCCTGTGAGAACAGTGGAAGAATGTGCTTTTTTACTTAATTTTAACTGTACTCAAGCCAGAGTTCTTTCCTGAAATCTATATAATAGCTCCCAAAGCAGCAGTTGTCTATATGATACCTGTGAGCCCTTTGAGGATTGGCAGTCACAGGTTGAAGACATGTTGGACTAAAGATATTTTCAAACTCTGCATCAACACCACCTCTTCTATCTGAAACCAGCTTGGAACCCACCCTGAGAGCTCTTGGTGGTCATCATAGGGGTGTCAATATCATTTATGTCTTTGATGTAAAGCTGTGCTATCAGAATGAATATCTTAAAAAATAGTTAATGTGATAAGGAAAATGGCCAAGATATTGTTTCTTGCTGCTCAGACAAACTCATAGTCACCTATGCTGTTGTCAAACACTGCTGCGTATTTATTGGGTGCCTGCTGGCGGCACAGCTCACCTAGAAGAACTGATGGGGGACTATCCCCAGGCACTGGGGGAATAAATCATCATTCCCGAAAAACACCCAGCATTGAAGATAGTAATTAGCCCAGTCAAAAATGGCATTCTGAAAAAAGCCCTGCAGTGCTGGAGCTGGGCTGAGTGACTCCATACACCCCGACCATGCTGTGCACTGCTCCAGGTAAGCAGTCACAGCCCCTTTGCCTCCTCCACACGAGATCCCATCCAGAGCACCCCCAGTACTTCACCTCTTATGGGCAGAGGTCTGGCATGTGCCCACACTCAGGCTGCAAGTGCAGTTTCTGCTGCCTGACTACATCCATGCCTTATCCGGGAAGGCTGGGGAGGGAGGGATTCGGCAGGGTTCCCCCAGCAGCCTGCAGCATCCTGCTCTGGTGGAAACACTGTCTTTGAATCTATTTTGCCAATAAAACCAAAACCACCAAACAAAAACAATCCTACACAACATTCAGTTGAGTGGTCTTAAACCACAAGGGTATTAAAGCATATCTCTTCTCCCTTCTGCCTATAGCTCAAGCTTGTTCCTCCTGGCAACCCTCACTGCTCGCAGTACACTCTCCCCCCATCTGTTTTTACCAGACAGACAGTCCACACTAGCCATCCTCCGCCTCTTCTTCTAACTCCTCATTTTCCATAGCTATTTGAAGGACTGGTTTAACTTAATTTCCCACTAGCGCACCTTCATCTCAATCAGCAGAGAGGGAAAGAGAACAGGATCTGTCCGTGCTTGCGTGAACGCTGAGTGTTTCAGTCTGTGCTGGTCTGTGTGGCTGGCCACACGTATAGGTGTATGCACAGCATGTGTGTGCAGGCATGCACGCCTTTTGGGAAGATAAACTCAGCCTTGCTGCTGAGTGTACCTGGGGCATGGAGCTGCGGCAGCCTCACCTCTGAGGGGCTACTGAATTCAGCGACCCCAAACAGATGTCCCTGCTCTGCCTTCTGTGACTCAGCCATGCCTTTCCCCGTTTCCATTCCTTAGTCAGGCCCTGGTTTAACAATGAGTTTTAACATGTACATTACTTTATCTCTGTCTAAGTGAACTGTTGAATTTAGCACTAGTCTCCTCTTGAACCCTGGCCTCTGATCTTCTCAATGCAGCGTAGGCATCTCCATTTGAAATACCTCCCTAGTCCTTGAAGAATGATAAGCACCTTTAGGAAACAGCTTAGCTGACCTATTTTAAATGTCATCTTTAGTTGATGAATAACAGCTTAGAAGCATCTGCTTTTCTTCACTGACTGCTAAGGGATATATGTTATTGTCCAGTACTTGATGTAACAGCTCACTGAGCTGAAGGTTTAGTAGCTCTCACCACTGTTTTGGCTAACAGGTCCGCAGCTGAGCTTTCTTTGGTGGCAGACCTCCAAGGAGGAGAGTGGTGGTGTGCTGGTGATGCAGTGAAAACCCTCCCACATTTCTGAGTGTGTGCCAGAGACAACACAGCATGATACCCATCTGGAAGGTTCAATCTATGTTCTCTAAACAGGATCAACTCTGTTAACATGACTGAAGATCATCTATCGAGATGAGCAGAGGTGACCTGCTTCCTTCCACTTGGATGTGAAAGCGTGGTCCTGATCACATATTGGCATATGTCTTTAAGTGTGGTAGTGTCAGTTCATTTGCCCCTGTGTGCAGGCTGCTGCCTTGCTTCCTGCTCTTTCTATGGATTTGACAGCCTGCCCTCCTTCTTGGGCTAAGCAGTTGGGCAGTACTGATGGCTGCTTTCCAGCTGGTTTCCTATCCTAACTTGAAAGTAGCTTTTTCTTGTTTGCAATTGTAATGTTAGGAATATGTGTGGGAATCTGGGGTGGTGGGGAGGCTGGGGGGGGAGCTAAAAGGTCCTTCTTAACTAAATGAAACAATATGCTGTTGTATTGTCATAACCTCACTTGGGCTCCCATGAGACTCTCATGAATCTGACAAACACTCAAAATGCTGGAAGCAAAACTTAACTTTGAATCTTTGTTCCTCATTTGTTTCTAAAAATATTGCAGTTTTTCTACTCACAAAATAGTGACAGAAAATAGCAACAAGATTCTCAAGCTTTATTTATTAAATCAGGAAATTACTCAGTACTCTCCTGAGCAGTCTTCGCTTTTTCTTCCCCTTCTCTTGGTAAGTCTGCAGAGAGTAATTTCAGCAGATGGAGAAAGGGTGAAACATAGAAACGATGTTAGAGTTCAACAACAGCATGCTGCTTATGTCCCAGAGAAAAAGCGAACATCACCTCAGGGACTTGAGCTGAGCATCCACATTATGATAACATGGTGGAACATTCAGACCCAAAGCCAGGCAACGGGAATGTGACCAGCGTCACTCCCAGGTGTGGTGCAAGAAGCCACAGCCAAGAGGAAGGGAACTCTTTTTTCAGTAGCAGAAAATTCTCCAAGCACCATCTGGATTTGAATAGAAGTACTTGTTAAAGGAAATAATTTATAAACGATGACACTATCCTTTGTAATTTACATTCCTTTCCACACACATCCTTTTAATAACACACAAACATACAGACACATAGAGTTGATGTATTCCTACTGCTTACAAACCCATTGATAAGCTATAGCTTTTTCAATCTTGCAAATTTATGAGAAGTCTCTCAAGCTGTGAGGAAGAGAGAACATGGCCAAAAGACAGAGAAACTGAGGTGTCCCCTTTAGCATCTAAATATGAGGTAGGAAGAGAGGATAAGTTTGCTTTCCTTAGTTAACCCAAGCAATCCATTAGCTTAAAATGCAATAATTACTGTGTTTGACTCCTCTGCAACGATTTATGGGGAAGAGGTGAATCTGAAGGCATAGCAAGAGTGCATCACTTCACATCTTAAGACTTTTCTTCTGATGCTTCTGTGTGACATATGCCTAGTCTTTGGTCTTACTTATAGAGTCTCATAAAAGTGAGGTCAGGAAGAGGCTGTGGAAAAGTAAAAAGACTCAACAGAACTTATTGTGAATTGCTATAACCTACAATACTAATTGAAACAAACCTGCTTTCTTTTTCTTATTTATTTGATATCAGTCCATAGACTGTAAAACAGTTCTTCATCCCTTCTGGGACTTCATCTACAACTTCTATAAGAAAGACACTCTTCTCTATTAAAATGTGTGATGTTTTTTCTCTAAATATGCTCCTATTTGCTCTCCTGGATGTGACTAGCACCTCCAATAACAAGAAATAAATACAGGATGATAATTTAAGAGAACATTCCTGAAAAGGATGCTTTATCTGACAGGGTTATCTTGTTTGTTAGCAATATGAAAGCAGAGCCGTTTGTTATCAGATCTTCTGGCTAAAAGTGAATGACATTTGTAACCCAACACAACAATACAATGAAGCCAGGACTAGCACCCTTTGTGTTAGCTTCTGCTAACACAGAGAACAGTTTCTACTCCAAGGAGCTTAGGGTACAAGGAGCCAGAGTATCACACATGTCCCTAAGAATGCAGGTGTACTGCTGTATGGCAGCTAAATAGTAATGGAGAAAAAGAAGTAAAATCTAATTGCTCCTTTGGGATTCACTGGTTGTAGCTGAGAGAGATTCTGAAGTAAATACAAGCAATTTCCACAGGCTGGAGAAACTTCATTCTTGCACAGAGGTCAGTCTGCACACTCCTTTTTGCAAAACGGATTCCATGCATATTATCAGAACTTATTTCCATTGGGGTTTCTGTCGACTCCCTGGCCAGCATAACCTAACTACAGTACCTAAATTGGTGAATATCCAGAAATGTAACACATAATCACTGGTAGCTGCTAATCACAGCACTTGGGAAGTGATGCTCATTTTGGAAAAAGCAGACTAGATCTGAAAGACAACATGAACTCTCCCCCACCATCAGCACAGCTTTTGCTGTTCTCTCATCTTGTCGAGTGGATCTGATCTGAGTTTGTGCATACACAGCAAGGCAAACTACTTTTGCTGTATCATTTTCACAACTGAAGACTCACCAAGGACAGTCTAGTCACATTCATACAGGTGGAAACTGGAACAGGACAATTTGGTCACCACAAGTGAATGGTAGCTGTGGCAGACAGGTGAAAGAGGCCATGTGTCAAGATGTAGAGGGGAAAATAATTTTGTATCTGTCATTTTGTAAAGAATCCATGGTCAGAATATCTTGCATTGACTTGTTTGCATTTTGAACGCACGGAAAGCTCATTGCTTTTCTTTTTCACCTCAGTCAGCACGACAATCTGTCTCCCAAGACACTTAACTTAAGGAATTAGCTCTTAATCACATAAAAAAGTTGACATTGATTCAAAGTGAAGGAAGAAAAGTCTTTCTGTGAAAAGAAGAGTATTTTCTATTTTTCCTATTTTTCTACTATTAACCCAAACAGAAATACGTGCTCTGAAAGTCTGTCTCTCTAGGTACTGGGCCAAAAACCACCTCAGACAATATTGGTCTTCAGTGTGGTCACTGAAGCATACATAGTCACCTGTAACAAACAATAGCAGGAAATCTAGCCCTCAGGCAACGGAAAGCTCCACCATATGAAATCCAACACACGTATTGTTTATTTCCATATTAAGCATGATACTCAAGATGGATGAATGGTGGAACAGTAACTCTATGTAATGTTTATAGCCAGGAAATAAAAGCTATTTATAAAAGCTAAATAAAAATACTTATTTCTGTCCAACATTAAAAGTTCCTGTGTAAAAAATGGTGAAATGCATCATACTCTTTTTATCCTGTGTATGTTCTCCAATCAAAAAAAGCAAAATAATCATTAATGATATTGCCCCATTTGTTAGAAAGTAGTACTGTTTAAACTGAAAACACTCAGAAGAAAAATAATTTTAAAATGTTCTCACTGAACAAGAAAATACAGAAAAGAATTCTTACAAAAATCCCTCTTATGTTCAGCACTGATTTTACACTTTCCAATATACTTCACTTCAGAGTTTCATGCCAGAGTCTTTTCTCTGTCCAGGTAAGGTAACTAAGACCTTTTCCTTGTTTGTGAATTGTGTTACTGGCAGTAGGTTATTCCTTGACTCAGGTTTCCCTCTCACAGACTCTGCAGGTGACAAGTTTGGGCATCTTGTGCTAAGGAAATCCTTGGGCTAAGGATTTCAGGGATTTCACTTGGATAGCACTCAATGTTTCATGTTGTAACTTTTAGTGAATTTTCCCACATAACTCTGAGGTAGCTGTTAAAAATATGATCCAACAGCTGTGATGGCCTACTGTGTATATAGATTTGCCTTTGGTTTTGTGCAGGGGTCTTTGAGAGTGTGAGTTTTCTAATGGGGTAACATATACACATGGGTATATAACAATGTCCTGTGACATTGAGGGAACGTCACAGAAGAGGCAATAGAGCAAATAAGGTGATTCCTTATTACCAAATATTCCTGGAAGAAAGCAGCTTTGAATTAAACTGGAGAGGCCACAAACTCCAGATTATGGCAGACTTGGAGATAAAGTTCGGTGGAAGAATGAAACAAACCTACACTACTAATAATTGAAAAGGTTAAAATGCTTTGATGAAAATAAAAACAACACTTGTAAAAAGTTCTTTTTCTGTTCCAAGACACTATCACCTAAGTCTACTGATAGCAGAGACCACTGCAGAAATACTTATTTTAATACGTATGGATGCTTATGTGAGGCAGAACAGCTAATAACAGAGCTAATAAGCCATATTAGATTTCTATGTGATAAAGGACAACATGGGACTTTAAAGTTTTTTCTTAAAACTGGATTTGTCCTTGCAAAGACTAGGGGGATGTTTGGAATCACAGAACCACAGAATGGTTTAGGTTGGAAGGAACCTCAAAGACCATCTAGTTCCACCCCACTGCCATGGGCAGAGATGTCTTCCTCTAGATCAGGTTGCCCAAAGGCCTGTCCTACCTGACCTTGAACACTTCCAATGATGGGGCATCCACAACTTCTCTGGGCAACCTGTCACACCCTCATCACCACTCCAGAGCTGGATGCAGTACTCCAGGTGGGGTCTCAAAAGAGCAGAGTAGAGGGGCAGGATCACCTCCCTCAACCTGCTGGTCACGCTTCTTTTCATGCAGCCCAGGATATGATTGGCTTTCTGGGCTGCAAGTGCACATTGGTGGCTCATATCCAGTATTTTATTCACCAGTATCCCCAAGTCCTTTTCTGCAGGGCTGCTCTCAATCAATTAATACCTCAGTCTGTACTGATATGGTGGGTTGCCCTGACCCATGTGCAGGACCTTGCACTTGGCCTTGTTGAACCTTGTGAGGTTCACACGGGTCCACTCCTCAAGCCTGTCAAGGTCCCTCTGGGTGGCACCCCTTTCCTCTAGCGTATCCAGTATAAAATCCAGACTCTGTTGCAATAAGTCTCAGGAAAGATCTCCCACCTGTGCTATATATTGGTCTCTTGACTGTGGTGATCTGCTGTTGAAATATCTCTGAATGCGGCAACATCAGCACAGGAGAAAGAGGAGTACTTAATACAAAATTATTGATGGACAGAGACTATCAAAATGTATTTTGGAGGTGGTGAGGTGTCACGTCCCAATTTCTCAGGACAACACTTGGGTTTGCCGATTCCCAGGTCAGGGTTAAGGTGAAATGACACCAGGGATCCTTTAACTCACAGAACTCAACTTTCATTCGCTCACAAAAAGAATTGGCATGAAACTACGTCAGTAAACCATATAACACATGCTAACCGTATCTCACCAAACATATACTACAGCCTTGTTTATGTGGGGATCAATTCAGGGAAGAAAATAAGGAAAGCCCTCCCATTAAGTCATGATGTTCAGAGCAGACCCCCTTGCTTTCTAGACTCCTTCTCAGAGAGGAGCCATGGGGTGGCTGGATCTACTCCTAGTCCCAGACTTGGTCAACAGTTTATGTCTAAAGGGATGAGGTATAGGAATTATGGAAAAATGAGAGAGAGAGAAAGAGAGAGAGAGAAAGAAAGAAGAAAAGAGAAAGATTTCACCGGCCCTGGGTCCAGCGTTGGTCCAGCCAGTCTAGAGGTCCAGTTCTGGAGGGTGCGCGCATGTGGGGCTTCAATTCGTGCCCTTTTATCATCTCCTTGCCCCTCCTTCGGGCAGGCACTTGAACTCATTAGGCTAATCAGGTGTCATGTGCGGCTTGTGTTTTCAGAACCTTCAGGAAACGGGTCGGTGGGCTTGGGGGGTCGTTTGGGGAGTAACTTCTCCCTCCCTGCAGGTACAGCCGTTCTTTGACATCTGGCCATACCCGGTGAGCTGCCCCGCTCAGCGTACCAGGACAGGGAACTGTGCGTCCTCCGGCAGGCCCTCCCCGTCCTGCTGCTGACCGGCTTTGCCTTCTCCCCTGCGGTTCCTCGCTATGCAGGGTTCGTTGTTAGGCAGAGTTTGCCGTTATGCAGAACTTGCCCCACCACAATGTTTGAGGCATTAACTGTTTCAGTGTCTCACATGAGGCTAAACTTAATCTGTTGTAACATAGTTAATCATCCATGAGTTTTTTGACAAACATTCGCTATTATTTGTAGAAGAAATGAAGACAAGGTGCATGACATATCAATTGGTGGACATGAGCTGCCACTTGCTGTTACTAATAGCAGGCAACACTAGTGGTTACTTGACAAAGTCTCTGCATAGCTCCTCCACCTTACTCAACTATGGAATATTTTCCTCCTCCTTACCACAAAACAAGCTAGTGCATAGACAGTCTTCATTCATACCCAGCTTTTTTCCAAAAGCTTCATTTCCTAGTTTGCTTTTGATGATTTTCTTAAGTTATCACCTTATTGTTCTGCTGTGTCTACTGGAATTTTTATAAACTATTTTAAAAGACTTCTGAGACAACATGTTGTTGGAGGAAACTGGAATATTGTTCTGCACCCGGATGTTTTAACACAGCTAGCTGCCTTTTATGTAGTACAGAGGCAGAAGAGGTTAACTACAGACATGATGCCACCATAGAGGAGGGAGATTTCCTAAAGTGCAGATCTAGCACATATTGCATGCCATTGCACAGGAATCCCATCTCTCAGAAATACTTAACTAGGCCTCACCATTCATTGTCATCAGCCCCAAACATGTGGAACCCAAAACCACAGTACTTTGCACCCCTTTAATTTTGTCTTCTGGTCCTTACTTCATTGCCAATGATCACATTTCAAGCTTCCTCTGCTAATAGTTCACTGGGTTTTTTAATGAAACTGAGGCAGTTTAAGAACTGTACAAAGAAAGCTGACTGACTCCACAAATATTTAACTAGAGGGTCATGTGACAGCATTGAAGATCCACGTGAGTCTTACTGAACTGGAAGCTTTATTTAAAAAAGGAGAAAATAGTATCTACCTTTAAAGTTAATGTTTTGTCTATTATTTCTAGCCAACCCTTCCCCAGGCTCCTGAATCCCCAGTCTGTATATAAAGATCAAGGCCTACCAAGTACGACAAATCCAGGGGAATTCTCCTTTCTCTCTTTCTCTGTTTCAATTTATTCTGTGTGTTTGTGCATTTTGAAACAGTATGCATTGAGAGTATATTTGAAAGGTCCAGCAATATGTGATTTAGATTCACAAACTCTCACTGAAACACAACAGTTTGGGAAAGGAAGTGAAAGAATTAGATTAAGTTACAGAAATGTATAATAGCTTTTGGATGTAGAAGAAGAACATTAAAATAGCCATGAATGAGTTCAGCCTACATGTTTTCCACAGACTGCATACATAGTGCTTGTTCCCAAACTCTCCTGGGGCAATGGGACTGAACACCCCTGAGGTAGCTTGCCACAGAAAGACAAGAATTTGCAAAGTCAGGTGTCCCATAGACATGGCTATGTCACTGTTTCTTATAATTCTTGGCTGGGATAAAAATCTCCTCAGGTCAGTCCCTGGTGAGAAGTGGCATAGACACCCTGACACTAAATACAGTCTTTTGTGGTTATGTTAACCTTATCTGTCAGCACAGGAATTTGGTTTGTATTGTGAGACAACTCCTGCATTTACAGATTTTTTTGTTTGTTTATTGTGCAACTCTTTTTCCCCAGGTGCCCAGGGAGATGGTACTTGCACCTAGCAAGGCTGGCTGCCCCAGGGGTGGTGGCCAGGTGCCACCCTGCAGGACCTCCTGGGTGTATAGTGTCACTGTCCTTTCATTGTGTGGGAGCCATCAGCACCTTCCTTCATCTTCACTGCTACCCTTTCAAGTGCTTGTGCCTGTGAAGAGAAGGTCACAAAGCATGTAAAAAGACTTCAACTAGATTCATGAGCTAATGCAAACCATCATGTTAAATATTCCATCTTTGTATACCCATTATTTTATAGCTGGTTCTCTAGGAAAGCTCTGAGCTAGTTTGCCCTCTCCAGTTTAATATATGCTTGAAGGATAGGTGAAATCAGAAAAAAAACATTTTGGCAGAAAATAAATCACAGGTTATAAAATTCATTTCCTATCCAACAGAGTAGTCTCCCAGAAGATTAGGCAAAGCAGCTGCATTTATTATAAAATGCTGTTTTTTTCATTTGTATGTGAGAGGAAAACAGTAAATCTGTGATCCTACAAAGTCATGTACTTTTCTTGGTATTTTAAATATGTATTAAATAATCATGTGAATGTTTCCATGCCCAGGATTAAGGTTTATGTTAAAAAGTCACATGCATCCTAAGCCAGGGACCTCTGTTGATCATACTTATTCTTTTATTTTAAAGCTGTTTTGTGGAAGATGCAGTTAACTGAACAAGACTTACAAAGCCTTTGAAGTCAATAAACTGTATTACAGCAGATTTCTGTTGAATTTATTTTGGTGGCTGATTAACTTACTTATAGTCATTAAGAATTAGTGCTTTCCAACACTAATGACATGACTCATTACCACGCAGAAAACCCAGCATGGTGCTGAGAAATGGGAAAATTTTTAGTATTCTGAGAAAGTTTATAGCTCAGCATCCTACAATTACTACCTGTAATTGGACAGGCGAGTACTCCAAGGCCCCGACAATCAAATGACATCTAAACGATTTGCTTTTCAGCCTCCACTCAGAAGGTACCTAGAACTTGTAACAATATTTGCTGGCTTGCGATGAACTATCCATTTTCAACCCTGTCAGTTGCAATAGGGTCATACAGAAAACCTGTAATGTGAAACAGATAGTTTGATGGGAGAGGATGGAGTAGTATTTTTTTATATAATCTTAAAAGTTTGAAACTACATGAGTGGCCTAAAAACCAATGCTAATACATAGCTTTATTTTCTTCTTCCATGTCTTTTTTCATTGAATGGTTGTCAAAGGTAGAAGGGCACTGAACTTGCTTCTAAAAAGAAATGTGTGGTAAATGAGGATGAAGGAATGTGTAGGTTGACAAATAACTAAAAGAATCAAAACCAAAAGGCCAAATTTTAATGCTACCTTCCTCAAGCATCTATAATCCTCAGTGACAACTCTCAAGTTTTTTTTTCAACTTAAAAACCACTTTCTGAGTCATCACTCTCACTTACTTCGTGCCACTGCTATTCTTAGTCATTTGTGCAACAGCCTGAATTACTCAGGGTGGATACAGTGCAGAGTGGGACAAATTTCCCCGTATATTTTTTTCTCCGAGCATAAGTCATCTCTGGCCTATTATTAAGATGCATATGCCTAGTGCCTATTGAGACATCTAATCCCTATGGCCACCCCTGGAAAGACGTAGCAGATAATGCAAAGCCTGGCACTGGTGTAAGTGGTATGGGAAGTAGAAAATGGCCCTCAGCTCACTCTGCTTCTACACAGACCTCCTGAGAGCTGCTGGTAAGAACAAGTCATCTGGGTTGGATTCCAGATGGCAAGCTAGAAGTGCAAAGTCTACAGCTTACTTTCTGTGTGTTGAGTCATCTAGGCTTTATTAAGAGAGGAATGTATAGGTTATCCATACAGTGTTTTAAAAGGTTAAAAAGAATGGTACTAGCTGCCAAGTTGAGTCCTCAGAAGTTAAGAAACATCCTTGTAGAAATAGTTCCTTAACTTAGTACAAAGAGACTTTTAGTGACCATAATGTTCTTTTTTTTTCTGGGTGGGTTCCCAGCACAGTCTATAATCAATATTACAAGAGTAATGGTATAGACATCTTCCAACTGTGCTCAGCCTGCACCTGGCAGCAGATAAGTTGTTTTCTTTTCTGTGAACGTAAAGGGAGGGCACAACACAAACATCACTTTTCACAAACTGTAAGAAGAAGAAAGTAATCTGGGGCAGCGAGATCTTCAAGTACTTCCCCTAGGCCGAGCAGTACTTTGCAAAAGAGGATTGTTTTCACCCCTTCTCTCAGATATCACCTCTTCCACAATGTATAACATATTTGACTTATGTGGTACTAAGAGGTCTGAAATTCATCCATACATGCATTCTTTCTGTACATTTCCTCTTCAGAGCTGAAGTCTCCAGCTATAAAAAACAGTGACAACATGTGAAAAGTGAAATATCTGCTTTGCTTTGTCATGGCTGCCAAGTGACTGGTAGGCAGGACACCTCCTTTTAAAAGTAGAGCCCTGAATCATTACTTTATGTTTCATTCAAACATCCACAATGTCAGAGTCTCACCTTTTCTGTAGTCTCTAGGAAGTTCTGTGTTTCTGTGTGCTCAGATGATCCCAAAAATGCCAGCTACAGAAGCTATGACCAGGTGTAATGAAACGTCGGTAGAGTTAGTAAACAGTGGCACTGGGTTCATTGAGTAAATGCCAACATCCAAACCCATCTTCCCAAAGAGACCTATAAATCTGCTTCTCCATCGTAAAGGGAGGTAGTGAAACCACTGTGCATGCAGGTAGAAGATGCTTAGTAATGTTTCATATCTATTGTGTTGGCTGTTAAATCCCCACTCTGTTTAAACCTGGGTTAATAAATCTTCATGGACAGAAATTCATCTCTGTTTGTGACACAGTTTTATGGTTTTCCGTAAAGGCTAATCAGAATAAGTAAAAATGACTCTCCAAATCTGATAGTGGTGGCAGTGTACTTGTACAGACTTGTGTTGTCACTTCTGAGTTGCAAAGCAAGAATTACTGCACCAAAGTCACCAAAGACACCATGTCTTTGTTAAGGAACTCGGATAATTACAGGTTTTTACTTAAGTTCAAGTGATATTTCAGTTTGAAAAAGATCCATTTCATCGTCCATCCTAACCTCATCTGGAGCGGCGTGGAACAACTTCACATTTTGAGGGTAGGGAGCCCCTCTAAGTCTCTGCACTTCTCTGCGAGCCACCTGGCAGCACTTCACACAGAGGTACCTTGCCTTGCACCGCTACCCGGTCCTGACGCAGGCCCTGTGCTGGTCCTCACCCGCAGCTGCTGGAGTGCCTCTGGGACCAGCACCATCCCATGCTCCCTGTGCCCAGCCCGATGGCCACGGGGTCCCAGAGACTGCAGCCAGCCCAGATCTATTTCACAAGGTATTGCAAGCCCCTATGCCCAGCGCAAACCCAGAGCACTGCCGATTGCTATGGCACCCTGGACGGGGAAAGGCAAGGAAGCCTGAAGCAAGGATGCTGGGATATTAATGAGCCCACTTTCCTTTTCCAGGCTATACTTTTCACAGGGTGGGGTGCAAGTGACAGCTCTGGAAAGCAAAGGAAGCAAGCAATTCCGCCGCCTGCTCTCTCAGGACTGCTCTGCAGGGTGGACGTTAAAGCTGGACATCCTCATCGAAACCCTTGGCAAGTGGAGCCAGGACTGAAAGCCATTCCCTGAGTGGTTTGGTGGCTTGTCCTAGCAGGGCAGGACCCCCGCTCCTCCCTCCTTTTGCAGGGATTTGGACCTGCCAGAGCAAGCTTGGTCCCTTGCCCCGGGGAAGCTGCCGTCAGCGCGGAGCAGGGGCTTCCTGCCGCGAGCTGCACCGGCAGCCTTTCGCTCTCTTGGTGAACGCTCTCCATCGTACCCCTACGTGGTTAATTAGCAGCTGCTCAGATATTGTGAGAATACAACAAAATGCAACAAAAATTGCCTATAAATAGATAACAGCAAACAGCCTGGTTGAAAGCCCATTGAAGTCAATGGGAAGACCCCTGCTGTCCTCAGTGGGCTTTGGATCAGGCCCAAAGGCTGTTTGGCCTTAGATAAGGAGAGGCTTGTGTCAGGATTATAATACCTAATATGTGCAGCAGCCGGGATTAATTACACAGTTATATTTTCATGAATTATCCCAAATTATCTTCCTTGATAGCTAGGATTCGACATTACGTCTTACAGTCTTAAGCTCTGAAACAGTGAAGTGTTTCAGCATGTGCATAACCTTGAAAATGCAATTAGTATCCTGGACTTTGTGCCCTTTTTGCCTTTTTTATTGTACAGGAAGGGTTTATAATGCTCTTGCCTCTGTGAACAATGGTCTTCACTGATACAACGTTAATTAAAACATATAACCTGTCACTATCATGTAAACTTATAGTAGATGCCATATTTTCAGTGACCATGTACTCATATTGGTCCTACTATCTGAAAGATAACAAGACTAAATATATTGGCTTTGAGGACAAAAATGGGTGCAGGGGAAGGAAAGAGGAAGAAAACATTAAATAAGCAAGCATAACATTTTAAGCAGTGGCTGCCATTTCATTAACAGTCAGTAAAAATGTTATGAAGTTTCTATCGAGAACACTTTTATTCTCTGGCATCAAATTTGTCTCTTTATAAGGATATCTCTATTTTTACTGACTCTGATGATACTAGAAAGACAACAGAGCTTAAGGGACTGGGTACAAAATGGGAAGTTCTCTAACTAACAAAGGAGGGAACCAATTTTCTGGGCTACCGATACCCACTGGGCGAAGAATGTAGTCGGTGGTGTAATATTCTTTGGGCAGCTTCCAAACAATGCTGTGTTGTGGGAAGGAAGTTATAATGCAGTTGTGTCTCTGTCTTATATTGACTGCTAGGTCAAACAAAGCCTGGAGTGATTTGGAATTCACTTGCTGTGCCACTGCCTACTGCAGCTAGTTTGTGAAGCAGGCTATTGTGGGCGAAAAGAGGAAACAAAAAGCATTTGATCTTCGCAGCCCTCATGAGACAGCTTTGAATTTATTGCAACTTTTTTTTTTTTTTTTTCCAGGCAGCAAAGGAACAGATTAGTATCTGATTATAGATCAGCACTTTCACAAATGCTGAACAGCAAATGCTCCCTGGCATCGCTTACTAGGGATGTGAAAAGAAATTATTCAAATCATTTAGAAATTGCTTGACAGCACTTTTGAGATAAAGATGCATTAAAATAAATCTGTGTCTAAGCATTGCTTACCTAGAGATAAGAAGATGAGAACTGCTGTACTGGATGAGATTGAAAGTGCATTTAGGACCTGATCTCCAGCAGTGGCTACTTATGAATGCAGAGGAAAGCACACAAGAGTAAGTGGTCCTTTCCCTCATACATCCTCCCAGCCTTCAGATATCCTCAGATGAATCACTGGTGAAGCTGGAGCTCACATGCACATTCTTAAACTGAAGAGTCTGGATGCTTCCCTCCCAAAACTAATCTAGCTGCTTTTTGAATTGTTTTATACATCTGGCCCCACCACCATTCTGGGATCTCACTTTCCACCATGCAGCAAATTTTAGTGACCGCATGAAAATCATGGTAATTTGCCTCTTTTTCACTGCTTGCCTGTTAGCTTCCTGAAGTTCTTGAATTCTGCAAAAGGTGGAGGGAGGAAAACAATCATTCTCGCTTCATCGTCCCCAGACTACAGATGACTTTGTAAGTCTGTATCACATCTGACCTTGGTTATTTTTTTACAAGCTAAAGATAGACAGTAGCTTGAAAGATCAAATGATTAGTCAGTCTTTCTATGCCTCATTTTATCCATCTGTAAAATGGGGGTTCTGATGTTAGGCTTGTTTCTAAAATTTTGTCCACCTCTCCACCCTAATGTCCAGGAAAGCTCACCTAACAAACAGAACTGTTTCAACACTTCCTGATATTTTAGCAAACTTCCTGATATTGCAAAGTTAATGGAGACTACAGGATTCTCAGCTGCACTGAACACAGCAGTGTTGTACAGCAGATGCTTGTGTTAACTGAGTTTTCATGCACCAAGCTTGATAAATTAGGGAGTTATAGTTAGGGAGATAGAGAGAAATAAAAACCTGTACTGAAGAAATAGCTCACCTTTTATTGTTCACTAAAGTAGTGGGAAGAACTGCACACAGATCACTCCTTTACTTTTTTCACCTTGTATATCTGCAAAGCAGAAAGTACGATAGGTCAGAAATGCCGATGGTGGATGTAAACATACCAGCCATGTGCAACGAAGGAATGAGAATGGCCTCTGCTGAGCTTAGTGAGCTAATTACTGGGAATGTGGCCCTGTCTTCCTGAATCAGAGGCAAAATTCCTAGATAAATTCCCAGGATAGTGTATAAACCTTAATGGGAAAACCGTCTTTGAAAGAGGGGGTGGGGGCAGCTTTTGAACGTCATATTTCAAATTCCCTCCGGACTTTAGCAAAACCATTTTCACCCTCTCTAGAACAAGGAGATGTGAAATAAAATTAGGAAAATTTTCATTTGCTTTTTAATGAAAAGGGCACAACTATCTTAGAAAACAATTTGGAAAGGTATCTTGCTGTCATCTTTCAATAAACTTCTACCTAATATGACTTGTTTGTTATATTTCTTTAAATTCACAAAAATGCACCAAACGGCCCTGCCCCTTAGCTTCAGTGAAATGCAAGCTGGCTGTAATTATTAGAAAATGACATGATTACCTATTCAGGGCTGAAGCATATCCAGCAACAAAGGAAATCCCTGCCCAAAGCAGTAGGGCGGTACTCAACTTCTGCCAGAAGAAGACAGGGCCATCAAGCCTACTCACATTTCCCACTGCTGAGGTCAGGCTGCCCGAGAAACCATTCAGGTCACGACAACGGTGTGCACGCTTGTATCTGAAACCAGCTGTTTCAGCACCTCTGCCTCATTTCAAATTCCCTTGTGAAATCCGTGACTAATTCTACCTAATGTATTTGTTCCTCGGATTGATATTTGGCATATCATTTGAAATGCTTTATTTAGGCATTACATATAGGTACCTATGCTCTTGCTTTCTAAAGAATTGTTTGAGAGCAAAGAAAAAGGATTTTTTTGCAGAAGTCTCATTTCCCATCAGACGTACTACTCTGTCTTTAGCATTTCCTAAAGAATACTGGAAGAAAAGCACTGGTAGAATAGAGTTCATAAACCTGGGTCTAATAACCTCACAAACCAGAAGCTACCTTTGAGAGCATTCAGACCGTCCCTACTCCTCTGGCTTCATAGAAGAGAAAAGATTGCCCACTGGTCTAACAAAACATGGTAATGTCTTTATTCCTAACACATGAATCAAACTGGCCCGATACACATTACAGTCATTTAAAGCAATCTCTGTTGTATTTAGCCATCTTATCAGTCAAATGTTTAATTTCTTCGGTGGCTTTTTAAGCAGTCACGTCTGTTAGTGGTTTGGACACAATTTTTCACAGTAAAAACTGCTCTAGATATCAGTCCACTAATTACTCATTTAAGTATGAACAATAGTTTTGTGAGACACGTAGTCTTTGTGCACTGAAAACTATCAGAGATTTTTTTTCTGTTTTTTTCTTACCTGTTATTTCCTTCTGCTGATGAATGAAGCCGAGCCGAATCTCAGTTACCTGTACTCATGGGCATATTTGTGAACAGGAGCACTGTAGCACTCTTTTAATAGGTCTCAAGGGTTGCATCTATACTAACAGACAAAGGGGGCCAGCGACTGCTCTCTGGCAGCGAGGCAACTGATGTGGGCTAGCATGCACAGGCTTCAGTGCCCCTATTCCCCCAAACCAGGAGACCACATCCAATCTGCTAAGTGTGGATTGCCCATGGCCCATGCTGCCTCCATGAACCATGAAGTGAAAAGTGCCGGCTAGACTAGGACAACACTGTGACTGTTTAACAGCATGGACAATCCCATAGGAAGGCACGGGCCTGTGCTCTGTCCCTATTTCATTTACTATGATAGATATTACCTATCGCATAGACACACATGGTGAAGAAGGTGGGATCTGAATGCACGTCACTTCTGTAAAATAAATACACTTTTTTCCCTCTTTTTTCCTTGTCAGCAAGAAGAAAAAAATAGGTGTACGTTGAATGTTGCAAGAAGTGTAGCACTGTCGTGCACTTCTCTTCTGCTTGCTCTCAGACGCAGCAGCATTACTACACTCCCAGGGATAATATTTGCCAGGAGTGTGAGGATCCTGTGGGACCGTCTATGGCTGGAGAGAAGGAAGCGTTTGCCAAGGTGCACGCACCGTGCTCCTTGACATGCTGAGGTTGCTTCCCAGGCACGTCCCGCTAGGGCGTTGCAGACCTGCTGCTCCTTGAGTGTGCACAGGAGGTAAAGCTGCCAGCAGTTCTGCTTTGAAGTTTCCTCCTGGCCACAGCATTTGAGGATTTAACTCTTAAGGAGATTGGGGTTATAATCATCTGGATGTGAATCCTAGATTGCTTCGAAGGATTCAATTAAATATGCCGCACAATAAAAACGCATGCATAAGAGGTTATTTGGGTTTGGCACTGTGCATGGGACTAAAGTCTAATTAGGTCTTTATTGCTAACAACATCTGATTATAACACTGTCTTCATTTCACGATGGCTGTTTCACAAGCTTTCTTTGTGTTAGCTAACACAGGGATGTCTACACCACCAAAAGGATCTTGATGCAGAAATCATCAAAGCAGTGCTGACCAAAAACTGAATTTATGCATGGGCATTCAAAATGCAGATTCTGATTCAAAGGACACTGATGGGCACAGAGAGCTGTGATTCACTTATGTCCACTGATGTTAACAGGCTGTGAAGTCTAGTAATCAAAGAAGCTTTTGGGTCATGTTGAAGGAACCAGTACTGTGTCCAAGGAGAGTACTGTCCCCAGTCTTGTGGTCAGATGAACTAATTGATTTCTGAACTTTCACAGGGAATAACAACATTTGGACCTGGTGTTGCCTAGGTTCTGGGTGAGAATGGCTTAAAATCATTCAAAAGGTTTTAAAAGTGAGGTAGGAGAATACATACTCTCAAAATACTCACACAGGGCCAGGTAGGCATGAATAAACTGGAAATTTTCTTTCAGGGCAAATATCTTCTACATGCTTGATCACCTCAGAAAAATTTAATTTTTCCAATATCATGGACATTAATTTACAGGTTTCAGTCACACATAACAAAATATTCTTGAAGGTTTATTTGTGTCATTCCAAATAATCTAACTTTAGAGAAAGCAGCAGATATGGCAGCTCATGCTTGACAGTCAAATCCTGCTGAGCACAGATTTGCATTCAGCCCTGGGCTTCTGGCTTCTTACTGGTAACTGGAAGACTGGTAGTGTTTGCCAAATACACCTTGAACTTAGGTTGCTATTGAAACTGAGTAAGAATAGAGACATATAGTCAGAGCAAGAGGAAGTTTTGTGATCCATGAAAAAGAAGCAGATGCCTATTTTCACTTATTTATTTCTGAAATAATATTTAATGCCAAAAGAATAAAGACAGTTTGCAAGCTGGTATCATAGCAAAAGGATCATAAATTAGGAACTCTTTCTGAAGTGTGTCACCTGTGATTTTGTGTTAGTGCTGCTTTTATTGCTTTTCAGTTGGTGCCTGCTAATGAGTTTTGGATACCATTTGGCCACCATATTTTAACAAGATCTAAAAATTTAATTTAATCTTTTATTTCAAAATTATTCATCTTTTGATAACAGCTTTTGCTTCATGTGACAAGGTGGTTGTGATTTCTTGATGGAAGCAGTTAATGGTCAAGCTTTTCAGATCACACCAATCAACTTAACTACACTGAACTTATTTGACCTGGCCCCAAATATTTACTAGAGCCTTGAGATCATCTACAAGAAGTCAAGCAGCATTAACACTGCAAGAAAGGATTAAATATTTGTTTTGGGAATCCATTTATTTGGAAACAGTGGCTTTCTGGGAATGTTTTCCTAGCTTTTGTAAAACTACGTATCTTGAACTGCCTTATTGTGCACTGACTGGACTCTGATTTTTTTTTAGGTTTTAATTTATTTTTAAAAATGCATGGCACAAACTCTTCTGGTCAGCTCTACTGCTGAAATGCAAAAGCCAAAGAGGTGTGAGGTCATATAATGAGAGTGTTTGGAAAATATTTCAAACATTTCTATTAGAACTTTATTTGTGATTCATATATTGGAGCAGCATAGACTTACACAAATATTGTGAATGCTCTTGAAAGACCATTTTTTTCCTGGATTCTTTTAACCTATTGTATTTTTAATCTTCAAGCAGTGTAAAGATCATGAGGAATGTGCTTTACTTTCATGTGCTTATAATTTTCTCCATGTGAATACAAACATTGTAGTTACATGGGTATTTCACAGTGCAAAATACTCTTTGTAGACGAGTGAAAAAGAGCCGGAAGGCTGACAATGGAAAATACAGTTAAGTTAGCTGAACATACATATTATAAATTGATATACTACACAAAAGGTTGGCCAGTTTGTAAGCTTTACATGTGTTTTCTAAACAGTGAAGACTATCACAAATATTTAAACCAGTAGGAAGGTGGAAAGCAAAAAGCATTAACAATGATCTGCCTTATTTTGCAATAAAAATCCAGTGCAACAAAACAAAACACAAGAAAAAATGAAGTAATTCTCTTTAAGAATGACTTAATTTGTTTCCTGTGGACTCAAACCCTCAGATTTCTTAAACAACACTTCATGAAAGACTAGTTTTAACCCCACTGGAATTCCTGCCAGTTGGACCTGTGCACCTGGATCACTTTGGGTACCAAAGTGCAGGAGCCTTCAATTTGTGCCTTGAGGTGACCAGCATCTGCCATGTATTTTCTCACAAACGCCACCCAAGGAATAAATTTGTGTGTGCGATAGGTACAGAAATGTGTGTTTGTTTTGGAAAAGGCAAGGTCAAAGTCTGTGCTGCCATCGGAATAGAAGCTGGACCTTTGCAAGTGTCTTTTGTTTCAAAGGAAGTCCATTTCACAGCTTGGAAACCAAGTATGAGAATGACTCTTCTTGTCTAAATTGACAAAGGGCTAAAGTCTTGTCTCAAGGGCAAATGATAAATTGTAGCTGTTGTCTTCATTTCAGTGCTTGCCTTTTTTTCCCCCTTTTACTTATTTACTGAATTTACCAGTTATTTTCTTGGCTTGAAAATTAGCCAGAATCATACTTTTAGGCAGCTTGAGGGATTTCCTTTTAAGTCAGTAAGCTTGATTTTTACTGCATTAATTTTTAAACATACCTTTCTGGTTTTGTTCTGTTTAGTAGTCTTCCTCTCCAGCTCTTCTGCAAATGGGTTTTGCTACTACAAAGTTATTGAGCTCCTGCTAGTGAGTTCCTTCCTTAATCAGTACTGTTGTTGAGTTTACGTTCACTGAGAAAATGATTATGACTATACTATGACAATGAAAATGACTATACTATGATTATACCAAATAGTTAACCACAAGAAACCCAAACTGTATGTTTAGAAAACCTTTTTATAGTTTAGCTACATAATTGATCCACTCTAATATCACTGACCTCTGTTTTTCTGAGTCCTAGAAAGATTGCTTCAGAATTTGTAGACCAGGGAGCCAAAATTTCCTTAATGTGACATATTTTTGCACAGGCTGAGTAGAAACTTATCTCTGAAATACCTTTAAAAGCACTACAAAGCATCAAAATCACCAGATGTGAGCTGGGGCAGAGGACCCAGCCCGAGGTGAGTACACATTAGCTGGATGAGCAGGCAGGCTTTTTGAACATAGCTCTCACTAGTTTTAATTCCGTCTTCTAATTGATGACATCTGCTTCTGCTAGAACATGGCAGCAGCCAAACCAAGCAATGCAAGAAGCAGCAAATATGAGGAGTATAGGGAAAAGGAAATCAGAGATTATATCTGTTGATTTTTCTCTAAATATGGAAATTCTTATACAATAGACCATCAAATGTAATTTCCTATGTCTTAGAGGACAAGCTGTACATTTTTTAAAATAGTTCAAAAGGTTTACAGACTTAAACTCAGGGTGTGGAAGTGGAAGGAGGGGGCCAGAGGTGCTGTAAGAGAAAAAGAATGGAGTACAGGATATCCCCCTCCCAACCCTTTTAAAAAAATCACTCAGTTTGAGAGGTTTCTGTGTATCAGTACCAGAGGGTCAGTTAACTTGACAGGACTGGGCCCACTGCAGATTGATGACAGGGACATCTTTATATGGAAAAAGTAAAGGAGAGCTGCCATTTCATACAAGGACAACAGAGAGATCACTTGCCAGCTCCACATGCAGGAGAAGACGTTTGATATCAGAGCTGCAGCACACTCCTCGTGCCATTCTGCACCACGTGCTGCAAAAAGGAGGAGCCAGCAATATCACAACAGCACTCTGCCCTTTGTTGTTCTTTTTCTTCTCTGCTTGAAACTCCAGATGTGCCTCAGTCTGCCCCATCGTAACCTCGCCTCTGTCTCACAGAGCAGTGCTCCATGCTCACCTTCCCACTGAAGGCCACAGCCCTGACCCTTTATTTACCAGGAGTGAATATAGCTAGTGCTGGCTCATTTCTTGTTATCTTGTTTCCAAACACTTTTATCAAGTGAATTCAGAAAGCTGCCCTTACTTATTCTGCACTTGAGATTCTGCCAGACAGTTGCAAAACCTTGAAGAAACCACTGGGCAGTTTTAGGTCTCTGCTAGGTCAAAGAAGAACAAAAAAGATTTCCAAAGAACTAGGACAACCTCTCTCCCAGTACTTGAAGAGTTGTTCTTTTCTGTTGTCTAGTAATACTTGCTGAGTATGTGGTAATAGACTTGTACAGGCTATTCTTGCCTAATGTTACTAGGACATTACAGCACTGAGAAAATCAATGCAAATTTACAGCAAATAGTGTCAGTTAATAAGCAAAGGGCTGTCAGTGGCAGGCATATGGATTCCTTCAAAAAACAGTCTTGAGAGACTTGACTGTGTCACATACTTCCCAGTGCTCAGCTTTGGAAATGCCTTTGTCTGAAACAACTTTTCTGGGTGAAACCAAGATCCCTGGATGAGGAGCAATATGAAAGGTAGAGGCTTTTTTATGCAGGCAGACTCACAGTCCTTCCCAGAAGACGAGTGATCAAAGCTTACAGCTTGAATGATCAACAGCAGTAAATTTTTTGTTTCCTCCCAGATTTCAGGCTCATACAGCATTGCCCATCAGTAAGAGGGCTGAAACAAACGACCAAAAAATCATATATACCTATATAGGTGGAACACAGTGATTTCGGATGAACTGAAGAAGGGATTATGAGCCTGAAATGTAACCCTATTTTTCCACCTGTATCAGCTAGTTTAATAAAGACTTAATAATGTTTTCCCTGCAAACCCTACTTCCTTATATCTGTACAGCATGATAGCTATGCAAACACTCTCACCGTTCAGTGCACCTGCTCTTGTGAAGTAACATAAAATTTTGGACAGGCACCAGTAGGGACAGGGAACCTTTCCTATTTATTACAGTAGCTAAAGCTGCCTGTTTTGATTGTAAATTTTAGACAAATTACAAGCTGACCGGAAAGGCAGGAAGCTGTGAAAGAGAAGATGATCAAGGATTCTTTCAAATTTTAAGAAGTTATTTTTTCTGTATTTATAGGAAGGTAGGATTGAGGAAATATACAAGAAGATAAATAAAACACAGGCTCTGAGAGTCACTCAGAAGTCTTTCTCTATGACCAGCTGCCCTCAGGAACAAGAACTCACCTGGATTTGAACAGACCATTTCTCTGGCCTCAGCAGCCTTATGCTGATTTGCAGAAGGTGCAAATCCAACACCTGATATAAAGGGAAAGGAAACAAAGAGTGAGATTTCCCTACCAGCAGGCTCCTCTGACTTACTGTAACTTCAAAGTTACAGCAAGCACTCTGAAGGTGGCTGGGAAGGTTTCTCAGGCAGGAGGAAGTTCTGAGTAACACCAATGCACAGCGAGATTAGTATATTTGAATTTAACAGCAATGGTGCAGCATACCTGCAGGTAAGGAGAAAAGAGTATCAAAGCAGGAACTCTGGAATGCATATAAGGTTCAGTTTACACACAAGGACTTCCACCACAGGCACTTATATCCCCTGGAGTTTTTTGGAGTGGCTTCATAGCACTCACCAGTCTAAAGGAAAGAATAGAGCAAATGCCTGATGATGCACATTTTATGCACCAGGTAATCTTGAGTCAGGGTGGCAGTGGTGTCACCAGTTATTCTGGTAATGGCCTACTCTGAGTTCTTTGAGACTCACAGAAACCACTTTCGCTCTCAGCTTACACAGTGATATTGTAGACAAGTAGGAATAGTAATGAGCACTTAGTCCATCACCTCCTGTGAGAGCTTCCATGATCTGTTCTTAAAAATCTCTAATGAGAAGGGGTCCACACCTCTAAATTCCTATCTCAGTGAGAATAATCAGGATCACACAATTTTATAGCTGGAAGAGAAAATATTTATAATGAGAAATGATTTGGCAGAAATATTTCAGAGCTATAACCTCATCCTGAAATGTGAAACAAGAGAAATTCATTGTTGGAGACAGCTTAGTTACACTTGATTGATAATAGGCCTTGGAAAAACTCATGAAAAAGAAAAGAAGGATGGTGAAGAAATTTTACCTGAAAGCAGATGCAGTCCTTAAAGAGAAAATTTTCTTTTTACAATACTGTCTTTCAAACTCTTTTTTAATAAATTTTTTTGAGATATTAATTAGAAACAGCTTACCCTATCAACAGATCAGCAACTCATCAATGCAATACAAGTCAGTTGCATTTCATGGACATGGAGTGATTCCTGGAGGGATGTAAAATGTTATTGTAAGAGAATGTCTACAGACTGGATGTTGGACTATATTGAATTCCTGTTCACTAGAGAAAAATGATTGGCCAGGGTGGGAAACATGTATCTGGTTTTTAAGAGAACAGCCTGGATAGAAACAAAGAGAAGAGACCAGGAGCCGGCCTAGGGGATGGAGAGTACACTTTAGGATCCTCTTCTAGGAAGGAAACTAAGGAAAAGCCAAAAAAATATAGGCAAGGAACAGAGATACAGAAAAGTCCTACAATGAGCCTTGGTGAAGAGAAGTCATGCGGCCCAGGCAGAGCACATCTCTTCTGTGAGATGCTATGAACCACAAGAGCAACGAAGAAAATTTGAAACCAAGTAAAGATGTCCCAGAGACGGAACAATGTAGAAAGTAGTCTAGAGGGACAGAGAGGAGCCTGGTGGAGCTCATTTTAGCTGCTTACTTCAGATCCTCCAGGCCCACAGTAGAATCAATGGTCACATTCTCCAAAAGGGCATGAAAGAAGGAGAAAACTTGTGGATCGAGGGTATGGAGCAAACCAGGACATGAGGCAGGGAGTGGAAGTTCCAGTGAGTAGCTGAGATGAGCTCGATGGACAGTTGCCTGTGGGACTTTTTTATCTTGGTAATGATGGGAGAGCTGAGTGTGACGTGCCTGAAGCACTGATTCACAAGCATCACCACTAAAAAGTAAGAGCAATGGTCAGCAGGAAGGAAAGTTGCAGAACATACAGCCTGATCAGGAAGCATGTGGCCAGATTCTTCTAGCTGAAAGCACTTGCAAAAGCATCTGAAAAAATCCCTAGCTGAAGAAAATGTCAGGGTCCTCAATTCCTATTAAAATCTTCCATGAACTTCTTTGGTGCAGAAGAAAAAAATCAGGATGCTAAATATAGAAGACAAATTATGTCTTTTGATGTATTGTGCAAGATCAAGAGCAAACTTAAAAATCAACACATCTGTTGTTACCTAGGAAATTAATAGTTCTATTTTTTAATTTATTATGAAGACAAACAAACAATGATACATTTTGGCCACCATGATATATTATTTCATTTCCCTCTGAACAAAGTTTCATCTCCCTTGTTTGTGTCCAAAACCAGTAATGTCTTCAACAAGGTGTTGCCAAAGGCCCCAAAAATATTTCATTCAGCTGACATTTCTGCAAGCAAACTGGGATATTTCCTTTTCAGTGATTCATTGATGTAAGCCTTCTCACATGCCCTGCAAACATAAAATTTAAATCGCTTCTCTTTAATGAACAGATCAGATGGCAACAAGGCAAACATGCCTGGAAAGATTTAATATGTACTGGTAAGAGAGGAAATCATCAGGAAACGGATAGTTCTTCATGCTAATGAATGTGTCCCAACAAAAATGCATCTATTATATTCACTATTCTTCCATGAGAGCATTTTTAGAATATTTATTCTGAGCAGATCAACAATAGTCAGAAAAATATGCACTGTATTTGTTCATTTTTGTCCCAGGGTTTCGCTTAACAATGGATGACATGAAGGTTTTCCTGAGTTCAACATTTGCTTTCCAGATTTGTGAGATTCAGATAGCTTGGAGCCATGATGTAATCTTAATGATTTCCCACTATTATCCATTAGGCCATTCCAGTGCCGTAGGAGTACTGTGCCGTATTGATAACCCCCTTGAGAAGACTTCAGTGAAAGCCCAGTGGGTGTGGTAGTATGAAACATGGAGATGCAATGGTCCTCAGCATGAAGACATCACCAAGGATTAAATGCTCCCGACTTGCAGCCAGAGAGCAGTAAGAAGCTTGGCAGGTGTCCTGGCACAGGGACCAGGACCACATGTGCATGCTGGGGAAATGCAGCAGGAACTGATCACCTCTCAGTTCCTGAAGACCACTGTGAATATATGAAGCATGTTACCTCTTTCAAGAAAAACAAAAATGAAAGCCAGCTATCCCTTTATCAGACAGATGAAAAGTGCTGTACATTTACAAAAAAAAAAAAAAAAAAGTACCAAAAAATGTACATGGAAAACATACTGGGCCTCATAACCATTTAGCAGCTTCATTCAAGTGTCATCAAAACCTGGTTACTAAAGAGCAGCATGATTTAATTACCTTCCCTTGGGGTATGTGCCTCCTGTCAAAGGGTTGTCCAAGACTGAGCTATGTCTGCTTCAAGTTCTTGGCTTCTCCTTGGTTCCACTTTTATTTGATTTGGCTCAGTTTTACACTACTTTTCATTAGTGAGGCATTTTGACAGGCTGTTTAAGTAAGCACTGCTCAGTACTCCATACAGAGATAGCATACTGTTAGATCTCAGTTTACCTTTACTCTTTACCTAGTGGAATTAATTTGCCCCAACCTTGTTAGTCTTGGTGGCACTTGTCTAGGTATAACCTAGTCATTTGTGCTCACTCTATAATAAACAGAGAAAACCAGAAATCGCTAGGGGACAACTGATCTCATTAGCACATGGCTGCTTAGGGTGGGTGGGATTCTTGTCCATTGCCCATAGAGGGAGCCTCGGTGACTGTGCTGAACTCAAAACTGAGGCGATTTCTGTACCTGCAGTTAGATGAAATACATTTCCACCTTGAGTATCATTTTGATCCACCCTTCTGAATTGCGGCTGGGGCATGAAACTGCTTATTAAAGGCTCATTAAAATATCCAGTCTTCTTTGATGATGAAACAAAACAGAAAAGGTCATCAGATATTTGCTTTAAATAGGCCAAGGGTCACAAGAGATAGGATAAAATGTAATCATCAACTTATAGCAGCATTCTCATGCCCAGCCTACTATTTCCAAGTGGATTGCAAAAGTCTAGCATTTTCATAATCAGGTCACAGATGACTAAAATCAGTTCCAAAGGTTAATGCCTATGATAGCTCTTATTGGTAGTGAGTCTCAGTTCATAGAGTTTTTCTCTGCTGTTGCAGTAAGAAAACATTATTGTAAAGTAAACCCTATTATTATGGGAATCTATTATTGTTAGATTTCTTACCAACTATAACAATGCTCAACTTGGGAACGAAGAGTCTTTTTCATTAACAAAATAAAGCAACTATTTCTGACTCTTCATCGCTTTCCTGCAATAAAACCTTGCCATATTTTAACAGCATTTTGCAAAGTAGCCCTGACGTATAATTGTCATAATTATTAATGTGTTTTAGTAGGGACCTCCTCCTTGGTGTCAGCCTTTCAGAGATGCATCCATCCACCCTTTGACTCATGCTGAGGTAGTTGGTGAAGAAATTTGTCTTTGGTACAATTCTCTGAGGATTTGTTAGCTAATGGGGCAAGGCAAGAGCAGGAGGAACAAAACAGAGCTGAAACTATTTTACAAAAGCACCGTTAATTTCTGAGTTTTACCTTGTTTGTTGCCTTAAAGGAGAGAAAGTTTTGCCTGGTCAGTATTTGGACATTGATCTCTATAATCCACAGGGACCCCAAAGGAGGCAGTAGCTGCTCTGATTACATGCTTCCTATGAGAGCCAGAATGTAAGCAGATGAACTTCTTTAATGTTTCTACCACTGAGGCTATTTACTTGCATGATGGCTTGATAAGGAGATCATAAGGTTCATAACCATATCTCCACAGAACTTTATTTTTTGCTTTAAAACTGACATGCCAATGGCTCCAAATTATCACACACAGGTGCCGCCACAGACAGTACATACCTGTAGCAGCTCCACACACTCCATGAAGCAACAGAAATGCTCAGACACATGGTTACCTTCTGCTGTCCCATCTGGACTGAAGGGGCACTGCCCCAGCCTGCTTGAGGCTTTTCAGTCACACAGCCAGGGTCAAGCCTCAGCATTGCTCTCAGCACACCCGGAGTACTAAATTAGGTGTTGTGGTCATGGCAGAGAAGGTTTTAGATAAGGTGGGCATGCGCAGGGGTCAATAAGGGAGAAGCTGCAGAAAGACATGGGCAAATGGGAAGGGGTAGCAGTATTTTAGCAGTTTCTAGAAGTAGAATAGTATTTGGGGCAAGAATATTCTCTCCTGCTTTCTCAGGCTTTCCCAAACTCTATGGTCACCTCCTCCATCCTTCTTCCATGGACATTTATGCCTTGCCTCTTTCCATCATTGCATGCAATGTCCTTATCTGTTAGCCATCAAACCTGCCTTCTCCATAGGGCAGTGAACCTCTGCTCCTCCAATTACCCGAATGCACCCTCCTCTGTTGGTGCCACCAGAGGAATAACGATAGAGAGGAAAAAGCCCAGACCGTGACTCAGATTGCACCTTATTGCAAGGTGAAGAGAGGAAAGCTGAAGGAGAAGAAAGGGCAGAGAGTGCAGAGGAACGGTGAGCAGGGATTTCTGCTTCTGCTCCTGTTGCAAGCGAAGACTAGGTTTTTGCTTCCCCCTGCAAGAGCAGCTGTCCTTTACCCACCCTACACAGGGTATTCCTTTGCTGCAGAAGCACGGGGGGCATCTGAAATATTTCAGCACAACAGATACAAAATAGGGATACTAGAAAACATTGCGAAACGCTGAAGGACTTGTAAAGTTACATAGTTTGTTGGACTCTGTAGATGTTAGCAAAGGCTTTCACATTTCAAAGACACATTTCTGTTTCTCGTACAAGATTATAGAAGCCCATAATTTTTAAACTAATGCATATGAAAGACTTGAAGCTCCTAGGGTGTGTCTCTGCCAATTCATTTAAAGGCTCAGCACGTACTGTGGCACTGTTTGCTGTGAAGGTCAAAGAAATTGGTCACTGAAGAAGAACCTCTAGAAGCAAAAGATACAAAGCAGCAAGCAAAAACTACACCAATCTAAATTTATTTTAACCTATATACACAGTAAAATTATTTTTACGTTTAAAAAGCCACTATGTTCTTTAGCACAGAGTTGGATCACACATTGAAGCATTGTTCCTGTTGCCATAAAGATTTTCATGTCTTCCTTTTCTGGGCTCGATTCTGTTTCTTGAGAGTCCTTTGTTCATATATATATTAAAAGCATACATAACTATAGAAGAGGGTTGAGGAGGCAGGCCTGGCCTGTTAATGGGCAGAGGAAGCAGGCTGCCACCCCTTGCTCGCTCTTTGCTTGGATGCCATGCTGCTTTGTTCACCAGATGAGGTGGTAAGAGTAGGCCTTCCTGCAGGATGTCCAAAAGGACGTCTCCACCTAGATGTGCTATAGCGCTTTGAAAGCAAGCAACTAACACCATTAGAGTAAATGTTCCCACATTCATTTCCTTTCCTGAGACAAACACAACTTTTTGTCTTTCTTTATAAAAAAGAACATGGCAAATCTCCTTCAGAAACGATTCTATATTTCATTGTAAGTAAGATTTTTTTAATTCCTAGTGACATTCTTTCTTGCCAAAATGGAGACAGCCTACACTCCTCCCTCCCAAAATGTTCCCCCAGGAACACTTTGTACTTTCCCTTAACTGTTCACTACATTGACTGGAGCCCAGCTGCAAAAAATGGCTCAACTTTGCATCTGGATTTCCAATCAGTCACAAATTCATGGCTGTTTTCCCAGACAGAGAGCAATTAAATGAAACCTGTAAAACCCATTACTGAAACCTCTGGAAACATCAGTTCACCTAAACAAAATTCTGTTCTCAGTATTTCTCAGCCTAAGCTTTCAGGATTAAACTGGGATTTTATAAATATTTAGAGAAAAATCAGTCCCAAGTTCACCTGTTGCCTCTTTCCCTCTCCTCTTTAGCTCACTAATACTATGTTCCATTTTTTTAAATTTTGCTTTGTTTATGTCTTATTTCCACTTGATCCACAAACTGAACTGAGGCTTTAGGTATCAAGGCAACCCAGCATGGACAACTGCCTCCACCTTTCACAGACCAGTAAAACTCAAGAGCTGCTGCTTTGCATCAGCTGCCTCCCTGGGAATGATGAAGTGCTTTTTTGTCTCTTCATGCTTGTTAACAGGATCAGCACAGAAATGCATAGTTTGACTAACATAACCCTGTAATGTGGTCAAAATAATAGTTTTCTGGAATTACATCTTCATATTATGCTGACCTGTTCTTAAAAAAATACTTGAAGAACCATTGCATGTTCTTTTTGTGCATTCTTCTCTAATTAGGTACACACTTGCCTGATACATTTTGAGATTTTTACTAAGGATCCACAGTACTCCAGACAACCAAGCATACTAGTAGATTTGACACCCTTGTAGGGTGCAGAACTAAGATAACAGTTCAATTCTGGAGAAACTAGCTGCCATAATTGTTTTTCAATGCAGCTTTTGCAAAGAATGTAATAGTGCTTTGCCTTTCTATTCACAGGTCAAGTCCTGTTAAATAATGTGCAGGAAAAGCCACATTCAAGTGACACTCTTCTGAACACATTGGAGAGAAGAGAAGAAACTTATTCCTCTCTAAAAATATTCCAAATAGAAGAAGGTAGCATCTGTAGGATGCCATGTTCCAGTTCTGTCCATTAAATGATCTCTGGGGAGCTACTGTTAAAGATTCAAATCCTAAGTAATCTCAAAAGCCCTGTCAATCAATCAGCTGCAAAACAAAATGGTTCACCAAACGTTACCAAGACAAGACTTCCTTATTTGTCCTTATACTCTGCGATCTAGGATGATGGTGTCTATTTTTGCATCAGGGTTCTCCACCTTGCAAGCCTACAGCTGTAAATTGTGTCTGGATAAAGGGACTTAGATACACAGTCACATCTTCTTGAGCACCACCAGTTTTATCACAAGAGGCAATAAGCACCTTTATCAAGTTCTGGGCAAACAGTGCTTTTTCCCAGGGCTTGCAATAGCAATTTTCTCAAATTCCTAAATTTCTCAAGCCAAAAAGCAGCTAATTTCTGATCTAACTTGCACAACACATATTATGTATCACTCCTCCTGTAATTTCAACATTGTCCTGGTTTCAGCTGGGATAGAGTTAATTGTCTTCCTAGGACAAACCAGAAACCAGGACAAACATAAGCCCATAAGTTCTGCTGTAATTGAAGTGGTGGTACTAGTGAATAAAAAAACTTTATAAAAACCTAGCTTCTATTCATAGCAATGCAACCAACTTTCTGGGAATGTCACTGTAACTAACATTCCCTATACCACTTTCCCACCTATAAAAGAGTGACAGTGATGAAAATCTAATATGGCACTAAAGACCAAAAGAACTACACAAACTAGCAAGGTATTATTACAGAGTGGTATAGATAACATGAAGAAAGACACCCAGACTTGCAGCTATGTAGTGTGTCCTGAATTTTTTCTTTCAGCCAGAGAGTTGTAAAAAATGGGGACAATTTTAGTGGGATTGATTGTGATGAGGCTCACAAAGGCAGGATAAGGATTGGGCCAATTTTTTTTTGTACTAATAATTTACCATAAACTCAAAAATATGCATCAGTTAAGCACCAGCATATCATGAAACATCTCCATCTATAGTGTCCCTAAGATCGTTTAGTTCCTAAATATGGCCTAAAGTGGGTATAATACTAATTTACTTAGTACAGAGGTGTCAAACCTCAAACCAGTCAACTAGATCTGGCTTGACAAACTGGTTAATCTGGAACAGCTCTTCCTGCTCTCTTTCCCCAAGGGATAGGAGGGGACTGCTCCATAGTGCCAAACAAACTGGTCTGGCAGAACCAGCCAGCCTTGGCCACCGGCCTTCCACCACCAGGACTCACGGTCCCTCCCATCACAGGATGACATCTGGGAATAGGCTGAATTCATTGCTCAGAAAACTGCAGCCTTCTCCTGGCTCTTTTCCTAGGGGCTTCTCAGAGGTGGTCAGAAAGCCAGCAGAAACTAGAAATATTCACATGTTTTAAGAGTTATATTTGCATAAATTCAAGTCTTCAGGACATTGCAATGCCAGGAGATGAGGTGAACGACCATGTGTTTGTGAGGCCTGCTGTATAAAGATTAGGTGCTAGAGACTTAGTCTGTCATCTATTTTATTATTGTGGTTTGCGTTGCATTTGTCTTTAATTAAAAGACAGCACATCCATTAGAAGTAATAAGACACAATTTCAGGACTTAGTCCAGAAATGGTACAAACTATACCGCTGACATAGGCAAACCAATACCAGAAAATTTGCAGGCCTCTCAACGTGGACAGGAGACAAAGGAGTCTAAGCACATAAAAATAGGGTGGACGTAACCACTTAAAGCATGTCCTAACCATTCAAGCAGTAAAAAAAAAAAAAAGATCTTTGTATTAACATTTCTAGTTTAAATGGTGTTTGTTCGCCTCAATATATATTTTCCACTCATGTGGGAGAAATATGCAGAAAATGAACAGTTGCAGGCTTTGTGGTTTTTATGGAATCATTCGAGGCCATAATGCTCAGTGTGATGACATCTCCCCATGTAGGCAGCACTGGGATATATGGCTAGAGTCAGCTTTTTTACCCATCTGGTCCCTTCTCAGCTTTTCTATTGGTCCATGAAGCATCTTTCATGCCACTATTGAAGACTGCGTTCTGTAGGTTGGTGACATTGTGGCTGGACTCCTCCATTCACAATCCAGCACAGTCATCATCCCATTTTGCTATCTCACATGGTCAGAGGCCTGGGCTATTGCAGCACATCTAGCAAAATCAGTAAAAGGCTGAACAAAAGAAACAAGTGTGCAATAACTCATTACTAGTCTGAACAGCTGCTCAGATTTCTGAGGAAATGAACTTTCTAAAAGGGTTGAATTTTCACACACACTCATTTATGTAAGTCATATTAAAAGGGCTTGTCCCTGTCCTGCAGGGTAGAAGGACAGAATGAAAAAAAGTGCTCTGAGGAGGTATTGCGTCTTTTCTAAGAGGGTAGCATTCAGAATCTTGACATTGATGCCTTTTGAAATGCTGAGATCCCCAGATGCACATTCTTCCTTCATAGATTACATTCCCCTTGGAGCAATGAGCATACAGCAGCTGTCTTCTTTCCATCAGCAAATACTGTACCAGACTTGCTGGATGGAGACTTTTGCTCTCTGACGCCGTGCTGTGAAAGGACAAACCATGCCGATGTGGATACTCCCATTCAGAGCAGTAAAGGGCAAGGAGCTGAGGATTACAGCTTTGTTCACACTACTGTAAGAGTAGTTGGTTTTGATCCCTTGTGGTCTCAGGAGTAAAAATTACAGCTGCTTCTCCCTTACCTACTTATCCTATAATCCACCAAGCAGATGTGCTGTGCAACTCAGAGAAAACTGCTTTGCAAAATACAAAATTTGGGTCATGCAACAGTCTGCATTGATGAATGTAGCATTTGTACAGTCTCCACTTTAATTTCTAAGGTCTTTAGTCTTTCCAGAACATTAATTTGTCACATTAGGTTCCTTAATGAACATGTTTGGAACAAGTACATACACACCTCCATTTTTGCCCGTCTTCCCATATCCATTTTGCATGATCCCTGTAAATGCCGGACAAAACCACATGCCTATCATTCAGGACTCCCTAGGGAAGGTTCTCCCAAAGGGAGACAGCTGCATCTTTTGTGGAAATATGGAAACAGCTGTAGAGGGAGTAGGTGTCAGGAGAGCTTTCTCAGCCAAAATACTTCCCAAGGCTCCTGCTGAGGCAGGGAGGCTCTGCACCACTTCCAGCACAGCCGGTACCATGCCACGCTTTGCTGACTCAGGGCTGAGGCTCATCTCCAGCAGCCTCTCACCTGGCTGATGCAATCATTTCCAAAACATTTCAACCACTTGCCCTTCACCTGGGAGGTGCAGGCAACATAGAGTGTGCACTACTAGGAGCCTTGGGTGATTTCATTTCAGATTGTGAAATGCTGGCTATTGGGCAATGATAAATCCACTTTAAGCCTCATTATCTCACTGCTTTAAGAAGTGAAAGCACGTCTGCAAGCATATCTGAATTAGATTTCCAAAATGAGGCTTTTCCACAGCCTGTTTTGAATAGAGCTAACTTATATCCCTGGAAAATCACCTCCCCAAGTATCTTCTCTGCTGACCTGGTTTTAAGTGTGGTTATAGTCCCATCTCATGGGCCTAGCAGTCTACAGTTGTACCAAACAAATTTTAAAGAGGCTTTGAAAGCGGTTCCTTTATCATAATATTGTCACCATAAATATGGCCACAATGCAAGACTGAAGTCTTTAGTTACCATGTTCTCAAAAGACCATGTGATTCTTCCAGAAAAAACAATAGAACCAGTAAAAAAAAAAAAAAAAAAAAAAAAAGTTATTTACAAACATATCCGTGTCAATATGTCAGATTGAAATGTCTTGAGAATTGAAATTCCCTCTTCCTTTTGGGTCCCCTGATCTCTTCTCTTTACCTCTTCTATCTCTCCTTGCTTGTGTTTTCTGCTTATGCAGAAGAATAGTCAGAGAATACAGACAGCCCTTGAGGTTTTTTTAAAGAACACTTTAAAACATGGAAAACTACAATGTTTCAGTAAGAAGAAGAAAGCAAATTTAACATAACACCTTCCTGGCAAAGAGCTGTAGCGCAAGGTGAAGCATCACGCTGGTTTTTACTTCAATGTCCTATCCTGTTCTCTTCCACTGTCATATATTCTGCACTCAGTACCCGCTGGACTCCTGGTAGCTGTATCCAACTATTTTGTGGGACAGCCCCTTTGGGTCCTTTTCTTTCCAGTGCTTCAGTCTGTGCTGGACTCTAGATGACCTGTTCTAATATCACCCCTGCGACAATACCCTTCTTCCAGGTGTCATTTCAGTGTGTCATTTACATTCCCCTTTAAATTACGGATTATTCACAGTTCAAAATGCTTCCCTTTCAGCTTCACTAAAGTAGCACTAGGTGTAAGTGGTGGGATTTGCCCTAGACCTTCATTTTGAGGGCACAAAGATAGAGGACACAAAGTGGGTCTGAAGAAACAAAGGCCACTCCTTGACACAATAGACAATTTAATCCAAGACAGAGATTGCAATCTCAGTTCTTCTCCACAGAGATCATTGAAATGAGTAGGATACCTTTAGTGAAGGAGGCTGCCAGAATTATAGCCACATAGTGCCACAGTACAGGGTACTAAGCAAACACATATTGTGTAGATTCAGTCCAGAACAGGCTACAGAAAACCATATTATTGTTGCAAACTTACTATTGTTCCAGTTGCACATAGCTTGAATTCCACAATTACAGTAGCTACAATGCCTGTAAAGGATATTCTCTAGACCTGCAGGTCAGCTAGTTGCTCAGATGGCATACCCTGAGTACATCCTAAAGCTGTTAAGTTTAACCCCACACCGAAAAGGGGGAAAAGGTGGGACAAAGGATCTGCCACAGGAGGATAGGAGGAAGCTCACTAAAGGGAGAGAAAAAAAGAAGAGAGGAAACCTTAGTCAGAGTGCTAGCGTGGCACCAGCAGGCATCAGTTCCTTATTCTACTGAGGGATTTGGCCTTTGCCCCATGTTAATGGGGCCTTTGTAAGTGCCAGAGTTCAATTAGTCAGTCTAAAAATACCTTTTTAAAAAGGAAATTTTTGGCATCACGTTCTGATACTAAATGCTCCTGCCACAGAGACAGCATCACCAATGACCTGGTGACCCATGTACTGAGGGACAGTCACCTCCTCTGCCACCTTGCCAGCTCACTACATACTCGGGCTGGACACCTCTTTGTCTGGCAATGCCATGCCACACTGCCAATGCCTCGTGGGCCTGCCAAGCGACAGATTTTCAGAAGCTTATAACTAATGAAATCAAGTCCAGTTTTCACTGGCGCAGTATAAGATATTCCCCTTCAGTGGGGCTTATGTCTGGCTCACTCCATGCTTTCTGATTTTTTGGTGCCAGATTTGCTCAAAAAACTGTGAGTGAACTTACCATGGGGAAGTTATTTTCTCATTTTTCCTGTAAAACTCAGCCAACAAACAAGAAACACTTCCAATAGTCTTCCTTTTTTTGTTTGAAAGCCCAAATTCAAGGCACTTGCCAATAGAAAAATAAATGTTTTTGAGAAGTATGAATTGTTCCCCTCATGAAAACAGGAGCCTGGAAATGTGTAAGCAACCACAGGAGTTACTGGTGCTCCAGTTACGGTACAATAAAGCTAGACAGTTTTGCTTGTGTGCATGCATGTAAAATGAAACTGCAAGTGAGTGTGCATTCTTCTTTTAGACATATTTGTCATATACCTCAGTCACATGTATTATTACCAAAGGAAAAGTGATTATAGAAGAAATAAATATATTTTGCTACATTTCTTTCTCATCCACAGTGAGCACTTTGCATACACATGCACAAAGTAGCACACCCTGCTTGCCTCTTTCCAAAAAATCAACTTCCTTGAGAAAAAAAAATGTTACTTTATCCACATGAACATGCATGCTACATGCATGAGATATTTATTGACCTTCCTACTGAAAGACACCCAATTCTCCAAGCTATCAGTTCGTACATCAGTTCTAACATTCTTTCTAAGTACATGTATAATTTCTCCATACATGTGCGAGCTACCCATCAACAAGGCTGCAAATTTGCTATCTCAGATAGTATGCCAGTTCCTCAGAGCTATGTCTCCAGCTCATTTGGATATGAACGAAAGGGCTGAGAAACAAAGTGTTTGATTTAAAATTGAATTACTGAAATAAAGGATTAAAAAAAGCATTTCTATTAGCAGAGGTAAAAATCTACCATTTTGTCACCTAAAATTAAATCCCAGTTGCCATAAGCAGTTAATTTATTTACATTAAAATGAAATTTATCCAATTTGATTCAGAAAAAGATCAAGATTTTTTAAAATTAAAAAATATTTAAACTTCATTTTGTTTAATTACATCGTTGCAATTTTTCATTTGGAAATGACATTTTGACATAAGATTGAGACACCTAAATGTGTAATGGGTGTCGATCTGTGCTCTAGGTATATAAATGTCTTCATGTTCAGCAGATATCTAGCTAGTACAGTTGGTAGAGCCTGTTCTGCTGCTTAGTTGACCAGTAAATAAATGTCTACTTTAGGGTGAGCTGGACCACCAGGCTGCGCTGACTGGGTTGGCTCGAGGCTCATTTCAGCTGCCTAAACATAGGCATCCAATGCCACCATAGGTGCCTTGGGTGTCCATCTGGCCTCAAGCTGCCTCCAGCAGGCCACAGGACTTCAGTAGGTCCCACATGGTAACGACCAGCCAAGTGGAGAAGACCCAGTGCCTCCCAAATGGTCCCAGGCACTTCTGTAGGGGCATTGGATTGAGGGAGGCCCCTAAAGCACATGTGGACACCTCAGGGAGACAGCCAAATTGTGTGTCCCAGGTGGGAGCAGAATCCTGCCTTTTGTTTCTTTTTGTTCAAAAGATTAAAACCAGGACCCAAACCCCTGACAGATTCAGAAAAAAAAAATTCTTTTCCTCCGAACAATTTTTCGATCTTTCAGTTTGGCCAAAAAGGGAAAGGAAACCAATTCTTCCCTTCCATTTCTATCACTATATCCCATTTAGCTGGATCCTGCCAGGGAAGATAAATGCAACAGTCAGACTTTAGAAGTATACATAGGATCATGAATGCTTTTTTGCCATAGAGCTAACCCATGGCATTTCTAACTCATGTGAATTTTTTTCAGTTACATGGCCTAGTTTTACAACTGTTCATCTTTCCCCATTCATGCCCTTTGCCTTTGCTTCCAGTTTTTATTCCATCCTTCCTGCTTCCTCACTCTTAGTACTCTCTTTTTTTGAAAAAGGACCTCTCTGTTGGTGAAATTCATACATTTATTTATATGCTTTTCTCTGTAACATATTTCATGCAATGATAACCTGTTGAAGAGCACAAGGTACTTGTGACTGAATATCATGATTACCATCAGTTTCCTTAGAGAAATTGAAGAAAAAAGTCCTAGAAAGTGTCTGCTTTCCATGTTAGAAGAGTCTGCTTTGCAGGTGTCAGACACAATCTACATGTGGAACACATACTCATTCCATACTTCAAATATTTTTCATTATTAGAGCATTTTTAAAAGACCTCAGCTGATATTTTTGTGTGTGAAAAAGAGCAAAAGCATTTGCCCTTCCGTGAAATTTCCCAGTATTTTTATTTAGCCTTGTAAAAATTAAGTTAGCAGAAAGCAAAATAATCTGATCAATACCGCAGGTAAAATTTCCTTCAGGAGTGTCTAAAAACTCCAACAGTACAAAGCAGTATAAAGTCCCAATCCAGCAATCTGCCTTAAAATTTGCCATAAATTTTGAATGGATTTTAAATGCATTTGAATGATCTGTCATTGATTGCTGCAAATTCCTGAGCCTTTCCTCAAAACTGTCACAAATAAATATTTAAATTTTTAAGCTACTGCCTATGCTATCATCCATACCCCTGCCGTAATAAGAAGCTGTTTTCACTTTCTAGCTTAATATCCAGTATTATAGCAAGACATGCTTTTAAAACACCCCAGAAAAGCACACAGCTCAGTTTACAATGGAACCCACTTAGAACTCTAGTTGATTTTTATAGGCATCAAATGGCTTTTAGCCTGTTTTGAAGTCCTGAGATGTGTCTGATCAGTCATCCTCACTTTCATGATCAGAGAGCTAACACGCTGTTGCAGATGGCTAACTACACAGACACGTGCTCCTTATCAAGCCAGAGTTTCTTCTTGCATAAGAGTTAACCAAAAGATTAAGTAGAAAGATAATGACTGAGTAGTCCAGGTGCTGAACTGGAAGACAACAGCAGCTTGGAAAGATATTTCCGTTTTTTGGCTGGAGAACAAATAATAACACGAAATAAAGACTTTTGATAATTAGTTGCGTAATTGCAAGTGGTTTTTCTTTTTGTTTTGGTTAGGTTTCTTTAGGAAAAAGTAGTTTTGTCAAATGAACATGTAGATAATTCAGAGCACGGCTCCAAGAGGAAAGCATTGCCTTGCTGGAGGGAGAGGGCAACATCAGCCCCCGCAGCGCTCAGGACACGGGAGGCAGAGTGGATATCCAAGAGCCCTGGAGGCAGAGGGCTCACGTCTTTGGAGAAAGCAGTGAGCACACAGGCCTTGACCCCGCATAGCTGCCTGGAGCCGGCGCTGTGGGCGCCACCGGGCCTCCAGCCACCTCCACCAGGCCCCAGGGCTTCTCCGCCTCCCACCTCGTGTCCGCCAGCCCACGGCAATGCCTGCGGTGAGCCAGGGCACTCGGGCAGTGCCCGGCCCATGCTCCGCTCCAGCTGCGCACCGTCAGCCGCAGCCCCGTGCGCCCTGGACACCCACTGCCACAACGCAGCTACTGCTGCCGGCAAAGCCAGGCCCAGACGTGCTGTGAGCTCCTTCAAGGACAGTCGCTGAGGCCCGTAATCTTTTGGGAAAATAGCTAAAATAGAAGGAGTATTTGCTGGGGGTGCTGGAGCGAGAGGGAGGTTTCTAATGCCCCAGTGGCTATCACTTGGCCTTGTGCATTAGCAGCTCTTGACCCAGGTCCCGGAGGCCGTCCAGCAGCGGGCGGGGGGCTGCGGGCCGTCCTGCTGCTGCCCGTTTCCAGGCCGGCCCACCATCAAGTGAAAATAGGAGCCTGAAAATGCCTAAGCAGGATTTTTGGACGGTCTGTCTCCATGCAGTCCCTCTGCACTGGCACCGGCCCAGGCCCAGCTGCTTTCCCACAGGCTCCTTGAGGGCTGAGGTCCAGCAGCCATGTCCAGTGTCCAGCAGCTGCACCCAGCTCTGCCGACCGCCGCTTTGGGCGCAGCCATCTCCGTCTGCAGGGCTGGCGATTCCTTCCGTGTCCATGCACAGCCGTGTCCCCAAGTGCCAGGCTGCTACCAGAACTGTCAGTTCCCAATTCACTTGTGTAGGCTTTGTGCCTTTCCCTTCCCAGCTGAGCAAGGCCTGCATGGCATTGCAGCAAGGAGGGACATGGTGTCTCCTGTTTAGCAGGTTTCTGTAGCAGGTTTCCACAGAAAACCACATGTTTTCTGTCATGCATGGACTTTAGCACCAGTAAGTGTCCCACAGGACAAACTGCTTCAGCAGTTTCTCAAGAGCTTGGCCCACATAGGGTCTCCATAGCATCTCCTAAATGTGGCACACGGGCAAGAAAGAACCTGCTTTCCTCTTCCTTCCTTGGATGCCATGGCTACACACACATAACTAGGCACTGATCACTTCAGTTACTGATACTTAAATTGAATTTAATTTGAACAGTGGCAGAACAATATTGAAAAACCTGAGTAAAAGAAAAAAATATTTGGCACTTGTATGGCCAGGAGAGAAAGAAGCTAAACTCAAATAGCCTTTTTCAAGGACAACTCTCCGTTTCAATGAGTTCAACAAAAGTGCAGCTCCAGAGAGACAAAATGTTCCTTTCTAGATAGTAGTTGCTTTTTTTTTAAAATAAAGACTGAGGTTCTGCTATTACCATAAATTCTGACTTTTTTTTAAAAAAAAGACTGGATAAGCCTGGCTAGCTTTACTTTGGTTGCAATCACAGGGAATACTTCACAAACTTGCTTGTAGAAAGCAAGTAGAAATTTAGTGCTATTTATATTGCTTGGAGGCAGAGATCTGGAAAATGCAATATTAATGAAAAAATCTGAAGGATTAATTTCTGGGGCTTAAAAGTATTTTTGCAAAGAAGGTAAACCTCATTACCTTGACATCAAATCCTTCTGTTTTTAAATTTCACAAGCCAACTAAAAAGGAATATTTGCTTGAATTCAAAATAATGAATGAATAATAGACAGAGGAAGGGGTGTCACGGGAAAGCAGAGTGAGTATTACAATTTTTTCTAGTAAGAAATGAGACCAGAAGCGCCTGTTCCTGGGTGTAGCCATTTTGAAAAGTCAAAAAAGTAACAAAGAATGCTTACTGGATAATCTGAGCCAATGACTAGAAATTGCTTCTATTCATACAGCCTTGGTTTAGTGGCACAAATCAAGCACAGGCCAGTTGTGAGGAAAGCTTCTTGATATGTGATAGCAGCTCTTCTTTCATCCCTAAGCTGACATTTTTAGTTCTGCTCCTGTTTTATATCAAGAATGAGATGACAAAAAATCACCACTACATTTGGTACTGATTCAGAAACTCAGCAGTAACCTGAAGGCTTCAGGTATGGAGAGAAAATTTGAGAAGTTGTCTTTGCAGCTCATAGTCAAACAGCAGTGGCTGGGAAGGCAATACAGACAGTTTTACCTGTTCTCTATAGATAGAGGTTCCACTGCTTAAAGTGTATCATTTTTCCATGGCACCTTTAATATAAAATTTCTCTTTGATATGCAAGGCAATGTGTTAAGGAATATGCTGCTTTCAGAGTGGAAGAAATCTCTCCTGCCCAACTTTTGTGGAATTTGTGAAGGAAGATGAAAGTTACTAGGAACAAGAGAAGCATTCAGCAAGGCAAAAATTGGACTTTGAAGAAACCTACTGAGTTTTACACGTGACACACCTACATTGTAAATGACATTTTTCCTTCACAGAGGAACACACAATTCAGTAATTCAGCCCCCTCCACCATAATGCATTAGAAGCCAACACTGCTTGTCCATTCATCCAAAAGTGCACATTCTCAGAAACTGGGAACTGTGCAGTCCCTAGTGGGCTGCCTGGATGATAATAGTAAGCTGTTTCTTGCTGAGCCCACTTAATGGCAATTAATACAGCTTTGGGAATGGTGATAATCATAAATTTATTGTGTTCTCCAGTGGAAAGAGAAGCCTTTACCAGTATTTACCAGAGAGCAATAGCTGGGATGTGCAGGTTACCTGGGAACAGCTGTGCCTCTTGTAACAGACCCTGACTACGAAATGCTATTGAGTTTTATTAAGCTTAGAAGACCGTTTGGGCAGACTTTACTTGACAAGCTCTCGTGACATATCACTTCCACTGTAATTATTCCTAACTATAACACCCCACCCCCCCCTCCAGGTAAACCATTCTCTTGGGGGAAGAGTGAGAAGCTGTTGCTTCTGGGTTTGCCCCTTGGTTAGCCAATGCAAATGAAGACATTTCTGATACAGCATTCTACCAGCTGCTCAGAATAACAACAAATCAAATCTGTATGTATGCAAATGGAGTCGCCACCTTGGACTTTTCAAGACTCAGCTAGAACAAAGCTATGGCTGACCTGACACCATACTAATGGTAGTCCTGCTTTGAGCAGGAGGTTGGACTAAATGACCTCTAGAAGTGCATCCAATGCTTGTATGAAGCTATGAAGTGTGTATAAAAGCCTTAGACATTTAGAACATGCTGGTTTTGCAACTGAACCAAGAACACTGTATTTAATGAAGTTGGTGTTATTCCATCAGTGTGTCCAAGACTTCTGATGAAACATTGTTGAACACCATACTTATGTAGCTTGCCTATCCATTCCATGGATTACAGAGGTCTTTTGATTTCAAAATAGGAAAATGGGACATCAGCAAGTCAATATGGTCCCTCACATGCAAGAAGGATGCAAGAAGCTTCAGTCACTGGCCTGACCTGAAAACAGAAGACCATGGTATCACAGGAGCTGCTGAGAGTAGTTAAAGCCTGGAGGAGGAACTTCAAATATCTTGCAAACAGCACAAAGCCATCAAAAGAAAGCAAAATAATTACTAAATGCAGGTTAAGTAGCCTCCTTTATTCCATCGGATGAAAATGTTTTAAAGTCTGTAAGAATTGTAATACCTCCATTACGTTTTGATTATTTTCACACGTGAGGGATCATTTCCTCTGAAATGTTAACAATGGCAACAGTCTAATCAAGACTGAAAGGGAAAAATGGAAAATGGTTCCTTTTCATATTAGGCACTTTCAGAGCAGTTTTAGAGCTCCAAGGGCCTTATCCCTTGAGGGCGTTGCATCAACAGCACCTGCAAGGTGGTGCTGAGTGATAGAAACTTCCAGGAAAGCTGAAGAGAAAAGCTGTAAAGATAAAATTCCCTTGTTTTTCAGGATCTGAATGTGAGGACAAAAAAGCAGACCATGTCTATTTCTGCACATGCCACATTAATATTTTAGTGAGTGTGGGGGCAAAGAATATCATTTAAGGTGGGGCTGATGAAGGGGTGGGGTTTTTTTGCATAATTTTAATCCAAATCAGTGGGAGGAAGTGATTAGCATAGTTTTTAAGACATATTAGTGAGTTGCTCCCCTTCTCATAGCCTCTTCCCTCAATTACTTCTATAACCCCATTATTTGAGTGTGTTGAGTATTCCAATAAATGTCTGTGAGGTAGAAAAGTATTATCATGATATTTTTCAGATGAGAAAGAAAAGCACAGAGGCTACAGTCAGACGTTAAAAGACACATAAGCACATGGCTTTGAAGATCTATGAATAAGTAATTGCATTTGCTCAAAGCAATACAGAAGATTAGTGTCAGTGTCTTATAGTCTTGCTCACTAACCACTCTAATAGCCGCCTTCTCTGTTATTTATCGCTCAACAAATGGATGTAATTAGGTTACCCTCAACAGTCAAAAGCACTTTCTCATTTGTCTGTTAAAATATTAATAATAATCTAGTCCTGTCAAAGTCATGTGCCATAGTCCTCTGATTTATTCTGACATTAATACTATTGTAAATAACAAACAGTGTTCCAGCAAGATTTTTTTTCATGGACATTTCCCATGTTTGTAGACTAAAAGAGGTCAAACCTCCTTACATCAAGTTTTGTGAAACTATCATTTCAATTTTCAACCAGATACAAAGCTGAGACATGGCTGATATCTAAATAAGAGAGGGAGAAGAATAAACCTGTGCTGAAAAATCTAGCATGATCATGATTTTTTCTATTATCCAGTAGATAGAGAAAATGCTTTAACAGAAATGTGTGGTTTAATAACAAAAATAACTTACTCTGTACAAGACTTAATCAGTCGAAAACATCAGCATCACTAGGCATGGAATGTAATATTGCTCCTTCATACTGAGTTGTTCTATTTATAACCATTTTTCATTTTTGTGCAACTTAGTTGCAATAGGAAATACGCTAGCAATGCATTGAGAAATCAATATCTAACATTAACTTGGCTCTTTTCAGTGCGTGATTCTTGAGGTCTAAAAGCCAATGGGAAACCTGTGCACAAACTTTATACTATATCATTCCCCAAGGCAAAAGTCAAGAGTGCTCCAGATTGGAACTCTCTAGAATTTAGGGCACAGACTAAATATTTCTCAAACTGCACAGAATTTAAGTGATCCATCGTTTAAATTGTCTTCATACCAGTTTTCACCACTTATTTCCAGCAGACTCAAGGGTTTGCCTGACTGACATTTCCCTAACTGGCTTCTGTTACTAAAACATCTTTTAGTTTTCCAGCTACAGTATCATTAAATTTTCATTCATGAATGCAGATATTGATTTACTTTTTTCAAATCAAGTCTTTCAAAAAAAAAACAAAAAAAATCTCATTCCTCAGCTGTCTTCAGGGGAAAGGTTACTTTCTAAAGCTAAGAAAATGCAGACCATTTAGTCAATCTATCAGTTCATCAATCAGACATTCTTTCTGAGCCTCCTTTATCTATCTTTCCATATACCTGTGCATAGTATCTTTTTTCTGTGCTATTTTCTTCATTTCGCTCTCACTTGTATTTCAAAGTGGATTTTACTTCTTATATTTTCCCCATGCACCAAAGCAAGAGCCACCACAACTGTGCTGTGACAAGTCCTTATAAGAACAGACATGCTTCTGAAAACTCAGTTACTGGAGGTGCTAGCTGAACGTAAATTTGACCTTGATGCCTTATTAACATCTGATACAATCCTACATGTTAAACCTTGTCTAGATCCTGCACCAGCAGTAGAACACAAGGAAATGGAATGAAGCTGCATCAGGGGAAGTTCAAATTGGACATTAAGAAAAGGTTCTTCACTGAGAGCGTGGTCGATCAGTCAAACAGGCTCCCCAGGGAAGTGGTCACAGCACCAAGCCTGTCAGAGTTCAAGGAGCATCTGAACAACGCTTTTAGACATTTTATTTAGTTTTAGGTAGTCCTGTGAGGAGCAGGGAGTTGGACTCAATGATCCTTATGTGTCCCTTCCAACTTGAGATACTCTATGATTGTATTCTGTGATTAATGTTCATCTCAATGTTACCTCCACAGACTGTCTCTGATGTGTGGGTATGATACCCCACACGTGATATTTCAGCATGAAAGACAGCACAGAATCACCAATCATTTATGCTTGGAGGGACTTTGGGAGGTCAGAGTTAATCGTCTCCTCAAAGCAGGGGCAGCTCTGTGTTCAGACCAGGCAGCTTAGGGATCTTTCCTGTTTTGCCATCAAAATCTCCAGGCTCAGAGATCCCACAGCTCTCTAGGCAATGTCTTACACTGCATGGTTGTCCTTAAGGGAAAACATTATTCATTATATCCAGTCAGACACTCCTCTATTTCAATTTATCATCATTTCATCTTCTCATCCCACCATGCAAATCAGTACGGAGCCTGGCTCCCCTTTCTTGGTAATGTCCTCATAAGTACTGCAAGACTGCACTTAAGTGCTCCCTAAACCTTCTGTTCTCCAGGCTGAACATGCTCCAGTGGGTTGGGAACTGTACTACCTATGGGATTCAACTCACTTAAATGTCATCTTCTAAAACGTGAATATCTCAGATAGGCTTGTTGTCTAAGGTAACCTCACCACTGAAGAAAGAAAGAGGCATGTTCTTAGGGAAATTTCTCTTATAAAATAGGTGTGCAAGGGAAGTAGGATGAACTTGCCTCTGCAAATGCCAAAGATTTCCTACTGACAAGAGAAAGAGCCTAACTACTTAGCTAAAAGCAGAGGACTAACTTCCAAATGGCAAAATTCAGGTGCAATGAATCTTGCTGGTGGGGACATGGACTGTTTCCTCTGGTCTTTGACTGCTATGTTTGTGTGGCAGTGGCCAAGAAACAGCACCTCTTCATTCTTTGTTTCCTCTGTCTTAGAAGAAGAGAGTGATGACTGATCTGAACATTTTGCCAAGTGGCTTGATTTTCACATATGAAGAGTGCCAGACAAATGGAAAGAGCACTGGTCCAGTGTGAAGCCATAGGAGAATGAATTACTGGGCAGAAAACATAATCCTTTTAAGTGGCACACCCCAGTGGCAACAAAATGTAATATTCTTTTTTTTTCCCCCCAGTTATTATTTCTGGTTACTAAATAGGGGAAACATCCCTGAACCCTAAAAAGGCCAGCCCCCATAAAGGGAGATAGATATTCTTCTCCCTGGGAAATGCCTGTTCTGCAGAGAGCTGGCCTACAAAAAATCTTTCCTTGTTACAAAGTTGTTACACTGAAAACATATATAAAAACAGAAGAAAGCTGGCACCTCCTTAATCTTATCTTTGTAATTGCACCTATTATGGTTCAGGACACACCTTTATTTAAATACAAGTAAAGTTCAAAATCTTTCTGAATCAATCTGATTTTGTATTTAAGTGTTGTAAGAAAATGTTTCAACACTGTAATTACCTATGGCCATAATTGATTGTGTTTGTTTACATGGTAGGTTATTAAAAAAACATTATCTGGAATTGAACTCTACCTTCAAGCACAGTTTAGATTATTGCAGCAATATACCAAATATAATGTCATAAATGTGCAGCAGGTGGCTACTTAATAATAGTTAGTAACATTCAGTATTCATTCTAAATAGTGCATTTAGGACCAAATTAGCTGTCTTGCATGAGTGATTAATTTGACTGATAGTACACTGTATGGCATGACTAATAAGTATTATGCAGTTTTATTAAGCAATAACTCACAGCTATACGGTGATGTCAATCTCTGTCTTTGAAATACTATTTTACAAAAGGAGTGAATGGTCTTTGCTTCTTTCAGGGTGATATATTCTATTGCATGAGCAGTGCCTAAATTTGCCATCTGGTATAGCCCAAAGCCATTATGTTTTCATCTTGCCAGCTTAAAATGACAGTATAATCGGCCACTCCAGATTATAACACTGTCTGTCTGTTTGAATGCCATGCATTAATACCACATTTGATCAAGCCGCTAACTGTATGTAATATTTTAGATTTCTGTGTATAGAACTGTGCGAATTTTGAGGAAAACATTTTAAAAAGATGGAAAATGAGGGAAGCCATATTTCTGAGTATGCTCAGAACAGACCCATGGAAGCATTAAAACCTTTCGGCAAGTCTGTCTCCCATACATCTCTCTTGATGCTCTCAACCAATTAAAATGCTAAAAGAGTTGAAGTCAGTGATGTGGCAGACACCAGGATACAGAGCCATTGGCACACAGTTCACATAAATTTTTTGAAATGGATGAGAAGGAGCTTGCAAGGATTGGGGAGGGGGGGAGTATAGGGAAGCCAGGTCCTCCTGCCCTACTGCAGTGCCTTCAGATTCCTGCTGCAAGATATTGGGTGATCTTGTAGTTTATAATACCAGCAGAAGGATTGTCACTAGACTGATACATACACCTTTTGCCATGTGCTTCCCATCACTTGTGGTCTTGTCCTTCCACTCTGTGCCTTGCTCCAGCTGAAGACCTAGTTGATGTAAGCAGGTGTCAGTGGGAAGCTGCAAAGGCCTGTGGATGCCATGGGACTCAGCTGAATCGAGGCCCTAAGTCTGGAGATTTGGGGTTCCGTCCTTTTAGTTAGAAGATACTCTTTTGTGCTCTTTTTGTCAGTGCACAGTATGATGGTGCACTGAACCATGCCTCAAAGAGCAGCAAAAGGGCAGATAGTGTACATGTAGGTGGATGTACTGTGTGGTGGTAGAGTGCTGGAAAGTTTTGTGGGTTTTTTTAAGACATGTACACTTGGAAATGGAAATGTTTGCCTGCCATTTAAAAAAAAAAAAAAAGTGTGGGTTTACAGGGTTAGGGGAAAAAAATCCAAAAAAAAAATACATTTTGTAACATTTGAAAAACTGAAATATGATCTTCAGAAAAGATCAGTGTCTCTGGCTCCCACAGAGTCAACTAGGGGTGTACTGCAGGTTCCACTGGGAAGCTGAGAATATATCTTCCCAGCTAGAGTAAAACTCATACTGCTAGGCAAGAATGATTGATTAGTTTATAAACAGACAGATGGGAGCAAGAGTGGGAAGAAGAGGAAGATATGTCTCATTAGTGGCATGGATTACTCAGTTTTAGTTTGAAATTCATCTAAATTTAACCTGAAGATCATTCTGTTTCTTAACCATACACTTTTTTCAGGGTGGAGCTCTTTCTGCATTCAACTTCTGCACACCCTGCTTCACCAGCATATTTCCTTGTGTTAGATACAGTCTGTTGATCTTTTGGATCACATTCAATTTATTAGTTTTCTATGGTTAGCTGAATTAAGGCCTTTCAATGACAAATATAACTCCCTTGTATGCTAAATTGTTTGCCATGAAACACTATGGACCGGCTCTGTAAGCACCAGCTTGATACATATGATTTTTTTTATTACATCCAGTAGCTCCCACTTTTACAGCAAGTCTATGCCCCCACTCCTGGCCCCCTCGATAAGAATAAGGAAAATATCAAGATCTCTGAGATAATATTTTAGAGGATTTTATAGTTTAGATGTGAGTACTTGTGACACCTAGTGGTGCTGGCAGAAAAATGCAAATATTTTAGGGGAAGAGGAAGTAAGGGGTGAGGTGGGGAAAGGAAGGAGGGATTCAATATCACCTACTGGAAGATAGTTACTACAATAGCCTGAGAAAACACACAGCTGAGCAAATTCTTTCCCTGCTGACGTGGCACACCTGTCTGAGGCAGCCACCCTTTGTAACCCATCAGGTAAGCAATGGAAAAGTTCAGCTATATGAAACACTTCTGGTGGGGGGTGGGACGAGGTGATTATAGGTGTTTGGGTAAGGTGGTCAGACAATTGCCCAAAATCTCTTTGTGAAACAGGAGGTGAGCACAGGAGCTGTGGGTGACAACATCAACCTGGCATCAAAAGACCGACTTAAAGGCACACTTGGGATGGAGCAAGACTTGATTCAGGCAATTCCACATCATGAAGGAAAAAAAGGAAAATGTTATAACCAGTTCCTTGCTGGCTTTTTACAAAGTCATCCTTTAAATGTGACACTTCAGCAATGTCCCATCACCGAAGACTTTCCCTATATTCAACAGAGAAGTGTGGATGTTTCCCAGGCCATGGACTCAGACCTTAGGTGTACTGAACTTCTCTGTGAAGAGGCCTGTTTTAATACCCTAAAAAGATACCTTGAATTGCATGAACTTTGTAAAAAGACAAGATCGAGAGCAGACACCCATCTGATACATAGGAAGCCAATTGGGAGTCACGGGCAGATGCAGTGACTAGGCAGCATAAGCTGTGCTGGCTGAATGGGAGCCTGCACCTAGAAAGGCATAACCTGTTTGCTGTTGCAGGGCATAGGTCTTCAGCTACCCAAGCTAGTGACCCAAGTGTGCAAAGTCTCAAGAACTTCCTATGTTGGAGGCTCTTAGGAGAAAAATGCTTTTGATGGTAGAGATAACAACATCCAATGGCTTTTAGCAGTCTCTAAAAGAAATCAAAACAATGGAGTACAACATAATGCAAAACTCCCTCAGAGACAGGTATTCACAATTAATTAATAATAGTGCCTATTTCTATGCAGCTGTCTGTTAACACAAAATACCCATCTGAAGATCTTTAACAGGGATAACATAAAAATAATTTACTTCATAACTAAACAATTTTTCACAGCTAGATAACAAAATCTATTAAAACACAGCTTGTAAGCTTGCAGTTACAGACATACACATATGCATGGCTTGTATATACTTGGTGTGACTCATGAATTGGAGTATGTGGTGTGATTCACACAACTCCTGTGAGATTTGTTGGGTGATGGGTATGCTATGTACCACCTACTGTATCATGGCTTCTAGTGTTACAGTGCACCACTATATATCTCGGGAAGCTGCTCTCAAACTTTGCAAATGGTCATTTTGCTTAGACTTCTTAGTTGTAGTTGCTTGTCTAAGGGACCATTGTTAGGTGTCACTTTGTAGATGGTTATAAGAGAAATAAATGTATTTTGTGAGAGTGCTGCTACTACAATGGCAGGAAGAAAACTGATCTCCCCTAGTAACCCAAGTGTAAGCTGTATGCCATTAGACATAGGAGTAAATATCTCTCATATGGAAAAGTAATACATCTGATGGTGGGAGTGAAACTATTCAGGATTTGCTAAAGAATAATCTCTGTTTCTTCATCCCAACCCTAAACAGCATAACTGCAGTTAAAAATGGAAACTGGATTGATTCATTCCACTCAGTACCATGCTCCCATTTTCCCACGTGAACCCTCAGGCTTGCAGGGAAGCCAAGAATTTGTGACCTGTTGGGTCAGCAGAGAAGCAGAGTCACTTCGAAGGGCACAGCACCACCAGTGACTGGGGCAGCTTTAGCATGCTCCTGTGATATATCCCAAGTCCGACTAGACTCTGCATTATATAAACACAGAGTAAACAGAACCTGGAGAAACAATCAGTTTGATAGTAAGACCTTATCAGTCCCTTCCTATTGTCAACAATGCAGATAGCAGAATACCAGACGGAGTTGTCTTGCTTGCATAGTGAGAGCCTGTAGGAAAGGTGGAAGCAAAGCCATGGAGTGGAAAACTCTTAAAACATGGAGTTGCCAAGAAAGCAGTTGTCCGCTTGTGAAGAATGATATGAAGAAAAAGACCTAAATCCAGATGTCAGCACCCACATCAACTTACGAGATAGAGGGCAGGGACGAACTTTGCAACAAAGGAAGGGACCTATCATTTCTCTTCAATATTGGAAAAATATTGCTAAGAAAGGATGTGGAATCTCCATTAATGTTTTAAAAATAGCTCAAATGTTATTTCTGAGACAACACAGACATCATTGATTCAGTTTGGGGATAGAAGAAGGAATTAAATGACCTACAAAAGATCCTTCCTGCTCTAATTTGTATTATTTTTCTATGATACACTTCATGGAGATATAAGTGGAATAGTATTAAAGAACAGTGTTTACAGTAACACCATCATCTCTCCCTTGCAATCTCAAATATACATTGTAAAAAAGGAAAGAAAGAAAGAATGAGAAAGAGAAAGGAAAATATAGAGGGGAAAGAAAAAGAAAAAAGAAAAAAGGAAAAAGAAGAAGAAGGAGAAAAAGAAAAAAAGAAGAAGGAGAAAAAGAAGAAGGAAAAGAAAAAGAAGAAGGAAAAGAAGAAGGAAAAGAAAAAGAAAAAGAAAAAGAAAAGGAAAAAGAAAAAGAAAAAGAAAAAGAAAAAGGAAAAGGAAAAGAAAAAGGAAAAGAAAAAGGAAAAGAAAGAAAAAAGGGGAAGGTGAAGGGGAAAGGGAAGGGGAGGGGAAAGGGAAAGGAAAAGGAGACAAAGAGAAAGTAATAAAGTAAGAAAGAACAAGCTATTGCAAAGCATACAAGAAACTATGAAACTGGTTGGTTCAGGATCATCCCAAAAAAGAGTAAAATTACATATTTGGCTTGAGCAGAATCAAACTTCATCTGCACTATTATACCAGAGCTCAGCATCTGAGTCCATGCAGCTTTAAAACTTGTGTTCCAATACCTAGAATAAATCCATTATACAGAACTAGAACAGTAAATACCCATAAAGAACCCTGTAGAAATTCCCCTTTTACTGAAGTAGGAATATTAACTGCTAAAGGACTCATAAAAAAGGAAAGTTGAATTAATTCCACTAAATTCGTCTGGTCACAGAAGGGAAATAAGCAAAAGCCTTCTAAACCGCTTAATAAAAAACATGAACAAAATCAGTAAAGTGTTCAAAATTTCCTTTTCAAGAGTTCTTTTACTATGTGAAATGCTAGACCTAGCCTCACCAAAGGATAAAGAGGGGACAGAAAAATATGCTGTAGTTGCTTATCAGTCTTTCATAATTGTTTTCTTTTGCAGAAATAAAAGCTTCGAACTGTACATGTTTTTTTAGTTCCAGGGGACATTGAGCATTTTTGGGTCTGTGTCGGAAGGAGTACTGTTTCGTTGGCCAAATCAGACACCGGTCATTAGATGAGCCAATAACTTCTAAGGTCCATCAGAACTCTCAAGGAACACAGTTTTATTTGGTAGAAAGGCAAAGTCATAAAAATAGAGGTTATGCCACTCTGCCCTACAAGAAGCGTGCCTGTGAAATCCACCTATTAAATGCAAATCCCATGAGAAAACCTGCACTGGTTCTTCTTGGCTTGGGCATTAAGAGCAATTGTGTTAATAAAATCTTGCTTTTATGCATGTAAGCTATTATTCTCAAATGATATCTGAAATTACATTGAAATTCATCCAAATGCATCTTTCAAAAGCAACAGGTGAAGTCATGAGAGTTATCTCATGTAAAATAATTCATAATTTCACTGGTAATGTGAGAGCTATACAAAAAAATAATCTGTCTTTTCCAGATTTGTGTTGGTCCCATTGGACTCACAGTAATAAAATAGCATCACATTTTCCTTTTTCTCCCTGATGTAACTACATGCAATGTAATATGCAAAGAAAGTTGCTCTGCTTAGTAAGTAGCTGGCACTTTATTACATGACATTAATTTAAAGATTTGCAAGGACAGTACCCCATTGTATAGGGTAGTCAAAAATTAATTACAGCCTTCTTTTCAGCAACATTAAATAACTGTACAGGCATGATTGACAATATTGGACAATGTGGTTTATTGGTGTTTTCTTCAAAAGATGAACCAATAAACATTAAGCTAAAAAAAAAAAAAAAAAAAGATATTGGATCCTAATGCTTTTTCCTTGTTCATTACAGCATTGTTCAAGTTAACAGTGAGATGTTATTCTAAGATGCAACTGAATATCCTTTCTACTAAAATCTGTTGATGCTATTCAAGGCCAATAAACCACGTAAGGGAAATGTTTTCTCCATGATAATGTAATTAAATAACAGCAAGAGAATGCAGTATATTTTGTTTTTTACTCAATTCCACACATTACTCTTGGGTTTTATTCCAAGAATAGGGCAGTGAGAGCATAATAAAACCATACCAGCAATGGTGATCTCTCTTTTCTGTTCTAAGTCTTAGCCTGTCAGAATAAATAAGTAAAAATATGAATCTATCAAACTTTACTTGCTGCTCAAATTGTGCTCCCAATGAACTCTCTTATCATCATAAGTATTATAAACATCGAGGAGGAAAATTTTATAATCTAATTTTAAAAAGTCAGTCACGTGTCTTAAAATTAATCATTCATTCTTGATCTCTAATATTAGCTTTCAGTTACTAAAGGCTAATCCAATCTTACCGAAGTAATGTAAGGCTTTCCATTGATATAGAAGGCTGTTTTTTCCTAAGATACCATCAGTGCCTCTATAGTAAACGCACTTAGCTCTTGATCTTAGCAGGAATCCAGCTCAGAAATCCAGCTCAGTATGCTTCAGCCTCAAAGCAGAATTAGCTCTGTAGTAAAATCTACAGAGGAAATTATGGAAAAGTGCCAAGCACCTCCTGAAATTTAAAGTTGTGTGTACAACAGGACCAGAGAAATCTCACTAAATGGAACAAAAACTTGGATTTATCTTTAAGAAAATAGTTCATTGCAGTGGAACAGACAGCTGACAAAAAGAATTATCAGCTGGGAAAAAGAGAAATTCCAGTAGACATCTGGACAACCTCACACACAGACAGTGCTTTTACTCACAGGGAGGGATGTCCAGCCAGTCCCAGATAAGTCACTATCTACGTGAATGGGAGCTATGGCTGACGACGTGAGTTTGCAGAGCTTTATCTAAGATTTTTAAATATTCCAAAGGGTTTGGTACACTTTATTTTTCAAGGATAGGTAATGTTTCAGATTGGTGTTTTCTTTAACAGAGAAAAATCTCTGGGGAGACCCTTCTTCACACACTTATTTTTTCAGACATATTATATCAAAGGATATTTAACATGAGTTGTTCCTTCCCTCTCCTCTACAGACCCAGTGAGGAAAAATAAGTTGAGAAGCTTCTACAGACTGTGTCTTAAACATTGACAACAAGGGAAGGATATAATTGAGTAACTTCCCAAAACAATGTATGTATGACAGATGTGAATGACTTACTGGGAAAAGACCTAAATTATGAGGGAAAATATCAGAACCCTGTAAATTAAGACTGCAACAGGACAGAACCCAGTGAAAATTGAGCTACAAATTTTCAAGTTCCAGCTTGAAACTTGACTTCCAGTTCCATCCAGATATGATCAAACTTCTTCCAGGTCCATAGAGCTGTAGCTGACAGATTAATAAAGGAACCAGATCTTTTCAGATTAAGCTGTTTACTTAATTTGATTATCATAAATTACATTCAGAAAATAATAACACTGTCACTATTGAAAAAACTCAATCCAGCAGAGAATTGCTTTTTGGGAAAGCACATATCTATCTACTTTCCTAGGTCAGGGCTATACTGACTAAATACTGGAGAAAGTTCTGCTTAAAACGGTTTCAGTACAAGTATAAGAACAAAGTACATGTGGGATCAGTTAAATCTGGGGCTAACATTGATTAAACATATACTACTTTAAACCTGGACTTTCAAGATGGCTGCCATGGATAACATTGCATGTAGTTAGAGGGAAAAGCTGTGCACTTAGTTTTCTTCATTCTCTTGGTGCTGAAAAGCAAAAAGTGGAAAAAAAAAAGGAGGGGGGAGAGAGACTGGACTAAGATGCAGCTATATTTATTCTTATCTTTCTTAATCCCTATTCCAGTAATCATGCCAGCTGGACATTCAGAATTTGAATCCAAGAGACCTGATAATCTTAAACATAATAGGAGAAAAGCAGAATCTTCATGAAGAAAGAGAACATCCAGAAGGATAATATGTAGGCTTAGATAAGCAGGAATCATGTTGTGCAAATACATGACAAGGGGAAAGGGGACTGAGGATGTGAAGGCACTGAGGCACCTGTGATTTCTGTTTTAATCAACTGGCTCCTTCTCTTGTGTCGCAGTTTCAGAAAAGCAGCCATTGGTTAAGCTGGTTAAACAGAGGAACTATATTCCATGAATTGTGCAAAAAGAATATGATTATTCAAACAATGCCCCCAGTAAAGATATGCAGCTTGCATTTTCATTCTGCATCTCACAAAGAGAAAAAAATAAATGTAAAAGAATAGAAACATCCCATTTTCTGAATTTTATTTGTATGCAATTAAATCTGTACAAAGCAAGGTGGTTGAGGAGAATGAGTGGCGAAGAGACAATAGAAAACATGGAGAGCAAATCCCACTATCAGTTATTGCTTTACACATTTTGGAAAGGGAAAATATTAATGATATTTTTCTTTAATTGCACTTTGCAATAGAGTAGGCATAATTCCTACTCCTCTAGTTCACTGGGCTACTCATAGGATTAAATTGCAAAGCCTTAACAAGGCCTGCCCATAATTTCTAGAGCAAAGAGTCAGTCTGAGTTGCCTTCAGCTCAACTTTCCATATACCCGAAGAGCCCTTGTACTTCAGGGGTTTCCAGAAACTCCCTGTCATGGACTCTCTGATCTCAGTCCATGGTTGCGATTGAGGTCAAAAGATGCAGGCTACTCTATTCTATATGATTTCAAATTGTCTGTTCAACATACAGGACTATATCACATGGTCCCAAAAGACATCAAGCTGCAGAGCCAGAATGCCCCTGGGGTGTGCAGCAGCAATGCACCCCCAGCCCAGCCTGAAAATTGCACTCAGTCCCTTGATTTTCTGTTGGACACTCACACTGCACAATGAGCTAAGCTGCATCCTTAGCTGATGCCTTTTCTGAAAGTAGACTCATTGGTTTCAAGCATGAATTACCAAGGGAACCAGGTGCTATGCATGTGGGAGCAAATGTCCAGTCCTAGGTAAGTAGTCTGCACAGTCCTCAGAGTGTGATATTTGTCTTCTGGTGTTTAATTTCAGAGTGTACACCTGTGATCAATGACAAATGTGTTATTTATTTTAAAGTCTCAACTCTTTGGGATTCAGTAAATTTTTGCAGGACATTATTTGAATCTGATTCTGGATTGCACTTATTGCTGAGACTTTACATTTCTTCTGAAACTGTGATGGACTTCACCTGTAAATATCTCCAGAATATAATCCCTGGTAGAGGGAATTGATTTTGGAAGCAGTTTTGCTGGAAAGGAAGCCAAATTCAGCCTTGGGAGCCAGGTCTCTAATAGTGTTTCCTTTTCCTCTGAAATAATAGTATGAAGTAAAACCATTCTGGGAGGTGTCAACAAAATCTTAATTTGATGTACAAGGGCTGAAAAGCCAAAACTAGAAGGAGAATCATGGGACAAAAATGCTTTTACACAGATGCTGGATTGTCCCCAAAACCTATGAAAATAGTGCTAAATCCTCCCAGAGCTGAACAATGGGACTGAAATGAGGCATCAAAGAATAATTACTATATGTTAACTTGCTCCCACCCGCTATCAAACTGTGTGGGATTTTTTTCCTCTACAAGCACAAATAAGCAACATAGTGCAAAGGGTTTCTAATCTATTCATTGTGTTAGCACATACTCAGGTAGGGAAGGAGTCACCAAGAGAGGTTTGATTGGAGCTGGCCTGCGTTAGTGCTTTTATTTCTGTAAAACAACTTTAAGTAGAATACAAGCCCTTTATATGGCAGTTCCTTCACATAAATTAGTTTAATGCATGAATTTTTGTGTAAAATCTGCAGGTATCTGAGCTGGAGACTGAACCTCTGACAGCTAACTCAGGCACAGACTGATGCCCCAGGCTGTGCTGAAATGCTGCTCCTGGGTTCATGGGCAGGGGTCAGGGGAAGCCCCATGGTCAAAGACCCTTGGGGCCCTGAAAAATACTTACAGGGCACTGATTTTCAGCATCTGACTTTAATAAGAGTTACTTTGAATGGACTGCTTTATGAACACCAGAATATATTTGACATAATATTATGTAGAAGTAGATAAGGCTGTTTATTGTTTATACTCACTAGAATCAACAATACCAGATTTTTAGGTTCTAATCTGAAAAAAAAAACAACAACCAGAGTGCCTATTCAATGATTCATTTTCTTTTTGGATGTTTGAGTCTCACAGTTAATATTGCCCAAGTAGCCGTTGGCAGAGCAAAACTATCTTCCTACACTTGACCTCCACACTTGAAGAAATAATGACTGCCTTTTTTTAGGACAGCTGACAGCTAACAGTGGGACTGTAAGTGAAGAAAACTGACAGATTTCCCATCATTGACTTTGTTTTTTGAAAAACTTTGATCTGAAGTGCATGTGTGAGGTAGGGAGGGGAGAGGAAGAGGAAAGGCCAGTATTAATTGCAGAGACTGCAGGCAGAGTAGGATAACAATTTTGAAATAAATCATATAACCAAACCATAACAGGAAAATCTTTGATAGTCTGAGCATTGTATAAAGCCAGTGCGCTCTCCCCAAAGCACGGTGCTGTTTCATTAGTGTTCCTGGAAAGCTCAGACAAGAGATTTCCCTAATGTGATAGAATATCAGATCTAAATTGCTAAACAACTTCATTTTCTACTCCTTTACCCCAGTTCACCACCAACACCCCCCCCCCCCCCAAAAAAAACAACCAAACAAACAAAACCCCCAAATCCCCTCCTATGGAAACAGCAGTACTACACCAATTTGAGAAGACAGTGAGATAGAAAGATATAAATTGGACACTGCTCGTGACTTTAAATGAACATATGTTGGAGGGGACATGGAAACTGCTTCTATTTGAGCAAGTTTTACTTGCAGCTTCAGTTTGCTGAACATGTTTCTTTTATCCCTCCAAAATATTTTCAAAAACATGCGCTAAAATGTCATAACAGAACTTGTCTCCTTATTTCATAATTTTGTAGCATTATAAAGCAGTCCTGGCTGGATAATGCATAATTTCTTCTTTTTCAGTTGTTTTCAGAAGTCTTATTTTCCACCACCTTGTTGTGTGATATAGTGAACTACAGAGAGTTATTCAAATCTCAGGACAACTGGTTATTTTACAGTGATGAGAACATTGTGTATGCACCCTTCATGAAGAGTAAAACTTTTGGCTTGTGTAATAATGAATAGAAGGAATCTGGAAATGAATTATATTTTCAAGTCTTGAGCATTATAAATCTTGGCCTGCAGTACTATAAAACAATTATCATTTTACGTATATGGTGTAAACTAACATATATGGTAGTTCCTGGTCACAGGACACTTACATTGAAGTTGCCAGCAACATAGGCGGAAGCTAACATCAAAATAAAGCGAATAAATATGTGAGCCTAAGTAGTTCTGGAGAATTAGCTCTAAAGAATTCCAGTTTCCTGTTGATCTGCATCTTACCATTGGTTAACTTTTGTGTTTAAGATTACTTATGTGTGCCAAGAGGGCTTATGATGTTTTTCTTCCATTTAATGTCAAACAAAATGTCACTTCCATGTACAGTCTTTCTATCATCAAGGCACTTAATGGTCTATCTGCTTCATCAGGCTGCCTATTTTCATGACATTTGTGGAAGAATAATTATCTTTGGGACCTCTAGCCTCTACTTCGCATGTGGCTGAAATCAGAGAGCACACAAACACAAACACCGACTTTATAAGCCTTGTTTCCAAAGGAAATTGCTCTAAAAAGATACTCTTCTGCCTTTTGTTTTACAAGAAGTGATCTCATTGTAATCAAAACGGATGTCCTATGAAAGACATTGGGAGCTTTTTCCATTCAAATGAAAGATAAACAATTAACACTACCCAGTATCAGAAGAGCAAACAAGCAGCTGTAAGTGATAGACCAGTGACCCCAAAGAAAGCATAATGTCCCACTTCAAGCAGTAATGTTATTTCTTTCGGAAGGGAGGCAGGATTTTCATACCGTGCCATGGATGGCTGCACCCATTCTCCTGCTACTATTTAGTGTATTTCTGATCACAAACTTATCAGGTTCCTCATCAGATCAGTTTAGTTTCCTGTTTCTGTTGTTTCTATGAGGAGATTCCTTCCCCTAATAACAAAAAAAAAAAAAATAAAAATCTGTTTCTAATGCCCCATATAAGAATACAACATAGATCTTCAGGGTTCACATTAAAGTCAGGAAAAATACTAAATGATGGTAATATGAAGATTGGCCAATTCAAAAAGGAGACATTAGGGGACCAGGAAAAATAATTACTTTTATACAGATCATGAAAAATAAAATTGAAAGAAATAGGCTCCAGCTATAAATTCTTTCAGATGACATAAAGGGGATGATTCATAAATAGTCAGGAAATTATGAAAATTATAAATGGTCCAAAATTATGGGAAAAGTAATTTTCCATGATTGGTAGGGTGAACATAAGAAGAGCAGATTTCTCTGCTATTAGGGTAAGCTCAGTAATAAGATACATGCACTGAGCAGCTGAAATATCAGTAGGGTTGAAGTAGCAATGGATTCTGCAATGACTGACGCTGCAAACTGGAAGTGTGCAATTACATGATCCCCCAGGCTTCTGAATCTGATAGAAATCTTCCCATCACCTGTCACCAAATAGTTTCACTTTTAGGACATGTTCATGTGGTGTGACAGAAATTCACTTAAACCTTTTTAATTTTATCTGGTCTGACATCTCTTTGGAAGATTAGTACCATCGTAGGCTCTGTTTCCCAACCCGTGTAAAAGTAATACTCAAGACACCGATATTTCTGATTATTTATTATGGCACTTTAAAGCATATAAACTCCATTTCTAGGTGTTTCAAGCCAGTTTAAAAATAAAATAAAATGAGGCTTTAAGTTTTAGGCAGTATTTCAGTAATTTTGGTTAAGAATTTTTAAAATGTTATTAGACAGGAAATAAGAATTTTGCTAGGAAAACTAAGAGTCTTCTCAAAATAAGGCTTCCTTTCAGCAAAGCATGTACATGTTTGCTTAAGTTTATCATGTCCATTGGCTCACCAGTATATATTTTTTCAGATAAGAAATTTGTGGGTTTGAAACATGAAAAAACAAACCCCTGAAAATACATTCCTCTACTTAAACACCAACAAAGCTTATCTCTTATTTATACCCACCCCATTCTATTTACTTTCAAACATGCAAGTTAGAAACAACTCTAGAGCCTGAACTCTGAATGTTTTTTCTGTTTCAGATCTTGCTACCTTAGCAATTAAGGGTGCTAATCAAAATTCAGCTTGCTACTAACTGTTGCCATATATTGCATAATCTTGAACTGAAGGCAGTTTGTAGTAGAGCCTAAAACCAAAATGAGTGTTTATAAAACCTCACTTTAAAATTCCACTACAGTAACAACATTTCCACTTGGTATATTTGACAATTTTATTTAACAGCCTCATAAATTCAGAATAGTTACATAATAGTTACATCACGGCTTTTAAAAAGGATTGCACTCAGCTACTCAGTCCATTGAAATACTAGAAAACAGGGAAAAGGAAAATACGGAGTGTAAAGGAGCTCTGTCCACTGAACTGAGTTGTTTGTAGCAAGTTCCTACTGAACATGATGATGTCCTCATGCTTTCTGGTAGACTCTAACACATTTGACACCATTCATGTCACATTCCTAGAAGATAAAGAGATGGATTTAGTAATTTGCCCGAGTACAGACTATAAGGAAAAAGATCTTTTAGAGTTACTTTTCAGGCTACTGGCCAGCAGCACTCAAGGATCAGAATGTGGGACTGGACTCACCACCACCAATTGCCCATCTACTAGTTTCCGTGTTATTATGGTTTTCTTGCCATCCCATTCCTGCTCCTGAATCAGTGACCCATCATCTTTTAAGCTGACAAGGGTCTGAAAGAAGAACCCAAACATTAATATTTTACCCGTGACATTTGATGAAGACTGAGGCTTTCCAACACCTTATTCCAAAGGAAAAATTCCCACCCCAGCTTACTCAGTAGTGATTTTGCCATTGACATCTACAAAGCCAGGATATTATCTTAAATGTTTTATTGATCCTCTTCCTGCAGCAGCTCACTGCCGGTTTGCTCGCTGCTCTGACACATTCCTGCATCAGGCAGACCTTTGACAGCATGCACAATTTCAATTAACAAAAGCAGACCGATGTTTTCTGTTAATCTCTTTGTACAAGGGCTTTGAGCTTTTGTGTAATGTTTCTCTGATCTTGCAATAATAGATGAATTGCCGGTGTGTGGCTAGAGGCGGGGGGGGGGGTGGGGGGGGGGGGGGGGTGGGGTGGGAATGGTACACAGAGAGCACTCATGGAAATGAGAGAATCATATTTGAGGGCTTCCTTGTGTTTAACCTCCTTTTGGATGAATATTCTCCTTACTCGGTGCAGGGAGAAGCTCTTTGCCTTCTAAAACTGGAGATTAGGGACTGTGATTCACATGTATGCCTTGTGTGTCTGTTATCCCACCGCACACCGAAGCGGGCTCTCTTGTTATGCAAATACGAGATTGAGCAGAAAGGTTAACCCTAGGGCTGAACTGACTCTGATTAAACATCAATGGGATTTTTTCCACAGGCTTCAAATGAAGTGGCATGTGGCTTTAACAGGGATTTAGAGGTCTGTTAGTTTTACTAACACAATGCTTCTGCTACAAATTGAAAACAACAAAATACACAAGACATTATTGGTTTCAGCATTTTCCCTCTTTGGAAGTTGCTTAATCCATGGGGAGAAAAAAAAAAAAAAAAAGGAATTTATTTCAATGAGACTTAGAGACAGCTGCTCATCAAATAAAGCATTGTTAGTGTGGATGTGAAAACTGATTTTTAAATAGCATCTCCATCAGTAAAACACCCAAAGAATTCTGTTTTTTCAATAGGAAGTCTAGCATACTGACCTGAGTTTTCCTGCCATCTAATGTATTCTCCTCAAATTTCTCACCAAGCTTGAAGCTGAACTGTGAAGTTTTGAAGGTGCTTTCTGTTTTTACGGTGATTGTGTCCCCATCCTTAATAATGTAAACATCAGGTTTGGCCATGCTTCCCATTTTTCTCATGGCCATACCTACACCTGCGAGGGGAGAGGCACAGAGTGTCACAAAGTCAGTCAAACCCTAAGGCTTAGGGCCACACAAGAATTCAAATACCCAATTCCCATTTAATTAGCACTTAAGTACACTTGAGAATCAAAGCTCAAGAGCCACAAAGAAAGAGGATGTTTTAAATTATCCACTGATGAGGAAGGAAAAAAAGCTTATTTGCAGAGTTATTCTTTTGCTTCCTCAGAGAGCTAAAGTTAAATCTTTTTTGCCCTCTAGAGGACTCGCAGTTGTCCCAAAACTCAGCACTGAATTTTTACAAACAGAAATAAACAGGAAAACAAACACAAAAGCTTAAACTAATATAAAATTATTCCCTTCAAGTTCTGAACACTTTAAAAATTCTACAGATTATTTTTAAATGACAGATTAATCCACCTGCATATTTATTTCAATTTACTCAAGAAATACTCTTCCATCACTCTGTACACAATTGCAAACATGCAATTTTTAATACAATTCCATCTTCTACATCCTGTATCCAAAGTATGGACTTGTGAATTAGAAAACCACTATCATGCAAAATAGTGCTTACACACACATGCACAAAAAAAAAAAAAAAAAAAAAAAAAAGAAAAAAAAAAGGACCTTGAGAGAAATGAGCTCTGTGAATAACTGAAAAATCATCATCTGGAGTGGAGACAGCAGCCCTCAAAACTCTTCAGCAAAAAAAGACTCACCCTGCCTCAGCCTGTGTGCACTGTTTGAGGGGTTTGCTTGAGTCTTTTTGATCTGAAGGATGAAGATACAAATAAGAGGGTAGTTGGGCAACAAATGTGAATCCATCAAATTGGAAAGTGCAGATCCGAACCAAGAATTGACAAGCAACCACATGGAGCAGAAGGTGCCACCAAGTCTGGGTGGCACACAAGACTGTCTGGGCTCTGCAGCTGGTGCAGTTAGAAAATGTTGTCACATAACAGCACAGCACTCCCCTGGAGTGTACAGGATACTTGGGTGAGTGCTGAGTCCACAAAGCAAAGATTACAGTTTCCTCGGGAGGTGGAAATAACAAAGTACTTCCCAGCCACTTCTGCTCCAGACTCAACTGGGATTCCAGGACTGAGCCTGCAGAGCAAAAAACCAGTCCTCCTCAGTCCAGCTTTTCCGACCAGAGATGGAAATTATTGTGACAGTGACCGCCCACCCACCCCTTTTCTGTCATCCAGTCCAGAGTAATCAGGGAGTTATCTGATCAGTTACGCCTTGAGATCCAACTAAACAGAGATGAGCTGCATATGTTTTCCATATGGCAAGGAGGGAAATTCAAACTTCTCTGTTGTCGAACGTTCTTTTATTGTCGAACGTTCTTTTATACAGAGTGAGCAGAATCTGCAGAATCTCATTTATGGTGCATCAGTAGGGTCAAAGGCAGAGAGTTTCCTAAGTAGTCAACGAGGGTGAGATCCAATAAAGGGCTGTCTCCTAAAGTGTGACTTGGAGTAAATTTAATTGCCTAAATTGTAATTGTAAAAAGGAAAAGTGACTGTTTTAAGATTGCAATCTAAGAACAAACAACACTCAGTTGCTGTCGACACACGGGAGGTGCTCTGCAGTTCTAGCACTTAATTTCTACTTCGAAGTTGCAACTTGGCATATGCCTAGCGCTGGCTGCTAGATGTGAGCACCACAGCGTCCTAATCCATGGCTGAACTGAGCTGAGCTTAAAATTCTTGAATTTCCGCCAAAGTCTCCCAAAGGGCTCAGTCCAGAAGGCTTTCTCGCATCACAGCTATCACATATTGACAGGCCTCTCACAAAATACAGTTACAGCCACCGCTGTCTGCAGAGTGTAAATGCAGTGATGCCTTTTGGATTTTACATGAAGAGCGCAAGACTTAAATTCCTTCCTCTCCTCCCTCCAAAGACATTCGAGGCCACATCTTCCGCCTCTTGAGAAAATAGCCTAGCTTTCAGCGGTGAATAAATTGCAGAAAATAGCATCTCCTGGGCTACGCAGACACCGCAAGGTGCCTATCACCTGCTGGCCAGGATGCTCACGGGGAGGTGGTGACTCTGAACTCGCAGAGGAGGCTCCTGCTGCTAGGTCTGTTCTCGATTCGGTAGCTTCGCGTTACAAAACGCAGGGCAGCTTGGAAGCCGGGATAACAAGCCGGGACTATCGCCCTGAGATAAGGGTGCTACTACCCACAGACGCATACAAACAGCCTCTGGCAGCGCGCTCGGCTGTCGGTTACCCACAGGCAGTTGATCCAGTTTGGCTCTCTGGTGCGGAGACACCCAAGGTGACTTGGCGGGGAGGCAGCCCAGGCTCGGCAGGTCTGTGTGTGGCCGCCCCGGGCGCCCTGAGCCCGGCCGGGCCCCGGCAGCGGCGCTGCCGTGCGGCCTCCGCCATCCGCCGCCCCGCTCCCCGGCCAGGGCAAGCGCGGAGCCCGCTCCCCTCCGCCGGTCCCACCGCCCCGGGCTGCCCCGGCCCCTCGCCCCGGGGGGAGAGGGAGGAGCAAACCGGCCCGATGGCGGCGGGGCTGCCGGCACCGGCCGGTGACCAGGGGCTGCCGGCGGGAGGGGCCGGCTGGGCAGCGGGGAGGGCGGCTGCTGGCACCGGCACCTGCCTCCCAGCAGCAATTACGGTGCAAAAAGGGTTGCCGACATCTTTACGACGCGGAGCCGGAGGGGGCTGCTCTCCCGGCAGGAAGGGTCTGCCTCCGGCCGGCGCCCCCTCCGCGGCGCCGGGAGGGCGCCGAGCCCCCAGGGCCGCATCCCGGAGCATCCCGGCATCGCGGCCGCCCAGCCGCCGCCCCCCCGCAGCTCACGGCCGGGCCGCCTCCCGCCCTCCGGCCCGGCGCCGGGGCCGCGCCCGCCGCGGACCTTGGACAGAGCCTCGCCGGCCGGCGGCGGCAGCAGCGGCGGCGGCGGCGGCGGCAGCGGCGCGTCCCCGGGGCGGCCGGGGCCGGCAGCCCGCCCTCCCTCCCTCCTTCCCTCCCTCCCGCAGGCGGAGAGCCGCCGGCCCCTTACCCAGCTCCTTCATATACTCCTCGAAGCCCTCGCTGGAGACGAGGCACCATTTGCCTAAAAACGCATCGATGGCCATGGCGATGGCGGCGGCGGCGGCGCTGGGGCTGTCGGCGTCCCTGGGAAGGCGCGGAGGCAGGAGGACGGGCTGCAGCGCGGCCGCGGCCGCCTTTATAGAGGGGCCGGCGACATGTGCCGCCGGGGAGAGCCAATGGGGCGCCCGCCGCGCCCCGGCCCCTTCCCCGCCGAGCCCCCGCCCGGCGAGTCCCGCCCGCGGCGGCGGCGGCAAGAGCGGCAAGAGCGGGCACGCCGCGCCGCTGCCCGCCCTCCTCCCGCCCTCCTCCCGCACACCCGCACACGGACACGCACACGCGGACACCGTCGCCACCCCGGGCCTGCGGCCCCCCGGGACGGCACGCTGCCCCCAGAAACGGCGGGACACCGCCCGAGCCATCCCGCCCAGGGGCGTCGCGGCCTCAACGCTTCTTCGGAGGCACGCAGCACCCGGCGCCTACCGCGGCGAGGAGAGCGCCCGTGGGGGCCAAAGCCAGTCTCCAGGATTTTGGCTCCGGGGAAGTTTTTAAAGTCTGGGGCGCTGAATCCTCAGTTGCGCCGTTTATTACGTACCACGCTTTCCACGGATGATTCGGGAACAAACGAGCACGGGGCATCATATGGCACAGAGGCAGAGCAATAAAGGAGCCAGCATCCCCAAGCGGTTTATCGGGTTTTTATCGCAGGCCTTCCCAGCCTCCCCTCAAGGCCCGCTGGTATATCACATATTACTGAACTACAGCAATCCATTGCGTGCTGCGACCCGGGCACAGACCTCTTACACACACACACAGTGACCAGGTGGCAAACAAGCTCGATCCAAACACAGAACTAATGGAGGCACTTGCAGTACACAGGAAAAATCGAAGCCTGAATGCAGCCTCATGCTTTAGCGCCGGAGAAATGCGGACTTGGTACCTTGGTTTCCGTCCATGTTGAACTGCGATACCCTAATTCCTACTTCCTGAAGGAAAACACAGCAGCTGCCATTACTGTACACTGGTGCAGAAGTACTGCCATAAAATGCATGCCGCTACCATGCCCCATGAGCTTTGAGCCAATCTTTTGCCAAATTCTGCCAGGTGAGCAGAGGGATTTACTGTCACATTCTGTGAGAAAGCTGCTATTTCTAAGCCACAACAGAAATCCTGATTCCAATGTACCCCCAAGATTTGTTTCCAGCGTCAGGGTTATGCCAATCTCTCCCTCTTTTGGCCTTGTATCAGACTGGATGAAACCCATAGCTACTTTCTCCTGGCCAGAAAAACAAAAATCTGAAGATACACCTAGTGCCTGGAGTTTTTTGATGGAGGAGACGTGGCTATGTTTCTCTGCTAGTACTTTTGTTGAGGCGTTTGAGACTGAGGTGTCTCAGCAAGGTTTCTGTGCTGGTTCCAGCATTTCACAACACGAGAAGGTGCAGTGAATCCAAATGTTTTGGTGCAAGGAGGCTGCTTCCCTTTATGCTTCGCAGTGATGCAACTTAGCAGAGCTAAACTGAATCAGTTTGAAGGTTCAATGCTTTCTAGAAATGGTCAGATTTGTCATACACTAAGTAATAAGCTCATTTTTCAACTGAGATTTTTTTTTAAATCCTTCTAACTATCCTTCCCTACTGAGCCTCCTTTAATTACCTTCCACTTCTCTGACTATGCTTGCTTTTAATATGCAAACACCACTATAGCGTCTGCTCATAAGGCAGCAAGCCACATTGCTTTTTTTTGTCATTAAGTAGGTACATTGAAACACAAGACTTTCAACTTCCTTCCACTTTTATCTTTTGTTTGTTTGTTTTTCTTGTGCAAGAGGCTTTGGAGTAAATTTTAAAATAGGCTGATGTCTACTACCTAATTCATGGTAGCGGAACCAAAATGCCATCCGTCCTGCAGTTCTTTTCTGGTTGCTTACAGAAAGGATAAATGAAAAGCAATTAGATGAGGGATCAAACAGAATCATCCTTCAGGAATTAGGAAGTCTTCGGTCTTGTAAAAAGGGGACAATTTCTAGAAATAGAAATCTTGGCTTTACTCCACGTATGCTAGCAAAGAATTTCGGATCCACAATTCTGCAGTGCTGCCTGCAGATGGCTTACGATATGCAAATAGCATTCAGGTATAAGTGCTGATAATGCAGCAGAAGATGTAAAATCCACTATTTCCATCTAGTGGTGAGACAGTATTCCTGGATCTGAAGTACATGGAGATACAGCTACCTACCTGTGCAGAACGTTGCTATGTTTTTTAATCCTCCCACAAGTTATTTGGTTTGATTTATTCTTCTTACAAATATTTCAAGTCTAGGCATGTAAGTTCATGTAAGATGTAAGAAGAAAAGAGAATCTTATCTCTCTTTTCTGACATGCAGACTATTAGGATACAGTGAAAAATCTCCCTCAGTTTTTACGAAGATTTAATGTTTTGCAAATTAATCTGGTGACACAGATTACTGGCTGTGACACTGTCAATGCCACATCTCAAAATGTCTTCGAAACAGGATAGTGCTGAAATCTGTGGTTTCTCACATAGCAAATCAAGTAACTAGAGGAGCCAGATATGTATCCTTCTGGGAAGGTATGAGCCGAGTGGGCTACAAAATAAACGTTATGTTTTACTGTAACAGTACAGTATATATATTGGTCAAATATGGGCTCCTACTTTGGGAGCCAAGGTAAAATGGTCAGATATTCAGAGATGCTTGGGCCACAGGGATCCATCTCTGTAAATCCCAGTTCCTGCCTGGTTTGAGGCTGACATCACAGTCAGACGTGTTTTGTGTATGTAGTTTCCTCTTTTCTTGAGATGATACACCCAAAGAGAAGCAGCAAATACACGTATTCATATGGAAAGTGTTCAACTCCTACGCCACATATAATTGTTTCAGCGCAGACAGCTGAAGTTCTCTGAAGTTGTGCTCATTTCCACGTTAGACTATACATTGTCCAAGAGAAGGAGAATCAAATTTACAATGAGAAGCGTAAATTTTTCCGTGGAAATTAGCTGCACGGAAAGCACGTAGCCACAGTTAGAAGCAACCACCACCTTGGCAGCTTGGGCCTGCCAGAGTGAATGTTTTCCCAAGGTAGTCAAGCCTTTGCATCTCGTAGGAGGGGAGGATATTACAGTCCTTCATTACCAAGTGCAAAGAAAAGGATGAAGGCAAAAGAGTGCACAGACACCTTCGTTCTACTCCTTTGGGCAAGTGTGCGTCGTGCTGTGATGCTTCACCTGACATGAGAGTTGGGAAGCTGTGGCCAGCAGTGTTTGAGGTTTCTCTTCACGTAGCCATAGCATTACCCATTGCACGCAAGCTAAGTCATATTTCATCTTTCGGAGTCATAATACCTCCTGCTTGGGCAGGGCAGAGCACCACCTCCTCGTCTGCAACATATCGCTGATTAAGTTGCATAGGAGGTGTAACTTTTTCCCTAGACCTTTACTCATTAAACTGCCCATATGTTTAACTTGGAAGGAACCCAATCTGATAGCACTATACTTTGCTTTACTGTATAAAACGGAGGATCTTGCTTTCCTTCTAGTATACAGATACTTCGTGTATATATAGTACCATCTCTAACTGGTAGGCTTCTTCTAGACAAGATTATCTCTTAAGAAAGCCTTAAAAATTTGCCAGGAAAATTGGACACCACAGCCCAAATTTTACTCTTCAGCCTATCCCTAGCTGTGAAAAAAATCAAAGCAGTCCATGAATAATAGTTACTCACCCCCAAGGCATGGATGAGAAAAACTGCATAGGTAGCACAGCTTTGTTTCTGTTTCCTTGTTGTACAAGTGTGGTTTTCCTTTCCCAGCCATGTCATCACTGCACAGACATGATGAAACACGTGCTATGGTTGCATAGCTGGCCTGGGTAAGCTTTACTCCAGCTCAGGAGCCATTTGCTTGGGCAATACTAGACCGGGGATAATGAAGCAACACATGAACCTGCAAGTTTTCATTTGTATGTCAATATGCACAATATCTTCTGGCATATCGGCATTTTATTACCTCTGAGTTAAAAGAGCTGGGCATGGCCTGTGTTTTATCAATGGGCTTTGTGCGATACATCTCGGTTTTTCAAGTCCAAACAAAGCCAAAGCCATCTTACTCTCCAGCACAGCTTAGTCTAAGCAGCATGGGTCGAAGGAGTCCTTGCTCTGGATCTGGCCACTGCTGCACCTGCTCTGGGTGGCCGGCTGCCGGGGACGGGCAGGCTCACGCGTGCCTGCGTGCAGTGCCGAGCCAACCGGAGCCCCGATCCTTGCTGATGCCACAGAGCATTACTATAATGCAATTAACATGCCGGCAACCTCAGCGTATGTCCTGTACGCTGTCAGCAGCATGTTCAAAGCAAGTTTAAAAGGAAATGCTTACATCAAGGGCAAAGTTTACTGCGGCAATGGTGTGACAGCTCACCGATTGTACCGTGCCTCAATGACAGGAGAGAAAGCTCCAGAGCCTGCAGTGACCAGCAAGAGCACTATAGGCTTCATTTTCCTCTTTCCAGACAAAAATGACCTGATGTCAGTTCCAGCCCAGCTCACAGTGACTGCAGATAGAAGAGCTTCTGTCTAAATTGGGAAGCTTTGAAAAAAACTCTTTATTTAGCAGCAGTATCTACCCTGAATAGCAAACATCCACGCATTAGTATAAAAATATTTTTATCTTCAGAATTTGATAATCAGCATAGTCATTACAATATTAAAAAAGAGATCAGGATGACTACAAATTGTCCATAGATGTAGTTTTAGCACTGAAAAGGCCTTTGATCCACATAGAACAGAAGCATATTAGCAGGGGATACTTGCTCACAGAGGAGACTTTCAGAAAGATAATACTCTGGCACGGCTCTCTAGAAACCTCAGATGTACAAAAAATTATCCCAAAGCTCTATAAATAAAGCCAAATAAACCCCCCAACTTTGCCCTTTCTGTGTGATCTGGAACAGTAAGGACATAAGGACAAGGAATGGCAAAAATACTTGGAATAAATAATGATAAAAGAAATTTTTCTACCAATGATGATTAATTAGCCTATGAAATTTAGTATCACAAATTACAGATGCGCCCACTGGATTTTGGAAGGGGTGTATAAAGTTCTACCATTATTTTTTTGATTGCATATTATAAGTAGACTTTCATTACTAAGGATATTGATCAACCACTGTGAAAGTAAGCTCAGGAAAACAGTTTAATTTATAGTTATAATGATTGCACTACTTTTCATTCTCAGGATGTCACCAAGGCGAGTATCACAGCTATAGAAATCTGGAGGGCAGAGCCTGACACTCGTCCTCTACAGAGGAAGGGTCTTCTCAGTGTGCTGTGGATACCAACGCCTTTCCCAGCAGCACTGGAGAGGGACTGCAATTGCTGCTCTTCACGCTGAGCAAAATCCTGTCATGTTAGGAATACGTGTAGCCTGTCTACCAGATCAGGGGTCCCAAAGGACTTCATCCTGGGGCGACAAGGGCTTAGGTGTTAAAGAGATCCCTGGGGCACCGTTGATGAAGGCTAGCTTTTGCCAAAAAGCACAAGTCTCCTCACACCTGTGTGCAGCAGGAAGAGATCAGCTCTCCGGGGTGTCACTCAAGCATTAGCTTCCCGTTCTGACACGCCTTTCAGAAAAGACCTCCTCTTTCATGGACTGTAGAAGAATCTAGGGAAAAACATTTGGGAGTTAAAGCTAGTTTTTACTATTATCCCATTCCCATTGCCAACACACTAAGTTGGCCAAGTGTGCTGACTACATGACTTGCATTCAAAAGATCTTCTAAGAAACTTCTTTCCTCTGGTATCTCAGGCAACCATGCAGGACCGGCAAGTATTCTCCAGTTTGCTCTTCTAGACTCAAAAAGCCTCATGGTATTCAGGTTTACATCCTCGATTCCTTCTCAAGATATGATCTTACATATCTGACACCTAGGCCAGAGAAAATCTATAAGGAGGCAAGAAACTACATTACAGTTCCCTGATTTTTTCCTATGCTTCTGCCACAAGATAGTTTCTGGTACTGATTTTGGCACTTTTACATGCAGTTTAACTTGATACTGATCTGGCTGCGTGAAGGAAAGGAAGAATTAACTATCCAATTCTTAAATTTGCCCATTTCCAGTAAATACTTTGAAATTCATTTGAGAAGTGGATTTTGAAGACAAGTTCTATAAAGCCACACCTAGAAAAAGAGACTTTAAAAACTCCGTGAAAATAATTATCGTTTCTTTTATTTGTGCAAGTGGTCTGAACCACTTAGATTCACCAGTAATGAAAAGACAATTCAGTGAATCTGTGCAAGAACTACGTTTGAGATGACAAATTTGCTGGCTTTGCACGCTGACCATGCTGCATTTATAGTAAGGCTAGTCTTTGACTCCTCACTGAAAAAGGGCGGAAGGGTCAAAAAGAAACAGAGTAGTGCCTGAGTAAGGAAGGAACATGCTGCTTTGCCTCCTGCCTGTCCTCTGAACTTCCTGCAGGGACTGCCAGTCTGAGTTGTGAAAACCTGTCCACTACAGACTCACTTTCCCAGGCTTTGCTCCTACTGACTGAGCATTCCTGTAACAAACAGGTCTGCTGGTCCACTTTTCCAGCTATTTTGTCTTACAAGAAATGTTCTTTTCATTTGTAAGTCAAACTCGCCTCATCCAGTGAAGCACAATGCAGAGATCTCCTCTGATATGTCATTAACCTCTGCTGGCAACACTGCCAGTATCCAGGAGACAGCTTTAAGTCAAGCAGAGTCTTTACGCTTGCCTTAACTCTGCTTTCAAGTACCACTTTGAAACTTAACATGACACGATCAAAACAGGTCGGCAACTCCTTTGCTTTCACACCTCTAACATCTATCCCTGGGCACAGCCTTAATTTTGTAACATCTTGAGAAGGCCAGCTCAAGGTAAAGACAATTTGTTGTTAAGTTAAAGACCATCAGAAGCAAAGTAGCATCTCTAACCATTCGTGCTTCTCTGTCTCAACATTTCTCAGCGTACAGAGCGAGGCTGAGCAAGAAGAAGAGAACAAGTAGTGGTCTACCAGGAGCAAAGCAACTTGGTTGCTTGAAGCTACTGCAAGCTCGCAGCAGACAAAAAAGGCTCAGATGAGTGACTCAGGCCTTCCAGGGGGAAAAGGTAAGACTGGATGAGATCAAATAGCCTTTTTCTTTCCTGGTGCTGTTACACCTGGAGAAGGAGAAGGGAGGGAAGTGCAGCTGGGAGAGGGACTGCTGATAGGTGACCTGTCAGTCTGAAGGTGACTCCAAACCACCCAGTGGAGAAGCAGGGCCCAGCATCCACAGAAGCTGGTCACACATGTAGTTGATGAGGTGGGCAGTAAGCCAGCAACTCTTAAACTGCAAGGGACGTGTACACCTGCACAAGGAGAGTCCGCATGCAGAAGATACCAATACACTTGGCAGCAAAAGTCTTGAAAATTGTTAAACACAGTCCAAGGATATTTAATTTTTTTTTTTTTTTTTTTTGGCTTCCTTGCACCATGTAAACTCCTTGGTCATTCAAAATTTATATATAGTAGAGGTGAAGAACTAGGAGAAGCCAACCAAAACTAATGCATTCTTCCACATCTAACAGGGCAAATACTTGTGGGCAATTTTCTGAAATTAGTAGATGACACTTTTTACACGTTCACAAACAGCAAAAATGTATTAGATTGCCACATTTTCAAAATAATGGAGATTTAAAGCATCTTACACTCCTCAAGTGGGGTTTACAGAGCAATGCTGTATTGCACCCAGTTTTTCCTACAGTATGTAGCACAAAATTGCCCAAATTGAGGTCCACAAAAATAACAAAGAACAGAATTTGCACTGGTATGCATGAACTACCTCTGGTAGCACATTTCTACCTTGCAAGAAAGGCATCAGGACACTGCAATTTTGTACTTATTTGGGCCAGCTAGTAGTTAAAACTTACTGTGGAAATGTTCACTAACACTGCAGCTCCTGGTTGAAATGTTTAATAAAGACACCATTATCTTTTTTCTAAAAACGGTGCTGCAGATATTTAGAAGGGATTACCCTGACCAGCTAGTGTTACCTGAATGGCACATTCATCTGTTTCAGGCCTATTTTCCCTATGCATTGACAAGAACTTCTAAATAAATAGGTATTTGTATGATACACAGGTCTAAGATGATTCTAATCATCGTTTTAAATCTCCAGGTATTAGAGATCTAGACATTTTAATGTCATCACCTGCTATCAGACACCCTACACAGACATGGTGTTTGTATTTAGTTAATCCTAGTGTTTTTAGGGCTTGTTCCAGTTTCTTTTATATTTAGGCAAGCACCCACATTTTTGGTGGGGTATAGTAATCAAGATTAGTGGGCTAGAGAATAATAACATGCAAAGTCAATGCTCACCCAGCCCTGCTTTGTTCTGCATGACTGACCTTAATACCCTCTATATCCATAGCCCTAGACCGTGCATGTCAGGAAGATGTCAGAGCAGCAGGTCGCTCGGCTTTGTTTCAGTCAATCAGACAGCAGCAGAAATTGATACCGTATGAACAGCTTGCAGCAAAGTTATCTAAATGCTTAGGGAAGAAATTCATTAAAGATTATCTTTAACATACTTGAAAAATAAATTCGTAGCTTTATCTACATGGTACAGGGAGAGCAATTTTCTACATATTAGCATAATAATAACCAGAGGAGTACCTTCTTGCCCATATTGCTTGTTTATATCACTTCAGTATCTTGTTGTCTTGAGAATGCACATTTTTGTTTTTCTGTCCTGTATGTTTTCCCTTATAGCTTACATATTCAAATCCTAGTCATTACTTCTTTTTCATGCAGAAAATATATGTTTTACCACTGCAAACTGCAGCTACTAGAACACACAGCAAAAGCAGCATCAGCTAACACCTCATCCACCGAACTGTCAGTCATCTCTCAACAGCTACATCACAGGCCTTTGGCCTAACCTAAACAAAAAGTTTGGGCATCCCTGGGTTAAAATGAAAGCACCTAGTAAGAGCATGTCTTTACAGAGCAAAATGCCCATCCATGCAAGTAAAGAAAAAAAAATAAAAAGAAATCATCTTTCTTCAACAGTGGAGAGGATTTATTTGGGTTATAAAAAGCCTGAACTAGAATCTTCATTTTTCTCCCTTTTCTCTTCAGAAATATAAACCCCAATCTTGGGCCAATATAAACACTACAGAAACTTAATATCACTTAACTCCTATTTTACTCTTTAAGTACTTACAGATGGGTAATTATTTAAGATGGATGTAAGTGCTTCACATTTAAACCCAAGTTTTACACACCAACATTGTTGCACAAACTGTCAAAGAAAAAACTAAAAAAAAAAAAATAAATCACAAAAATCACTGATATATTACAGTAAGTGGGCTTTTGAGCACATGAATAAATGATTAACCAGGGAATGAATAATTCTGCAGTGTTTTTCCACTTGAACAATTCTCACTTTCCCTGTAAGGCTTCTTCAGGTAAAGTCATGCTATACCATGTTCTTCTAAACTGGGGCGGGGGGGGGGGGGGGGGGAAGAAAAGAAACCAAAACTGTCCTTTGAACAGCCTTATTTCTATTTGGTCCACTTTCTAGGATGCTCTTCTAGCATGACAGGATTTAAAATCCCCTCAGTTTCAGGTGTTCTCACAACTCCTCCACTAGAAGGACGCTCAGTCGCAGGTTCAGGAGCTCAGCACTCTGAAACCACTCAGAAGAGTTGGTGGCCTAATAAAAAAAACAGGGTAAGAGACTGCAGAGAAGGTATTCATCCCAGACTAAGTCATTCACATCTATTGATCCCACATCTAAATTTCACTGACCCATCTGCCCCAGTCATCTTATCTCACTCTCTTCTATGTGTTGCAAACACACGGAGGAGGCCACCATAAAATATCAAACATCTTTAGCACAGCTCTGCTTCTCCAACATAAGATATCACCTTGACTTCAGCATCCTGGTGAAGAAGTTGCAAAGAACTACCTTGACAGTGCTATTTAAAACAACGTTGCTTTCAGAAAGGACAGTATCCATTTACAAATCTTGGCAAAAGTAAGGTAAAATTTGTTTCAGATTTGTGCCCTAAATCTGCTGCCAAATTAACTTTGGAAATACACGTAGAAGTCAGGCATCTGATTAACCACAGGTAGAACTAATGCCTCTCAATAGTACTGCACCTGCAATTCTCAAAACTGGAACTTTAATTACATTTTCATTATGAATTTAACTAGAACAAAACTGATGTACATGAAATACGTGTGCAGTTGACACCTTCACCTGCACAGCCTGAGGAGGGATCAACCCTCCCAAACCCACAGAGCTTTGCAATACAGATGAGACACCTAAGCACTTACTTCAATAAATAACAGGGTTGGACATAGGGCTATAAACACCAAATAAAGCTTTCCCTTTGATCTTTATAAAATATTTAATGAAACCTCCCCAAAAGTGAGTGACAAAAATATTACAAAACTGAACTTCAAAGATAGCCCTTTTCTCCAATTATGAAAAAAACTAACGTACCTTTACCTTTGAGCTAAACTTAGCTACTTTTATGCAGGATGAGTAGCTCTACTGTGTGTTCACAGTCCCATTACCTTGTTACTTTAATCGCTGAGCTAAATTTACATTTAGCAAATTTCACACTTTCTTGAAAAAGAGAGGAAGAAAATGGCAGGGACTTAGCAACAGACATATAAACATAGTATTACAAAATCCACTCTGTATTTGCAGCTTGCTGTCCCTCAGATAAGTCAATGATGAATACTTTCAAAGTTTTCTTCAAATTTTTGTATTTAATACTTTTCAAAAATAATAACCACTCTAATAATATTTTGCATTCCACTGTATAGAAATTTTGTAGGAAATAATGTCCAAAGAGATCTGTCTTCACTGTAATATTAATTTAATAGCTAATGTGTATTATTCACATTTATATGCAAGTACATGTGATAATAGTCCAACATGCAGATGACTGAGAGGCAGCTGCTTAGAAGACGCATGCGTGCATCTTAAGCCGCTCTGACCCACTAGTGTTAGAAGATTTGTTGATCCACTATGTTTTCCTTCAGGTGAAGACAGGGAACATTTAAATAGTTCATTCTTCTGCATGTTAAACTGGTCAGTGTTTTGGCCATCTCTCTCTTTCAGACTTTGTTGCACAGGAGAAAAGCCTTCTGTGCAGCCTGTTGTTTTGAACACATGTAAATGCAAACACAGTTGTTTTACTGTTCTTCAGGGACTCTTCTTGCTTTTCTGTTCTTCCTTAAGATCTTTTGCATTACATCTGGATCCCAATGCTGTTAACATTTCTATTGTCGTCAAGTTGGCTCCCTTCATTATCAATCGGTCTCCATCAACTGTAAAGGGGAAAAAATTTTAAGACGTCAGAAAGGCTAAGTCACAGTTACTTCAGTGTGCGCTTCTCTTTTGTATATATAAATCCCAATACCCTGTTCATCTTGTCTTATTAGAAAGTACTCCACTTACCAAGGAATCTGATTACGCACCACCACCAAACAAATGCATTAAACTGCACACAGTACACATGTAATTTTCATTTCTGTATTGCATTATTGAAAAATCTGAAACATTTGTCTAGGTATACCTATAGTAAGAACACATATTGGATGAAAATGACTCATACTATGCCGTCAAAGTCATCTAACAGAAGGCACAGAAGGCACTGGAAGGCATAATTTCCACACATGGCTCAGCATTTTAGCAGCATGTTGTCTATGGTCCGTTTAACTTGCTTCTTTAGCCAAAACAATGAATTGGTTTACACAATCTGGTGGTTAGAATGTAAAAAAAAGAGAGAGCACTAGGATTTCTAAAATTCTGAATGATTATTTTAAAACAGGGAGGAGGAAGTAGAAGTTAAGTATTGTACCTAAGTTTATTATTTATTTTTGCAAGATTTGCAAATACAAAAGCCATACTCAAACCCATATAATGCAATACCATGCATGGCATCCAAGTTCCAGCCCCACGTTTGCCAACTACAAGGGCTACAAACTCTTCACTTGGAAAATAATCAGCTCTTAGGAAACGAAGAGTTCAGCACTGTAGCTCTTGGCATTAGTGAAATTAATTGTTTTGGTTTTATGCTGTGAAAAACATTAAGCTTTACTGCTTAAGTCTTAATACATCACAGTTAGAGACAAGGAAGGGAAAGACAGAGGCATGGAGGAGGGAGAAACAGTCAATGTCAACACTGAAAATAACTAGACCTTCCTAAGCAAAATGAAGTATGTTCAACAGTCTTGACATTTCTACCAATTCACTAAATATATGGAAGTTTAAAGAAAAGGGGGTAGCAGGAATCAATAATAATGAAAACTTTAATGGGCTACATGACATATTGGTCCATTACAGCACAGCAGGAAAGAAGATGCAGCCAGAGAAAAGGACAAAAGCAGATTACAGCCATCTGTTCACAGCCTAGAATCTGGGCTGCTTCCAGAACTGATGAAATTTCCACCATCAGTTCCCTGCCTGCTCACTATACCGTCAAAGGAAACCAAGAAATTTGTTGTACATCAGTTGACCTCATTCCGCAAGTCCATCTGCACATGTATGGTCTTATCCATATGAGCAGTTCCTTCAAACTGCATAGTAAGTTACTTGATTGCATACGCAACTAAAGGTATTCAACTTTTCTGTTCTCAAGACTGAGATGCCTCCACCACAGATAAGATTAAAAAAAACACAGAAAGTGAACAGATTCTTACATCAAAACAGAGCTACACTTACTTCCCTGGAATTGTACCTGACTGCAACATCACACAAGTATGTCACTACAAAAGTAGACTCAACCCTAAAGTTAAGTCAGTTCTTTGATCTAAGATCCACCAGACCTAACTGTAGTACAAAGACATATATACACATTTATCTAGACGTCAGACTTTTAGTGACTCCCTCTTCCTTTTTTCCTCCCAGCTGCACAGCCTCTAGCTATGGACCAGAACCAAAAAAAAGTAATCACAGTAAAAAAAAAAAAAAAAATCATAGAGAAGACAATAACATCGTAACAACACAAACACAAAAGGTCTCTTTTTTCGGTCAAGATTAAAAACGAGCTCCTTACCAAACATAACATCTACAAGCGGTTCAGACCCATCATGTCTTACATCAGCGGTCACTTCACAGTTTCTATTGGTGGCCTGGATTTTTTTATGGTTTATACATCCAAGAAATTTTCTGAAAATATATTTGAAAATATATTAAGTATCTTGCAGATAGAATTATAGTAAGTATATTTCTAAAACTAATTTGAATATATTGATATTGATGGGCAATAAAAGCATAAACAAAATAGGAATTGTATTTAATAATTTCAGACAGTTACTTCTTATGGCATAATCACTCTCAAAAATCCAAATGGATAGTCCTTACATGCTAACATGTAAAAAGCATACCGAAGTATTTTGCAAAAATTCAGTGCATGCACTTTCTGTGTTTCTCTCAGTTGGGTTAGTAAAAATAATTTAAAACCCAAAACCATCAGCAAAGTAATTTCTATTTTTCTTTATACACTGGTTGCTTGCCAATGTTTTATTATTTGGGTTTGAGACAGCATTTATTTACTTATTTAACATCATCGGTCTCCTGTAGATTTCTGAAATGCATGACAGCCATTTGACATTCTGGTGGCTTAAAGACATTCTAAGTTAAGTTGTGTTACTAAGTTGATTTCAAAAGTAGATGTATCTGTAAAGCTATTGCAAAATGACATTTTACACTTGTTTGGTGCAGAACTTACATCGCTCAAGAACCATAATTACTTAGATTTCTCCAACAGTTAATTACCAAGATAGAGCAGCAGCTGTTGCCCCCTCTCTCTCCCATTGCCAGCATTTGGACTAGTGATTATAGACCCTCACCTACAGGCTCAGGAACTGAGAGGGGCATCTCCCTGGGTAGTTTGGTAAAGCTAAATGCACATGCCTCTGTGCGAGGGTCTACACTTAGGCACAGAGATCCTCCTGAAATCAGCACAGAATGAATGCTGTGTGCATCCTGGTAACACCTGCCAGAAACAGAGCCCTTATGACAAATGTGGTGTCTTCTCATGCTGAAATGTGAAGGTTCTGCCTAGATTATGCTACAAAGCCCCAATAAATGCAAGCTTTCAAAGACCAAGATGAAGAAAGTTACAGTACGGCGGATGCAGAAGTCTGGGAAAAAGAGTTTCTTCTCCAGGGAGGGAACAACAGATGCTGCCACTTCCCTCACGACTTGCTCCCAGGTAATTTTCTTTTGCTGGCTACAGTGACAGCAAGTCACAGGGCACTGCAGTGACAGCCGTTTCAACGGCTTCGTTTCGGTTCTGCCACTGCTGCGACCTGGGTAGCAGCCGGCTGGGGCGGCCGCTCTCCCTGCTCTTCGGGAACCTGCCAGGCTTCCACGGGCGGAGGGGCGCAGGCCTGTGCCCTTCGCCGTGCCGGGGCTCTGCGGCAGGGCCTGGGGCACCGGCCGCACTGTGGGCGCACATAACCCCAGCCTCTACTCGCCCCACCACCAAATAAGTAAAATTAAGGGCAAAAAGTCCAGCCCTCACACCTGCCGTGAAACGTACAGAACCCACTCCCCGGGCGCGGGAAGGGCGCTGGGTGGTTTACAGACAGGGGAGCCCGGACAAGGCCTCCCCGCCGGGCGCGGGCCCGAAGGCCAGAGCATGCCGCGGCCGGGGCCGGGGCCGGGGCCGGGGCCGGCGCTGCCCCCGCAGCCCCCTCACCTCGTGCTCTCCACGTTGGACTCGAAGGGGCAAAAGCGGACCACGATACTCTTCACCGGCCGCAGCACGACCCGTATCTTGGACGCCATCTTCTTTCTGCCCTCCCCCTCCACTACAACTCCCAGCAGCCCCCTCGCACAGGCGGGAAACGGAGGCGGGCGTGTCGCCCGCCCCGCAGTCACCTGGGAAATGTAGTCCGCGGCGGCCTCCCCCTGGGTCTTCTCATGACGTGAGGGCGGCCGGTGGCGGGCAGAGCTGCGTGGGGCCTGCGGCCCTGCGTGCCCCGCGCCCTGCGTGCCCCGCGGCCCCGCGCTTGGCGGGGTGCCGGCTGCCCGCCCTACGAGCCTCAAGTGGCAACGCGAGGCGCTCGGGCCGGGTTCGTTTGTGGCTGAGGGAGGGAGAGGGACCAACGGCCCAACCTGTCCTGGCTCCTCCCCTGGCTCTGTAACACGGTAGGAAGAGTTGGGGGGGGGAAAGGCACCCTTCTGACATAAAACTGACGTAAAAGACTGCCTCTGGGATCTGACGCCGAAGTGCAGGCCCGCGTCCCGCTAAGCCTTGCAGGCAGGAGGCAGCGGGCGCGGGGTATCGCGTCTGGGAAGCGGTACTATATAGTATCCGTAAACTTAAGCAGCAAGGCTGGGTTTGTTTTCTTTATATTGAATCTGTCCCTATGACGTGACAGCTTTTGATGACTTCCAGAAGTAGTTTATTTAATACAATTGAATAGACAAGGATATTAATGAGGCTTAATAAGGAGCAGCTAATAAGGCTAAGGATGAATTAGAGGCAATATTTCGCAATATATCAAGCAAAAGAGAGACTTGTAAGAGGCAACGCTACTGAAGTGAATACTTTTTTTTTTTTTTTTTTTTTTTCTTCTTCTTCTTTTCTGACGGGTCAGATACAGCAGTTGCACAGCCGCTCTTTAAACAAAGGGGTTTGGACGCTGGTGTGGTTGGTGTCAGCTGTGTGTTTTCCAGTAGATGGCAGAAACCTCCCTGATAAATTGCTGCAGCGGTCTCAGGACTTTGTTCTGCTCAGCAGCACCGAGGTCTTGGTGAGGGCTAGGGGTGAGATGGAATAAACCCGGTAGCAATAGCATTTAAACAGATGTGAATTTCTATGGAATATTCGATACAGACCCATCCTTCGGATCTACAGGAACTCCATTAAATACCTAGCATCCCTTGTGATGGGTAACCTATTTTTAGACGCTTATCTTTGTTTATTGGAAGTCCTCTTTTTAAAAAAATCACATAGTCATTGGAAAAAATCATCCTCTTTGCTGAGATTTAGCCAACAGATAGTAAGTAGCAAAACTAGACACAGCGGAGTCATTATAGTTTTAATGTTTTTATTCTGTTTTTATATATATATCTATCTATCTCATAGTCTTCCCTTATGGGAAAAAATACATTTCTGTGAGATATCTTTTGAAAGACTCCACTGTAAGAATAAATGGCTGATTTAAATAGGATTTTTCCTATTTAATAGGATCAGACATAGGACCAGGTAAATAGAGTATTTGACATTAGAAGGCAAAAGTAACTTAAAAAATTATAACATCTCTTTCTTAATTATAACACAAAGAGCTCATGTATTCCATGTAAGATCTGTAGCAAAATTTCCATTAGCTTTTATGGTAGCACTGAAGGAACAACATCAGCAAAGGACTGGGCAAGAAAGAATGGTCACTGATTTTTCTGAGGGCTCCATTGTCCACACTGTTGGTATGATGGCACTTACTGACTTAAAAATATGCATGGCAAAAACGGGTTTATATTTGCTCTTACTCCATTTTGATAGTAATTTCATGAAGAGTGTTTAACTTACATTACACAATTAAATGAAAGGAAAACTGTGTTTATTCCTTTCCATGCCCAGACTGGTTAACTTTTTAACATTTATTGTCAGCAGTAAAAGTTGCATCTTATTCAAACTACTTTTAAATTTTTTTAAGTCCGAGAGATTCACGGTAATGTGATAGAACAGGTATCTGGTAACTGAAAGGCTGTGTTCTTTTCCTCCCTTCAAAGAATAGACTGTATCTGTGAAATGAAACCAAGTGTTCCTTCCCATCCCTATGAGTAGAAATATCCCATCCCTACCCTACTTGTTTGAGATCAAGTGTTTCTCAACACTTACTCTAAATGCAATGGTTTTAGCTGATGATAATTCTGGTTAAAGTGCTAACTTTTACAGTTACTAAATTAGATAGATAAACAGCAAAGTGACACAGCTATTTAAAAAAAACCCAAACATTTCTTCATCTGCCTTTCAACCCAGGTCTTGGTTAACCCCAGTATGTTGGACTACCCTCAGTTTATACCAGAGTAACTCCAGCTGATCTCTGAAGAACAATATTTAAATGCCATTTAAGGAAAGGTGATAATTTATCCATGAAAGACCTTGAATCAGTCTCTCCAGCTCCAGCAGGTAATCTGGGAACTCTCAAATGTCTGTTTTTGAGACTGTTCTCCGGGGACATACTTGGGAAACTGAATGACTCATGATTCTTATACCTAGTGATAATCATACACATTCCAGGAGTATAGTAACATGAAAAGGCATAAAAGTTATAATAATATAATAGAACAATTTTAGTATTCCTTTCATCAAGCTGTTCTTTTTTATTATAAATGCAGCCTCATCCCAAGTCTACAAACTTTCAAGTCATTAGTTTCACTTGAAGTGTAGTCACGAGCCCATGGATGATTTATATATAAGCACCATACATGACGAGGAAAAAATGCTGCCATGTTTTACACTTATGAAGACAGGCAGAAAAAGACTATAATATTAATTAAGTCAATTTTCCTCTTTTCTCATTGTTTCCCCCAGCTCTCTTAGATCCAGGGAGGATTCTTCTGCTTTTCCCTGTTTCTTACTTACCACTTTTGTTTTCTGTAATGTTTTCTGACTATAGAAAGGCCCACATTTCAGAGCTTTTGAAATCTAATTTCTCCATAGTTTGGGCATTTCTGGTTTTAGTACCTTGCCTCTGGCTTTTGATTGCTCTTCAGCTGATTTCTTCCTTTAAAATCTGGTGGTCCTTCCAGTTCTTCTTCCAAAACACTGGGTGAGACAGGGCTCTCAATGCTGCATTTCAGGTATGGTATTACACCTCCATGCACTTACTGGGTTCTGGAGTCTTGGATCATTATCTCTGCTTGTCCTCAGCTGATTGCTTTCTCTGCATCTTCATCCTTTTTTCCTGGGTCTTTCTCTGAGTCTTGTCACAAACGTCAATAGGCCCAGAATTTAGCAATCAAAATGTCACGTATGCACATCTAGTTATAATGCTGTGTAGTCCAGGAATAAAATGTAATGCTGCCTTCAGGGCAGTAGCCAGTACCGAGGAGAAGTGAGCCAACACAAATCCAGCAGCCTGCCTGTTTTGCACTGAGGTGATGCTTCCAGATGGCTACCCAGAAGAGGCTCTTTGAGAAAGATGGTGTGCTGGGCCTGACAGGAGAAACAAATTATTTCTGGAAACAGAAGAATACTCTGACAAGTGCAGGATCATGGAACATATCTTTGTAAGAGCAATGGACAGAGACGGTCAAGATCACAGAGGACTTGTAGGAAGTCATTATAAATTAGTGCTACACCGAAGGACATGTTGGGATGAATCCCCTACCATACTGGAGGAACACTGCTTATAGTCATAAAAATATAAACCAGTCTGTGTTTTCTGTTTGGTTTTGTTTCTTCCTTTGAACTGAATATTCTTACACCGTATGTCAATTACTAATTTTAAAAATATTTCCCCAAAGAGAAGAGCTCATAAATGTCCTTTATTCTCTGAAAACTGTAGAAGTCAAGCATAGTTTTATACTAATACTAATTTTGCATATCATTTGTAAACCAACTAACAGTTGTATGCTGTTAATGTGGTTTTCAGAAATAAAACTAAACTCAACCCGCAAAGGTACCACTTAAAATGAGCTTGGTTTGTAATTAATTCTGAAATAGTAACTCTGCATATCAGTTAAGAAAAGCTTTTATGCAAGTGAATAAACAGATTCCGTAGTTGCTCTTTACTCCTCTGCAAACATGTATTTCTGTTGCCTGAGGTTAACAACTGCCAGCAGAAATGTTTGCTAAAATAATATGTAGCATTTAACTGGCTGAGAACATACTGTGCCAGTTCCTGACTTTTCTAACTTAATTTCTTGAGGATAACACTGAAGTTTTTCAAGCCACACCTTCATATGAGATAGAGCAAAAGCTTTACTTCATCTCTTTTTCTTCCCTGTCTAATAAATATGGAATTGAATGCATGCAGCTATCATTTGGATTTTTATGTTGATTTGAAATATGCAGCAAGAAAGTTCATTATCATAATAGCACAAGGCACAAAGATGAGCTGATATGAATGGCAACAACCCAAGGTTAGTACCTGAGTCCTTGAGGTCTGGAATTTGTGCTTGAAACTCCAGGTAGATTAAATGAGTGTATTTTTACTTTAAAGGTCCTTGCACTCAGTGACTCACAGGTATGTTCCCATTTGACAGACCTAACTCTAACAGAGTCATTGTCATAATTTAAGAGGCAACAGATTTCCAGAAGTGCAGAATTTGGAGAAAGCAGTTGTATTGGAATTCGATCTATATTTTCAAAGACTTCCTGAAGGTTTGTCTGTGCTTCAGATAACTTGTTAGAGATTTTGAGGAGCTCAGCAGCATATTGACATTTGTACCACTCTGCTAAGGGCATACTTCAGTGTTGTAAATATTGTAAGCAAAGCAGTTTGTTTTCACTGTCTTCTGCTAAGAATAGCCATGCCTATAGATTGATGTCATAAGTTATTAGTATTGTCAGCAAACTATAATAATATTGCTCAACTGAACGTGGTGACCAGCCAGGATAGTCTCTCTATATGTGTTAATTCTTTCTATGGCAAGAACTTTCACCTGATGCTCTACAAGCTTACTTATGCACCAGTTTTAACTTCTATTTTTATAGACTTCAAGAAAGTATCTTGGCATTATGTACATGTAAGCCATACTTACTTAACATGGATAAAAGTTGAAACACAAAGTGTCTAGTCAGCAGACACAGAGGAACTAGATATAAAAATATGGGATTTATATCTAACCCTTTTCTGTAACTAGTTTCATTTCATTTTATCTATTTATTAACAAAAGTAAAAGGTATCTCCTCGAGAGAGTCATTGTAAAGAATTCTTACCACCTATGTGACAAGAAGAACATATTTCTTTAAACTTGAAAATATATCGACATCAGTGACATGCTACTAAATTTAGTATTGTAATTCCAGTATAAAGGTTGTTTGCATTTCTGAGAGGCCATGATAAAAATATTCTCTGTTGTGAATTTAAATATGCCACAATATCCTTCACATGAAGCTCATTCTATGTTTGCAGTCCTATGCTCAGTTATGAAAAAACCCACAGCACACATGAATCTGTTGGTCTTACATTAGAGTAACAGAGGTATGTTTGGTTAAAAGCCTGCATAGCGCAGGAAGAGTATGATTCAATTGGTGTCACATGAGAATTCTAGATGCAATGCAGTCAATGGCATGCACAGACTTACTGCAGCAATTAGTAGAATAAAGATCTGAGCTATGAAGTATTTATCAGATATCTCCTTATGTGATTATAATAGTGTAATAATTACATTATTCTGAACTAATTGAAGTAAGCATGTCAGAAGGTAGAGGAGAACAAATAAGATAATGCAGGAGTTGTTATACATACAGAAGCTACATTATATAAACAGTAGGCAGCAGATGACAATTTGGACAGGTATTCCCAGGGAATTTATGTTACACAGATGAAATTAGGAATATGGAAAGCCATATAAATAGCAAAACTGGTGAATTTTATTTAAGCATATCTTGCCAGTTAATACAGGAATGAAGCAAGTATCATTTCTTAAAGCAGTGGTTTTCAACCTGTGGACTCTAGTCATCTGTGAACTATTTGTAGTGGGTTCATGAAGAATTATTTTAAAAATATAATTCTTACTGTTGGTAGGCTTCCAGTCAGGATCAAGGAGTCTCAATCTCCATTTGAAAATTGTAAGGATCTACAGATCAGTAAAGATAATCACCATGGTGTAAGTAGTCACTGTTCAGCCCCGAAGACAAGAGATAGCAGAGTGTTGGTTACTAGGCTCATGGTCAATGACCAAATGGTCAGATTTTCCAGACAGGGTTTCTTAATGTTCTAAAAGTATCAAAGATTCTTCTCGGTATCAAACTGGAAGAAATCGTGGCAATTTTTGCTTGGTCTTGAATTACTGACAGCATATCCATTTTTCATCCCTCTTTAACTACATTAGCTAAGTTAAATATCTCAGAGCCCTTAGGATAACCAATTCAATTCTTACCTTTTTTCACTTTCCTGTGTGAAGTATATACATATTAGAGAATGTATGAGTCAGAGATTTCAAACACTTGTGTTAAGTTTTGTCCATATAATGCTTTTGTTCGCATATTGAAATTGCTGGATCAAATTTCATTTAGTTCAGTCAAATTTCCCTCTCTAGTATTAATTGATAAAAATTATCCAGATGAATCAACACTATAAAACTAGAAATATTTGCAATACATTTCTTTTTATGCTGTTTTCCCATTTTTAATAAATTAGCAATGTATAAAGGTAAGAGATTAAGAATTATAATTTATTTTTCAAAGATCATTTCTAGCAGTAAGCAAGTTCGTCTTAGCTTATCAAAGTCTCATTGAGAAACTTAGTGAAAATCAAATGTTTGTGACCAGATATTACTATACTAAAATAGCTCAACGGAGATTCACGCAATTATTCAAGGGGTAACCACTTCAAAATGAAGGCACAGAAACTGTGAACTCAGCCACATTTAGTCAATCTCCATCATACGTGCAATGAGGGAGCACATTCATTTACTGTCCATTGTAGTCCCTCCCAACAAGTCCCTATCGCCAAAGAAACAGTAAAACAGCGTTTTCCAAAGGGGCTTTTTCTTGCAAAATGCATAAGTACCAAGTTGACTCCAGGTACAGTAACAACGTGAGGTTTGGGGGACACAAGCTGTCCTTGTATATGTGTCCCTTGTACAGTGGTAGCTGGGTTTATTGGCAGTGCTAGAATTAAGGTGATGTCTGACCATTCATAGCCCACTCCCGTGCTACAGGCACAAAACAGGTTTGTCTCTGCAGACACTTCACTGTCCAAACTAGTATAGCGATGCTCTTGCCGTGACTGCACAGAAAGGAGCACACCATTTGAGAAAGGCAGCAGTGCACAGCAAAGGGGGAACTGCCTGTGGCATGTCACAAAATATGTTTACGACAGCAGACAGCTGCCGTGGAATAGTTGTGATGAGCCAAAGGTATCTGCCACTTACCCTGCGCTGCCCGCTGCTAACAACCCTGCTCTGCCTTTTGTAACTGTCTGTAATGAAGCAGAGGTAATCAGCTCAGAGGAACAGATTTCTTCTCCCTGTCTATACAAATATATTTAATCTATTTCAGTTATTGATTTGTGCTATTTGGTAGTGACGCGTTTAAGTTTTAAATCCTGCGTGCTTCTCACTGTCTTAATAAGCTGCTCCTGCCTCCCCCTCTCTGGGGGCTTTCAGGACATAGTCAATACCTATAAACTCTACAGATGTGACAGGAAGTTTAATCTCATTAATGTGCTTCACAAGGGGAGATTTCTTTATTCCCTTTTGTGATCTGTGTTCACAATTTCTGACCTTTAATATCAGTGTTGTCTCACCGATACATTGCATGCCCTGGGGAGTGTACTCAAGTATGTCACAGGAATTACTAGGAGATTTTTGCTTTATGTTATACCCCTTCCTTATCCACTATAAGAGTATTCTTACCTGTTTATGGATCATTGCAATAGTTCAATGAGTAAAATCGTTCTTCTAGAAGATCAGGTTCTGGGGAAATTATATTGCTTTCAGATATTGTTTCTCTACCATATTTTTCACTGTACTTATGTCAATAATGCAATTTTTTACTCTTTAATGGTACAATTCCTCAGTAAAGATGAATTATCTTCAGGAATATCATAGCTGTTGGATTTTTTCTTCCACTGTTCTTATCATACCCGTGGTTCTGACTGTGTCATGTTGCTACAGTTTCTGGAAAGTGGGTTATGACTCATCCTCTTTCTCCCTCTTAGAGCACCTCCAAGAGGCTTAAAGGGGGTCATAAAATAAAAATATAAGTGAAGGAACAGGTAATCAGCTTCCCAACCCTAGAACACTTCAAAGAGTCCACATACTTCAGAGTGTTGAGGGCTTGTGGGCATGACATGACCATAGGTTCCCAGGGCATCCCATTGCTCCTTTGCAAGCCAGCAATGCTGGCTTCAGCAGTCTCTCCTCGATCTCCTGCTGCTAGATATTCATATTAACCAGTTGGCCCCATGTTAGCACAGCCTCCTTCTGCTCATGGATGCAACCCCAGCATAACGAATCACACTTGAACAGCTTGAGAGCTGTAGGTGGCTAAAGAGCCCCAAAACTACCACCCACCATGTAACAGCAAACAGCAGTTTCCAAATTTGTTGTAAGTCTTTGCAGCTAGTAACTACAAACATTCATCATTTTCTCTATCTAAAGAAATTAGGCTGCTGCCACCTTGTCCTAGAGATGTGGGGGAGGGCAAGTCAAAGGAGGGAAAGGAGTCTCACAAAGACAGATGGGGCCAGAAAGAAGCTGTACTCAAAGAAATACAAGTCTAAACCATTCTCCATTCTCTGTGTTGCTAAAATTTCATTTTACAAAGAGAAATGGCTGATCAGGATTCTGATCCTCATCAGAAACTTGCTGAGGCCACCAACAACTTTACTAAAACTGATAATTTTTGAGTAATAGTGGACACTCTTGCATAAAATGGCTCTTTCTGTCAACATCAGGTTTAAGTATATGTGTAACTGGCTCCACGTTACTTCAGAATGATCAAGTTCTCAGAGCAAAAATCAGGAAGCTATATGAAGAGAAGTGCCATGGGAATGACAATGTTTTATGTATTTATGAAACTTTTCTATTAGGAAAAGTAGTCAAACATGAAGCAGTCTTAGTCTGCTTTCATAAACACACTTTTTCTGTAGGATTCACACAGCACAAGAGTATGCATGAAAATATATAACATCTAGATGAACTAAAAAAGTGTTATCAATCCTGTTGGTTGGTATCAGTATGTTAAAGGGATTGCTCTGACCCTTTGGGCACCTGACGTGATCTGAGCAGCACTGGTCAGCCAGTGCTTGAAACTTTGGCTGAAAAGGCTGATGCTTTATTTTACCTTCACGTAGGGTAATCATTCCAGAGAAATACTGGATGCAGTGAGCTGAAAAAGACATTTTATTCCAGGTGACATTCAGTAAAGAGATGTCTCAGTTAAATAGGTACACTTTAAAGCCTTTACATATTGTATCAATTACAGTATCAAAGTGAAGTAAGTTGCTTGAAAACTGCTGATTAATGGTAAAGGTTAATATTGGCGCAGAAGAGAGAAAAGGGGGATAAACTGCCAACCTAATTATTGAGTTGTGATCTAGAAACCAATAATGATAGAGCAGGAACCAAAAAAGCACACACACACACACCCCCCGCAATAATTAGCCAACGTCATGTTATATGATTTTCAGCAGTTTGATAGTGAAAGATAAGTAACCACATTGTGGTGGGTTGACCCTGGCTGGACGGCAGGTGCCCACCAAAACCACTCTTTCACTCCCCTCCATAGCTGTACAGGGGAGAGAAAATATAATGAAAGGGTTGTGGGTTGAGATAAGGACAGGGAGAGATCGCTCGCCAGTTACCATCACAGGCAAAACGGACTCGACTTGGGGAAATCAGTTTAATTTATTACCAATCCAATCAGACTAGAGTAATGAGAAATAAAACCAAATCTTAAAACACCTTCCCCCCACCCTTCCCTTCTTCCTGGGCACAATTTCACTCCTGAATTTCTCTACCTCCTACCCCCCAGCAGCACAGGGGGACGGGGAATGGGGGTTGGGGTCAGTTCATCACACCTTGTCTCTGCCGCTCCTTCCTCCTCAGGGGCAGGACTCCTCACACGCTTCCCCTGCTCCAACGTGGGGTCCCTCCCATGGGAGATGGTCCTCAATTAACTCCTCCAACATGGGTCCTTCCCATGGGCTGCAGTTCTTCATGAACTGCTCCAGCATGGGTCCCTTCCATGGGGTCACAAGTCCTGCCAGAAAACCTGCTCCAGCGTGGGCTCCTCTCTCCACAGATCTGCAGGTCCTGCCAGGAGCCTGCTCCAGCGCGGGCTTCCCACGGGGTCACAGCCTCCTTTGGGCACCCACCTGCTCCAGCGTGCGGTCCTCCATGGGCTGCAGGTGGATATCTGCTCCACCGTGGACCTCCCTGGGCTGCAGGGGGACAGCCTGCCTCACCAGGGTCTTCACCACGGGCTGCAGGGGAATCTCTGCTCCAGCGCCTGGAGCACCTCCTCCACCCTCTCCTTCTTCGCTGACCTGGGGGTCTGCACCAATGGTTGTTTCTCTCACATGTTCTCACTCCTCTCTCCAGCTGCAGTTTCTGTGTCCCAGCAACTATTTTTTCCCTTCTTAAATCTGTTATCCCAGAGGTGCTACCACCATCGCTGATGGGCTCAGTCTTGGCGGGTCCATCTTGAAGCCGGCTGGCATTGGCTCTGTCAGACACAGGGGAAGCTTCTAGGAGCTTCTCATAGAAGCCACCCCTGTAGCCCCCCACTATCAAAACCCTGGCATGCAAACCCAATACACACATCAAACTTGGAAATGGTGCCTTGGAAATGCATTAGGTGGCCATGGGCACCTACCTGTATATTTTACCAGCATTTGTGCAGAAGGATCTGATGCTTTCTATTGTTGATATTTTATTGCAACAGGGGCCCAGGCTTACGCTGGTGTACATCAAGTGAATCCACTGGTGTTCTGTGACAAAATGCAGCCCTTCCTGAGGTGGCCCATGGGTCGGTTACTCTGGGTGAACCTCTTTGAGTCCATGGAAGCTTACTTCATAGGGTCAGAGTTTTGTTCAGCAAGTGCACTTGGGTCCATTCCCTTTCTGCAATTTTTCTGTGCAGACAAGGGAGGAGAGATTCATCAAAACCCCACTCTGCATATTAAACATGTTTAGTCATGTTAACCTGTCTCTCTGTGCTTGTTGATGGGATGGCACTGGTCAACTACAAAACCTGTGCTCTTTTAGAGTCAATGGGTAGCTGCCATTAAATTTATCCAGGTGACATTAGTTCAAAATTCTTGTTGAAATTTTTGAATACAACTAAATAAAAACTCTAATGCCAGAGTGGCCTTCTAACTAATACCAGTTCAGTATGAATTCCTTAAAAAATGCTGAGTGCCAAAGAAATTATGACGATGTCTAATTGTGCCAGTACTATGTGGAGCTCACTTATATTTTGCAGCTAGACAAGTCATATCAGATTTGCTTTAACGGATTTTCCCAGAAAGCATTTTCTCAAACTGGTGCACAGCTGAACAACCAGAGCTTGTGTAATTCTTCTCTTGGACGTTTCACAATGTCATTTTTCGGCCCTCTAAATGTGAGATTCCAACTAAAGTAACAGAGCATGTAATGTTGGCAATAGAAGCAGGTAATGTGAAATTCATACCTCACACCTGCTCTTCTATGCCACTTAGGCTGTGCCAAAATGCTACTCTCTTGTTGGAAGCTAAGCAAATATCAGATGCCTTTCATTTCCCTGACATGTGTGCCACATGCCACAATGTGCTCCAAGTCTTATTTGCATTTGAAGAAGAAAGAATCAGTCTTTTGTGTGCTTTTATTGCAATCATTGCTGTTGTAAAAATATTCCTTTCCTGGCAGGTATAGATTGCCTAATTGGTCCCATCCATCCAAGCATCTCTGTTTTTTCCTACAATATCATCCTGTTTGTAAGATTTGTGCTACCCTGATTTCTTTTCCTAGTGTCCTAAACACGTATGACAAAGATAAGCAAATGTAAGGTAAAAGGAACCCCACATTTTTCTCTTTGCTGTATTTCTTGCTTCTTCTACTGTGTGCTGGCTGTTTTGCTTTGGGGGAACATCGATCTCTGGAACCCCAGAAAGTCTTCTATGACTTAAATGTGGCAAGCTAGTTACAGCCAGTGCTGTGTGTTTAAAGGATGCAGGACTTCCCTACTGCTTCCTAACTTTCCTGTTCCTTACAGCCACAGGCAGCCTGGAAACATTCTTGACTAGACTGCTGACTTTGGATTTCTTTTGTGGAAGATGAAGAATGATGGCAGGAGAAAACTCTCACTGGGCACAGTGACATCCCCCTCTCTGCCCTTCGTTTTTAAGAATGGGTTCATCTCTCCTTCTGCTAAACTCATGCAGACATTCAAAAGGATCCAAGTGAAAAAAGAAGTGGTACAGTGCTCCACTCCTGGACAGCATCCAGCTGTCTGTGCATAGGTGCTTACTGTTATTTTAGACAGTGGGTGCATCCTGCCTGGCCTCCAGCTGCCCACCTTGTGGGAAGGTGCAGCTCTTCCCATAAGTCCCATGTTGTATCTGCCAGCCCATGCAGATGACTTGGATATTCTGAAGTACCTCCAAAGGATGACTTAAGAAGTGCACTTACAATGCTGGATTCTGTAAGCATAGAAAATACTATAATTTAATTCGTTGGAGATGGGAGTAAATTTGGACCGATCTCACAAAAATCGTAGGTGTCTTCAGTAAGGTTTTTATAACATAAGATTCTGGTATTAGGTAACCAAACAGAACTCAGTCTCATTTAAAGTCTATCTGCCAAGATCCACAAAAGAGGAAATGAAAGAATATTTTTAATTTTTTTTGTGTATTTTTCAGTCTTTCTTTGGAGTGTGCAGTTGGTTCATGAGTAGAGATCAGCATACACAAAAATAAAGGGGGATAGAACATGTATTAGTGTTATTATTGTTACAGAAAGTCAGAAAAGAACTGATAATTTGCTTGTAAAATATTCTCTTGTATGTGAGAAGGAAAGGTCAGCAATGAATAATTTCAAGTGAGGAATGCAGCTAGATTTGGAGGATTTTCTGGGAATATGATTTTCTTCCTCCTGCCCCAACCTAACAAGCAGGATCACAGTAAAAAAATGGCATCAGCCTGTGAGTTAGATTTTAGTGAAAATAGTTGTTGACAAGTCAACCTAACTGTGTTGCTAGGACTTAGCTGCTAGATGATGTCGGAATAGCTGAACATGCTGTCAACAGTGTCATCAAATTACCTCACCTTACAGCTTGCCTACCATGCCTTCCCAGTTAGATGTAAAATTTATTTGTTCCTTCTTGACTGCCTGGATGAATTTCATACACTGGTATGAGAAAGTAACATCTCCCCATTTCCCAAGCACAACCAACAAGAACCTATCTTTAACCTGTTTTGGTTTTTTTTTTCTCCTCATGAGCCAGCCCAGCTGACTAGTCTGGCCATTGCTATGCACAAACAACTTGCCAAGGCAAGAGCTTTGTGCAGCTCTGGACCAGAGTGGGCTTCACCTGCAAGACAACTCCGAGCTAAAGAGTCCTCTTGTGACTTGCCCAAAGAGTTACTACAGCACCATACTGTACCAGGTGTGAGAGACTGGAAGAATTAATGCCTCAAACATCGTGGTGGGGCAAGTTCTGCATAACGGCAAACTCTGCCTAACAACGAACCCTGCATAGCGAGGAACCGCAGGGGAGAAGGCAAAGCCGGTCAGCAGCAGGACGGGGAGGGCCTGCCGGAGGACGCACAGTTCCCTGTCCTGGTACGCTGAGCGGGGCAGCTCACCGGGTATGGCCAGATGTCAAAGAACGGCTGTACCTGCAGGGAGGGAGAAGTTACTCCCCAAACGACCCCCCAAGCCCACCAACCCGTTTCCTGAAGGTTCTGAAAACACAAGCCGCACATGACACCTGATTAGCCTAATGAGTTCAAGTGCCTGCCCGAAGGAGGGGCAAGGAGATGATAAAAGGGCACGAATTGAAGCCCCACATGCGCGCACCCTCCAGAATTGGACCTCTAGACTGGCTGGACCAACGCTGGACCCAGGGCCAGTGAAATCTTTCTCTTTTCTTCTTTCTTTCTCTCTCTCTCTTTCTCTCTCTCTCATTTTTCCATAATTCCCATACCTCATCCCTTTAGACATAAACTGTTGACCAAGTCTGGGACTAGGAGTAGATCCAGCCACCCCATGGCTCCTCTCTGAGAAGGAGTCTAGAAAGCAAGGGGGTCTGCTCTGAACATCATGACTTAATGGGAGGGCTTTCCTTATTTTCTTCCCTGAATTGATCCCCACATAAACAAGGCTGTAGTATATGTTCGGTGAGATATGGTTAGCATGTGTTATATGGTTTACTGACGTAGTTTCATGCCAATTCTTTTTGTGAGCGAATGAAAGTTGAGTTCTGTGAGTTAAAGGATCCCTGGTGTCATTTCATCTTAATCCTGACCTGGGAATTGGCGAATCTGAGTCATCCTGAGAAATTGGGATGTGATATCGGGTATGGTTTTGATCTGCTGAGTAAAAGCTATAAATATTTCCATTCACGGCAGTTTGGAATTTTTCAGAGAACTTCAGCTCCATGATTTTCCATTATTGCTTGGTATCAAAAAACATAATTGGGAAATATGAAGAAATAACATGGGTGTTAGGAAAGAAGAAATCGTGGTACAGATTCAACATCTCCTGAGCAGGGATTATAATGGGAGTTAACTACCCCATCATAAGAAGCACACTTCACATGGATTCCTTTGGCCTTTCAGGTCTAGCAACACAACAGATCCAATGTAGTTTAATTGCAGTGGTAGTAATGAACAGGCTTGAAGAGAATAGAGAGAAGAATCTTTCCCCTTTGGACTCCTCCCAACAAGATTCAGTGTTGTTGGTTGCCACCACAAGAAGCTGTCGTCTTGGGTGAAAGGTGCAGAAATGTTCTGATGTGCCTGGGAATTGCCGCCCTGCCCTGGGATGGCAGCTCTTAACCGGAATGGAGCAACTCCTGTACTAAAACATGTGTCCACATTTGCAGCTTCACAGTTCGCAGCCTTCTTCATTCAGCTCTTACCCAGCAGGTTTTTGTTGTTATGACAAAGGGCTTTTGTGCTCTTTGGATTTAGCTAAACAATCAGATAATTTGATGAAGCACTGTAGGTGGAAACAGTGTGGTTTTTCCACTGCACAATGCACTGTAGTAATAAGAATAATAGTAATAATAGTAATAACATAATAATAATAATAATACTGCCTGGTATTTTTTTCCTTTTTCCTTTAATATGCTCATAAGAATGTTCCTTAGATAATTAGACTCCCGGGCTACTTAAATGTGGATCACTCCAGTGGCTACTTCAGCCATTTGGAAGCAGCTCACAGCAGCTTCACACAGAGAGGGAAATAATACCAGTTTTGCTTCCCCCAGGAAACAAACAAAGATGTTCTCCACTGGAAACTAGTGTAATTTATCATTTCCTGTACACTAACAGGCTGCTAGGTTCAACGTAAAGGTAAAGGTGAAACACTGAAACAAATCTGGAAGACCTTAGATTATATGAAATAGGAATTTGTGCTGGAAGGGACACACAGAACAGGAATATTTTTTATTGGTTCCTTGTCAGTATTTAAAATCAGAGTGACAGAGGTGGTGTACTGGTACTGCCTGGAGGGATTGGAGGGAGATGTTTCTGTAGACAAAGATAAAAATACATGGTTTTAATCTTTCCAGCTCCCATAAGAAAAACTTTAACAGATTGATCAATATTTGGATGGAAGACATCTAGTGACTTTGACTGAATGTAATTGGCTATTTTCTGTTCACACAGTGTTCATATTTCCTTGAATTTATGTGACAAGGACTTTAGTGCTGAACCGTTGAAATTTGAGTGATAAGATTTTGTTGTAATTGACCAGATTTGTCCTAAGGTATTCCTTGGCTGGGTGACTAAGTATGAATGCAAATTTTTAATTACATACATGCTTGTCCCAACAGCTTTGAAATACATTCTGCGAACATCTCTGCCAGCCAGATATATATGGGCCTTTTTTCAAAGTTTCACAGGAAGAAAACATAAAAGTGGGCTTAAAAGTATAAATGGCTTAAAAACGAGATTGGAAAAAAACATGAAGAATAGGTTTATCGGGTGCCATTAAGTACAGCAGCTCCACTTCAGCTCAGCTCCCTAAACCCCTGATTCTTGGAACGAAGGAGTGCACAAGAGGGAACCCTCAATATTTGTGGCTTCCTTATATTTCACAGAATCATAGAATACCAGGTTGGAAGAGACCTCAAGGATCATCTGGTCCAAGCTTTCTTGGCAAAAACATGCTCTAGACAAGATGGCCCAGCACCCTGTCCAGCTGAATCTTAAAAGTGTCCAATGTTGGGGAACCCACCACTTCCCTAGGGAGATTAGTCCATTGACTGATTGTTCTCATTGTGAAAAGTTTTCTTCTTGTGTCCAATCAGACTCTCCCAGGAGTAACTTGTACCCATTACCCCTCGTCTTTTCCACATGACTCCTTGTAAAAAGGGAGTCTCCATCTTCTTTGTAGCCACCCTTTAAATACTGGAACATGGTGATAAGGTCTCCCCTCAGCTTTCTTTTCTCAAGGCTGAACAGACCCAGTTCTCTCAGCCTTTCCCCATATGGCAGGCTTCACCGTCCTTTGATCATCTCTGTGGCCCTTTTCTGGACCCTCTGCAGCCTGTCCACATCTTTTTTGCATAGTGGGGACCAAAACCGAACACAATATTCCAGGTGTGGCCTGACAAGCACTGAGTAGAGTGGGATAATACTTCTTTATCTCTGTTGGTGATGCCCTTGTCGATGCAACCCAGCATCCTGCTGGCTTTCTTTGCTACAGCAGCACGCCGTTCACTCATATTGAGCTTGTTGTCCACCAGGATCCCCAGGTCCCTTTCCACAGAGCTGCTCCCCAGCTGGGTAGGTCCCAGCCTGTGCTGCACTTCTGGATTATGTTTTCCTGGGTGCAAGATCTTACATTTGTCCTTGTTGAACTTCACAAGGTTCTTGTTAGCCCACTCTTCCGGCCTATCCAGGTCTTCCTGCAGGGTGGCTCTGCCTTCCGAAGTGTCCATTTCCCCACTCAGTTTGGTATCATCAGCAAACTTCATCAAGTTACACTTGATCCCATCATCCAGATCACTTACTTATGAAGATATTAAACACCATTGGGCGCAATATCGATCCCTAGGGGACCCCACTTGAGACAGGTTGTCAGTTTGAAAAGGAGCTATTTACCACCACCCTCTGGGTGCTGCCCGTCAGCCAGTTCCCCACCCACCACACAGACCACTTGTCTAGACTGTAACACATCGGTTTCTCCAGGAGGAGGCTGTGGGAAACCATACTGAAAGCCTTGGAGAAATCCAGGTAGACAATGTCCACTGCTCACTGGACATCAACTGGGCAGGTTACTTTGTTGTAGAAGGCAATCAGGTTTGTCAAGCACAATTTGCCCTTGGTGAATCTGTGCTTGTTTTTCCCAATCACGTGCTTCATTTGACTGTGATGGCCCCCAGGAGGACTCATTCCATAACTTTCGCAGGGACTGAAGTAAGACCGATGGGCCTATAATTTCCTGGATCCTCCCTTAAGCCCTTCTTGTAGATGAGAGTGACATTAGCCTTCTTCCAGTCTTCAGGTATGTCCCCCAATCTCCACAACTTCTCAAAGATTATGGAGAGCAGCCTTGCAATGACATCAGCTAGCTCTCTTAACACCCTCAGGTGGATATTGTCAGGTCCATCCATTTGTAGGGGTCAGGCTCCTGTAATAGTTCACATACCAACTCTTCCTTCACTGACAGTGAGTCTGTGTTTGCATCAACCTGGATTTTTGTTCCCAAGGCCTGGGGGCCAAAAGTGCTGGTAAAGACAGAGGTGAGGAAAGTGTTGAGAACCTCTGCCTTTTCAGTGTTGTTGGTGACTAATTCACCTTTTCTGTTTAACAGTGGGCCAATATTTTCCTTCTGTTTCTGCTTGTTTACATACCTGAAGAAGCCTTTCTTGTAGTTTTTGACATCTCTGTCCAATTCCAATTCAAGCTGAGCTTTTACTTTACTAACTGCGTCTCTGCACAGCCTGGCAATGCCCTTGTAGTTCTCAATGGTTATTTGTCTGCTTTTCCATCGCTGGTGTGCTTCTCTTTTGGTTTTGAGCAGACTCAGAAGCTCGCAATTAAGCCAAGGGGGGTCTTTTGCTCTGCCTGCTTCCCTTACCTTTAAAGGGGATGAACTGTTTTTTTGCTTCCAGGAGAGCGTTCTTGAAAAACTCCCAGCAGTTGATAGCTCCTTTATCCTCCATGGAATCTTCCCATGGAATCCTGTGATGGGTTGACTCTGGCTGAACGCCAGGTGCCCACCAAAGCCGTTCTATCACTTCCCCATCCTCACCTGGACAGGGGAGAGAAAAATATAACAAAAAGCTTGCAGGTGGAGATAAGGACAGGAGAGATCATTCACTAATTACCGTCACGGGCAAAACAGACTCAATTTGGGAAAAATTAACTCAATTTATTACAAATCAACCAGAGCAAGGTAATGAGACATAAAATGAAATCTCAGAACACCTTCCCTCCACCCCTCCCTTCTTCCCGGGCACAACTTCACTCCCAGATTTCTCCACCAAGCCCCCCAGCGGCACAGGGGGACAGGGATGGGGTTTACGGTCATGACATGTTATTTTCTGCCGCTTCACCTCCTCAAGGCAAGGGCTCATCACACTCTTCCCCTGCTCCAGTGTGGGGTCCCACCCACAGGAGACAGTCCTCCACGAACTTCTCCAACGTGGGCCATTCCCACGGGCTGCAGTTCTTCACGAACTGCTCCAGCATGGGTCCTTTCCACGGTGTGCAGTCCTTCAGGAGCACACTGCTCCAGCGTGGGTCCCCCACGGGGTCACAAGTCCTGCCAGAAAACCTGCTCCAGTGTGAGCTCCTCTCTCCACAGATCCGCAGGTCCTGCCAGGAACCTGCTCCAGCATGGGGTTCCCACGGGGTCACAGCCTCCTTCGGGAACCCACCTGCTCCGGCGTGGGGTCCTCCACGGGCTGCAGGTGGATATCTGCTCCACCATGGACCTCCCTGGGCTGCAAGGGGACAGCCTGCCTCACCATGGTCTTCACCAGGGGCTGCAGGGGAATCTTGCAGCCTGGAGATCTGGCGCCTGGAGCATCTCCTCCCCCTCCTTCTTCACTGACCTTGGTGTCCACAGGCTTGTTTCTCTTACATGTTCTCACTCCTCACTCCGGCGGCTGTTTCTCCCTGTCCCAACTTTTTTTTCCTTCTTAAAAATGTTATCACAGAGGCGTTACCACTATCACTGATTGGCTCGGCCTTGGCCGGTGGCGGGTCCGTCTTAGAGCTGGCTGGTATGGGCTCGCTCTCTCTCGGACACAGGGGAAGCTTCCAGCAGCTTCTTACAGAAGCCACCCCTGTAACCCCCCCCGCTACCAAAACCTTGCCACACAAAACCAATACAAATCCCTCCCACCTGGACTCTGAGTGAGCTAAAGTTTGCTTTTCTAAAATCTAAAACCTTTGTCTTAGTACTAACCTTCAGTATGCCCAGCAGGATCCCAGACTCCACAATATTATGATAGCTGCAGCCAAGGCTATCACTAACCGAGATATTACAAAGCAGGTTTTCTTGGTTTGTTAGTAAGTCCAGCAGTGCCTCATTCCTGGTAGGCATTCCAGGAACTTGATGGATGATGTGAGCTGCTGTATTGTTCTTCCGACAAATGTCTGGGTAGTTGAAGTCACCCATAGAGGACCAGGTTCTGTTGACCCAAAGCTTGTTTAAGTGACCCAAATATTGCTTCATTGGCCTTACCATCCTGGTTTGGAGGTTGGTAGCAGATGCCTACTGTAAGATCCCCCTTGGAGACAATAGGGCTTCCACAGTCACCATAGTTGACTTCTATGCATCCAAGGTTCGCCTTAACATAGAGCGCGACTACTCCTCCTCTTCTTCCCTGCCTGTCTTTATGAAACAGCCTATAGCCATCCGTTGTGATCCTCCAGTGAAGTGAGTAGTCTCACCATGTTTCAGTTATTCCTATGATATCATAACTTTCTGACTGGGCACAGAGCTCCCGTTCCTCCTGTTTGCTCCCCAGGCTGCATGCACTCGTATACATACACTTGAGGTGGTTGGTCTCCTCGTTCTCATCTTGAGAGGCAGCTAAGGAACATTTGTCACTGCTCTCGTTGGCCTGGCTTATTCCCCAGTTGGTTGCAGTGGTGTGAGTGTTGCCACTTTGGACCCTGCCCCCCCCAGGTCCTACAGTTTAAGCCTACCTCACCAAGTTGGCCAGCTTGCTGCCAAAGATTCCCTTGCCACTTCTAGACAGCTGGATTCCATCCCTCCCTAACAGGCTGTAGTCATTGAAGAATGTCCCATTGTCCTAAAAGCCAAAACCCTCACGACGGCACCGGTCATGGAGCCAGAAGTGACTTGCATTTTGCAAAAATAGATTTCCTTATATTTTCTTCTGGACACAGCCAAAGACAATATGCAGGGATGTATAAACAACCAGAGACAAAAGCAACTCAAAAGCATGATTAGGAGGGCTGCAGTACTTGAGCCAGGCTTTAACCAACGGCATAACACCTTCTGGTGTGGGAGCAGCCTGGTGGGGCTGCCTGGCCGCAGCTGAATTTGGGACCTGCTGGGGCTGCGGTGGGTCTGTGCTGGGCAGAGTCCACTTGCGATCTGGACAGTAACAAAGCACTAATTGGCAGATGTTAGTATTAGTAGAACAGTAATAAAGATGATTGTGTTATTCCTGTGCAGCCACAACCAGTCTGTTGTGCAATTATCTGAAGAAAATGCCCACAACTAAATAAATCACTGTATCAGGGCACCTCAGGACCCCAAGACCATATCCTTTTGGTAACACAGCTGTAAATCTAGTTTAATCCCACTGCATAGGAAAGGAGTTCCTCCTGATTTACAGTAGCATAGACTGCAGCAAAATCTGCAGCTGTCTTTTACCTCTAGTTATTTAATGCATTTTGGACTTTCATTTGAGGTTTTTAGCAAGAGGCTTACTGCCGAAGAAAAGCCGTGTCCTTCTGCGAGATGTGACAATATTGTTCTCGGCTTGAACAGTGAAAATCAGGTCTCACATTGATACTTGAAGGTCGTGGTGGGTTGAACCTGGCTGGATGCCAGGTGTGCACCAAAGCCGTTCTATCCCTCCCCTCTCCTCAGCTGGACAGGGGAGAGAAAAAAAATATAACAAAGGGCTCGTGGGTCAGGATAAGGACAAGAGACATCACTCACCAATTATCAACACAGGCAAAACAGACTCAACTTAGGGAAAATTAACTCAATTTATTACAAATCAACCAGAGTAGGGTAATAAGAAATAAAACCAAATCTCAGAACACCTTCCCTCCACCCCTCCCTTCTTCCTGGGCACAACTTCACTCCCAGATTCTCTACCTACTCTCCCCAGCGGTGCAGGGGGACGGGGAATGGCGTTTACGGTCAGTTCATCACATGTTATCTCTGCCGCTTTATCCTCTTCAGGGACAGGACTCATCACACTCTTCCTCTGCTCCAGCGTGGGGTCCCTCCCACGGGAGACAGTCCTCCACGAACTTCTCCAACATGGGTCCTCCCCATGGGCTACAGTTCTTCACAACTGCTCCAGCATGGATCCCTTCCACGGCATGCAGTCTCTTCAGGAACAGACTGCTCCAGCATGGGTCCCCCATGGGGTCATAAGTCCTGCCAGAAAACCTGCTCCAGTGTGGGGTCCTCTCTCCACAGATCCACAGGTCCTGCCAGAGGCCTGCTCCAGTGTGGGCTTCCCACGGGATCACAGCCTCCTTCAGGCACCCACCTGCTCCACCGTGGACCTCCCTGGGCTGCAGGGGGACAGCCTGCCTCACCATGGTCTTCCCCACAGGCTGCAGGGGAATCTCTGCTGCAGGGCCTGGAGCACCTCGTCCCCCTCCTTCACTGACCTGGGGGTCTGCGTGGTTATTTCTTTCACATGTTCTCACTCCTCTCTCTGGCTGCAGTTTCTGTTCCACAGCACCTTTTTCTCCTTCTTAACTCTGTTGTCCCAGAGGTGCTCCCACCATTGCTGATGGGCTCGGCCTTGGCCGGTGGTGGGTCCATCTTGGAGCCGGCTGGCATTGGCTCTGTCAGACAGAGGGGAAGCTTCCAGCAGCTTCTCACAGAAGCCACCCCTGTAGCCTCCTGCTACCAAAACCTTGCCACATAAACCCAATACGAAGGTCTTGGGTTTAGAGGTAGATCTTTGCCTGGTGTTTTACAGACATCAGTACAAGCACCAAGCAATATGAAGAATTTGTCTTAGTCGCTGGTAGGTTGGACTGGTGAATTTTTTTTATTCAGCACAACTAAGCACGTAGTTCTTTGAGCAGCAGGACTAATGGTATTAATTTCCAGAGGATTCCCTCACATTTAAGAAGATATAAAAATACCTATCCAAGTATTTTCTGCACTTGAGGCAGATGTAACGCCTCTCCTTTGCCTCTAAATTAGCAATATAGTTACACTCTTCATGTTTAAGTCATTCCCATAGTAAGGCTAAGAACAGTTTGTACCTTTCATTCAGCTGCTTATCTCCATGAAAGTCATATGACTTAAATCATTATGTCAAGTGTGCTTCCAACTGGACACTGTATTCAAAATAAAAAGTTGGGAGATTGCAGGCAGACAGACCCCACGTGAAGACAACAGGAGCACCAGAACCTTGTTTCTAAATGAGAGTGAGTTAAAGAAAGATGTCACCTAACAAGAACTGCATTTTGGCTCTTGTACGTAAGCACCAGAACTGCCCCCAAAATTCGGGATCTGACCACAGGCCAGGCACTCCCTATGTTGATGTTAACATGAGATACCACAAATCTCTTTGCCTGCAGAACCTTCGCCTTCTTTATCTGCTTTAATCAGCTATGATTTAGTGTGCAGTAATTTATCTTTGAATAAAGGTGAAAAGTTGCAGTGAACTCCTTTTACTGGCATTTTTTAAACTGTCCAGATACTGGCATGTGTTACAGCTCTGACATGTGCTAGAGGTGCGGTCAGGAAAAAAGTTCTTTGAATGAAATTTGGATTCTTGAATATCAGATATCAACCAGGATTTGAAAATACAGCTTGCTGAGCCATTACAGGCCTGCTAATTAGGCTCCTAGTTACTCCAGAGTAGCCTCAAAGAATGATTTGACAGTATAGTATGAGTAAAATAAGACTATTGCTAGAAAAGCAAAACAATGAAACATGATTTATTGATACACCTAATCAAAACACATATTTTTGTCCAACTTTAGCATAAACTGATCATTTATAGTATACATATGGAGTGACATAAGTAATCGACATAGTCATAGTTGTACAGAGCATTGTGTAGCATAGGTCCACCCATTAATAAAAAGACTGCCACAGAGAGTTGAGGCACTTTTCTGCTTTTCCTTAAGTAGCCATACAGTTTCTGAATGGCCACTCTTAGAGTAATTAAAAATATCCAGTACTACAAATATTTTCAACATCAGCAGTAAGAAGAGACCTCTGTTACTTTAGGGAATATATTTCACATTCACAAAGGTCAGATTCCATTCGAGTCACTGGGACTTCTGTAACGCAGAACCCAGATCAATATTCTGCTGTACCAAGGCAGATCCCGCAATGCTCGTCCTCCCCAATGGCCTGAGTAAATCATGCACCAGTAAAACAAAAGGCCACTCGCAAGAAAAAGCCATTGGGATCACACAATGGGCCCTTCATAAGGGCTCCTTCTGTACTTTTCCGAAGTCAGGCATAACCCAGCTGTTACCGTCTGCTAGAAAGAGCTCTTGGCAGGAGGCACCTTACAAAAGCCCACCAAGCACCAGCCCCTTGACAAAGTGGACCACCCGAATTCTCGCAGGCTGAATGCCCTCTGGAGACACGTGATTTTGTCGACCTGGGGGCAGTTGCTAGTTATTCTTGCTGCCTGTGTGTCTCCAGGTGGCTGTCTGAAGGTGGGGGAAGACTTTTATGGACTGAATCCATAAAAGTGAAATAGAAATTTTTCATGGGTAATTAGGAAAAGCTGTTTTGAATTTTAAACACAGATACTGTCATTATTGCAAAAGCAACACCTTTTTGGGGCATTCAATTTCCTCTAAGCCATCTTTAATAATCATTATGTTTTTATTAAATTTCTAGCCCTAGGACTAACTATTAGCATTGATTTAAAGAATAAATTACTGATTAAAAGTTCTTCCATCATGATTTCTTCCCAGTCTCACTTAAATACTGGAAACTGTCAAGCTACTAGCATGAAAAATAGTTAATCTCAGTCTAAAATTAAGCAGTTAAATTTATCTGCATAAATATAAATTGACATCTTTAATCCCACAGAGAAAATTCTGTATTCCCAATACCAGATCCTGTCACTTAAGATTGCATTGGTGTTGAAGTATGGAGATCCTCTTAACATATGATTTATTTTTAATGCTTTCACTGAAATTATAAAACTATCACATTTCTCTTCAACGGAATTAAGCTTTTTCCTTTCCAGCTACACATGAGCACTGCACAAAGACTCAAAACTGTTGATGCATCACCTCTGGAGTAGTCTTCAGAAGAATAAATGATTGCCCAACCGGCATTCTAGGAATTTGCCTTGGAAACACCCATATAGCCTGACATAAAATGTGAGAGAAGAGGAACAGACAGCTGTAAAAGGAAACCGTGATGTAGTCCAGAATGAAAAGTCCATCACATATTAAAATACAGATTGATAGTTCATGTACCCATAAATTACTTTAGACTTGTTTGTGGCAAATAAAATATTTTAAAACACCAAGTTTTGATCCTTTTTCAGGGTATAATGCCTGTTGTAAACTCCTTAACTGAAGTCTTGATTTAAATTGCTCGTCATTTATATACATGTAGATACTCTTTGCATGACAAGTGTACACACTGCTTTAATACCTACATCTGTTCCAGCTCATTAAACCCAGCTGTTCTTTACTTTTCCTCTCTTCCTCTTACGGTTCAATGGTAGTAAAACCATTTCTCCCAGGCCATAAGTGAAAAGCAGAGAAGGCGTTAGCTACAACCAGCCAGAAAAAGACTAGTATTACCACTTTTCTTGATTTTCCATTCTTAAGTGTAAATTGATCACAGAAACATACTCATTGCATAGAAGCAAAGCCAGTTTTGCTCTGGAATGCTAAGCCATGCGCAGAGCTATGCTGGCATACTTGCAGCATTGCAATGGTACATACCGGTCAAAATGGCAATGTAGAAGTTCTCCTAGGCAAATTAGGAAATCCTGGTATGAAGCTTGTTCACCTGTGCTCGTGCTTGAAATGCCAGTGTGGTCTCTGCTCATATACCAGTTTACAACATTACTGATTGTACCACTGTACTACCACAGCCAGTTCCCCATGTCACCAAGCTCTACAAGTCTGATTCTTAAGCTCGCACACCTAGTAGTGCAATCCTGTTTTCTCCCCAAAGAACAGCTTCTTACTTAAGTTTAGGTAAGGAGAGGAGAATCAGATCCATTTCATCCATACTAGCAGTTAAGTTTCCCCTACTTTAACAAAAGCTCATAAAACCTGGTGATGTTACCATGGCATTACAAGGCTGACCTTGGTCTCCTAGCCATGTAAGGACAAAACACGCTGCTGCACGGGGCATGATGAGCTCGATGCTTGTATATCATACAGTAAGTTCCTGTCAGTATCCTTAAAACTAGGATTCTCTGCTGTTGCTGCTCCCCATGTCCCACTGAGAAAGAGGTCCCTTTTTCTGTGCTCAATGATTTCATTATATTTGCACAGGAGCCTACGTATGCACCTTGTTCCCCATTCCCTGTGGCAGAAACAGCCTGTTAGACAACGGGCATTTGTGCACGCACATGATGCAAGGAGCTCTGCAGATGTCTTTCTCTCCCCACAACACAAGTGTTCCTCAGAGCCCCGCACCTTACTGTGCTGGTGTGGTAGGCCCAGAAGGGCTGCAAGATGGGGGGATGCTATGTGGGAAAATAGACCTAAAACCTTGTGAAAGAGTTTTGACTGAAGTTTCCCTGTCCACGCTGGGTTATTTGTAGTGTTAACACGGGCTTTTGTTTGGCTTTTACCCACACTGCACTGCACCATCTGTCCACAAACATAAACTTTGTTCCAGATTGCTGTTTTGGACCTTAGCTGCAAGCTAAGACATCAGTGATAATTTACCTAATACAAGGTTGACAAGGACTTCACCCAGCATGGGCCCCACAGCCATATTTGCTGGCTATTGTAGCCTACCAAATGCATTTTTAACTGAGAATGAGACTAGTAGCAGTCTTAGAGAAAGCTCTGAAAGCAGAGGAAGCAGGATTGGACTCCAGCCCTGGGAAGATCCTGGAAGCAAGCATGCAAGCAAGCATCTGCAGGGCCATTTGGGAAAAAAACCTTAAGAACAAGAGAAGGAAGGAACATCATCAGCACTGCAGTCACATCTGATGCCAAGCTGATGCTGCCTGGAGAAATATTCCATGTAATCTCATGACCAGTGATTGAAATTATTTTGGTAGCTAGTATTTGCTATGGGATGGCTTTTGTCTCAGTCAAGGGAAGAAACAATGTCTGCCACCATTAGCACATGCAGTCCCAGATGGAGAGCTAATATCTAAGCCTGCAGCTAGGGATTTTTTCTACTAGGCTTTAACCGAACACTGCTTTTTAAGTATTTTAAATGGCAGGCTTACCAGAAGCGACTGTATATTTGTATTCTATCTGTCTACGCATAGCATATACTAAGCTTAGGACACTAATGCTAGCATTCAGGCAGTGTTCTGGGCAGTATCTGTTATGAACTCTGTTGGCCGTGTTGACTGGAAAAGTCACTGGCGAGGTACCTGGTCGCTCCATGTGCTCCCTGAGCATGGGGGGTGAAACAGGAAGACAGATCTTTTGTGAACAGGCTTCTGTATCACAGTTCAGCATTCTGTTCATGTTTGCTTGCATTTTTTGATTCTTGGCTGACGAAGCCTGATGTCACTGCAATTCTTACACCCTCTTGTAACTTGCAGTCTTTCTTCGTCCACTGATTTGCTGCTCTACCACCAAATGACAAAAGGCTTTTTAGCACAGAAAAGCTTTTATGTGAGAGCTGAGAAAACACTGCCTTTTCCAATTTAGCATCTGCAATAAATTAACGTGGATGGACTATGATATGAAGACTATAACTGGTAGAAAAGGTCATGTTTGAAGTTTGCCCAGGCCTTCTGCCAAGCTGAAAATTATTTTCTTGATTTTTATAAAAATAACTGAAATCTTAAGCCATTGTTATTGTTTCTGCAAGCTAATAACCTAGGAGGCAAACACTTCTGGTAGACACACAGTGAAAGAAGAAATGAAGGCTTAGTGAACTGTCAGAGGTATCTAGCTATGACCTTGCTATAGGAAAGAATATGAAAAGGTGTTTTCTTCTATTACTTTCCTAGGACAAAGAATATACTGTGATTCCCTCATTGTTGTATATCAGGACTTGCACTTTTTTTAGAGTACAACAGCCACTGAGGACTTTGGGAAAGGGAACTTCAGCCACCAGGGAATAGGAGGAAGAAAAAGAAACTACAGTGAAGTACAGGTTGAGTCTGACCTCAGCCACCTCCATGCTCAAGGAGCTAGAGGAGACGGGGACAGACTGCTGATGGCCAGGGAAGGTAAGGTGGTATCGGAGTGCCACTAGTGTAGCTGGAGGGCGAGGAAGCATGAGCAGAGGGGACTCCACAGCAGATCTCTCCAGCTCCAGCACCATTTCTGTACTACTGCACTCCAGTCCTGAGAAACCCCCTGGAAAACACTGTGGTGGGCAGAGGGTCGGTCAGGATGTTGGCACTGGCAGGGGCTTGGGCCTCTTCCTCTTCTGCCCACTGCAACAGTGGGGAGGAGAGCAGAAATACTGATAGCACGTAACCCCATCACTGGGGAGGTGACACTGCATGGGGTTGGAATCCTCTCCACAGGTAGCATGGCAGGCATTTTGCTGCCGTTTGCAAACTTTGCTTACTGTCTACTTAGTTCTTAACAAAGCTATATCTATTCTTTTTAAACAGCTTTTACCTACTTTAATAAAGACCTTAGTTCCACACTCCATTGGCAAATAAGTATTTAAGGAAACACAAGAAACAGCCAGGCTGATCCAAACTTTTAATAGATTTCAAAATTATATAAACCAGTTGCCAGTTGGCATGGATGTGACAAAGTAACACAGCATCACATTTCCTCACCCTGTGCACCGCCGCTTGCCACACGAAGCTCCAGGCACACAAAGCCCTTGCAATGCCTACCTCTTCTGGACTGCTCCCAATGATGACAGATGAGCTTTTTAGTTGCCTGTGCCAGGCCTGCGAACTGAATGTGTCCTAAGCCCACGCCGGCGAAAGCTCTTTGCATTATCCTTGTAAATGTTGTGCCATTTACCTCCCACGCCACTACTTTGAAGAACACCAGGCTTCCTGGCACCTCGGCTGGGTTACAGACAGTGCCATTTTGCTTTCAGCTTGCCTTATACTGGTTCTGCGTCCATTAAGCAGCAGCTCAGTGCACAACTGTGCCATCTCCTGCCAGGTGCTCTCATAGCGGGGAATGGCCTCATCAGCCAGGCTAGTAGAGGGTACACTGAACTCTCCTGAAATAACAGCACGTACTTGTATTTCTTAAAGGCAAAAAGACGCTTTCATATTCGAATAGATCTGGGCCACACAGCACCATGCACACTGCCAAGGTATCCCACAGTGGTATTCACAAAGACTGTGTCTATAGTAATAAATTAGACGTGCCTAGGAATGCTCCCAGGTGCTGAGGCCAACTGGCATTGAATGGCTTCGTCTATGCTAATAAATTGTCTCATCCTCCAAAGCAGGGTTGCTGCACACAAACCACCTACACTGCTCCGACCGTGCCAGGCATTACTCAGGAAGCGTGCTCGCTGCGACGGGCCAGGTGTGGGCCAGGGATCAGTCTAATGGTTTACTAGAATAGATGATACATGGAGACATGCTGGGCACACTTGAATCTGCTAGCACAGGAGCAGCCAAATTTGCCCTCCTGGTCAAATAGGCCATCCTCAATGGTGTTACTCATTCACACTGGCATGTCCACAGACTCGCTGTAGCACAACTGCTGTGCGAATAGGAAAGGAACATTTATGAATTACATCAGTGGTACTTTGTGACTGTCCTCTCCTCAAGCTGGCTGTCACTCCACGGGTGATAGGAAAAACAACTGTTTTGCAGCCACAACACATTGGTAATCACCTCACAAACTTCCACCACCACTATACCAATCGTTTACTAGTTGGCATCAGACTGATGGCTCTGGCTTGTAACAAAGTCACCACCTGCCAGATCTCAATTGCAGTCTGCCTGGGCTGGTGCTGCCTTCTTTGCACAGCTCCATGAAGATGCTGCTCTGTGTGCACAAGTTCTTCAGTCGGTCCTTGCCATCTAGGGTCTGCAGAGTAAACGGAGCAGGGGTGACTGCAAAACATTAAATCAGGGAGTTGTTAATAGAGGAAATTCCTGAGTCTTAAGACCCATCTTCTCTAATATTTCCATTAGTGATTTCAGCACAATAAATAAGAACAGTGGTGGTGAGATTTGTTAATGCCATGAAGCTGGGTGGTAATATGAAAAGAGAGGAGGCTTGGATATCCTATTGGAATTAGCAGATGAACTTCAGTGCTGCAGTAGTAGAGACAGGATGAATTTCAATAAAATGAAAGACTATATATTTGAGAATAACAAAACTCATGTGACACAAGGACCTTACTGTTGCCAGCCAGAGAGGAAGGCATGTGATTGCCAAGTAACTGGAGAATGACTATGAACTACCATGGGAGGCAATCATATAAAAAGCAAATGAGATTGCAGGAAGTGTTTGCAGGAATGGGGCCTTATGAAGAGCTCTGCCTACTGAACTGGTCACTGGCTGTGAGAGTAACTGAAACAGGCAGGAGGAGGCAGGGGAATGGGCAGTCTCTTATGAGAGAAGGCTGGTGACTCTTAACTTGGTCATCCTAATAACAGGGGAGGGTAGGAGGGAGAGTACACTTGTTGCCTTTAATTGTACAATGAAGGTGGAGCAGGAACGCTTCAGAGACAGGACAATGTTGGTGCAAGCCAATGTTTGCATGTGAGGTATAAATACAGTTAGGCTGGGAATTAAAAGATGTTCCTCTTCTCTAAACCAGTCCTCTCTGGAGCAACTGTTCAAGCAGAGCAAGGGTGACGTAAAGGAAGAGATTTTTTAGGTGGTGCTTATTAAGTTCAAAAGAAGAACAGCCTGACATGCTCGCCTGTGAGGGCAGGGAATAGGGCCTGGCAATCCATTTTTCTGTGGCAGTCCTTTTGTCCTACAATGAAGAAGCAGCAGTCCGTGCTTACATACGTCCTCGTCCCTGCGACCTGGGAGCACAGAGAGTATCCAGAGAGGCTGCAGCCTGCATCAGCTGTCTCCATGCACTCTCCTGGATGGTCTCCATGTCACGGCCTGCCCCAGCATCTGCTGTCCTCTAACAATCTTTTCCCAAGTTTCATATCCTTCATTTGCATCCATATTTGCATAACTGAGAAAAAAATTTTCAATTTACTGCCCCATATTATTAAATTCAGTGGCAGAAAGGGACAGCAGTGAGGAGACCACATAGCCAGAGTGCATTAGTTTGCTATGTTGGAGGGCTAAGAAGTAACAGAAAATCTGCACCGAGTGTGATGTGCACTGCAGGACTAGGGATGCCAGAATATGATCCCCAAAATCTGATGTACCTGCCTGCATTATGGTAGCACCAGTTTGAACATGAGGGCTGGTTATGGTCAGGAGTAGGGACTCTTTCAGGCTGCTTGGCTAATTTGGCTGCAAGGACTGGGGGTGATCCTACATGGTAGCTGGAAGCAAACTGCTGGCAGTCAGGCTCATGCCGGCGTTGGGTGGAATCACTACAAGAAAAACAGGTGGGAAAAACACCTGTCCTGGTGGTCGTCTCTCCCCATCAGAAAAGACCAAGTATGTCTGAAGGCATAATTAAAATCATCACATAACCAGTGAAGCCCTGAGGCTTGTCAGTATGAAGTGAAGTATCATTAATTGATACAAATTGTTTGTTAAGGAGTGACTCATTTGTCACGGCTTGCACAGCACTTTGGATGAAGAAAATCCTTAAAGACAGAATAAAACCATTTGCTGTAGTTGTGGAGGAGTCTCTGGAACAAGCTGCACATATGCTTTCTAAGCTCTGCTTGATGCCTGCCAGAGCAAGGTTTTATCATTCGTTTTCTGGTACTAGTACGGATCTGAAATGAGCAACCATCACAGTTGGTAACTGACGCCAGTTCTGGCTGGGAAGGATGCGAAGAGCTCTAGCAGCAGAATCAGGGGTGCATTTATTGAAACCCTCTGAAACTGATAGCAACACAGGCCTTTCCGGATGGCAGTGTCCACAGCAGTTCTGCAGAGAGAGAGGGAATGGCGCTGCCCGGGAGCAGAGAGCTGGGGGTGAGAGCCCAGCCAGCCAGGCAGTGTTGCACTGATGGAGTGCTGTCCCCTCGTGCTCAGCGAGGACAGCAGGGCATGGGCCGTGAGGGTGATGGGCTCAGATGCAGCTCAGGGATCACCAGACACATCTGTATGGAGACAGGTCTGGAGCAAGTGAGGAAATCACACCAGGTCGAGGCCTGAGCGCAGGCACACCTCAGCTCAGGTGCAAGGCTCGTACCGCTCGGGGACGCAGGAGAAGGCTGTCCTGGCTGTGAGTGCACTCCCGAACCCCCAGGGGAGCCCAAAATGAACATCAAGAATTTGGCTTTCCCACAAATGGTGATTTGCGTCCTTTGACCGCAGGAAAAGTTCTGGTTTTAGAACAGGGAAACAGCTGGGGCAGAAGACATTGTCAGCAGTTTTTGAACTGCCTGCCTCAGATCCTATCTCCAGGACAGCACTTCTCTGCAGCCCTGTTTTGTGATGGGAAGTGGTAAGGGAGTTGGGAATGAAGAGTGAAGTGACATGGGGTGTGACATGGGATCACCTTCTGCAATGGGGGATGCAACGATCCAAAATAATCCCACTCCTCACTGCAAAGAGATGAGACTTGCTAAGTGCTTGCTAAGTAAGGAGGAATATAGGAGAGACTACTTTAGGAAGTCATTCATTGCAATCTGGCTGAAAACTTGAAGGTTTTGAAGCAGTGAACTCAGCAGGCAGTCAGCCTTAGTCATAGGTTTCTGTTCACAAGGGACAAAATACTGCCCAAGGACCTCATCCTGCTCTTCAGTATGAGATTCTTTTCATGCGCCTCTGCTTCAACTTCCTCGTCTGACAATCAGATGTGCATCCTGGAAGACTCAACTAACCTGCAATCTTTTATCATTTCAGTAATATACCTGATATGTTTTCCAGCTGAGTCTTTCACGTCTGCATCCCAGCCGCTTCACTAGCTTGGCTTTGTGAGGTGCAGCCTGACTCAGGTGGTGGTGGGTCTAGTCAGTCACTGCTTTCTGCTGGAAGCAGGCAATTTTTCTTTGAAGACTGCTCCAAACACACAAAAAATGTTGAACCAGTGTAAAACCGGAAGTTTTAAGATTTCTGTTGGTGGTACACTGGATGGAGGCAACTGTTAATGTAAGTTTTGTTACCGACTTAAAGGAGAACAGGAGCAGGTATTTGCATGGAAGTCTGCTCTGTTATTGCCGGGTTGTCCCCATGATAAACTTACATGCATTTTTCATTAATCTGGAACTTGCTGCTTCCCCTCTTTAACTGCTAAGATAGTTTCCAGAGCATGTTTTCCCAGAAAATATTCTCCCTGCAACAGCTCTCTCTTTTTCTGCCTGTGAGGGATTGCTTTCAGTTTCCCAGCAGTATTAGCTGGGTCTGAAGAAAGAGAATGGGGAAGAGCAGTATGACTGAGGGTGTGGGGTCCCAAATGATTTTCTCCGTGGCGAGGCTGTTGTAAGCAGTTCCGTCTTCTCCCTCTCAATCTTAGCCCCTCCACCCCCTCAGCAGTGTCACCACAGGTCCAGGTGGATCAGGCGGCCAGATGGACCAGGGAAATGATCAGAATTAAAAATAACCTTTTCCTAGTGAGACCATTTCTGCCACACCAGCTCACACTGTCCTACCTGCCAGCGTGACCAAGGCTGCCTTTGCATTCAGTGCACACCCACGCGTGCCTGCCCTGCTGTCACCAGAAGTTGTGCCACCCCTCTCCCTGGCCCAGCCTGCTGTCACCATGTTGTGAAATGGAGTGGTTTGGACCGCTTAAAGGATCACCTTCAAGGATATTAGCAAAAATTATTTAATAGGAATTTATAAAAGCATGACTTCATAGAATTCGATGGTAAGGTTCACTCTATTATTTAATACAAGGATGAAATGTACAAAGGAAAATTAAGTTAGAATGAAACCAAAATTATGTATATAGCGACCGAAGATGCAATAGGGTAAAAGAGAACTATTCAAAGGAAAATGGAGTTAGAATTGATTTCTTGGGTTTTGCACAGAGATCAGAAATGTAAAAAGGTAGGGGAGACCCCCCACACACGTTGAGTCACAAGGTTCAGAGAACACCCCCTTGCTTTCCAAACTCCTGTCGGTGTCTAGGTGCGGCTGGATCGACTCCTAGTCCCAGTCTCAGTCAACGGTTTATATCTAAAGGGATTATGAGTATAATAGCAGCCTGTGTTTCATTCACAGTTGAACAAAGGTCATGACAGTAACTTATGTATAGATTTGAAAAGCAATATTTGTAATATACTTGCTATAGAATATTCAGATTAGTACACACACACATGCACAAAGACACTAAGAGATATACATAAGCAAGTAAAAAAGGTATACCTGTTAAAAATTCCCCTTGAGTTCAGTAAAAATATTCACATCGAAAGCTTCTGCACCTTTCTCAACGTGCAAAGCGTTGAGCCTCAAGGAGTGAAGGGTATCAGCCCAGATCCTGCCGTCAGCTTTCGGCAGCGGTCCTCCAGTATTTGCAAACTGGAGTTTGCGAGCTCTGGGAGGCATCCCACTCAGAGGGAGATGCTGGTCGCAGTCCACCGCAGTCCAGGAGACCTCAAAGGGCATCACTTGGGACTGCTGTTTATAGGTTTGGGAGATGGTTGGCTTCAGTCATCAGCAAATTACTGGGATTCCAGTTGTGCTGGTACCGTTTCCCATGAGTTATGATTCAGCTAAGGAAGGCTCGAAGGCTGTGAGAGAATTCAGATACGGGATGCTCCGAGGCTGTCAGGAGAGGACTGAGACATGTCCCAAGGCTGTCAGGAAATGTCTAATTACCTCTACTCCCGTCCCCAGCCTCCGCCGGGCAACAGGACTCCTTGGCACGGTCAGTGCAGCTCCCTGTCTTAGCCATGCCAGAGTTCCTGGCAGGGTCAGGGGACATTTACCCGCCCAACTCATTACACTTATTATGCTAAGGCCTAGCGAGACTTCCCGAGTTTGTAGGCGGGCCCAGAGAGGGGGAAGAAATGGACGACCACACGCCAGCAGTTGTGCCAGCCCTCTCCCTGTCCCAGCCCTGCCACCTCGCCCCTTCCCTTCCCTGGCAGCAGGGGAGCGACCGGGCCGCGGGTGCCGGCCGCGCCAGCCCTGCGGCGGCCATCGGAAGGAGCGGGCAAGGCCCAGCCCTTCTTTTCCATTCTTACAAAGGGGGGGGGGGGGGGAAGTCATGGCGAAGGCCACGAGTGAAGTGGAGGTTATGCTGATGTTCGGCTTTGACCCCTCAAGTGAGGAAAACATTGCAGTTTTTCGGCAGTTTAAGACGGAAGGTGGGAGTGAAAAGGTTTTCCTTTCCCCTTGCTCACTGACGCTCCTGTGCTGTGTGTCTCTACAAATCTGGCACAGGAAAAACATGGCTTTTTGGGTGAGGCAGGCTTATGCAGAATAACTGGGACTGTGCAATAAATGAGAGATTTCCGTCATGGATCTGTTCTGGATAACATGCACCACATAGTGAAGTGTTTCTCAGATTTGTACTTTGCTGGTTGTAGGAAATCAGAGATAACGTGTCAGGGCTCAATATGTTCACTTGATCTTGTTGTGTGGGTGAGGTCAAGCTACCATTACTGGTCAGGAACAATTACTGCTGCAAAGATAAAACTCATTTCCACTTAGAGAGCTCTATGTTGTTGTAAGTTAGGATCATGGTTTCGACTTAAATTGAACATACCAGTAAGAAACATGTGTTGATATAAATAGGTCCTTATAAGCCAAATACAAATTATTACAGCAAACATTAAAGTAACCAAGAGTACAAAAATATTAGAGCTATGAAACCGCATGTTGTAATTACCGGTGTTATCTCAGTGTTTTGTATTCAAAGTTCTCTGTTCTGGATACTATTAATTAATATTGATTTGGAGAACAGAACAAGAACTTCTCAGCATTAAAAGCGGTTTAGCTGTATCTAAACCAGGACTGTTCCTTTTTTTTTTTTCTTTTTTTTTTTTTTTTTCTGCCTTGGCTGCATCTTTAGACCCCCATCTAACAGCAGCTGTGATTTATTTTTAGCTTTTTTTCTTTGCATATTTAAAAGGGTGTTTCCGTATGGTGTGAAGCATAAGCTAGCGTAGCAATTAACTGGCAAAGAGTCTGCGCTTTACAATTCCAAATAAGTCAGAAATTAATTTCTGCTATGAATCAAAGACATCTACACAAAGTGAATAGTATGCCTCTACTACACACATATACTGTAGATCTGTCCATTCTAGGGACTCAGTGGAGTATGCAAACTGAATTCAAAAGAAGACATCTAGCAGGGAGTTTAAATGCTTATAACACCACAATACTAGCTGGGTGTTGTAAGGTTGTCTTTTTTAATTCATATTATATAAACTGAATATTGCAGAAATCAGCAATATCCTTTCAGAAGCACTACCCTGTACATCTAATGGACCATGATCCAAAGGCTACATTTGCATCTAAATACAATGATCCATGCAGAAAATATCTGGCTTTTATTTATAAATTACAATGAGCTTTTCTTTTTCTACTCAGAATGGTTTTCTTTAAAGAAAAGGAAGCTCCGTCTTCCAAGAGATGATGAACAACTGGTTTCATATTGTTTGGATAAGGTACAGTGATCTTGCCAGTCAAGACATGTTACGCACAAGGAGTTATAAAACTGTGACTATATAAATGGTTTTGCTCTGCCATTTTTAACTAGGGAAGCAGCCTTCAGTAAATAAATGATGTGGGTACAGAGCAAACTCTTTTTACACCGCATCTCAATTAAGAATTAATTAACAAGTCCTCATAAAGAAATAATTAATTTCCGGATCTTCTTTGCTTTTCTGTTTTATTATTCCAAGCAAATCTCTGGGGTTCCTGCCCTAAAAGACACAAAAAGCCTTCACAACTAGAGAGCATCCTGATCTCTTATTTGTGCACATTAGAATTTTAACAATATAAATCAGTGTACTTTTTTTCATACATATAAAACCCCTCGGGCTTCTCTCTCTGACACAGTTCTCTTTCAGGCAGTTAGTTTCTGACCTCAGTGCCCTCATCAGCAGGGATAGGGAGGAAGGGCTTTGCTTCCCTATTCTGTTTTGCTCATTTATTGTGGTTTACAAGGCAGGCACTTTAAACTAGTTGAGCATCTTCTCAAGGCAGACTGAGATCACCCTAGGCCTCCTTCAAGCCTTTCCAAACAGGGTACCCCTTTACACAGCCAATTAATAAAACAGCAGAGAAGCCTGCAGAGACCTGGCCTGACACAGAAACTTGCCTCCTCAACTCGTGGCACTCTTTCCACTTGCGTCCCTGAGCCCTCAGCTGTCATTTCTGCTTGGCCCCTCTCCAGGCTGGATTAGATGCACCCAGTGGGGACAAACGGTACCCAGCAGAGCCCCTCTGCTGCTGTCTAGCTCAGAAAGGGACAGAAAAGGCAGCTGCCTGCAGTGCTTAAAAATGAGGAATAGGCTTGGGAAACACCTCAGAAAACACTGGGTTTTAAGCAATTGCCTAGCGTCATAGCAAACCTCTGGCATGTGGGATAGACCCTAATTCCTCTTCATCATCCACAGCCACTCCTTCTTTCCCTGTTCCTTCTAAGTATGTCTGCATTGCAGTCACTGCTCACAGAAACACTGCCAGACTGGGTTAAGCTCACTCAACTCCTGCTAACTGCTGCTGTAGCAGCAAAAGCTCTGTTACAAGTTCTACTTCAGCAGATTTGTGCATGGCTCTCTGTTTTAAACGATCTGCAGTGCAATTAGTCAGAACTTTTACAAGTGAAGGTCCGTGGTTTGTCAACAGAGCTGAGCACCCAGGAATTCAGAGGATCATTTATTTAAACGCAGGTATTTAGGCATCTACTTTAACAACAAAAAAAAAACCCAATACAATTTTGTGAATTTCTGGTTTTGAAAAGATAATAATTATATTTGATAATTACATTCCCATGATAAAGACTGCCTTTCTGCTTATCTCTGTTCAAATACATTTTTCTAAATGAAACAAAGCTCACCAGAATTTTTCTTCTCAGTACTCAACAGTTTCCAAGATCCACCTTCAAGGATAAAGGTGAATTTTGTACACTGCTCTCTCCAAGGACTCTTTTGTTGTTACGGCTGTTTATCCCAGGCTCTCCAGGGACCTGTTCCCTATTTTACTGCCTGCAATGCTTCTCTGACAGTGGCAGGAATGGGAGAAACTCGAGGGAGGGAATTGGGATTTGCTATGCCAAAGCCAGGACATGTTTTGATCAAGCTTAGACAATCCAGGACCAAAGCCTCTGTCCTCTGGCTTCAGTACTAGAGACTTCCCTTAGCGCAGTGGGAGGACCTCTACACATTTGTCCAAGTTCTGCAGAGGATCAGGTTCCTACATACTGCTTTACATCTCTGGCAGACTTATTGAAATCCCTCCACCACGACAAAATGCTGCAGGTGTGTCACAGGACACACAGCACAACCTCCACCTGCAGCGCATCGGTGTCCTGACTTGCGTGCATTAACCTTTAATGCATTTGGTGTCTTCCCAACATCCACGCAGATACAAGACACGAGTATGTTGATCCTACAAGCATGAATCTTCAGGGTGCCATAAGCAGAGGCCTGCTCTGCATTCAGTATTCAGTTTGTTCGAATAGCTTGTTCTTCTCCCATCTTTCTCACTACATGTAGTCTTATGAGAAGTCCTCCTGGGGAGCAACCACCGTGCGTAACAGCTGAAAAGAGCCACTGCTTTCTTCATCTTTTTGTGAAAACACGCAGCATTCAGGGCCATATGAGGACATGGAGGAGGAGGTTGCTACCACATTGCAGGATTAGGAGCACAGCATGCGACATGGGACAGGGGTTGGCAGGAGGACAAGGAGGAGGGGAATTCCACCTAGTTCCCTCAGTGAATCCAAGTCAAGTGCACGTGCATCTTCGTACCAAAGCGGATGCTGCATATCAGCTGTTTCAAGCATTCATGTCATCAAATAATGACGGCCTGTCAGATTAAAAACATGTCTTTGTAACATGGGTGTCTGGTAGCAACTTCTGTCGGATGGTATAACTCACCACTTGTGCTCCTCGATTCGGATGTCCAGAGCAGAGCAGGAGTTTTCTGGAGAGCAAAGGGAGCCAAATTCCTCTGCTCCTCTACCAACCAGCCAGCGCCTCCCACACAATGTCTGTGGCACTGGTACCGATGCTGCTGTTGCTATGTACCGATGGGCTTGCTAAGGAAATGAAATCTCTGGACTGTTGAGAAAGCTTTCATTGTTCATCATAGGTGATAAATTGTTTAGATGGCCATCAAATTGCCCGCCGAGGGTATGATGGGAAAATAAGTCCTGATGATAAAGTACACTGTCAAAATTGTCCTCATGTAGTTTTAATTACTTTGGGTGTTAGGCATAAACTCTACTCCAGCAGACAATTATTCCACATATATTTTATTGCGGGTCTAGATGTACACATAAAATTAATTGATTCAAAATAGAATACACTGTTTTGACAGCCAGCTTTTGTTAAGGAGTGCGCTTCTATCATTAAAGGAGGGAATATAGCTGAAGTAATTTATGAATGACAGCTGGAACATACTATTGAATAGCAGCGTGTAGGGCATGCTAGATATTGAAAATAAAAAAAATATTTTTGATCATCTCTTTGCATATAGGTGGTGGCACTGTCAGGAGCTATTCTTTCATCCTTGCAGGCACAAACTTAATATGCAAGAAATGAATATGTTGTTACACAATTTCATCTGTGGGAGAGCCATGCCTTTGCTAATATAATAAGAAAAGCGTATTGTTCCATGTTTCTATCCATGGCTTAGTCTGGGAAGGTGAAAATGATACTAGTTCTCTGTGAGCTATGCCCCCAAAAAAGAATTCCTAACAAAAAGATGCCAAAATACATGCCTTTGTCAGAGTAGACATGTCCTACCCATTCAAAATCTTACCAGCCACTAAAGCACAGCTTCTCCTTGGTGAGGTGTAAGTTGGACCCAAGCCACTTCTGTCTTTGTTGGGTTTGTCATCTTTCAGCCTTGAATGGAAAATTTGAAGGTAGCATCTTCCAAACATCACTCTGGACATAAGAGTGACCATTGGGCCAGATCAAAGGTCTATCTAACCCAGTTTCTTCTCTCCATCAGGGACCAAGACCAAATGCCAAAGGAAGGGCATGAGAGAAGGACAAGCACGTAATGATGTTTCTCCAAAAGTCTCTCGTGGCTTCAAGTGTGTTGTGGCTCAGGGACTTCCTTAGCTAGAGGTGGTATATAATAGCTTATTAAATGCACTCAATGGTAGGTACTTAATATGTAGCATGTACTTAATAGCCCTCAATAGATTATTCTTCCATTAATTTATCCCAGTTGCTTTTTTAACCAATGTACATTTTTAGCATCTCACCCTGTGACAAAGCATTTCATAGCTTAAACAGTACCCTGTATGAAAAATATTTCCTTTAGTTAGTTTTGAATTTGCTTCCTGCTAGTTGCATTTGTTGCTGCTTCTTATACTGAGACAAAGAATGATCATTCCCTATGCACTTTCTCTGTGTCACTCATGACTCTGTAAACTCCATTATGCTTCCCCTCAGTTCTTTCTTTCTTTTTTTCTTTTTATCTTCCCTTTCTTCCTCTGTACATCTTTTTTAGTTCTACCTTATACACACTGAGATAGGGAGACCAGAACTGCATGCAGCATTCAAAATGTGGCTTAATATTCTGCATAATAATAATTTCTGATTTGTTCTTTATTCCTTTCCCTAGTAATTCCTAACATTAGAATTGCTTTTTTTGATCACTACTGTTTATTGAGCTGACATTTTTAGAAAACTAGTTATTTTAAAATCTCATTCCTGTGTGGTTCATTCAGAACCCATCATTGCTTATATCAAGTTAAGAGTTGTTTTTTCCCATGTTCATCACTTTACATTTACCTGCATTGAATTTCATCTTCCATTTCATTACCCAGCTTATTCATTCTGTATCTGTTCAGAGTTGGCCTTTCCTAAATGAATACCTTAGGATCATCACACGACGATACCTTGAAATTCATCACTCAGATCAGTTATGAATAGCTTCAACAGCACAAGCTCTCACAGACATCTCTTCAGGGCTTTATCTTCCCAGAGTGACCTCTCCCTTCTGCAAAAACAAACTATTTATTCCTACCCTTTGCTTGTTATCTTTAAACTAGTCATTTATCCAGGTGAGAACCAACCTTTTTCATCCCATAATAGCTTTGGGTTTTAGAAGCTTTTGCTGAAAAGCTCTTTCAAATAGCTTTTGAAAGTCTAAGCAGAATATATCAATACGATGGGTTGTCCACATGCTTGTTGACTTCTTCTCATGCTCTAGTACATTTTGGAGATATGATTTGCCTTGCCCAAAGAAGTGTTCACTCTTCTTAACGTATTAAATTTTTTGAAGCAGCCACCGATTCTGTTCTTTAGAAAAGCTACTATAAATTCATTTTGTTGACCTCTTGTGTAATCTCCTCCACTGGCCCAGCAGTGCCATCAGCATGAATTCCCTATCTGTGATTTTCCTTTGGGTCTCTTGCATGACCACTGAAGTATTTGTCAAAGCTGACAGTTAAGCATTGACCTGGACACCTGGATATCTCACTGAACTATGAATGGTCATTTCTCAGAATGATTTTTCCAAGTTTAATGCAGAATTCCACAAGAATCTGTGCAAAGACTGCAGCCACTTCACCTTCTTTGTATTTCTCTATGGCTCCAACAGACACACAGCTTCCTCCACCCCCACCATCAGAGTGCTACTGGCATACACGCCACTGCATTCAGTCTGGGAGTGATTTATATAATTTTCTTCTTGAGCTTAATCTTTGGGTGGGTGTGCTAGTGGCGATGCGCTGAAGGTGATTTCTGTTGTGGGCAGTGGCAGCTGAGGGTACACCTCATGCAAGTGACAGTATCTCAAGGACCCAGGCCCAGGCTGGGGTCACAATGTTCTTCTGCTTCCATCTCTGCAAGAAGATTTTGGGACAGCAGCTTAGTTACTCCTGGCTTACTGGATTCTATCCCAATTCTATGAAAAGCAAGAGTTGCTTTTTGGCTGCTCTCCTTTTATAAGCAAAAACGAGGTATGTCCTTGGAAGGGCCCATCCTGTGAGAGAGTGCCAGGAGCTGTGGATTGTGGTATTATGCTTGCTAGTCTTACCTCCATTTTCATTAATAGATCAAATATTGTACCCTCTTCATCTCCATAACTGTAGATTTTTAACACCCAGGAGATTATTTTTTTTTTCAGTCTTTTAAAAATAACTTCTCCACAACTGTACTAGAAAGATCATTATTTTATAATGGTAGTGTCTACACATACACATTACCATTTCAGTTTAGAAGTGAATCTGCTGATCGCACTCAGCCAGCTGGTTTGGTTGTTGTCCTGGAGTGGTCTTGGAGGGCATGAGATGAACTCCTTTCAGATGAAACTAAAACAGAAGACAACTAATGTGGTCCAACCACAAATGGGCATGCAAACCACAGGAGCAGACTAGACCTGATCCAGAAACACTGTCTGAAAGATGCAAACTTCTGGTGCCATTACATAATCATATCACAAACCCTGTAAAAATACAGCTTCCTCATATGGCACGGACACTGGCTCTCCAGCACCAACTGCTTTGCTATACAGATCACTCTTACTGATTGATATGACAGTCTATAGCACATGGAGAAGTCGGCGGCAAATCACTAAAATCTGCTGTGCTCAAATGACTGAGAGGAGAAAGGGAAATAATAGATCAGAAAGAGCCCTTATCTTCAGAGCGCTGAGAAAAACCACAAGCACCATGTTCTCAAGCGCAAGATTATCAGCCATCACCCCCATCTGCCACCACCCCTGATGAAACCGCCTGTGCAGACTGCTTCTGTTGCTTCACTGGAGATGTTTGTGGTTACACCCACCTGGGTCTCTGCTATGAGAATCATACCAAAAGCATTAAAAGGAAGAAAGACAGAAGCGACACCACTACTTCTAGACTAGGGATTCTAGTAACAGAGACCAGAAGGCAATGCTGTAATTAAATTGGACTGAACTTTTCTCAGGATGAGGTATCCTACAAGAACTAGCCCAGAAAACTCAACACTAAATGTATTTAGCTGACAATCAGTTACATTTACATGGTGAAATTATTGGTATATTCCTCTTCAGTAATCCGGCTTTGGATTACTATCACTTTGAATTCTTTTGTACCTAAACTCATCAGAACATTAAGCCTTTCTTATACAGTTAGGATATTGATTTGCATATAACCATAGCCATCCAGTTCCATTGCTATTTATTCTCAATTTTAAATGTTTGCAAAATTGCAGCCTGTTTAACTGTATTTTGAAGCACCCACAGCTGTGTAATTCAACTACACAGCATGTTAGCAAAGGGCACCTTTAAAATAGTTGAGTAAATTTTAAAAATGTACACATCTTCTTTCAAGCTTTTCCCCTTCTTCTCAGAAATCCCACATGCCAGAGCCTCAGGTGGAAGAATGCTCAATGGCTTAAGTAAAACCACCTTGATTTGGACCAGCTGTGAAGCTAAACTGTCGGCACCAACCCTGAACTGCTCCCAGCCAACTACTTATTTCAGATGCAACCGTCGGCTGCCAGAACGCAATCACATGGCAGTTGGTGTGGCAATACAGCTTCCTCATACTGAATGCAAGTCTGCAGCAGTTGCTTAGAATATATTCATCATAGATGAGGTTTAGCAAAGGTGAATTACCAGTGACTCTGTGTAGGGGCTTACATTTGCAGACAGTGAGATGAAACTGTTAAAAAACAGGAAGCTCTGGTGAGCAGGCAGCTGTTAGGGTAAAAATGCCTTTTTTGAAAACACAGACAATGTAAAGATCAGCTAGATCCACTTCCTGGCAACAAAGGTAAACCGTAGGTGTTGGCAGTCACTGGAGCGTTTGCTAACTGGGAAGAAATGTGGAGAAAATCTCATATGTGAGACACGTTTTCTCACTGAATTGCTGCCCTATGCAGATACACATTGTCTCCTGTTTGATACCTCGAATAGAGATGGATGCAAGAGAAACAGCGATAATATTTACACATATTTAGCTACACGTTCAGAGCTCTGTAAGACAACTCCTATATTCTAACCAAAAGCCAGTAAAGCTACGTTAACTGGTTGGATGTTTCTTGCAGGTGCTGCATCCACAAGCTGATGGTGTGACTGTACACGTAAAATCCCTCCCGTAACACACAAAAGCCCTTTTTCTGATGCTATTCATTCTGGTAACCATTCCCGGTCAACCAGACAGGTGTCAATCACACTAATGCTTCTCAACACAAAGCCAATCTGTCTATGGTTGCAGGGTTTGAGCCAATTTAATTTAATTTATTAGAGTTGAAAGGAACCTTTGCCTCTGTGACAATGGGTAAGACAGTTTGTAATGATTCTCATTTAATTGATGAATGTAGACTTGGCACTTGACAATTAACCAGACGCATTAAGACACTAGGGGTGAAATCCCGAGAGGATTTCACAAGCATCTACATGCTTCTAAGGTTTACTTTCCTATAGCAAATTCATCTGCAGCCTTTCTCTGTTGAGCAAAGCTGGAGCCGTTCAGCTGTGTCTCACAGAAGCTGACATCCTCTACTCAGAGAAATAATCTTGCTGTGCAGGAGAAGGACCCAAGTCCCATCTCTGCTTTCAGTGTGAGACTGCGCTACAAATATACAGCCTAATGGCAATTCTGTAATCCTGCGTAGTCCTGCACTACATAGACCTTTTGCAATATATGTACCTATGCACAAATGAGGAACATTTAAGTACGCGTTAGCCACAAAAAGCCTACAATAAATTAATCATCGTACACAAGGCTGTTTCAAAGGAGAAATGTTACTCTCTGGAAATACTTTTCTGTCCTACATGTTTTCCTAGTGCTGAAACTTAACTTGTTTCTATAGTTTGTCCTTTATGGTTGCCTGATTTACCAACCTGCTTTGATTAGCTTTTCAGTGTTAATTAATACACACTTTCAACCCTTCTAATCACAGATTGCTCAAGGGTGGTTATTCTAGAGTAACAGATTTTAAGTCTGGGGTGCATCATTGTAGGCTTCAGCATAACTCCCTAGGGTTTTACCCTTTACCCCAGGAACGCAGTGCTGAATGCCTCTGCTGACTGAATGAGGGCATTTTTTAAAGAAGGAAATCTAATCCTGATTTAAAGATTTAATGTGAGAGAGAAGCTAACCACATCCTGTCATAAGCTGTTTCACTGGTCAAGATCTACATTTTATTTTTAGCTCAAACTTACCCAGCTCCAGCTTCCATCCACTGAATCTTTGTTAGGACTTTGTTTTCTGAACTGTGTTATTTATAGCCTGTGACAGATCACTTCAGAAATCTCCTCACTTACAAGCTAATTAGATTTTTTTATAGATATTTCTCTCTCTCTCACCAGAAGGAAAGCCCTGGAGAACAGCTTTGGTCCTCTTGCTCATGCCTCTGCCTCTCAGCAGAGTCTCCTGATCTGCACAGAATCTGCTCCTCATCAGCACAGTCTCCTCCTCACCAGAACAAAACCTTTCAAGGCCATCAGAGCGCCACTGCCCTCACCACTGCCCGCTCTGCTGATCGCCCCAACAGCATCAGCAACGGCGCTGGTTGCTGCTGCCATTTTCCCGTAGCCTTCCTGGCGTGCAGCCTTCAAAGCCTGGATGTTATCTGAGTAATGGGTCTGTCACTGCCATGTTTCTTCCTGTCCATGTCCTGCTTCTTCAAGCCTCCTGTTAGTCCCCTGAAGCCACCCGTCCCACCCGGAGCTCGTGTTCACCCATCGCCTAGGAGGCCACCTAAATCCTTTGCACAATCCCTGATGTCCTCCCATGAGTCACCATCTTAGGCAACCTATAGTTACCTGGATGTTTCTATTTTTATTTTTAGTTATTGACATGTAATTTGTCTTTTTTTCATCACATTAGTGCAAGGGTTTATAATTCAGTGGGAACTGTTCTGAGAGCACCTCCATGCAATAGTACATAAGCTTGGTTACCGCGTTTGTCCCTGCTCTGTCCTCTGCTGTCTGCTCTGTCCAAAAGGGCTTTAATATTGTTTTAAAAAGAGTTTACATGTTACATTATGTAACGTTATGTTTACATTCATTCTGACGTACTTCAGATTTGCTCTCACTCTTTCCCTCCTTTTCTCTACCCATCTCTTTGCCTGCAGCCTACGCTTTCTGCCTGCCAGCTTTAAAGAGATTTCAGAATTTTAAAAATAGCTATTTAAAAGCAACAAACCAAGGCTGAAATGAAATACAGCAGTAGTTAGAATATGCCAGGGCTTTCCTGCAGTGTTTTAACGGTGTCTTTGAGTAGCTGCATAAACCTACATCTATACATTTCATTACCTGAACCATCACTCTGAGAGGTCTGTCCTTTATCTGAGTATAGCTAATTGCAGATTTACTTTGGGAAGAGGAATTCCAGATATTATTTAATTTAAACTAAGTTTTATTACCTATTCTTCTGTTTCCATGAAATCTTACTGTCCCATCCCAAGAGTTTACAGGCTAAATCTGGATGTAGATGCCTCTGTTCAAACAAACTGGACAGATTTTGCCCCATGGTATTTAATGAGAAAGAAAACGATATGAAGCTGTTCCCTTTAGAAATAATCAGTTGAGAAAAGATTAGTGAAGATATATTTATGTTCAGACTGTCCCCTGCAGCGAGGTTAGGGGGTACATTCATCATATACATCAGGATTAACTCAGTTTCTGCTGTAGCACTGCAGTTCTCTTCAAGATGTATAGCCACTGACCTAGTTTTCAGGTGGCTTGGTGAAAGTCACTCCAAATCCTTCTGGCATTTCGGCACCATAAAACTGTAATGTTTTACTGGGATATAGCATCTTCCTGAAATGGCAAATGATACAAAGGTGAGTCACAAAATGGAATTTGGAGCCTTAATGTTGGGAAAACAACAACAGTTTTTGTAACTAGCACACCCAAGGAGTGAGCTGACATGGAAGGCCCCTACTAAAATGCCCTATGGGAATTGCTCTCAAAAGGCAGTCTCTGCATCCCCAGAGATGTTATATTCTTTGATGACCACCTTCTTCTGCTCTTCTTTTTGTAAGAAAGTTACTGGAAGACTGGGGGGTTTCCTCCCCCTTTATTTTACTTTCTTCATGCAAAATAGCAGCTTTACTAAAACCAGGCTTATGTGTATGTAGAATTATGCCAGCTACATGCTGCACAGCACAGTCTATTTCAGTTGAATATACTAATTCTGGAGGTTAAAATAACACCAGCTTTCTCCATAGCCCTTGCTCCCTGCTAAGGCAGTTTCTCGGGAAGGCAGTGTCGGAATATTTACCAGCCCGAGAGGGAGGTGGTGAAAGCCCAGGACAGGCGTATTCAGCACCTTCCACCGCTGTTCTCATTCATGGTCCTCGAGCTGTGCACGTGATAGACAAAAGCTGTCAAACGAGGTGGTATAGAGCAACAGGCCTGGAGAGATGGACTTTTCACCCTAAAACAGAGACAAAGGAATACCTGACTCCGATGCCGACAGACAGAGGCGTGTGAGCTTATGCAGAGCAAATCCTTAATCACTGTCTTAAACATAAGAGAGACTTCTCATAAATTAAACCCAACCAGATTATTATCTTAAGCTCTTTAAGGATTTGCTTCTGATTTTGTAATATCAGCCTCAGTGAAAAGTGGAGCAACATCTTCTGTAGCTGCGTTACGAACTCCTGAAGTATATTATTTTATAACAGAAGCTCAGACAGACATTGTAACTGCTGTATCACTACCACTATAATGGTAAAATGATCTCCTGCATTGCTTTAGTCCTTTTGAGGTTTTGGTGAGGTTATTAGAGAGCATGTTTCTGCTTCCCTGCACCGGCTGTACAAGGGCTGCCCCAGAAAAGAAGGCACGAACGTAACACCCAGGCAGTTCAAAATCCACATTGATTTGTCTTGCCCAGTAATTACATTAATGTCTCTGTGGTACAGTTACATAGTATAGCCAGTGGGGAAGGGAAGAAAAAGCATCTGGTGAAGAAAAAAAGGACACAAGTCAGCAAATCAGCTGTTACACTGTAGCTTGAAGGATATGTAGGGAATTGCATATTGTTTCTTCATCAACTCTTCAGATCTGGTCACCAGTTCAAGGAATTGAGAACAATATTTAAAGTAATCTGCATTTTTATAAATACTGCCAGGTGATAATTGATATAAATGCTATCACAGGTCAAAAAGTGATGGCACCAGCACAACACTGATGAGGGAACTGAGTGTTTCTGCACTGCTGTGGCTTGCTGCGGCCAGAAGGAAAGCCTCTGTCTGTGTCCCCGTTGCTGTGCTTAGGACCACCAAATATGGGAGGGAAGGAAGGAAGGAAGGAAGGAAGGAAGAAGGAAGGAAGGATGGATTTCTGCCCCTGTGGCACTGCACACACACCCCCTCCCGCATCATTCCCAGGCCCTGTCCAGGCTAATGTTGCATGGGAATTCATCCGCTGGCATAGAAGAGGTGTTAGACAGACAAGACACAGGGGGACAACCATGGCAGATGCCAGCCAGATCACCTGGTTTTATGAGCAGGGACAATTTTCCTTCTACTACCCTACCATAGAAGTTAGAGAGGGTGAGATCAGCTTTTACTGGAGTTGAAACACCCACCTAACACCTCACGGAAGTATCCCAGAGGATAACTCACCATGGAGCATGCAAGGTCGCAAAGGCAGGAATGGGCTATGCAGCCTACAGCTTGTAAGACCTGGAAGAAAAGAGTGTCTGAAGATGTCAAAAAAGGATTTGCATCCCAGGATTGTTCCAGCCAACACAGGACAACTGACCCACCTCTAGCAGGTTCCTTGGAAGCAAGCTAATGCTTCCGACCAAGGTATTAGTTTGGCTTATTTTCTTTTATACTTGCCTTGTTAAAAGAAAAAAAAAAGAAAAAGAAAGTAGCAGACATTTTTGAGAGTGAATGTTGCATAGTGATATACAGTAGTATCTGCCAGTAGTTTAAAAGAGACTTCAGAAAACGGAGAATTAAATGTCTTTCCTAACATTAACACTATACTAAATCAAAAGATTTACTCTCCCTGAATTTGAAATAGATTTAGCTATATAACTGAGCAGATAGCCTTTGAAACAGAAAGGCCTTTTTATCAAAAAGGAAATAGTTCCTGAGTTTGCCTAGGGCATGTTTCCTTCCACAAGATTTGAAAAGGTGGGAAAAGAAAGTGGAAAAATCTTTCATGTAACTTATTTTAAAACACATATATTACATTTTTGCATTTCAAATAATGACTTGTTTAAATTTTATTCTGCCTGTAATTTTTCTCTGTGTAATGGATTTTGTTTGCTTCTCATTTTAAATACATCCCTATCTTGGGGCACCTGAAGTATGCATTAACTCAAAATTAATTTCTGCAGTTTTAATTAATTATGATGCCTATATTAAAATTGTACTTCAAGGTTATTTTTAAAATCCTTTTTTCTTATTTGTAAGATACCAACAGAGAGGGGAGATGTACATAGCCATAAAAGTCATTCTTGAGATTCAAAATATATTTATTCTTTTTTTTTTTTTTTTTCCAGATCTTCCAGGCTTCTCTTCTGAGTGCCTGACAACTCAATGCCATCCAGAGAAGCCTGAAAGAAAAACTATTACAGAAATAAGAGGTAAAAAACCGTATGGGAGCTGGACTCCTCGGTGTCACAGCTGTGCACCAGGACTGGCTCAGCTCACCTGCCTTGGGCTGCTGCTGCTTTCAGAGGAGCTGATGCCCCTGTGGTCCTTCCCCCCACCTGTAGCCCTTGCGATAGGGCTTCTTGCAAGGCGGACAGCCACAAGCCTGACCCCACGCACAGCGTTTAGCATGCCATGTAAGTCTGAACCTTTAATTTGACCTCCAGCTTCCTGGCAGGGGAGGTGAGAAAGGTCAACTGCTTTAGGCTATAATCCTTCAAACCTCTTCCTAAATGCAGTCAGCTGTGAAAAGAAGTCATACACTGGTGAAGCATTTGTCATTCAAATTGAGCATTTGCCTGGACTCCTTCCACCCCCCAGGACCTGAGTCCTCTCTTGCCCAGACCGTGAACTGGGGAGACAGACCCTGTACTTTCCCAGTTGGGGTGGGAATGGGCTGCAGTGCCTCCTCCACTGATTTCTGATCTCCGAGCAGGACAATTTTCACCTTGAGAAATGTAATTCACCTCGTGCACCACCACAGCTCTCACTCTGGACTATGATTTCAGCTCTTCTCCTTCCTGCTCTCCGTATTTTTCTGGTATCTTTGTGAGTAATACTTAATCATTCTTAGCCTAAAGGCAAAGAAATTTTTCTAGCCTTCACAAGAATCAACCTTTTACCTCAACGTGTGACAGAGTGGCAATGGTGCTGATTTTCCTCTCAATAATTTGTCTGGCTTTTTTTTTTTTTTTTTTTTTTTTTTTTTTTTTTTTGGCAAAAAGCTACTTTTGAGCATTAATGGCCACAATATGTTCAGGTTCATTACACTTGGCAGGTGGGCTATTAATTGAAATGAGCATTAGTGAATTCGGAAAATCTTTTTTACTCAGTTCCTCAGGCAGGTTTTGATTTGCTTCCAAATACTTGCTTTGTGGTCAGGCTAGACATTTGTAATAGGCTTTTCTCTGTGGTAATGGCTTGGATTTCTTGATGGGGTTTGTCCGTGTGTTTTTAAGGATCACTTCAGCCTCTTTACACACGATGCAGCAGCATCTCTGTTCATATTTAACAATGGGAAATTGGTCCTTTATTCACCAAAGCCAGCAGTGTGTCCTGAACTTTGCTGCAGCAAACTGAAATTGTGTGGTTATCCCATTTTTAATGCAAAGAGTGGGAGCTCAGATAGACTAAGTAATTTGTAGATTCAAGCATGATGCTTGTGACATTAGAAGCCAGTCTGCCATCTAGTAATTATGTTCAGATGGATTTGGGTCAAACTCACTTGCTATATTGTTTCTCCTAGAAAATGAACGCTATGATCCTACATGTTCTTAAATGGCAGTTTAAAAACTATTGACAGAGGATTATATCACAGCAGTCTTAAAGATTTTATTTAAGGTAGTTATGCAGGAAAAAAAAAAATTAATGAAAATAGTTTGTAACTGTGAATGTAGACAGTCATTACTTTTAATATTAGCAACCAATTTTCTGACTGAATAATTCCTATGCAGATTTCTAATACTTGTGAAAAAAATTTTATTTTGATGTGATTTTCTGAACCAAAATATTTTCTCAATCAGTTACGGTCATTAGTTTTAATTTATTATTTTCATTCTCTTTCCCAACCATCATCTATAATCAATGCTGCAGATGAATCATTAGTACTACTTCTCCAGTTTCCTATCAGCATGCTGAAAGTCTGACAGATGAAAGTCAGTTTAAAGGTGCAAGTGTTTTCCTTTGTCTCATTCAGGCCATTCCAAAAGCTAAAACCACCTACAGTGGTAAAAATCATCATCTTTTCCAGCAACAACTCAAGATATGAAGAACAACCAAGTGCTCCTGAATAGCAATACTGCAGCACTGTCAGCTAAAATGCTGCCATGGACACCTGCTCACTCCCTCTAAAAACAAATTGCTGGATTGTGTCGCCAGAACTGATGAGCCTAAAAAAATCTAATGTCTCATGACAATAGGATTCCTGGCTGGAAAGCTGTGTGTGGAAAAGCGCTGGGCAGATGCACCGCAGACCTCGCTCTGCTCCCCTGTAGCTGTGCTGCTGAAGAGCAATCGCAGCCCAGTCAAGGCACTCCAAGGCTGGCAAAGTGAGTCAGAAGCCACCGCCAGGGTCCCGGAGCCCACCCCATGGTGGGGAACAGCGGTCATTTGCTAAAGCTGCTCGTGGGTGCAGGAGCTGCTCAGCAGATACAGCAGCTCCTTTGGTCTTCTCTCCTTCCTCCTTGATGAGAAGTATGGAACTGGGCTTCCCCGATGGGGGCATCACATGGAAGGACTTTGTCCGTTCAATAAATTCCTCTCCTTTGGAGGAAGCCTAGGCCCAACACTTCTGTCAGAAGACGGCTTACTTGCCAGCAAGGCCTCAGCATTAACCAGGAGGCAGAACTAACAATGACCATCTCAGATTAATTGGCCACGCTAGGAACCATTCCTCTGACAACTATTTTACGCGCCTCAACCAGAGTGCGATCTGTCACTGATTTCAGAGATGTGGCATGTAGCCATCCGGGCTTTCATGGGATTTTTTTGGCCTGCAAGAAAGTTCTGTTAGATTATTTATTTTGTTGCCTTGCCAATGGCAGTTTCTTACTGATGCGCTCCTTGAATGGAAGCAATGCGAATTTCCTACCAGCCCCCACGCCTCCTTTAAAGTCCCCTTCCTATCCCTAACGGCTTGATTACCAGACGTGATGGTACCCTCAGGTCCTTTTGCTCCTTAAAGAAGTAGGACTGCTCAGACCTTTTGAAAACCAGGCCAACAATGTACCTTTGGAGGGGTAATTGTTATCTCTGTGGGCAGCTCCAGGCAATGTCACAATACGCTCTCTTAAGTGAGAATAAAGTCCACACTAGATGGAATGGGTGAATGAGAGGCTAGGAGCTGAGGCAGGACTGGTGTGAAGAAAGAAACACACGTCAGCCTGTACAACTTCTTTTTCAGTGTGCAGGGAAAGGGAGCTGAGTGAGGATGAGCCTCTCCCCTGTTGCAAGGCAGACAGAGCACATTAAATCACACAAAGTGGCATGGGTGAGGGACACTGGAGGGGCTCTTTTAAGCCCATGGTACTTCTCTGCATTAGTCACCTATGGGAACTTTACACTTGTGTAGTTTAAAGTTGCATTCTCTTTATAATAGCTTTGCTTATACTATATACAAATGATAATTAGGGGATATACCTCAACATATCTTCAAAAGATACTTCTGTTTCCCCAAACCGCAGAACCCTGCAGGCTGAGAACTCAGATTTTTCCCCAATTACTTACTAAAACTTCTTTAATGAGTATTTCTACATGAATAAGAGATGTAGAACTAGGACCACGCTATATACTGTATAAAATAGGAATGAATTTAGGGATCGCAGCAAACTGCAGAGCTGCCTGCTCCCGCAGAGCTTGTGCATTCCTGGGTTAACGTGCGTAAATTGGCCTCTCAAGATGCATCTGTGAGCACCTAAAGCATATCCAATGGCTTGCTCTTGCCATAAGGGGGAAGTCTTGTTCCTTCTCCTCCTTTTCTTTCTCCCCTAATCCAGACCTCTTCCCAGCCAAAGACACTGCCTCCTCACTTGTGGTGGCTCTGGAGTTTATTTGACTTGTCTGTGAGCTGATTCAACTCACTGACCCAGCAGAAAACTAGGCAGCTGGTTCTTTCGGGGTCACGTTTCTGCTTGGTTAGTGAGCAGCACTGGTGAGTGAAGGGCTTCATCCATTCACAGGTAGCAGAGCTGATAGAAGAGAGACCATGGGATCGCATGGCTGGGAACAGGGCCTCCTCCTTTTGGTGGAGGTGAACTGCTGTCTTAGTGCATACCATCCTACGAAACTGAAACCTGAAGTGTCTAAATTTGAGCCCCTAAATCCATTTTAGACATCTGAAAATGCAGTTTAGTAAAACCACACGCTTTGCACGAGCGCAGCTGAGGCCAATACTGTGCATCTGGAGTGTAATGCTTCCAGAAGCTTGTACAAGTCCCGCTGCCCCCCTGCCCGCCCCCCTGCCTGCCCCCGCCACTCCTTCCCACACTGGCAGGCCGGGCAGCCAGGGTACTTGTACGCCTTCACTGGGACCTGGGCTGGGAGCTGATCCCACTGAAAAATAACTTCTGCACCCAGCTCACTTACAAAGAGTTGCACCGGTACGATGCAGGGCAGCGCAGGGGCTGAACAAGGGCCAAGGATGGGCTATTCCAGCCCGGGGCAGAGTGAAGGTTGTACACGTCCAGCTGCGCCTTGCTGCGCCTTGCTGCTGCTCTCTCAAAATGTTACAAGTCAAGGGCTGTGACCTCCAGCAGCTCATACGCCTTTTGCTTCAGCTATTACTGTGTTAGGCTGCTGCCCTAACTACTACCAACAACAGCCGTTTGGGGAAAAGCTTAAATCGGGTGCTTGATTTTTCCTGGTTCTCAAATGGGAAAAAAAAGCAATGGAAGTGCCCGAGATGGAGGGTGGGCTGCTACTACGTATGTAGATTATTCTTATATTATTAGCATATGATTATAACCACGAAGTTGCATAACTTAGGCTTGCAAGGTTTCAGCCGCCCTTCCTCTCCTGGTCCCTTATGCTATTTTTTACATTCCTTTGTTGCATTTTGCCTCATGCTAAACTGTAAGGCCCTTGTGGCCGGGACCACGTCATTTATGTAGCAGCGTAATGCCTCAGATAATGGAGCTCTAGCAGCGATGGGTGCCTTTGGGAGCGCCTGTCACAAAAATGACAGGAGGGAATAGTTTCACTCTTGTGGAGTGCTGAATTAATCATGTGTAAGAGTGCTTGATTTTTGCTAGCCTTTTTGAAGGACTTCATCTTTGCCTCTTCCCTACCCAGTTCCTTTCCCTCCATCTCTGCCAGCTATCCATTGCCTTTACGCCCTACCCCTGCGTTTTGACTCCATGGCTGATCTTTCCCTTTTGTCAAAAGATTGCAGGCTGCCTCCTTTCCTTCATTCTCTGCATCTCCCCTTTCCTTCCTGAGCTTTGCCTGCGCGCTGAATAGGGCTGCAAATAAAGGTTAGTTAATGAGCAAACCACTTCCCTAGATTTAAAAAAGAAACATCTAATAATTGTTTTCTTCCTAAATACAGAGGAAGATAAATTAAACCAAATGGTATTTGGAGCTGGAGGGCAAAGGGGAGAGAGGAGGTGGGAGAGAAGAAAGGGAGAGGCAGAGGAGGGCCGCCCCTCTGCTTTGGAGCTGTCTTCAGCTTTGTTTATATTTGAACAGGAGTATAGCTTAAGATGAGAATACAAATTGTTACAGCAATACCCCTTTTATGCTATATGTAGTGACTCTGGTTCAAAAGCAAGTATATGGTTTTGATTTAGCTTATGTTTTTTTGGAAGGTTTTTCAATTAATTAAATCCAAATAGACTAAGTATCTGGAGGTCCTGGAATGTCTACAGTAGGTTTAAAGAGATGGAAACTTCCTGTGGGTTTCAGTGTACTGGCACGCTTTGTGCATCCCTTGTGAAGACTCGAGGAAAATTACATTTTGCTGATGACATCAAACTGTGCCAAAAGATACAGCTGAAGGGGAGTAGCTGCTAGAACACTGGTTCCCAGTCTTTTTGGACCTGCACAGTACTGTTGCTCTCCAAAATTTCCTACAAATCAGAATGTGATTTCATACTTTAAACTGAAAACACTACGGAGGCACCAAATGGCTATGATGGCCTACCAGGGCTTTATAGGACATCTGTGATCCTTGAACAGAGCTGGGGAACCGCTGGCCTAGAATGAGGGAGGACAGAGGTAGAACAAAAGTGCTCCCTGCGTGCAAATCTTCATTGACTACAATGACAAGAAACCAACACAATTGGAGGGGAAAGAGTTAAAAGTCATTCAGATAGTTGGGCTCATTGAAGAGTCACCATGTGGGATATGGATGCAGATGTCAGGGGTTTCACAAAGCCTGCTTGTTACTAATGGAAGGATTAGATGGGGAACTCTCTGCAAGAAGGATGGGCAAAGGAAACCAGAGAACAAAGTCTGAGAAAGACATCATCAGGTCAGCTACAACGTGCCAGTATAGTGGCACATTAGGAACAGAGAAGAAAAGCAACACCAGATTGGTAAAATGACAATAATCAGCTGGATTTTACAAGGGCTGGCAGGCTACATGATAGAATAACACACATTTTCTTGCAGGAGCCATGCGGACGAACTGAGATGGGCTGGACTCTGCTAGACGTGGACTACGTTGCCCTACGTTGTGAGGACACAAGTTGTTGGACAAAGAGCTTAAAGAAGGCTCAGAAGAAAAAAAAACAAACAACAAGTAAATCAACAGAGGAACCCAACAGCTGGCAACACTGAAAGACGATGTGAAGAAAGGATCAGCTCTGAGGATTCGTTGGATGGATGCGCATGGAGATAATAAACTGAGCTACAATCTTGCCAAAGATTAGATGAAGATGAAAATGCTGATGCTAGCAGTGTATTTGGATTATTAAAAAAAACACCACAAAACCAAACCAAACAGGCAAACAAAAACCCCAACACTTCTCTGCATAGGTAAACCCTTGCTTGCTAAGCATCAAATGCAGATTCAGGCTCAAACCTTGAGCCCGCCACATAGGTGACGTGTGTTACTGCAGGATGGAATAGGGGTTTGAACTTGTTCTCAGGAAGCAAGAAACTCACTGGATGTTAGGTCAGTCCTTACATCTGGGTGGAAACTTATAGTAATTGTGCAATTTCCCTAAAAAATCCCCAGAGATCTAAGTTAGGCATTTTGCCTTTGCAGCCTTTCCTGCCTTTGCTCTTACAGCGCTTTTCACTCAAAGTCCTTGCACTTCCCTACGCCGTGTAAAATACGGTTATTTCTTTCACTTAAAGACCTCGCTACCACATTAAAAAGCCACCAATAACTACGCGGAGGTCCTTTTTGTCATAACACCTGTCTTCATTAGTCATGCTCACTTAACGGGGGGGGGGGAATAACAGGACGCCCGGATTCATCCTTTTCTCCTCCTTTTCCAGGCTGCCCACCGGAGCACCCCCCAGCCCAGCAGCCTGCAGCCGGGCCGCCCGTGTGCAGCAGCCGGGGGCGGCGGCTCCAGCAAGCCGCCGCTGCAGCCCCGGCCGCCGGCCCCAGACCTCCCTCCGCCGGCGCTCCCCGCTGCTCGGGGGGGGGCGGCCGAGACAACCCCCCCCCACACACACACACACACACCCCTCCCCTCCCCGGGGCCGCCGGCAGCGCTGCAAAGCGGGCAGCCCGGCGCCGGCTGGCACGTCCGTGCCCCGTCGTCCCCCCGCCTCCGCGGAGCGAGGCGCTGCGGCGGCAGCCTCCGCAAAGGCGCGCTGCGGGGCGCGGGGGGCGCGCAGGGGGCGGCGGGCCTGCGCTGCCGCCGCCGCCGCCGCCGCCGCCGCATCGGTCGCCTCTCGGCGGCGGGCGCGGGGACATGCGCACTGCCGGGCGCCTGCCCGCGCCGCGCTCCGCGGCCGCGCTCCGTCCCTCTCGGCCGCCAGCCCCCGGCCCGCCTGCCGGGCGGAGGGGGGGAGGGAGCGGGAGGAGGAGGAGGAGGAGGAGGAGGGAGGGAAAGAGGGGAGGGGAGGGGAGGGGAGTGGAGAGGAGAGGAGAGAGACGCGCCGCAACTTGCCGCTGCTCCTCCCTCGCCGCGCCGCTGCCCGGCCCATGCGGGCTGCGCTCCGCGGGCAGCGCTCCGCGGGAGGCGGCATCCCCGGGCGCGCCTCTCCGCGGGGCCGGCGCCTCCCGGTGAGTTGGGGGCGGTGCGCGAAGTTGTCGTGTCTGTGGTGCTGGTTTGTTGGGGTTTTTTTGGTTTGGGGGGTTGTTGGTTTTTTTTTCGTTTTTTTTTTTTTTTTATTTTTTTGAGGGAGGGGGGGTGGGAGGACGGTGGGTGCTGTCGCTGCGGGCGCGGGTCGCTGCGCGGCTGCGGGAGGCTGCGCGGGTGCGGGAGGCTGGTGGCGGGGCTGCCGCAGGGCTGCGGGGCTCGGCGCGGCGCGCACCGCAGGGCTGCCCCTGTCCGGCCGCGGTCCGCGCTGCGGGCGCGGCGGCCATTTGGCTCTCTGGGGGCTGATTTGGCCCGGAGCGGTGCGACGTGCGGGGCACGGTGCGGGGCACGGTGCGGGGCGGGCAGGACCCGGCCCCCGGCCACCGGCCCCCGGCCCCCGGCCGGGGTTCTTGTGCGGCATCCCGCGGCGGCGGGGTTCTCCTCCGCGTCCCCCGGCTCTGACTGCTGCGAGTCAGCCCCTTAACTGTATTTTCATTCAAATCCTATGACATGGTGACAGCCTCCAGTTTGTTTCGCAGTGGCATCTGCTCTCGGTCTTGGAAACTCTTTAAGAGGAAGGGATCGCCAGGGGAGAGCAGGGGCTGCTTTTCAAAGCGTTGCGAAGAGAGCTGCAAGCACAAATTAGTCCTAACGTCTCATTTGCCGTGCGTGATGCTTGGAGCATTTATTTACCTTAGTGCTTCTGAGGGGGGAAGGAAGAAACTGGCAGCGTTCGTACCAGAAAGTTGTGTGTAGCTTGAATGCTTACCTACGCCAGTGGCCCAAATTATCTAAATAAACAAACATAGTGATTTATAGGTGCCTGAACCATAATGCTTTGAACGATAGAGCTCTTTAACCTTTCTTTCTAATCTATCCCTCAGAGATTTGGTTTTAAGGAGAGTAATATATCATCTGTGGTGCTGAATACTTGAGTTGATTACGTTTGTAAAAGGAATGGCCTTTGTAACAATACCGTGCCATTAAGCAACAAATGCAGAAAAAGAGCAAGAGAGAAAAAGCAAAGTTAAAATTTCAGCAGCAGATTTTTTTCCCCTTCTTAGCAGCCGTGCTCGATTAACTTTTATCCGGAGTTCTTATTTTATTAAATTAAACTTCAAAAAAATAAGTGCGCTGTGTGAAAGCAGAAGCAAATCCTCCTTAGTCCTCTTGAAGTCTGTCTGCGTTGCGGTTAAATGATGATCGGAGCAGTGTCTGTTAAGAGAATTTGCAGAATCAAGCACTGCTAAGGATACCCGGTAGGTAAATGGAAGTACGCCGTCATTGTGTATGTTTCTCTTACTTAGACAATACAGAAGCAGAAATTTCAAATTCCAGCGTTTCTTGTTTTACATCTTTAAAAAGAATGTTGCCCTGATAAATATACCTATATGTGAGGTGCGCAGCTTCATTATAGCAAAAGCGCCTCCTCTTACTGGAAAAGCGATTCATTCAGGTGTTAGCTTATTTAACACGGGGCCAAATTATGCAACCTGTGGAGCACCTCCTGTAAGGGGTGAGTGTCTTTTGCCCTCGCTGAAAAAGAAAATAGTGAGTACAGTATGCGCAACATCATGCAGGCCTGAAGTACAAGAACAATTTTATCTTTAACCAGTATTTCAACACAGGATTTTATTAACATAAAATCAATATTCAGGTCAGCAATGGGGATCTGCAACTTTCAAATGAGAAGCTGATCTGAAGGCAACACGTTGCTCATATGAGTAAAGGTTGTGGGATATGACACTCAGCAAGCTCACCTATCTTTTGTTCGGTGTCATTTATTGAGGAAAAGAAACAGGTAATCCATTGCATTTTAAGGCATGGTGCTCCTTGTAAGCCTCATCACCATGCATTTGAACATGAGTGTGGCTTTAGATCATGTATTGTATACAAATGACTGCTGCTAGATAACTTAAGCTCTAAATTTATCCTGCTATTAAAGTTATATTGATCAGAAAGTGGCAACTGGATTTCAAGTCCTAAATAAGAAGTGCTCAATAATCTAGAGATAATTCATATTTTAAGAAGCACTGTTCTGAGGAATCCACAAGCAATGCAATCGAGTTTTCCTTACTGGCTGTGTGGTGGCATTTAGTTAAGGAACACTTTCCTGGGGCGGTGCGGGCTTCATTGACACACAAAGGACTTAAATCTGTTTATCAGCTCATTGATGCTGATGGCGAAGTGCTGTAGAGTTCAATGACTGGAACAGGACACAGTCTTTTTTCCTTCCAGTAAGGATGAGGATGGAGAACAGAGGGGCTTTTTCAAAGTAGTTCCAACACCGTATCATTTGTGACTGCAAAATACAATGTAAGAATGAGATTAATAGACCAAGAAGGCTTGAAAACATTGTTTAACACTTAACTGAAACAATAAATCATTCAAATAACATCACCCCGGCTCCTCTGGCGATGCCTCTGCTTCCAGGTGTTGAGAACGGAGCGGATTTCGGGTGCGGGGTGCGAGGGTAGCTCAGCCCCAGAGCGGTGGCAGGAGGGCAGGGGTATTGCAGCCTGGTGGCTGTGCTGCGGCCAGGGGGGGAGCCCGGGAGGGAGCCCGGGCGGGGTGAAGGGGCAAAGAGAGCCCCCTCCCAAGTCTGAGTTTCTGCTGAATGAATGGCAACTGCTGGCCCGGGACCTGTGTGGAGCCAGCAGGGAAGACGTGCTGGATGAGGCCCTGGTTGTACAGCCTGTAGCTTGCAAGGAGGCTGCACTGGCTGCTCGCTGCCCACCCCTGCATCCCAAGGATGCTATCAGTTGCAGGTCTTACATTGTCTATAACGATGCCAAAAAACTTCTGTTCTGGGGAGGGAAGAAGTTCAGGACGGCTTCTTCCTTGGGAAAATGGTGTGTTTCTAAACGTTTGTATCATCAGATACTGCTTACGTTGATTAAAACGTGGAAAAGGCAAGCAGTGCACACTCATTTGTGTAATACTGCTAGTAATAAACTCTAGACTTTGAAATCAGTGTGCGTTTTTGAGGGCTCTTGGAAGTCCTGTAAAATCCTGCTATGCAGATGAAGAAACTGAAGCCTGAAGATTCAGCTGCAGATTTACCGAAGGGAGTTGAGGTGTCCTTGGTTGCTGTTCCCCCATCTCCATCCTGATGTCCCTCATGCTCTGATTTGCCGCACTGTGCCGTGGCTTCTCTGTAGGTCTCTCACGGGCACGTGTGCCGTGTCCGGCTCACCTTCCCTCTGGCCCCTCACCTCCCGAAAACCCCATGTGCCGTGCAGGCAGCGCTGCCCTGCTCATGAACTGGGGTAAATACCAACCCGCAGGTGCTCTATGACTCACTTGAGGCCCCAAGCTGCAAACCCCTCTGAGTTTCGCTCTGCTTTTCCTCTGTGGTGAAGTGCTTTGCCCACAGTTACCTGGGCTGGGGAGGGTGAGCTGCGGCTGGTGGGACCTCCAAAGGTTGCTCCTGCAAAGGTGCACCAAGCACAGCTGTCAGGTGAAAAAGATGAGTGACGGGAGGCGTTCCTTCGCTTTGTGGATGTGATATAACCAAGTTTTAATTAAAGCAGTGGCGGTAGATTATTAAGGCAGATAAATACTGCCTTGTTACAGCCCTCTTGGGTCGTATGTAAGCAGTATTCGTTCTAGAAAGGATGAATGAATAGTCAGTGTGAAGGATAAAGATCAGCATTGTTAATCACTCTGGAAGTCTTCCGTGGGAAAGTGTAAACTCACGAGGGAAGATACTGTCCATAAATGTCATTTAAATATTTGCATAACTTGGGGATAAAATTTTGACACTAAAGGCGTGCAAGTACCAAGTCATGTTTGGGTTCCTGTCACCGATAGCTAGGACTTGTACAGCTGGGGTTGGTCAGTGGTGGCCTGTATTTCTACCTAATGCTTTGCTAGCAGTTATGAAGAGCTCTTCTTCAACACCACTATGAAAAAAAAAAGTTAATTGTTCTTGTCAAAGTGCAGATAAAAAAATTAGAAACTTGGGAGACTGCATTTGCTTAAACTCTTCTGCTTCAGGTGGGGTTAACCCTTCACTTCTGGTGTCCCTGGGTAAGCAGCGTGCCAGTCGCCATTTTCTAGGCTAGGGGCATGGTGGCTTGTCGTGGTTTAAGCCCAGCCAGCAGCTCAGCCCCACACAGCCACTCGCTTTACTCCCCCCCAGTGGGATGGGGGAGAGAAATGGAAGAGTAAAAGTGAAAAAACTCGTGGGTTGAGATAAAGACGGTTTAGGAGGTAAGGCAAAAGCCATGCATGCAAGCAAAGCAAAACAAGGAATTGATTCACCACTTCCCATGGGCAGGCAGGTGTTCAGCCATCTCCAGGAAAGCAGGGCTCTGTCACCCAGAACGGTGACTTGGGAAGACAACGGCTGTAACTCCAAATGTCCCCCCTTCCCTCTTCTTCCCCCAGCTGTATATGCCGAGCATGACGTCCTATGGTCTGGCATATCCCTGTGGTCAGTTGGGGTCAGCTGTCGCAGCCGTGTCCCCCCCAACTCCTTGTGCCCCCCCAGCCTCCTGGCTGGTGGGGTGGGGTGAGGAGCAGAAAAGGCCTTGGCTCTGTGTAAGGGCTGCTCAGCAGTAACAAAAACATCCCTGTGTTATCAACACTGTTTCAGCACAAATCTAAAACGTAGCCCCATACTAGCTACTATGAAGAAAATTAACTCTGTCCCAGCCAAAACCAGCACATGGCTGATCATCCGCTTACAGTTTGTGGCTGTTGATACATCTGCAGGGTGAGAAAGTATGCCTCCAGGTGGGAGGAGGTGGGTTTCCCCTGCCCCCCATAAATAACTGGAAATGGTAGGAAATGTTCCTGTGCTGATCTTTGGTTTTGTAATTCTCGTAGAAGTTTCTTTTGTCCTTTTCCAGCTCTCAGAATGTGATACAATCATTGAAAAAAATCTGCATGCTTTCATGTGAATGCAATGAGGATGAGCCTTTGAAAACATATCTTAGCTCATGTTGATGAATAAACAAACTTGGCCAGAGTAAATCTTTTCATCTAACTTCAAGAGCCACACTGTAATGAAGTAAATATAGATGTACTTAATGGACTACTTTCATCCAAATACATAACAAACCCTCCAAAGTAATGCAAACAAATCCAAAATGGATTTCTAAGTGGTTGGGGGCTTTTTTTTTGGTACTGAAGCAGTTTAGTCTAGCCAGGCTAGGACAGCACTGGAGCTTGCTCTTGGAGTTGTGGAGGTGCTGGGGTCAATCCTGGCCTAAATGTGAAGGGGCAGAGAGCGCACCAAAGACCCAGCTCTTCTCCTGCGGTTGTTCTGCAAAAAAGGTGGAAAGTGCTTGTTCCATGTGTGGTTTGAACCACCTTATTTGATGAGCTTCTCCCTGAACTCATCCTGTTGGAAGGCAGCTTGCGGATGAGGCTTCGAGAAGCTGGGGAACCTGCACTGGCTGCTGTCTGCTCCCCCTTGGCCACAGCCCGGCTCAGGACCCCGTCGATGAGCCCAAGCTGCACCAAGAGAGCCCCTGCAAGCGCGGGACGGTGGGCAGCCCGCCTCTGGGGCAGCCTGCGCATGGCGTGCCGCTGCTTGGCCAGACCCTAACCTGTCCGGGGGGGCTGCTCTGCAGAGCACGTCCTGGCGGTGCCCCCGCCTGGTTCCTGGGTTCACGGAGTACCTGAACTTGGTGTTAAAGGGGGCCTCGGGGCTGTCGCGGCAGCTGCCGTAGAGACAGTCCTTGAAGTAGGACTGTGGTGGTGGTGTTGACTTTGGCAGCGTCTTGTTGGTTGGAAGCTGTGGAGAAGAGGAGCTCAAAGAACAGTTCTGCAGATCTGGATGTTCACTGCGTGACAGTGGGTTTGGTTTCCTTTCGAGACTTGCGGGATGACTGTTTCCAGCGACAGCATTGGCAAATAGATTAATGACTTCTTGTGGAAAGCGTGCCGAGCAAATACAACTGTTTGGTTTCACTGTCCTAGCTTCATGGAGAATACCAACGTCCAATGTTTGTATTTCCCATATCACAGAAAGAGTCTTTGGATCTTCTCTTTTAAAAAGCACAGTTATAAAACAATTTTACTTTAAAGATGAGTGCTTTGTTTTGAAAAGGAGAAACCCTGTTTTGGAGAAAAAGACCATAACTTGGTCTTATCTTTTCTCGATAGGAAAAGTTCAGGTCTATTTCATTCCATTGTGGAATAAAATTCCATTCAGAGCTGGGCAATATGCTTGTAAGAGTTTGAATATTAGACTGTTTTGACAACTATGTCAGCATAATTACAGAAATTCTTCAGTATGAGCTTTTCCTTTGCTGAGATCTTGATGAGTGGGAAATACTATAAAGAATTATTTCTGTGAGTGTTGGAGGAATTTTGTGAAAGAGCTGTAAATCTAGGAGACTGTTGTACTTTAAAAAACATAACAGTAATTTACTAAAATCCGGATTCAACTCACTATTTGATACCTGGAACAGTCAGACATCCAATTTAGCTCGCATCTGGTTCTGTTGTGCCATGTGTACAGAAGTGAAAGTATTAAAAGCGGTTCAGCTTTGGATGTGTTCGTCTGGGGATTTACTCATAAATAATTGATAACCCTCTGGAACAAAATCTCTTCATTACTCTGTGGATTGCTCACCTCTTCCCTCCCGCGCTTATTGTTCTCGCAGGCACGGGGGAAGAAGGAGGCTCGGCTTTAATGAAGGTGTACATCAGCCTCCACTGCTCCTTTCAGAAGGTCACCCAACTAAACAGCGGCAATGAAATGCATGACAAAAGATAAACATTTTATTGTCCTACAGAGATATGTGGCATTCCAGTGTTTTAGAGGAACCACTTAGCTGCTGTATTTAAGACTTCTTTTCATCCTAGCATAGAAGCAGTGCTTATGATGAATTACTAAATCAGTGAAATGTTTGCATCTAGTGCACTACAGGATAGGACATTAAATTAAGGGTTGTTTGATGTGCAGTACCAATTACAACTGTAATATTCGGGCTTGATCTTTCAAGATTTTACTGCTGTTAAGTATCCTTGCTCAGACTGCTGACTGCAATGGGACAAGTCTTTGAGAGCAGTGGTTTCTCATTTGACCAAGGGTTTGCATGACTGAGCTCCTGTTTACCAGACATTGTAGCGTAGTGATGAATTTCCTTTCCCGCAAAAAAAAAGAAGAGCCGTTCTGCTACCCGCTGACTTAATAAAGTGTATCTGAGTTGATCTAACAAAATCTCATTTTAATGGAAAAAGTGTCTTAATGTAAGATCAGTTCATCTTTCTGATGACTTGATTGCTTTAGAGTTATTAGCCAAGTTCTGTAACAGTCTTTAAAGGTGCTAATACTTGCTTGCAGTTTAATAGCCCTAACTATGGCTAATGTACAGGAAATGTTCAAATCACATCATTGAGAGAGAACCCTAACAAATCTTACAGCTATTTTAATGTGAGGTTTCAGATGTTACTCTTGTTTAATTGAAAGGTGAATGGTATAAAGGCTTTGTCAGTCTGCTGTTTCCAGGTGACAGCACTTTCTATGGAGTAACTGTAAATCCCAGAGTGCTGATCCCAGCTTTCCGCTTCAGGATTCATAGCTCCAACTCTTCCTTTTTTTACCTGGCAGAAGTGTGCATCTGTGGTGTTGTCTGGATTTGTGGCTTCCAAAAAAATACTGATTTCAATCAAATAAAATGAGAAAAATTTTCTGAAATAATAGTCACATTCTGCCTGATATTGGAGAAAAGGAGGCCTTCGCTCCTTCTTCTATAAACCAAAAGATTAAGCTTGCTTATAAAGGATTAACAGAGCTCTCTTCTGTTAATTCGTAGTGGTGTAGTCGAAGTGCCTGATTCTACATCAGTGGAAAATCCATTATCAATCAATGCGAATTTTGCAGCTGAAGCCAAAGGGATTAGAGGCTCGTCGTTCGGAAGTGACTGAAGGAGAGAAAGACCTGGATATGCTTGTTGCCACACGGCTGTGAGCCACCACTGGGGTGTGGCCACAAAAAAAGGCAAAGGAAAATCTTCAGTTGCCTCAGGCGGGCTATTTCCAGAGGTGTATGAAAGTGCTAGCGCCACTGTACAGGGCTGTAGAGAAACCTCACCTGGGGTGCTGCTGATAGTGAGTTGTTACTCACGTCCAGGCAAGATGATTTCAAAGTAGAAGAGGTACACAGGGAGAGATGACCTGAAGTCCCCTTCTAGGGATTGTGCCATGGTGGGGGGATGTTGAGGAGGTCAGATGTGCAACAGGGGGGGGAGTTAGGAAGAGTGGCGGGAGAGGAGCACAGATTTAGCGGTGAGGGGTGTGGAGACGTACTGGTGCCTATACCACGCTCTCTTCCCTGCTGCCCCTCAGGCTTCCACCCAGGCACGCTGGTTTAAGAGACTGGAGTGTAAGGGAGATGCAGGAAGAAATTGCTCAAGAATTTGCTACTGACGGTGTTGAGGGTGATGCTCTAACAAATTGCATTGCTTGCAGAAGTTTCTTCCTTTAATAAATAATAGCTACTTTTCCTTCTAGTAGAGTATATAGACCAACACTCAAACTGTTAGGCCCTGCACTGTAAGAAACCCTGCGGTTCCAGACTTACTTTAGTAAAGAGTATTCACCAAGCACATTACAACATATAATTTCACTTTCTTTTGAAATGCTGTCATAGAGCTTAGCTTAAAAGTAGCTCTGATCCAGAGCCTAGTTTTGGAGAAAAGCATGATCTCCGTGACCACTGCTGCAACGTTTGGTATGTGCTTTTCCAGGGATGGAAGCTATTCAGAGTAAAAATTACACTTTTTACAACAATTTGGTAAATGTAAATGTATTGTTTTGATCTGTTATAATAGGCAAGATTGTGTCATTTAGTTTGGCAGTTACAGAGATTAAATTAATTTCATTTTCCTTTACTCTTGTTAAATGCAAAATAATTGAGCACTCATCATGGAAGCTTGGGGCTCCCTTGTTTGTAGCTTCATCATTTATTAATCTAACACATTAGATGAGAGGCTTTATAGATTTGCTTGCCTAAGAAAGAAGAAGAAGGAAATATATAAGGGCCAAACTAGATATGTGTATTCTGTCTCACACCTTGAGGTACTGTCAAATATTGCCTCATTTTTAGTACACTTTGTAAGAAAGGACACTGCTTTTCCCCCAGAAGGGTAAGTTGTGACCTAATGCTTAAATAGTCTGAATAAGCTCATATTTGGATAGGCAATGTTGCTTGTGCAGTTCCTCCTCCTCATGCTATATAGGGATATAACATTGTAACCGGGCAGGCAAAATAAACTACAAATAAGCACAATGTAAAAAGATATGTTTGGGCACTATCTTGGCCATGTTAGTTGGCTGTCCTAGTTACAGGAGGAAGCCATTTGTGACGTGTCTTCCCCTAATTTAGCCTTTTCAGAAAATGGTGTTGGCCTAATACAGGCAGTGGTGCAATAACAGCTCAGTGGTGGCAGAAGAGCTCTTCTTTCTTACCTTTATGTAGCTGGAGGGGATTTGAAAATTGGATATTTCACTCCGTCTCTGCAGCTCCAAGTAGCCCTGACACTGCCAGCCATGGATTAGTGAAATAAATCCCTTGCATTCATAGTGAAGTGGAAAGTATAAAGAGCATTTTCTGCCTTCCCCCCCCCCCCCATTTTTAATGTGTCATTTGCTAGCTGGCACAGTGACCTCCATTTCATGACTCTTGTGATGTGACTTGTCACAGAGCTTTTCTGTGTGGATTAATTCATCACTCAAGGGAGTAGTAGCATGAGACATTATGCATGTGAACCTGAGGTAAGCAGTTACCTATAGACCACCTATAATGAGTCTGTACTTCAAGTATTATCTGTTAATGCAGTTTGATTTTGGTTTTGATGTGATTTTCTTTCCTTTTTGTTTTATCTCTTTTCTTAACTATGTCCTTGGTAGTCAAATGGGATGTATACATATAGTCATGTTCTAGTGTTGCCAATGTAGCTGAATTTGGGGGAAAAAATATTCCTGGCAATTTAATACATGGAATTTGCCAATGCATTGGGAAACGGTTTTATGCTAGTTATGTAGAGGTATGGTACAACGGTTCAGTTTTCCAGGGTATCTTGGTGAACAGTCTGTCAAATCTTTTAAATTGTTGTTCCAGTCAATTATATTGACTGAAGTGAAAGCAAGAATTAATCTTTTTTTTTTTTCCCCTTCTTAACATGAAGATTTAATTTCATACTCTTGATTTACATTTCAGTATCAATTGTGTATTTTAATTTGTGTGAGTGAACCCTGAAGCCCTTACTCACTTGTGACTCCATCTTTAATTTTGCCTAACAAGTCCATCTCATTTCTGGAAAGCACGTACACGGGGAACTGATTAGCGTTAACAATCGGGTAAATGGTAGGGAAAGAAGTGGTGTCTGTGTCTGGTTATGGGAGCGCGTTATGCTGTGGGGTCTGACCAGTTACGATGAATTGTTGGATGCTGGTTTCCAGGTGATTTCTGTTATCATCCTCCCCAACAGGTTTGGTTAAAAACAGCCCTAGGGAAGTACTGGAGAAAGCAAACTAGCCCAGAAGCAGAGGATTGATTTCCCACCAGAATGGGAGGTCATTATTATGAGGAAATCAGCTGAATTATTTACTTGGCAAAGCAGGCAGATAGCCAGTAACTCAGCATTTATGTGTTTCCCATTTATTCAGCGCTCAGGCATAGGGTGGATGGTGCAGTTGGTTCCCGACAAGGACATCAACACCCATAGCTGGCCCGGCAGGAGAAGCCCAGTCTATGAAACAAGTGATGGCACCCCCAGACTCCTGCAGGGTTGGCCTTGACAGACCTGCCTGGCCATGTTCTGGTTTCCAGCACCTGCAGAGACATTGTCAGGGTAGGGCAGGTGCCAGACCATGGAGCCGGGGGAGTATTCTCTTATGGGTTTTCTGGAGGCAGGCAACTGGAGGTTCATCCCCAGCTGTGGAGCATGGAGCCTGAAAGTGCTGGAGTCATCCGGCACCATGGGACTTGGGTCCGTGCAGAAGTGAGGTGGTCTGAGGTGATTGTAGCTATCCCGGGACATCAAAGCCCTGGAGGTTTGCACCTCGTGGTTGGCAGTCTGGGAACCTGGAAACCCTTGGCTGATTTTTGTCACTTCTTTGCTTCTCCCAGCTGTGAGAATTACTGAAATATTAGTTCTTGGGCAGTGGTAAAATTAGCACGAGTTATCAGTTTTAAGCAGCAGTAAATAATATTTTATTCAGGAAATACAGTAATCAAGAAAACTTGTTTTCACTTGGTTTTCTGAACTAGGCAGAAACTATACATTTCAGTGCGGTGATTCCCTGGGAAGGAGAATTTCCAAGTCTTTGCAGTTTCTGTGTTCCACCCGGCACGATGTGTGCCCTGCTCCACATAGCAGTTGTATTTTCTAGATTAAGTATTAGCCTGTATAATTAATGACACTGATGCTTAAAAAAAGCATGAGCTTTAAACAGAAAAGGCTTCCTTTCACTGGAGTCTAGAGGAATGAAAAAAAACCAAAAAACCCTCAGGAATTTTTCTGCTTAAGCTATCTGTCAATAGGTGGTAATCGATTTTCTGAGGTATAACTCTGAAATGTTAGTGTTCATCATTTAATAAAAATCATGCTCCCTGCAGTTCATCAGCAACTGGCACTTAGAAAGATTGAATTCAGAAAAAATAAGTGTGAAGATTGCTGTAGGTAAATGACCAGAGCTGAGAGATTTATACCTTTTAAACACCTAGCTACCTGGTTTTGTTAACACTCCAGTACCTGTGACGTGTGTCTGTATCAGCCTGATTTTATGCAGATAGGAGCAAGCTCTTGCAAAAAAAAATAGTGCTATTAAGTCGGTTGTATGCTGAAGAGCAAGGGTTTGGTGGCAGGGAGAAGTGCAGTACTGCTTTTTCTTCCTGCAACTGCTGTTTCAGTTTAGCAGTAGAGGAGTGTTGTGGCTGACGGCATGCACTGCAAACTTAAACTTGCCTTTTTCTCACTCTCCTGCATGATCCTCTTTAGTGGATTTTTGTCCCTCAGCCCTGGCAGTGATGAGGGTTTAGTACAGGAAGGGGTTAACTTCCAAAAGCATAGTCTGGCAATTTGGTGCATGTGGAGCTTTAAATTAGGGGATGCTGATATAGTGCAGATTGTAAAGTGGAGCTTGCAGAAGGATGTAGCCAACATGGGATTGAGGATCACAGGTCATTTACATGCTGACACGAGTCTGGCTTCTGGCGGGGCAGCTGTACCTGTGGCTGGCTGCAGCTGATTAGTGCTGTGTCCAGGGGATGTCACCTTCTGCTCTGCTACAGAGAGCAGCTAGGAGTTATCCCACACCCAGAATTTGAATTTGTAAGTGGTAGGTACCAGGAGCAAGGGGAATTGCAGAGTCCTGCCCCTGGGGAGGAGCAGCCCCCGGCACCAGTACATGCTGGGGTCTGACCGGCTGGAAAGTAGCTTGGCAAAAAAGGTCCTGGGGGTCCTGGTGGACACCAAGTTGAACCTGAGCCGGCAAATGTGCTCTTGTGGCAAAGAAGGTGAATGGTGTCCTGGGCTGCATTAGACAAAGTATTGACAGCAGGTGGAAGGAGGTGATCCTGCTCCTCTGCTCAGCACTGGTGAGGCCACATCTGGAGTGCTGGGTCCAGTTCTGGGATCCCCAGTACAGGAGAGACATGGACATACTGGAGGGAGTCCCACAAAGGGTCCTGGATGATAGAGAGGCTGAGAGAGCTGTGTCTGTTCAGCCTGGAGAAGAGAAGGCTCATGGAGAATCTCATCAATGTCTACAAATACCTGAAGGAAGGTACAAAGAGGACAGAGCCAGGCTCTTTTCAGTGGTGCCCAATGTCAGGACCAGAGGCAATGGGCACACACTGAAACACAGGAGGTTCCTTCTGAACATCAGGAAATGCTTTTTCATTGTGAGGGTGACCAAGCACTGGCACAGGTTGCCCAGGGAGGTTGTGGAGTCTCTGTTCTTGGAGATACTCAAAAGCCATCTGGACATGGTCCTGGGCAGCCTGCTCTGGGTGTCTCTGCTTGAGCAGGGGGTTTGGACCAGATGACCTCCAGAGGTCCCTTCCTACCTCAACCATTCTGTGATTGTGTGACGGTACCAACTACACTCTTAAGCAGCTGTGCTGGATGGGTGGTAGGACCACCTCTGTGCCACCTTCTTTGCAGACAGACTTTTTTTAAGAGACCCTGTTCTAAAATAACAGTTCTTTAGTTTGTTCTTTAAAAATTTGAAAAAGATTACCCATTTTCACCGTAATAAAGGGTAGCGACATATTCTTGGTACCTTATGTCGGCCTCTCAATTCAGTCCCACTTTTTCATGTTCAGTTTTTAAAACAGAAAATCTCTTATATGCTCCCTGGATTGTACAGCAGGGATGCAGTATCCATTGTTGTCTTCCTGATCCTGCAGGATGTGTGCAAACGAGCAGTTATTTCATCTGTTCTGACCACGTATGTGAAAAAAAGGAGAAATCTCATTCTTTGCAGCGACTTGAGCCTGTAAATGTTGGACAAATAATGCTTATGCAAGCCACTTGTCTTGCTTTTTCTATTTCCTTTCCTTTAAAGCTCGGTTCTTAGTAGCTCCATCTCCGAGCCGTTTGTAGCTAGTGTTGAGTCCCGTGTGCCTCCACAGAACAGCAGACAAGGTGCTGAGCTTAGCTGTTGTACTAATAGGCCTTAAGTGGTATCATATCCAAGACTCAAGGCCGGAGACTTTTATCAACACAAGCCTACAGAGAGGGCTTTTGTTGTAAACCACAATGGTACAGTGTGCCACTGCGTGTTTCCTCCTCCTGGTGAGTTAACAGCCGCCTGGAAACAAACCCCACCAAATGTGCTGCTTTTTATGCACACGGGAGCAGTGGAGCTGTTATCAGTGACCTTAGCCTTCTTGTTTTGGCTTGCAAGCTAATTTTGTATTAATTACAGACATAGCTTTAATCTTCGTCAATGGGGCAGCAACAGTAGAGTTATCCTTTGACTATTGATGTCCAATTTGTTTTTATCCCCTGACTCTCTGTTTGCAAAATAAAGACTGAAGCATTTTTCGTATAAATTTATTTCCTATTCATGATTTTTAAAATTCACAAAGAGCTTGATCTTAGATATACTGGTGCTGCCTTCTCAGTCTAAATACTGTTGCTCTAGTGCAATCCTTGGAGACTGTAGGAGGCTTTTCAGGTCAGGGATGAAGTTTTTTGAGGTGAAAGAGGAGCAGTCTTAACATAAGTTGTTTGATTTTCCCCAAGGAGGAGTGTTCCTGTTTTAGGAGAGGATGAAATCCAAGCCTTTCCAGAGGTCCTCCCCAATTAAAGGCATGCACGAGAGCTTAGGTACCATTTAAGTTTTGAATATCAGAGACTTGAATAGAGAAACAGCTGCATGTGTGATAGCGTGGCTAAGACCTTAGTGAGCTGCAAAATGGGTGAAAATTGCTTCTTTTAAAATCTGAACTAGGAAGTGGATGTAGACTTATGTAGGAGCAAGTTTAACCAAGAGAGATATTCCTTCCTGCAGAAAAGAGACTTTGTTCTTTGGTTTTGATACCTAAAGTCTGTGGTGCGGGAAGAAAAAATGCTTGGCAGGATAGGAGTTCACACAGCATTTTAATTCATTTTAAAATATTTAGAAAGGTTCAGAAACAAGCTCATTGTTAACCAAAAGATTGCAAAGGTTGACAGGCCAAAGTGTACATGAACAATAGCTACTGAGAAGATTTCCATAACTGAAAATGTAGATTTCTTACCACTTTGGAATTTGCATGTTCATACCTGTCCTGGTTTCGACTGGGGTAGAGTTAATTTTCTTCCTAGTAACTGGTACAGTGCTGTGTTTTGGATTTAGTGTGAGAATAATGTTGATAACACACTGATGTTTTTAGTTGTTGCTAAGTAGTGCTTAGCCTAAGTCAAGGACTTTTCAGTTTCCCATACTCTGTCAGCGAGGAGGTGTACAAAAAGCTGGGAGGGAGCATGGCCAGGAGAGCTGACCCAACCTAGCCAAAGGGATATTCTATACCATAGAATGTCATGCTCAGTATATAAACTGGGGGGAGTTGGCTAGGGGGGCTGATCGCTGCCTGGGGACTGGCTGGGCATCAGTCAGCGGATGGTGAGCAATTGCATTGTGCATCCCTTGTCTTTTGTGGATTTTATTTATCTTTTTTTTTGTTATCTCCCTTTTCATCATCATCATCATCATCATCATTATTATTATTATATTTCAATTATTAAACTGTTTTTATCTCAACCTATGAGTTTTACTTTTTTTTCCTGATTCTCCTTCCCATCCTGCCGGGATGGGGAGGAGTGAGTGAGCAGCTGCATGGTGCTTAGTTGCTGGCTGGGGTTAACAATGACAATACACTGTTGTGGCTCCAGAGGGATTATACATTCAAACCCCTGGTTCAGAAAGGTGACTGCATGGATAAAGTGACACTTAGTGCTACATTTGCTCTTTATTATACAAGAGGTATGTTTGGTTTTGGTTTTGCTTATATAAAAAATGTGACACTCCTAAAACTGAGAAGAAATATTCTGGTATTTCTATCTTTTTATTGCAGCTAATTGGTATGAAGCAGTGATGCTAATATCTGTAGCTAATAAGAAAATAAATCAGGCTTTTTTTCAGTTTTATATTTTAATTGCCTTATACTGCATGTGTGGCATGAGCAGTGAACTCAAGAATTACCCTCCTGTTGCATTTAGGCAAACTTACCATTTATAATACAAAGAAAATATACACCAAGACTTCAAAGAGTTTCAGAAAAGGTCTGAATTACATGTGTACATATCTGTCTTTTAACTTTTAGGGCTTTTTAGACACTGAAGTACCTTTCCCACACCTGAATAACAGCAGACCAGTTGAAAACAGGAGAAAGTCAGGAGAGAGAAAATTAATATCCTCAGGCTTGGCATGGGACGCTGCTTAAACACATTGTAAAAAGTCACATAAGGCATCTGCATCTGTATATAAGCAAGCAGAAACAGTGGCCGGCTGAAAGCACAAATGTTAGGAGTTACTCAGACTACAAAGATACCCTCGAACATATGGGTATCGGCCCCTAATGATTGCAACAAAAAAACCCAGCCAGACTGTGTTGAGTCAAATGCAAACTGAGTGTGAAGATCTGTAAAGGACTTTGAAGAGCAAAGAATCTGCAACATAAAAGTAAATGATGGACTGTATATATATCTTTCAGAAGGTGGATACCTGTAAGAGCACAGGTGGGCATGCAGGGTCACCAGGCAGGACATCAGAAAAATGAGAAGTTAGTTGAATTGGTCATTGCAGAGGAAATTGGGCAGGTGCTGTGTTGTGTAATGAAGATGAGAGGGTGTCAGACTGCTGGGGTATCACAACAGAAGTGCTGAAAGGAGCTGGAGAATTGAATACGGAGGTGTCACCATGTGTTGTACAGAGCATAGACAGTGCTCCGAAGAGGCAGCGCTGCTGACAGAAAACACGCCATGTGCGTGGATGCCACAGCTGTGATTTGTGAATCTGAGCACTGGATTTCACTTAAAAAACCCTGCAATTTTCAGCAGAAAGCAAGTAGTGATTTTGAACAGGCCGGCAGTGACAGTCCTGGGAGGAGGTGAGCTCCCAGGTGGACAGCTTCTCTCCTCAGCCCACTCCAGCTCCCTCCTTTTGACTTCTCCTGCTTTGCTCCCAGGTGGGTGGGCACAGCAGTCCTGCTGCCTTCAGTTCCTGCTATCCTCCCTGCGAGCCCCTAACTAACTCCACCATCTAAGTCCACCCTGCCCCAAAACTAGCTCATTCTTGATAAGGTATTCATCTTCAGCTTCCCTCTGATTTGTGAAAGTGGAGAAAAATAATGGGAAAAATGGGTGCTTGGCCTTTTGGATATTTCATGAGAAGGCTGTATTATTTATAAATAATTTATGACTTTGAAGCTACACACTTTCTCCCCAGGTTATATGTCTTGTATAACTGAACTGTATGATTTACCTTAAATTGCCCATCTGCCATGCACCATGAATCTCCGTACAGAGCTGTTTCTCCTCTCCTGTACGGCCTTCGCTCGTGGATAAGAGATTTGCATAAAATGATTTCTTCATGTAAATGCGATTGGGCTGCGGCTCCAGCATCTTGTTATAACGCATGTACCAATCCTCTTGAATTGGGCTAGCATCTACTTCAGTAATTGCATCTATTTGTTTGTTGCTATAGTTTTGGGAATTAGCGGGGAGCAGGATGCGTGTACTGATGTGCTGTTGCTGCAGCCTTCGTAGCCTTACCTTATCCTAAGGCTTCTTTGAAAAAAACAACAGGCGAGGGTTGGGATGGGGGTCGGCAGTGCTGCAGCTCAGGCGGGGGCCAGGGCGAGAGCCAGGGGCTGAATGGGGCTCCCCAGGGACACCCCGGTTATCTGCGCTGGTCCTGAGCCAGGCAGCCGGCCCCTGCAGGGACAACCCTCCCAGGGCCCGGACGAGCGGCGTAATTAAAATGGTGCATAAACCAGAGAGATAAGGAGCCCTGCCATTTCAGTCAGTGTCATTCAGGCTATGGTGTGGGGCTTGCTGGGGGTCCGTGAGATGGCGGGGTGTGCGAAGCCCCTGGCCAGGAACGGAGCAACAAAAGCACCTCACAGACCTTTCCTGCACCCTTCTGCTCCCAGCGGTTTTAGCCTTGCATTTGTGTATTTTTTACCCATAATTACTCTTCTTGGCTGAACCTCTTCATTCGTGGTCTCTCCTCCCTGGCCTCACTTTACTTGCTCTGTTTCATTTCTCTTTCCAGCTCCTTTTGCAGCCACCTTGTCCCAGCTTCTGCGATCTTCTTGGCACCTCCTTGTCTCCCCTTTACCTGAAGCATGAATAAATGAGATAATGAGACACAGGCCAGTCATCCCAATTACTTTGTGTACGTATGCATATGTATGCCCTCACCCTCTCCCTTGTCTCTCATCTTTCTGTCCTTTTCTACAGCAGTCTCTGGAGAATGGGATTATCTTTTGGTGTACATTTAGCATGTTGACGCTGCTGCAGTATGAATAGCATTGACTATTGGTATACTTATTTTGAAAGTCTAGAGCTGTATTGTAGTGTTCATTTGGGCTAGTAATGCCCCACAAATTACCATGTAGCCTAGCTTGTCATCACCATCAGTAAAATGTATTCCTGCATTCACGTTGTCATTGCATAGCTTTATATTTTTGAAGCTGGAAGGGAAGATAAAATATAGTCAGTACGGCCTCTAATAATTATTTAATGCTTTTTGTACTGATGTTAATGTGTCCTGAATAATGGTTTATGGGAAAGATCTGCTAATTTAGGTAATGGTGATAGTATTTTGATCAGGTATGTAGTAAATGCAGAAGTTGGAGGGTGTTTTTTTTGAAAGCTTCTCCATCTTTCTGTAATTACCAGATAGATAATATGAACTTGCCAGATCCAACATACTAATGATTGCCTTCCAGCTTTTAGAGAGACAGAAATTATACACTAGCAGCGTCTGAACAAGATTCTGCTTTGGTAGTGTAATAAAACATACAATACTGTGCTCTCTTGCCATTGCGTAAACATCCATGAATGTGTCCCCGGTCTTTCAATAAAGAAAATAATGAAGATGAAGCTAAATTTACTTTAGGAGTACTCGAATGGCTATAGATGGCTTGGGAATGCTGGGTTATCAATAGTAGATGAACTGCTTTGCTGTTTTCTGACACTTTGTACAGGTGTCTCATGAATCATTTTCAGATAAAAGGTAAATGCTCTTACTGTCCAATTTTGCTCCTTTTAAATTGCTGCATTTTTCAGCTTCGTCTGCAGATTTCCTAAAGCAAGTTCTTTGTGGCTAAGATCCAGGGTATTTTCTTAGCAAGATGCCTTTTTTGAACTGGCTCTGAACTGTGCTGCCTGATGAAAAGCAAGTCTGCTAAGATGGTAGCGTGTGATGATTGTCTGCTGTGCTGTTTCACAGGCAACTTAACGTTGGTCTGTGCTGGGCCATTAGAAGGAACGTAAAGAGAACTGTGTTTGGGTAATATTCTTAAATATATCACATACCCTCAGTGCCTTGCAGTTGGGCCTAGGCTAGTAGGGAAGAGAGCACTTTGGCTGTTGCGCCACTAGCCATTTTATTAGTTGCATCTTGCTGTATTTCACTTTAAAGGAATAATTTGCAGCCCACTAATCCTTCTGTGATGAAGAGAATTCTTTCCAGTATTTCTTTTCTTCTAAAATGCGGTCGGTATGGAAGATTACTACAGAGGAACATGGAGACCTTTAGTCTTTCATACTTAACTACCTTCGCATTGGGACTGTGTAGGCAAAGTAGCAGTCTGAGGTAGCAGATAAGCCTTCGGATGAAGAAGGAAAAAAAGCAAAAAGTGGTAGAAGCTGCAGCAACAATATTCCTGAATCTGCAGGAAGTCATCTAATCCCTAGTTAATATAAAACACTTCTAAAATTACCAGAGCTTTTGAAATCGTTTTTTTTTTTGTTTCAGAAGTAAGTTGCAGCCCCAAGGCAAGGAGTGGCGTGAATTTACTGGGATAGTGCTACACAAAGGTCTCTGGAGATACGAGACATCTAAGTGTATTGCTGAGTTGCTTTAAAAACTACTTCCGTACTGGGTCATGGGAAAGGTTTTCAGTGCAGTATTTTACCCTGATGCATCTATAACTCTAGCAGCAGCCATCAGCAGCGTCAGTTCTGCAGCTTTTTCAATAAAGAAATAAATCTTGCCATCATTTTTCCTGGGCTCTGCACACCAATTCCATGAATTAAAATGTACAAAGAGAATACAGCATAAGGGGGGTGGATGTGCACCTACCAGTTACCATGGAAATAATTAAGGGCACACTGAGACTAGTGGACCCAGAAGCACTCAGATCTGGGTATACAGTGTGTGTGACCCATCAGGGTGAGATTGGGGCAGGTGTCCCCCCGCTTCTTGTCTCTCTCCCTCCCTTGCAGAGTGGTTTGTGCAGGAACAGCACCTGGGAGTGGGGTTCAAAGGGAGCCCCCCACACCCCTGCTTCGCTTGACAGCTTCTGGAAACCTGGGGAGGTCAGTAGCGACAAGAGCACCTGTGTATTTCTGGCAGGTTTGGGACCTTTGTTTACTTAGGTGGGTGGTTTTTCTCCTTCAGTCACAAGCACCAAAAAGATCTGGCCTCCCATCTTGCTTGTCTCTCATGCAGTTTGCGAGCCTTGTCCCTGTCTTGTCCAGCAGAAGCTGAGGGTCATTTATTCCATGCCCCTGGTTATTCCTGGAGAGCACTAGCTGTGCTGGAGGCAATGCAAGGATGGGAGGCATCAACACTCTGCAGAGCGGTAGCTGACTCCTCACAGCCTCTGGCAAACACTGAATGTGAGAGATTACGGGGCAGGCCAGTCTGGTTTTCCACTGGGAGTAAGCACTCCCTATGGCAGACCCTTGACCTGTTGGTGTGTCTAAAGAAGACAGTTTGAACAAAATCCACAGCTCATGTAGATTGGTATCGCATCCTTAACAGGCACAGAGTGTTATCATTTCATATTTTGAAAGAACTATCCTGTAATATCAGTCCATTTTATTACTCTTCTGCTTTGTGCTATCGGTGCCAGCAGAGCTGAGAGATGAGGTAAAGCAAAAGATACGTTCTAGCCCATTTGTCCCCCAAATGCATATTTTGCTGTGGCTGTGTACCTGCACTCCATGGACTTGGATCGGGAGGGGAATATGCTTTAGTGGTACAGACTCTTCTGCATAGTTCTGCCAAAAGATGGTCTCTTCTGACCTTCTGCTTTTGACTAGACCCGTTTCTTTCTACTTCTGTGTTGCTTGTCTTTTCCTAAGCCTTATTCTTGCCTCTGTTCTTCACTCTTACAGCTCCCCTAGGTGTATTTCCCTCCACAGCCACTCTTCCCATCTTTGCAATGTGTACATTTTCTGGTTTTGCCCAAAAGGACTTACATTACTTTCCTGCCATTCACTTGACTCTCTCTTGTTGCCAGTGTCCCATCCAACCTCTCAAGCCTCTGCTACTGCCTCCTTAGCTTCATGTCCTCCGGTCTCAGCCAAGCCAGTACCAGACTCCCCTTGTACTAGCTGCATGTTGGATGGGTCTCAGCTCACCCTGTTTTCATCCATGTAGTTCCTGATCTCACTCTCCTTTTCCACCCATTTTTTTTCTCCTTAGCTTTTGTTTAGATTGTCTGACTCTCTCATCCTCCTTCATCCTGATTTTCTCCCTGACTCCCTAGCCAAAATTCCTTGCCTGTTCTTATCCATCATCTTCCCCACATATCTCTCAGTCCCAGTTTTCCCTGTTTTTCCTTACTCTTCTCCCATTTCCTTCCTGTTTTCACAGGATTACACCTTTCCCATTTCAGAAGGCAGTAAAAAGCATTTCTCTGACATAAAGTTTTTTCCTAGGTCATGTCAAGTCCCTTCTTCAGAGAGTAGAGATACTCAAGCTTCTCAAAGAAAAAGTATGCCAAGACCTTTTAACTTAGGCAGTGAAAAGTACTTTTCTTTGGCTTTATTTTCAGAAATATGTGCATCATTTCAATGGAGATACCCGAAATTATATTTAGCATGAGCATGGATTTTTTAACAGTAGAAAATGGCTCTGGAAAGGGGAAAGTGCCAGACAGCTGTAATGAGCAGCGCTGCTGCCAGCCTCACCTCTGGTACTTATCATCAGGAAATGCCATTACAGTCTTCAAAGTCCTTTTTCTCAACATGTTGGCAAATATGTAGCCTTGGGAAGATTTAATATGATGCTGCAAATTTTACAAGGCTCCCAGTAGAGTCAGTTGTCCAAGGAGAAGGAGATGCATGAGCAGTGAACTGCTGCCTGCCTTGCTGGTTTGTAAGAGTTAGATGAGGAGTGAGAGCCCCACTTTGGAATTGGGCATTGTTTGGGAGTCCCTTGATGGTAGGACTGCATGTGTCTGTGTGTGTGTGTGTGTATATATATCTCCTAATCATCCTTATTCCAAGACTAGTTCTATATATGTAAATCAAAAAAGACACCTCACAAGTTACAGGAGCCTGTATCACCGTAGCCTTCCCATTTTATAGAAGGGTCAGACTGGGATGCTGATATCCAGAAGAGGGTTGGTGATACCACAGAAAATTTGCAACTCTTGAAGTAGATTTTTGCATTTTTAATGGATAAACGTGGAGAGCAGTTCCACCAACCTTATATTATACAAGGTCTGTCTGTCATGTGTTGCTTTTTCCCAGATAGTAAAAGGAAGACATGATCCCCAGTGAGTTAATAAGAATAATTCTTTCATGCCGGGGAAAAAAAGTGAAAGGAAAAATGAGCTGCATAAGATTTGCCTGTGACATTTAAAGTCTAAATCTGAGTTTGACTGAGTAATTTATCCTTGGGTATTTGCAGGAGGGAGAGCAGGAGAATATGAATGAGTGCATCTCAGTTATGTCTGAGCTTTCTGATAGATGAAGAGAATTTTTGGTGACTGCATCTGGCTGGAAGGTCTATCTGTGTGATCTCTTCTCCGGCAGATGGAAGATAACACTAGGAGGAGTCCTTTGATTATCAAAGCATGGGAATTACTCCAATGCAGTATCACCCTGAGACACCACTTTCTCTCAGAGTGACAGGTGATGTTTCTGGGATGTCAGAGAGAGCTCATTTCCCCCTGCTGCACTGAACATGTGTACACCAGATTTTCTTTGGCAATATTAAACCTTCTGTATCTGTTGCTGGTGAGGAAAGAAATGAAAATACAGAGTATCCGTGTAGAGAACATAGCAAGTACAAAGAGACTGAAGGAAGAGGATATGTTTATCAACTTCATTAGTATTTCTTTTACAATCTGCTTGGATTCTTGGAGTTTCTATGAACTGCTTTTTGAAACATGTAAGAGATGATTAAGCTGACATTAATTGAAGTCTTTCCTGAATGTAGAGGTTCTTTCTCAAACAGTGTAGCAATTTTTATTTCCCACTGCTGTTGGCTTTCTGCTAGCACATGTGTTTGCAGTATCCCATTGAGCAACCTCACACTTCTGTCAAGACTTCTTTTTGCAACACGCAGTGTTGCATGTGAACCTACCAGCAGTCCTACATCCAGACCTTCCTTTAATTTCGAAGAATAACATTCAGCTTATTCTTGTGAGTATCAGGAGTTAACAGAGCCAACATCAGCCTTCTGTGAATTGCCTACCACTTTGGCATGTTACCTCTGTTCATCTGTCAGAAGGCAGCTGTGAGTGTCAGTCCTTGCTCAGAGGGAGGACGAGAAAGGACTGTGCAACCGTGGAAGTTGTGGTTCAACAGGGTTTTCTCTGGTGCCCGGGGAGATGTGGGCTGGGGAAGACAGTCTCTACCCTTTTCAGCACTGGAGCATGTTCTGGTCCATAGGAGGAGGGTCCACCTGCCACATGGCAGTTCTGAGGGATTGCTGTGTTTCCAACAGACGAGACTGGAGCACTGTGTTTATTCTTCAGCCTGTGCTTGTTTCTCATCTGCTTTTCCCTACAGTTGCACATCACGTAGAGTCACTTGAAATACGGCTGTTTTCACCAGCTGACTGCTGGTAAAAGGTCTGGAAGGGATGCCCTGTGAGGAATGGCTAAGGACTTTGGGCTTGTCTAGTTTGGAGAAAAGGAGATTGAGGGGTGACCTCATTGCTCTCTACAGCTTTCTGAGGAGGGGACGTGCAGAGGGAGGTGCTGATCTCTTCTCCCAGGTATCCAGTGATAGGATGCGTGGGAATGGTTCAAAGCTGCATCAGGGGAGGTTCAGACTTGACATTAGGAAACATTTCTTTACCAAGAGGGTGGTCAAACACTGGAACAGGCTTCCTAGAGACGTGGTCGATGCCCCAAGCCTGTCAGTGTTAAAGAGGCATTTGGACAATGCCCTTAACACCATGCTTTAACTTTTGGTCAGCCCTGAATTGGTCAGGCAGTTGGACTAGATGATTGTTGTAGGTCACTTCTAACTGAAATAGTCTATTCTAATATTTTGCGGTCTGGACACTGGCTGTGCAGTGGAATTCACCTGTGCTAATGATACACAGCAGACCACAAGGTTAACAAAAGAGCATGTTTGCCTCAGTCACTGCTCTGTGGAGGAGGTTAGGAGTAAGTCATCTGAGGTGGCAGTTTCCCACATGCAGACTGTGCCTTTTCCAACTTATCCATGCATATCATTGCAGATCAGGGTAGAGAGTTAGTGATCTGAGTCACACCTCAGTGCAAATTCATAAAGATGTGTAGAGGTCATCTCTGTTGATAGGAAATACTCAAGTCTCACTGTCCATCCATGTATGAACTTGCCCCTTTTTTACCACATAAATACTGTAGCCTCATCTGTGACATTAACTTATGTTTGTACAAGCAGTCAGTGCTTTGTTCCTCAGAAACCTGGGGCAGATCACGAACAGTCAGGTTTTGGGTGTTTTCTGAAGTGAGATGCAGAATTACTTTCTGTGGAGCTTCCCTGCATAATTCACAGGTGCATCTTGCTATCTGCCCCATCACTGCCTGTTTCATTTCACCTCTTGCTCAATCCTGGTTTTCAACATGAAATTCTTAATCATAGCTCATGTCATATCTTCAGGAAATGCCATTGTGGTAATCTCACTGTTGGTCTTTTGCTGGTGCTTGCCAGCGCTAAACAATACAGAGGGGACACTGTAAACATCTGAGGTTCCAAATGTCAAACCTCAAGATCCTGTTACAAAGAACACAGGACAGCAGCTGGGTTACTCTACAAGCATTGATTAAGATGAGCATGTTTACTCCTTCATAAATATTTTCTTTGCTTTATTTTAATATTTATCAAACTTTTCCTGCCTTAAGTTACTTTTGTAAACTTATTTTTCTATTAATACCCTAACATGGCTGTGCATAATTGGCATGTGATTAATACATTTAATGGAGTTTCGGTCTTGAATGTGATCCCTTTGGCAGTCTTTCTGGTTTTTTCTCTTTGCTATTCACATTGGCCACCTGAGACACTTTCTGATTTTTTTGGCATAGCATTCATTTTGATTTCATAGTTGATAGCATTATTATTTTATCAAATAACCTGATAAATTGTTACAGCAAGACTGCAGCAGCAGCCAAAGCACTGATGCCTTCTAATGGCGCACTTTACCTCCTCTCTATTATCACTGCCCATTTCATTATTTACAAGTTGATTACAGCTGTGTTTCTCAAGGGCTATGAAATATTCAGCAGCCCGGACTAGCCTGGGGAGAATCGCAGTCTTTGCAGTTGAACACCTGCCCTCAAAGGCAAAGAGGAACCAAAAACTTCTCGTGTTTAAAACTGATGGGGAAATTCCTTCTCTGCTTTAGCTTTCCCACAACACTGACTTAGAGGTGCACGCTAATTTAAAGTTACCACTTTACTTATGCTTGTCATGGGATGGGGAAATAATAAGAATAAATATACAACTACTGCATTTCTGCCATACTTGCCTGGCTACAGCAAAGAAGGAAAGAAATGTGGGTATAATTGGTTGCCTGTGTGTCAGTGTGAGGCAGTTGGCATTTTGGGTGGAGTTGGGAAAAAAGCTCTCCGTTAAGGGCAAAAATTAACACTACTGGTTATGTTCTCACACTTTGTCTCTCTGGAGGACTAGCCAGCAATGATTGACTGAAATGTGCAATATTTTACCAAGTAGGAAACAGATAAGATTTTTATAAACAGGATACTTCATCATTAAAGTAAAGAAACAATTGCTTTGACCTTGACACTGAATGAGTAAGGCCAGCATTGTGATAATTGAGAATGTAGCTAAGCAACAGTTCTCCAGGAGCTTGCACTGCTTTATTTTTAGTAGACTACACCAGTAAGGGGGAAGGAGGGGGGAGAGCCGAATGAGCAAAGCAACTGGTTAATGCTTACGAAAAAGGAAACTATTTCTGTCTTTGTGCAAAAAGTTTGAGTTGTAATATGCGCTTATACAGATTTTATTTGGGTTTACATCAAAAAAGTAATTGAATCAGTGTATCCTCCTGTAGTCTGAACAAGCAGATAGCCTGACAGTATCCCTGATTTCTTAAGCTGCTTTAGAGACTTGAGTCTCTTCTGAAAATTAATGGTGTAGAAGAAATGGCATATTCCTCCAGAAATAGTCTATTTTATATCTATTTCTGCTTGCTTTGGCAGTAATTAGATTTCCTAATCTTACTGGTTACCACTATACAGCCTAATTTATTTGAAAAGTTGGACAGTAATTTTAACTAAATTAATTTGGAAAGTCCTTTAAATAAGTTCTTACAACCACTTGCTGTAGATATGCTCTAACTTTGGTTTAAACTAGTCTTACAATACTGTAGCAAGCCAGTTCCCTACAAAGTAAACAGTGTATGACCCTTTAAATCTGAAATAAATATCCAGGGAAAGGAAGGTATTTTCTTCTAGCTAAGTCAATTTACAAACCAAGTTGTTAGTTTAATTTTCATTTAGGCAACGGAAAGAAAATCAGCCTGAGAAGTTCAACATTTTTATTATGTAGGCATTGCAGGATTGATTGCAGCCACATGGCTGCTCCATTATCCTGTAACTAAAAGTATGTGTTGCAAGGCTGGTGCTAATGGAAAGTTTGCAACCTCTTTACCTCTCCCTGTTCCTAGTAAATCTCTCATCACTGACTTGGATGATCTTTCTTTAGATACCAAACCAATACAATTACTAAGTAACAATGAGTTTCTGCTCGTAAAACCCAAGCAGTTGCAGAAATCTCTCTGAAGATACTGTCACTGCAATGGTATAAACTACCCTAACTTTACATATAGGAGCCTTTAATTCTGATTTGGTCTATGAAATCCATTACTGGCAACATCACAAGTGAGAGAATAAAAATGTCCTAATTCTCAGCCTAACTTCTTTATTGGATCTTTAAAAGTAAGAAAATAGTAAACACAAAAATAATTAAAAGGAGTTTAAAAACTGTATTAGTTACTCTCAGGTATTTTAAATACAGGAAGGAAACCTTTTATTAAAGTACTTTTCTCTGGATATGATTTTAAATTTGAAGAAACAGGAGATAATGTATATTGTCTGTTATATTCTCATAGTGGAGCATAATTGAACTCAGAATTGTGAACGTCTTTTTTTTGCCTAGGAGGAAACGTTTGTCAATACTGTACAGCCCTTGAACATCAAGCTCTACAGAGAATCGAGGTAATGTTGATGCAACTGCTTTTTGTTTCCTGTGGTGGTCAGCTTGGCTTTAGTTCAGTTTTGTGAAGACCTCTGTAATTTATGAAGGTGCCAGTGGAAAGCAATTAAACTGGGTAGCAGCAATGTTAGGAGTAGCTTTTGCAGAAGCTGTTGCTTACGGCTTCGTGATCCATGATGTGCTGTGTGAGGTGCCAGCGCGTGTGTGTATAAAATAAAGATGTGATACATTTTGAAAATGCAGTTGTTTTTATGTCTTAAAAAGCAGCCGTATCAGTCACAGCTGAAAGGTAGAATCAGCTGGATATGGTTTAGTATGTGGTCATTCAGAAAGCCTTTCCTTATCCCTCAGCATCCCAGTCTTCTAGCCGGTTGTCTTCCTAGAGCTGTGAGAGGCACCATGTGCTCTGCAGCGCTGGCACAGGCTTTCCTGCCCCGGGTTATGGCAGTTTTGGTTAGTGGATCTGTTTTGGTCAAGCAGAGGGTTGACTGCCTCATTGGAAATTGGCATCTTTGCTCACTTTGCCAAGTTCTTAAAACCTGGTTATGCTGTTGCAATTGCTGTAGATGCCACAGATCTATACATCGCATTTGCTTGTTCCAAAGCCTGTTTTGAAAGCATAGCAAATGAGGTCTTCATTGGTATAGACAGAAACTAAATAACAAAATAGGCAGCTGGGAATTCATATTTCGTATTTAAGTTACAAAGCTACCCCACTGCGGAGGGTATGGAAAAGAACTGTGGTTAGGATGTTAGTCTGGGCATGCAGTCTGCAAGGCGTATCTGGTACCTTTGCATGGAGACCAATGAGATCCAGTCTTCAGTATGCAGACTGGTGCTGCTTGCATTTGTTTACTGGAGGTCTGATGAGATTTGAGCAACATCAAATTTGTATTGGGTTGCCACTTAAATAATTAACGTCTCCCAACACCTGGCAGATGGTGGATTTTCAAACACTGCAGTTATTTTTTATTCCAAGTATCCTGGCCCTTGCTGGGTGGCTGTTTCTAATAAGTAATGAGATGGTACTGGACTGGATTGCATTGTATGTAATGTACTCAATTTGTGGCGGAGTTGAGAAATACTGGGAAGATTTCAAGTCCCTTCCTTAGCGCAATGATAGCCTTGAAACTCTGTGGAATCAATGCTTTGCTAATGCGTGCCAAGCAGGTGGTCTTTACTTACAACATGTTGGTAAGATGATAAGCGAAGAACCTTGAAGGTAACCACATTGCACTAACTGACATGGTGCGTGTTCCTAGCTTGTCCTAAAGGAAGGTTGGTTTGCTCAGACAAGCTTACTGGTTTAACTTTGCTTTTGCAGAAGCTCTGAGCACACCTCTGGTAACATACTCGGTTACCAGTTTGTTTGACCAGGTACCTCCTAAGCTACCGTGACTGGTTGTACAAGTTTGTGTGAATATACTCCGAGTCCCTCTCTCGGTCTCTTTTTGTTATCTGTACAGAGTGCAGACATGCTTCAATCCCAAATCTTGAGCCCATGAGAAGTGGATAAATATAACTGACATGACTGATGGAAACATTGCTTCTTGGTAGTATTTATCTTTAAAATTAACATAGAAATCAACGAGCTTGACCAGACACCTTAAAGGTAGAATTAATGTAAAATCAATTTGATATCACACATACTTCTGGAGTCTTACCTTGTGGAAGCCAAAGGACTGTGATGGTTGCCTTTAAATCTGTCAAAGATGAAGTGTTTTAGTTCTGAACTCTCATTCTCTGTAAAAGATACTCAGATCTGGAAATGAAACACCTCTGAAAGGTCAGGGGGTTTTCTCTCTCTCTTCCCTGTTGAATAGCTCATAATTTTGGAAATTCTGTTTGCAATAAAAATGTGTTGATGACTGAGTTGCATGTCTAAAGGACCTGCGTAACCTGAACTCTTGCACAGGAAATCAGAAATTGTGAACAGGTTATCGTGCCATGTAATCGTCCATCAGTGTTAAGGCAGCCACACAGTGCCCTCTGAGCACAGCTGTAGGTCCAGCAAATTTTCCTTCTGGTTCAAAAAAGTTGGGAATATTAAAGCCGAAAAAAAAAAAGATTGTTTTATTGGGGGTTTAAGGTCTTTTAAAATTCTGGATTTACTTCTCTGATCCCATTTATGGTACAACCCAGAGACAGTTGTTTGGCCTTGAGCGAGGCTGGAAGGTGAAGACAGGATCCTTTCAGCTTTGATGGTGGAGAAATAGTATCAGACTTTAGACTGGCAGCGTGGGATTTTTGACTGTGTAAAAAACCAAACAACCCACCCATGGATCACCTTACAGCTATGGTTCAGAGAGTGGCTGAAAGAAGTACCTTCAGATGGAGGCAAGTGTGGCCAGTGAAAAAGGAGGTGGGTGGGCTGAGGATTTCTTTCAGCCAGTCAGGCTGCGGAGGGTCCTTCAGTGTGGAACCACATCTCCAGGTGCTGCATGCGTACAAGGGTCTGGGTATTTCACTGAGGGGTTCCTCCCCCAAGGTTGGTATGGCTCTGCCACATCAAGGTTGAGAGGTTACAGCCAGCGTCAGTTTTAGGAAGCGTAATTATTCATTTGTATAGCAGAAAAAGCGTTAAGAAAGTGTATATCAAGTAGTTGTTGGTGAACTGTCCAGGAAGTGGCCCTGTCACCCGAGGGTTGGCAGAAATACGTGTTGTGCAGTCATTTTGTTAGAAGTGGAGGAACGGCAGTTTCCTGCAATAGGTGTTGTGGGGGGGTGGACGTGTGAGGGAAGAGCAGGACAGGGGTCTCTTGGGTAGGTCTCTGTGGCAGGACAGCTGAGGTGTTTGCAGGCCTCCCCTGCAAACCTATGTCTTGCGCAGGATACACAGGCCTGGTTTGACACGTGTGGTGGTCATGTCTGGGCTTTGCAGTGGTCTGCCATGTTCCCTGTGTCTCTGCTCTGGGTTTTCTGGCCTGGCATTGGCTTGGCGGAGGCACAAGGCATGTGGCTGAAGGAAAGGTTGTGAGCTGGTGAGCCAGGTGCTGGTAGGAGATGTCAGGCTTGCTGACATTTGAGAGTTCATCAAGACCGAGGGAGCTCCACCAGGAGCTTGGGCCGTACCCACCACCAGAAAGGCAACGAGAAGGGGTGAAGAAGAGCTTCTCTCAGAGCTGCTTCAGTGCACGGGACACATGGTTTGGTGCTGAAAATTTACAGCTTGCCTGTGTTGGAAGTAATTCAGGAATAGCTGCTCTGCTTTCAATTTCCATCCTGCCTGTTTCCCTAATAACGTTCACATGCGCATGGTCCACTGCCGCATCCAGGAGTTGGGGTTTGAATGTATTCAGCATGAATAAAAACCATACAAGCTTCACCTTGAGCCTTCTCCTTTTTGCTTAAGTTGGGTTTTGGGGTTTTGTTTGTTTGTGGGTTTTTTGTTGGATAGGATTTTTTGTTTCTTTTTTTCTGGAAAGCCCCCTCTCTTTGTCTTTAGCACTTTGAGCTGTTAAAAGCATTTTCTATCTCTGTTGATGCTAATAGGCTCCACCATGTTGGCTAGTGTGAGCCTTAAGACACATCTTATCTCCACCGCTGTCAGTGGTAGCTTCTGCATGTCTGCAGGTTTCCTTCCCTGAGATGTCAGGTTTTCCCTCTGCTTTCTTTAGATTGCCCTTCCAGATGGCCAGCTCTTCTGCAGGAGCAAGCACCCCTGGGCAAGGGCACCCAGCTGCAGCTCCTCAATCTGAAAGGGTCATAAATACATGAAGTTTGTGCTTTTCATTACACTGAACGTAACAGGAGGAGCTGCCTTGTCAGCATGCTCCCAAGGGGAGGATCTGCACTAAAAGGTCTGCATAACAGTGGGGGGGGGGCAAAAAAGCCCCTCTGAGAGCAATGTCCCCGGCCTGGATGTTGGTGTCTTGGAGTCAGTGATCTCACAGGTCATCCGTGGGCCTGACTACAGCTTGCCACCTTGCCTTTACCTCTTCGTTTTCTTCCTCCTTTGCTGTTTGCGTGGCCGTGCTGCTGAGCCTGGATGCCCAGGGCTGTTGTGAGGCTTGCTGGCCACGAGCACTGTCAGCTTGCCCCCTGTCCTGAAATAACCCAGCCACCTCCTTACAGGTTTCCAGCATGAGGTCGGTGTTTGCGAGGAACACGGTGGGAAGCAGGCGTTTTTGAGGAGGTGAGGATCCGTGAGGCTTCGGCCCCGCTGGCCCTGGGTGAGCCGGGAAGGGAGGTGACGCGCTGTCGGCAGGGGCTGAGCGCTGCCGCCTGGCACAGCCCAAGCTTTCCTGGTGCTGGAGGACACAGAGGTGGAAGGAAAGCAGTGCAGGAGTCAAGCTTGTGCAGGTCCACCTTCAATAAGGTGCAGGAAAACAAGCGTGTGGTGATTCCTACTGACACTCCCCACTATATGGTGCGTTCAACAAAACCCACCCTTCTCGGATGTAATGTAAAGGAATGAAAGAACCACCTCGCGACAGGAGTTAAGGTCATTTTATGTAGACCTGTCCTGTAGAAATGGAGCAATTCAAATATTGCTGCAGCGGGTTTACATCTGTGGGGCTACAGTGGCGGTGTCAGACCAACGAACTGCGCTGACTGCGAAAATAGGCTAACGCTGCAGGAATGACTAAGGCGATTATGGAGCTGCATGAATGATTAATTGACCGTGCTTTTGTTTCAGTTTTGATCCCAGGCCCTCTGCAAAAAAATAATAAGGCAATTTTGGAAGAATGTGTTTTTAAAATAAAAAATAAGTCTGTTGTAATAACAGCTTTATTATGCAGATATGCACCAAAACTACTCCAAGAGGAAGAGAGTAAAAAAGCAGTTGCTACTGAATCTCTGTAATATGACTATTTGAAATTTGTAGATAAGTATTCGCCAGACACTTTGCAGTCAGAATATCTATTCACATTTTAAGAGGACAATATTACTGTTCTTCAGATAGGATATGCAGTGACATAGTAGTAGTGCTTTCTTAATAACCCCCCTTTAAGCTCAGTTTAGAAAGCATTTGTTTTGTTATTAAAATTACTCTACGTATTTGAGACAGACTTCAGCTGAACAACTGCCTAACACGTGCTAGACACATATTGATTTTTTTGTCTTAGCCTAACGTTTCTCCTGGGCATCATATTATTTATTCATAAAGCAGAAATGATGTCTGACAGGCAGTTAGAGGGGTGTAGAGCTGTACTCCAGAAACAATGTGAAAAGCTTTGCAAGGACCCCAAGAAATCAATGTGCTGATGCTAAAGAGCAGCCTTTTAATTCTGAGCACATGTTCATGCAATCGTTCAGTGTGGAAAAGGAAATTTAAATAACAAATAGTTACTATTAAAACTGCAGGCCTAAATTTTCATTCATCTTTATTCCAATTATCCGAGCCAAGGTGGAAGTAGGCAAAGAAGGCAACTAGCCAAGCCCAGACACCTCTCAGCCATAAAGCTGTCTCACTACTCTAGCCCTAATTTGCACATTTGTATGTAGATTTCTGTGGGAAGTAAGATATTTTTATCAATAAAGATTTAAAACTCGAACATTGTTCAGAGAGCCAGATACTCCTAAAGCGTGCATGATTCATAACCACTTACTCTAATTGAGTGTTAGACTGATGTCTGTACAGCAGATTAAAATAATAAATAGCTGGTATTTTTAGAATGTGAGTTGAAATATTTTGATAAGCCAGTCATTGTGATAGACCTGTTTGAAAAAAATGAGGCAAAAGGAGATTTGTTCTAGTTTTGTTCATTCAAAATTAGATCACAGCATACTATCAAGCAGTATTTGCTGGTAGAAGGTATATTTTATTTCCAAAAATGTTTTGCCTATTGAAAAAAAAAAATAAGTGAACTCACAGGTATTCTTACATTCTTAGGAAAAATTGTATCTCACCGTATATGTCTCTCAGCAAGATAAGTAACTTTAATTATTGAAGTATTGTATTTGAAGTGAAATAGACATCTGAATATCTTGTCAAATCAGGCGACTATGGAATTTGTTTCTTGTTACTTAAAACACAGATAATGCAGTCGAAAAAAGGAGCACGTCATCATGTAATTAAATATTTCATTTTAATGTATAAACAAGGGAGCTGAACTAAATTTGTTCTGGCATTTCTTGACTTTCTAGTACTTGATTTTGAACGAACCTGAATGTTCTTTGATATATGGGGTTGGGAATTTCAAAATTTGCTTTGTGTATTTTGAGGGGGGAGGGGAAATGTAAGAAAAGAATACATGTCTACTCTGTAGACATGAAAGTTATCGTCTTTCTCTTGATTAATAAGAAGGTCATGTTATTTATGGTGAAACCAAGGCACACATTAACCTCGTGAAGCTAAGAACTTAACACATATTCCTTAAATTGGTCTGCAGAACACCTTATAGCTGTTTTCTCCAGGAAAGGCTTTAACCTCTTCAATCATGAAACATCACAATAAAAGCAATTTTAAATCACTCAACTGGGACAGCATAATCTGTGTCCATCCAGAATAAGTAAGAGTGCCTGAAGCATGCACACATTTATATTTTTTTCCCAGGAAGTGGTCTTTAAAAAGAAGGGAAAAATGTGATACCTCACTGGTATCTTCTAGGAAATCAAATGTATGAACTTTCACATTTAGTATTCTGACATATAAAGATGGCATTGGGGAAGCACTACAGTGTTTTCAGATGACTGTCTTTCATGGATTTGAAAACCTTATTTCATTTGACTTGATCTGAAGAAAGTGTACGAAAAATGATGTTTTTCTGAGCTATTGTACATGTTGCAATGGGCACATTTTTTATGGTTGCTATCTGATGAGTACCTCATTTCTCAAAAATGGGTGCATTTTGATTTGCTCTTGCCAATACTTTTGAATGCTGCTGTTAACTTGCAAGAGTTACCATGTATTTACAAGTAGGTTTTAAATGACAAATTTACTGCATAGAGTTAAGGATGTCTGAACGTTAAGTAGTGACTTTAAATGTCACTTTTCCAAATTGTTAAACTAGAGCTGTAATAATAATTCTTTTAATCTATTTAGATAGGTGGTAACTGGTCAATTAGTAAGGTTTGTTCATCCAAAGCTCAACTGCATCTTGCTGCCTCCCTGAGCTCTATTTTCTTAATTTAGTTCTGTCATTACTGTCGTCAGGAACATAACTCTTTGCTTTTGACAGCAGAAGAATACCCAGCCCCTGATAAAGCACTAAAACATGAATGCATGCATTTTCTGCTTCACCAGCCTGGAGTGCTCTTCAGGACACTCAGACAGAGGATGTCTGCACCAGAGCAGGTCACCCAAGGTCTCCCTCTAGTCACGGGAGGGAAGTACCTACTTTTAGGACATGGTCCATTTAACTTATTGCGGAGGCTTATTTTGCTGTACTGTATGTTGCATCTTGTAAGAGCCTTATAGGATGCTGTAGTCTGAAGGGAATGTAGGTACCCGGTTGTGGGGTAGAATTCAGCTTCAGGCTGAGACACGCACGTTGAGTTACTTGTGAGCAGCTGGGTCCTCACGTGAGCGCAGCATCCCCATTCGAATCAGTGGAGATGTCGTCCCTGTAGCTGGTGGAGCCTGGAAAGCAGTGCTGCTCTCCCTGAGCCAGGCACTGCTCTGTGGGGTCGCTTGCTACAGACTGGGGCTGGATGGGACACAGCGTTCTTGTTATCAGGATGCTGGGACTCAGCGTGCTCTTCCAACCTACAGTTATTTAGGACAGTTATACATTAGCAAGCTAGTATGTTACCTACTGGCTTTCCTTTGGCTGTTGATTCTTACTAGCTTTTAAAGGACATAGTGAAGAGCACTAAGCAAAAAAATGAAAGGTAAGCCATATTTTTAACAGGCATTTCATTGTTACGGTTTATCTAAATACAGTACAGCAAAAAGTTTCCTTAATTTTGTGATGCTGTTGTGTTCCTAAAATTGCTTTCCTCTGATGCTTTCCTGGAACTTTTGATGAAAAGTGGTTGGTTTGGAAACCACCATTAAAAAGGTCATGTATGGGGAGAAGACATGTGTTGCCTTTTTCTGTTTTTACCTTTTTTTCCCTAAACAATAATTTACCTAATGTCAACATGTCTTTGGTGAAACACCTTGCCTCACCAAACATATTTTCAGAGGCTTAGTAAGAGGTTGGCAGATGCTAGTCCATCTCTCACATCAGCCGGATAAAAGGCAGCACTGCTGTTGACACTGTCATCTACTGAAAGGCAAATGTGTTTTAAGATCAAGGTTTGTTACTGAGCTCAAATGGACCCCAGATGCCTCTGCTCTCTTAACTTTGTAAAATGGCTGAGCTAAGGAGATGACAGAAAAAATACCTGAAATATTTTCTAACATAATTAAATAGCAAGCACATATGTAAACCAGTTTATAAAAGACCAAATTAGCTGTGGAACACAGAAGTTTCCAACTGTTGCATACAGATATTTTAGGAGCCATTAGAAGATAGTAACTCATGAAAACAATCAACTTAGCTAATGATGTCCTGGGCTTAAAAAATCAGCTGTGAAGGATGTTGAATAAGGCATGCTGCTTCCTTCAGAGATGTCTGTGGACTGAGAGGTGTTTAGGAGCCAGCCCTAGGAATGCCTGTGGTCATGAAGCAATGCCACCCCTCAGTACACTGTCAAGCATGGTCCACATGCAGCTAGTGTAGCTTTTACCTTGTTCAAAGTTGCTGTAAAAAGAAATTTGTTTTCTTGTGAGAATTTCTGTAATACTCATCTATCTCTCTTGTAATAATGGTAGTAAGAAGCAGCCTGATTTCATATCCAAAGCCTGTCTGGCCCATCCATCCACACATCCCTCTGGTTCACCAGCAATATCAGCTTCATCACTGACCTGCCATGTATTCAAACTGGCATCTGTGGGCTTTATTTGTTGCTACTGCTGAAGTTAAGGATGACCTGTGCGCAGACATCAACACACTTAACCTCATTTTCTCCTTTTAAATCCCTTCTTAAAATCTCCTCTGCCATAATCCCTGGGGGAAAAAAAAAAAAAAAAAAAAGTAGGTTACTGATGTGTTACAGCCACTGGCTCGTGTGTTGACTGATGCTGTCTCTTTGTTTCCTCCTACTTCCTTGTCAACCATCCATACCCACTTATTGGACTTATTTTTATGTTTAAATGTGACTCTCCGAGGCAAGAACCATCTTTTCTGTTCTCTCTGAGCACAGCCTCCAGCATACCTGTATCCTGACCTGGGACTCCTAGAGGCTACCGTAACACAAGGAAGAGAAAATAACTGTGACGGCTCAGTGCGTCACAACTTCCGCAGGCTTTTTCACAGCACCATGTGAGGAAAATGAATATTGTTATCATATGGCAAGGGTGAAAAATGAAGGCATATGTCCTTAATAAGGAATTCTTAAATTCTTAAAATATTTCTATAAATTTTGAATGTCTGAGCTGAAATACAGATATCTTTTTTCTTAAGGGCTTGTGGCATTCCTTAGTATTTAATATCAGATCTCCCAGCACTCCATTTGCAGGTGTACGTTCAGCATTGCTGCTGATCAGGAGCTTGGGAAACGGGAGGTTTGAGTATGGCTGGGATGTTTGCTCAGTGTTTTCCCAAGTGTCCATAGGAGCTCTTTGCCAGAACCTATATCACCAGTTTAATCCTAACACTTCCTCGGGTCTCCCGCCATGGTGACTTTATGCCTTCCAGGTTATGGAACGAAGGCAATGTGATCCTACGGGCTGGCAGTACTCAGAAAATCAGTAATACAGTAACCAGTAATACAGGAGCCCTCCCCTACGCCTCTGTTCATATACCCCTGCTGCGTAGACCATCAGCTTCACACGAGGGCTGTAAAGACAGGCTGGGGCGGGACCGCAGGCATTAGGAGCTGTGCTGTTGGGGCAGCGTGTGTTTTGTGGCAGGCAGGCAGGAGCGTGCGGCAGAGTCACGGGCTCCGCAGCCTGCCGCAGCGCTCAGCTGAGCCTGGGTGGCCGCTGCTCTTGGGAGAGTGACAGCCTGGGCAGATTCGGATGGGTTTGTGCTGGGACCACAAAAAGGTCCTCCATGCCTGTGCCACATGTATGGAGGATTTTTACACCAGTACTGTTGAAATAGAAATATAAATCTAAAATATAAATATACATATACGTATAACTGAGATTTTTTTACATAAAATACCTTACCGCTGTTGCTACTCCGTAGTTTTCTTAAAATTTAAGTTAAACTTCAGTATCTTTTATCATTTCAATAAAGGTCATATTAATTGGAATAGCACATTTAGTCAACAAGTGTTTATTGAGGGACAGTAGTCTTCCTGTAGATTGCATATCTCATAAAAACTCTCCACTGTGCTGTTAAAAGCATTTGCTACCTTTTATTGAAATGTAGGGCCTACACACAATACATGCTAGTATAGGGTGGGATAAAGTTTTAGCTACCATTTGGGACAAGAATATTGTAATTGCTGTTGAATCTATTTTTTAATGTCTCTGTTGGCAAATCTGGGTGTTGTACTCTTATTATACAGGGTTTGATGGCGCTCGCTTCCTGAAATCATGCTAAATCTCAATGTATGACCTTTTTTGGTATACAGGAACATCATGATTTTAAATGTCACTGTCTGTGACACTTTTGAGACAAGTAGCATATACCAAGGAGAAACTAAACTTCCTTTTCACTGGTGTAAATCCTCTTTGCGATATCTTTAGATGAGCTGTTGCTCTCTCTCAGTAAAGCAGGTATTGTTGGAGGTCCAGGTGCTTTGCGTCTTTGGCATGGAGGGTATCTCCATTTTGAATGATAGACATGAGGAATGTATCCATGACAGGTTGACTCATTTGATGATGGTGGACTGATGATTCTGGCATGTGCTGCCAGAAAAGTTAGTGAATAGGAGAAGTACATAAACATTATTTACCTATCTTCTGTATTTGTGGGATGTTTGCTAGTATGTGCATGCATAATGCATTTCTAATTGGTGCTTAAACATACATAGACAGGGCTACACTACAACACTTTTTACTGGTGTGAAAGAGGTTGTAGAGTAAAAAGTTAAAATATACAAAGCTCAGTCCCTAAAAATACATGAAATAATACATTTCTTGCTTATTGAGGAAGTCATATAATGAATCTAGAAATAGAAATAATTTAAAACCGCAAAACCAGAAGTATTAGGTCAAGCTTTTCCAAACTGAATTAGAATATATTTGAAAGGAAGATCTCTAAGATGCAGCAAAGTTAGTTTATTTTTGTTTCTGCAGAGAGTATGACCTGGACATCCATGTTCAGAGTGGAAGAGAAGTTCGGTACCTGTAGGACTCCAGCTGCAAGGACTTGCCTCCCTGACTTGCCTCCCTGCAGACACTGTCAGCAAAGCTGCCCATTACAATGGGACTTTCTGTAGTGTGGGCGCTGGGCTACTCTGTGCCGTGCTTAGACCATCCATTCTGCTTAAGCAACTGTCAGATCATAGCAGCTTGGTTCAGTAGTGACTTGACCCCTCAATTATGTTCATTACTATGACTAAAACCTACTATATTCTCTTCCAGTTATTTTATACATGTCATAACTTAACTGCTACTTAGGAATTTAGACTGACTATTGTTAATCAGTTTGATCATTGAAATATCCACATAATACTTACCTAGTTCTTCTAAAGAAAGTATTGAGTGCACTCTGCCTTGACACCACCAGGAACGGATTTGGGCTTGGGCTTTCAGCGTTACCTCTGCATGTTCTTATGTCTGTATATTAAAAGACTATATCTTGTCTGAAGCCATCACAACCTTTTAACTTCTTAACTTCATGGCCATCCATTGAACAAAGCAAGCTGCAAACGTCCCATTGAATATAAACTTTCTTCAGAGCTACCGATGGACTTGTTTCAGAGCTGGTGAAGCTGTAGTCTGCAACTTGCTCTGAGGTAACTGAAAAAGAAAATGGAAAGAATCAGTCCAATCAATATACCATAGCTATGTTTCTATTTAGAGGCCTTTTAAGCATGCCTTTGCAAATGATTGCCTTAGAGCTTTTAATGTTCTTGCACTGCAAGAAGCTGAGCAACATTTTCAGTTCTTATTCACAGCATATCCTCTTGGCATATATTCCTGCAGTCCACATCAGACAGAAATCCCCCTCGAATTAAATGGGCTTTTTGCCTGACGCAGTCTCTCATTCTAACTAAATTAGCAGTAACAGACTTAACTATAAATTATTTTTTGCTCTGGGTACATTCCCTAGTAATTACCCTCCACTAGTAAATACTTCACTGTACCAGTGAGATACAAGAGCTTCTAATTCTTTAAACTCAGCAACCTTCTTTTATTTCAGGACTGGTTCCATTGGAAGAGGAGCTTGATTTGTTTTTATGGTGAGAAAGATCACTCTTAAAACCAAGCCTGAGTGTATAATTAGGACATTGCCTTATGAAATTACTACCTTGTAATATGTTAAATTTGAAGTTCTTCCCCACTGAGCACCTTCTGCATTAGAGATTGATGTGGCCAGGTCTAGGAGGGCTGGGGTCTTTTTTAAATGCTTTTCTTTTCCAGGTATGTATTAATATTGAGTAGAGGCGGATTCATGTTAGACTACATTTTTAGTATGGATTTAATTCCACCAGGAATCAGGGTAGTGAAACGTGCTGCATGGCAGCTGGCACAACAGCATTTTTAATCAAATAATAGATTCCAGCTGGTGGGGAGTCAACTGGGTTCTGAAGCAGACGTGACTTAATGCAGATCTTCCTTATTTCTTCAATAAATTGCATTACCTTTGCATATTAAGCAAATGTAAATGGAGGAGGGGAAGTGAAGGAAAGCAGATTTGTAGGTTTGCTAGAAATAAAACTGATCATTATAACCTCATAAGGTGAGTTAAACAAGGGAGAATAGGGGGATTTGTGTTCTGCGTGATAAATTATCATGGAATTTTCTTGCATATCATGAAGTGATTTCTGGTTTTCAGGTATGCTGGTGATTACAAGGTTCATTTTCTATACTCTGTCCTTGAATACCACATTTAGCGCTCTTCAGCTACCCACTACTGTCACTGTCACCAGAAGTCATCCTCACATTAGTTGTCAGTCTCTACATGGTACTTACCTGGCCAGTGGTGTGAACAAGTAACCCCAGCAGCAAAGTGGGGGTCTTTCTGGTGTCACTGAACTGACACTTGTTTCAGACAGACCTTTTTCAGTAATGTCTTTCTCTCTGCTCTCACTAAAAGTGTAAAGATTTTGATAGGATTCAGATAATGAGGATCTTATCGATAGGTAGAGCTGAAACAATGTGATTGTACTGCACAGCCAAATGTAATGGTACTGGAAAGGTCAGTGCGTATTGGAAAATGTCAACAGGTGCTGCATTTTCAATGATTTTTCTTGATAGCTTTTATCCCATGATCTAAGCTCAGCACTTAACCAGGACAAACAACTCATTCATCACTTGATGCTTACCAGGGCTTAGTTCAAGCTGTTGAAAGAAATGGCAAATGCCACAAAAAGAACGTACAGTGGCTAAGGCTTTTTCTTCTCCTAGTTTTCTCCCCATCTGGAAGCTGAAGCGCTACGCCAGCTAGTTTCCTTTCTGTTATTTTGCTGTTGGGTGTTTGTCCTGGTTTCAGCTGGGATAGAGTTAACTCTCTTCCTAGTAGCTGGTACGGTGCTATCTTTTGAGTTCAGTATGCGAAGAATGTTGATAACACACTGATGTTTTCAGTTGTTGCTCAGTAGTGTTTAGACTATAGTCAAGGATTTTTCAGCTTCTCATGCCCAGCCAGCGAGAAAGCTGGAGGGGCACAAGAAGTTGGCACAGGACACAACCAGGGCACCTGACCCAAACTGGCCAACGGTGTATTCCATACCATGGGACGTCCCATCCAGTATAGGAACTGGGGAGTGGGGGCGGGGAATCACCGCTCGGGGACTGGCAGGGTGTTGGTCGGTGGGTGGTGAGCAATTGCCCTGCGCATCATTTGTACATTCCAATCCTTTTATTACTATTGTTGTTGTTTTATTAGTGTTATCATTATCATTCTTAGTGTCTTCTTTTCTGTTCTATTAAACCGTTCTTATCTCAACCCAGGAGTTTTACTTCTTTTTCCCGATTTTCTCCCCCATCCCACTGGGTGGGGGGGAGTGAGTGAGCGGCTGCGTGGTGCTTAGTTGCTGGCTGGGGTTAAACCACGACAGTGTTCCTCACAGAAATGAAGTAAAGTTCAGCATCACCCCACCAGAATCAGCAGGGTCTCGGTGCGTGAATCTTTAAGGAGCTGCTAACTCCCATCCCATTAGCTAGAGCTGCAGAAATCTGGTATTTCACACAGTCCAGGCTGAAAGTAAATACAGTGTGAAAAAGCATGTCTGATGTGAGGAGACCCTTTCTGAGTTCAGTGATCTCCACTCCCTCCCAACACCCCTGAGGTCACTTGTTTCAATCAGGAGCCACTGCATGATAGCAAGATCAAAGCCATTGGAAGCAATCGCACCTCTTCATGACATCTGCTGAAAGTGTGCTACAAGGTAAGTTTTCTTCTAAAGAAAAAATCATTTATTTTTATTTTATCTGTGTGTTCAGAACTTCATCCTCAGTAAAAGTCCTATGGAAGAAGAATACTAAGGAGTGTTTTTATGTATATGGCTGAGATTAACATAAATCTATTAATCCAGGCTAGCAAGAGAGTATTGATTGCAGTGTTTTTGCACTACCTTCTGACAAGATGTAAGTGATGAGAGAAAAACAAAGCCAAATTGATCTCATAATTTCAGGAGGTGTCTTGAAAATAAAAATAAATATTCACATAGCTTCGATTTATTGCCTTTATTATTTCCATGATGTTTCTGTAGTTATTGCCTGCTTCTGACAACATTACAGTATATATTAGAGACTTTTTATCTTAGGTTTGGTTTTGCCACATCAGTCACCTTGTTCCTCATGTAGCTTATTGATGCCATAAGTAAGTTAAAAATGGTTCTGAATGTGGAAAATGCACAGAAAAAGTAATCTGAGATATGGCAGATATTAATAGGAGTTTGAAGGAGATACTTAGGTAAGCTATGTTATGACAAGTTCATATTAAGGTTCTGTTGTGCATTGATAGTTCAGGAGGTGCACTGGAAGCTTGGTTGCTTGTGTCTGTGACTGGTCAAAACCCCAAATTTATTTTGGTGCAAAATGTTAGATTTGAAACTTGCTTTTTTTCATACAGAAGCAAAACTGGGCCTTTTGGAAGCATTAATGAAACAATATGGAGAAAAATTCATCCCAGAGCAGCCAAGTGTATTTTGGCCAGGCACTTTCCTGTAGCACCAAGAACCCAGCCTCAGGTCCCTTGTCTGGCACATCCTGGACAAATGCTGTTTAATGCAGTCAGTCAGCAGCTTTTGGTGAGGAACACGTATCTCCCGCTTTCTCTTGCTCTCTCTGTTAATCTGGAAACCTTAACCACATCTGGGAAATACTTCAACATCAGCTTTTTTTAGGAAGTGACATATTACTGCAAAACATTTGAGTCGCCTGCAGTGTCAAACCGAACTTGATAAATTTAGAGCCAGCTTTGGTAATTTAAACTAACCTGGGTGAGCACTGGGTATGTTCTCATTTTTAGAAGGACCATATGAGTTAACAGGCTTTACGTTCTTTAGGGTATATGCTGATGTGCATCAAACAGTTGAGGTTGTGATGACCAGCTTAAAGATACGGGTTTGTCTATAGCCTTATTGACTGGAATGGCAGTACACTGGTTTTCATTCAGATGCATTGAGTTTCATGTACCACCTGCAAAGATTTGACCAACAATCTGGTGGTGTTAATGAAGTTGTGTCAGATTTGCAGGATTCATTTCAATGAAAACTGATAAATGAAGGGTAACAGATTACATATTGGTCATGTAGTTTAAGAAAGCAGCTATTTCAGAACTAATTAGTCTATTTATGAAATAATCTAATAAATATTTAATGATTTGTTTGATTCTTATAAACGAATACTTGTGCTTGTAGACGCTAATTACATGAGCAGAGCCCTTCACTTTGCATGGGCAGAGTTACATTTGTGTTGAAGTGTTTGTTGTATTTGTGCCAAAAAAACAACCAAAAAACCTCATTAAGATCTGATCCTTCAGACGTGCATGTGCTTAACTTGACTGCTCAAATAATGTTGCTTTGGCAGTGTTGATTTCAATACTTTGATCACAAAATACCTCATGTAAGGGGGGTGGTGGTGGAGTGGGAATTAATACAGCAGTAGTGTTGATCTGTATAAACAGTCATTAATGAGTATGTGTTGCACCTGGAGGCAGAAAACCATGTTTCTGCTGAGTTGACGAGTAAAATGAAAATGCTCGCCAAAGACGCTTTTTGTCTTGAGATCCATTTTGAGGCTGCTATCTTAGCCTGAACTCAGAGTTCAGAGTGACTGTTTCTGTATTTTCCTGTTCATGGATTTCTCTGGGTACTGCTTTCCGGTGTGGAGTCTCTTGCTCCTGTTCAGGCTCAGTTCCCTGAGCTAGACTGTGGATAGCACTAAAGACATTTATAAAGGTAAACAAGAATATTACTTGAGTGTCTTTACAGATAACAGAAGATAATTTGTGTGCCCAGTGGAGGAGGAATGTTTATTATCTAGCAAAGAAGGGAGAAGTACTTTCCCTCCAGGCTTTGCTAAGGAGAAAAAATTACTGCAGCTTAAAGCTGACTGGAGCTCCTGAACTTCCCATGTTAGATACCAACATCCTCAGCTGAGGTTTTTGGGGTACAAAAGAAGAGCCCTGGGATCTAGCGGAGGATGGTCTAAGGCAAGATTAAGAGCAAAATGTGGGGGAAAAAAATGAGAAGCCATATAAAATTCATGAGGGGTGGGGAAAGGAGACCCAACAAGAAGATGACAAGGGTGGATTTCTGTGCTGCTCCTGAAGGATAGTTGGCAAACACTCCACCTGACAGCATTTCATATGCCTTTCTGCCTGGCCAAGATCTTATTTATAATGATAATAAGGTATTTGAATTTCTTCTCCACTACTCCTGTGTGGAGTTCTTCCTGCATTGGTTTTTATGTTTATTTTCTCAAAGGAGAAAAAAATTTGCAGACTCCCCAAATATTCTAAGAAGAAAAGACAGCCATTTATTTAAGCTGGCTCTCAATATGCAGAAAGTTGCCTCCAAAAGAAAATGCTAATGTTTAGCTTTGGGCTTTCCTGGGAACACAAATAAACTGTTGTTTATTTTTTGTCTTTGGAGATTTTGTAGGTGTTTTTATTTCTTCCTTGTTCTTCTAAGCCTGTTTTGCTACTTATCTAGCATCTCACATAACTTTGATATTTATCTTTGCTATAGAGTAATTTACATGAAGATATGCAGGGTTTTGAGAATGTTGCCTTTACCAGTAGACAGAATAGGAAGTTAAAAATCATCTGTTTTCCATTCAGTGTCTATTTTGTAGTGCATGTTGAAAGAGACATATGCTGCTGCATGTGTGATGAGGCTAATTCTGTCTTTGCCTTAGTGGAGTTGTTCACACTGAGCTTCCATTCTGATGAATTAAATGGGAAATTATGAATTTAGGTTCAGAGTGGGCTCTCAGGAGATTGCTTTGTTACAGCACTGACTCCTTCCTCAAAGCTCTGCGAAACTCACCGAGCCCCGGGTCCACGCCAGCCTGCTGCTGCCACTGTGTTCTGTTTCTTGAGGATCACCCAAGGGAAGCTAGGGCTGATAGAAGGCTTCAGGAGGCTCCAGCACTGCTTTGGGTACAGCCTTGCTGTGAAATTAAAATGGAGTGTTGGTAAAATGACAAAAACTCTTGTAGGTCAGACTAGCCCAGTCTATGCAGTTTTGTTTTCTGAGGCTCCTGATAGCACTCCCAGTACCTTTCGGCATCAGACTCATGGAAAGGGAGTAACTGTAAAGGTGAATTTTTGAGTGGGTAAGTTCATCCTTGACTCCACAGTATTTGCAGATTGTCTAAGTCAGGGATATTGCTGAGGGTGGGCTGTGGCCAACCATATGGTCATTTTGACTATCTGCATCTGAGTCTTAGTGAATGGCATTGAAGGATTTCTTTTTAATGGGCATGTTAAACATAGGACAAATTTAATTCTAGTATTGTCGTTTGAAGTCGTTTCTGATACAAACGATTTGTTGGCAAATGAGACGTTAGGTCTACCATAATTTGGGACTCATCCAAGTTTCCATTCCTCTGAACGCAACTGATCCAAGTGATGGTTCAGCTGTGCACAGGGCTCTTCAGTACTTTAATGCAGATGAGTCGTTCTGACCGTGATAATGAGCGCAATAGCTAAAACCCCTATACATTAATAACAAAATGTGCCTGCCATCACCTCCTTTAGAAAAACCTGAAACCCCAGTTTGGTTGGCTGTTACTTTCATCCACTGCAGATGGAAGCTGCTTTATACAAACACATACCTCAAAGCTCCCCATGCAGAATATAGTGTTACTGTTGAATATCTGAAAATACCACAAAAATTTTATTTAAAAGAATAATGAAAAATTAGCAAAAAATCCAAGTTGGTATTGAAGAAAAGAAACTCAAGCTTAGAATCAAACCCTCTATAATGAGGCATAACATATTTTATACAGCAATCACAGTGTATAAAATATTCTGGCAAAATTTCCCAATTCAGGTAGTTCACCGTGCACTGGTATGTTCACAAAGATACTCATCGCAGTGTTACTAAAGTAAGGACACTACAATTCTTGTAGAATGTAAATGTGCTGTGCATGTATAGTAGAAATGTCTATCATGAGATTACATTGCATTTAGGTTCATGATGACCTGTCTTTTCCTTTTACTTTGATTTTCCCCTGACTTGTAGTTACTGAAGTCCCCAAAGATTACAGGGGCAGAATGCCTTAAAGTGCTCTTTAACGCATGACAGCAAGGCTCTGACAGTGTTACTCACACATTTTAAGCAGGCTAACAATTGAAGGATAATGCTGTACGCGGTGTAGAGGGTTTACAGAAGAGGTAAATGGGGATTTTGCAGCTTATGATGGAGAGACTTTGATGTAACAGTTTCAAAAATTAGATTAGGGTGTATATCATTTGAAACTCTTTTTCAGTTGTGCTGTAAATTTAATGGCAAGGTTTTGTTGAAATGAACTCTTGTGGTCTGCAAGGAAGAAAATCAATCAGCGTGCACCTTATCATTTTTCTGTGTCCGTGGTAGGGATGCAATTAAATTCAGTCTGAAAGGTCACAGTGTGGGGTATACATTAACCTCGCACTAACCCTGTATATGATACTGCCACTGAGAACAAGTTAATAAAGTTATCAGTTGGAGCTGTATGTTTGTTCTCTTTTTTTCAAATGTATCTGTGTACACACACACTTCTAATTACATCTTTGTGCATAATATTAGCAGATATCTAGAATATTTGCAGTGCTGCTAATTAGGTTGTGGGCTAGTGTACAGTGGAATATACAGCAGAGTTCCACAGTTGGTGGCTGAAAACACTTAAACTCATTTGTTGAACTTAACATTAATGCAGGGATATGTCAATGAGACAAGGCTTTGTTTCATTTCCAGGCTGATGATGTTTAAAACAGCAGCTGCAAAAAGTGGGTTTAATTCCAAAGTGCAGTAGAGTTTCTGAATGCCATTTGCATTACACACATTTGCTCTAGATGAGAGAAATTAAATTTCTTATTGAGAATTGGACAAGTACCTTGGTGGTAAAGAGAATCTTGACCTTTTTAACCTTTTAAATTAAGTTATGAGGAGGTATTTGATTTTAGGTTTGATTTGGGAGCCCTCTTTAAAGAGGAACCATGTTTCCTGTATTAGCTATTAAAAAAACCCCGATGAGTACAATGTGACATTAAGAACAGCAATGCAGTTTCAGGATAAGTAAGAGAAACATGATATCCAACACTTCTTTTCCAGAGACTAGCAGCGAGATGTCATCAGATTTTACTTCTAAAAACATTTATGCTCCTCCCTGGAAAGACATTTATTGTTACATGAGATTGCAGAGTTTCTAATTAATATATTGAACAATGGGGCATGAGAATGAGAAATATAAAATTTATACTTCAATTTATGAGATAGAGCCAGGGGAAGTGGGTTTGGGAAAATAACAGCCTGTTAGGCCAACCTGTAGAGTATGTAATATTTTTGAGTAAATTTTGAACAAGATAATAAAGTCAGGGAAGCAAATGGAAAATGGAATAAAAAAAAAATTATTAATATTTTGTGCCAAGGGTAGCTCTTTCATCTTCTTCAGTTCTGTTGCTGAAGAAAAGCAATAGATGTAATCCATCTCAGTTTTGATAAAGAATTTGAATATGGTACCCACATGGAGATTTATCAGTATGGTAAGAGAAGAAGGAGATTCATAGAAGAAATTTTAAAGAGGTAGAGAATTGAATAAAGAGGAGATGGCAACATTGATCTTGTAATGGGTGTGTTGGGCCAAAGGGAGGCTGCTAATCAAGTTCCTCAAAAGAGATGAAATATGTTTAATATCTTCCTATCATTGTCACAAATACGCTTATAAATTTAGAGATGACTCAAAGGTAAGAGTCACTGACATTTCAGAAGAGGATCATAACATCATACAAGAAGGATTACGTTTTCTTCTGAGTTGGTGTAATGGATACGGCATGAAATGTAATTGTGCAAAGTGCAAGGCCGTGCTTTCAGGGAATAAGCATCTGAATTTAGTCTGTGAGCTGGGAACTCATCACCTGAAAAACAGGAAAAAATAAATACAGCTATATGAGGTCATCTAGGACCAGGACCTTAGATCTATGGCCTATTGTATATCTAGGATCCTAGGAGTATCCTACCTAGGATCAAGCAACCAGTACGATGCTGCTGTTAATAAGATCAATGCATTCCAAGAGGATAGTGGGTGCGGTATTTCTAGCAGGGAAAGACAGTATTAACAACATATTTTGAAGCCTTGACAAAACACAGTGAGAATAGTGTGTACCATTTACATTACAGAAAGACGGGTTCAACCTGGAGCAGGCTCACAGAGGGGCTGTCAGAACGATCAAGGAGACGATGGGTTGCGCATTGTACCAGAAAGCACTATAAAAACCTTGGCTTGTTTGGATAGCAAAGCACAGGCTGAGATACTGCTGTCTTCAGGAGGGTACATATACAGGAGGAGAGTAAACATCAAGGCGTGAAAAGAGCTAAGTTTTAGGTTAAAAAACGGAGTGGGCATTGGGAAAGTAAATGGACCATGGATGAAGCGAGGCCAGGCAATAGAAGACAGTCCCTGGTTATCTCTGAGGTGTGTGAACAGCCTTTTCCCGGTGTAGCAGATGTGAAAATAAAGAGCAGCTCTAGGATGGAGTTTCGTCAGCTGGTGGAAGGGACTCGGGAGTTTTCTTGCAGTCCTGTGCTCCTGTATTTATTTAAGGTGTTTCTCTTGAGGAATGGGATGTGCCCGTGCCTCTGTGTGTGTGGATGTTTTAATTAAATTGCTAGCTGCTTCCATGTGCTTGAAGCATTTCCCAGTGGTGTATGTGTCCGTGCGCTGTGGGCAGCGTGAAAGATGTGTTCTTGCGCACGCAGCTGCAGCACAGCAGAGAAGGGGAACGCTTGAGGCAGCAAACCCTGCATCTCCTGAAGGGATGGCTGTCAGTCACGTCCGCTTATCCCAGGTCCTTTGCTGTTGTGGGAATGTGCTGAGTTTCTGCTCCTCCTTGGATGATCAGTAATCACTGCTCATGGGCACAACCTAAATATTGATCTGCCTGCAGAGAAATAGAAAATCTCCCTTTCTACAGCACATAGGTTGCCCTCTTGGAAGACTAATTATGCTGTGAAGGAAACTTCAGCAGTTTCACAGAATCACAGGAGGGTTGAGGTGGGAAGGGACCTCTGGAGCTCATCTGGTCCAACCCCGCTGCTCAGGCAGAGCCACCTAGAGCCGGTTGCCCAGGCTTTTGAATCTCTCCAAGTATGGAGACTCCACAACCTGTGGAAATTTCTCTGTGGAGTTGGATTGAAATCATGCAGACGGGCATTAGATGGGAAGATTCCTGGCAGTTGCAGGAAGGCTTGGGGTTGGAGTGAGGTTTAGGTAGCTCAGACGCAGGAGATGAGACAGAGCCGAGTCCTGATTCAGTGTGGTAAGTGCCGTGTCCAGCATCTACGTCGTTCCCAAAGGCAGGCTGGAGCTCTTAAACTGACTCTTCGGTCAAGTTGACTTTCCACAGCAGGCACGCCATGGGTAGGTACCAGCTCTGCTGTGCCGCCTGCCAGCAGCGCGTGCCGCCAAGAGCAGGCACGCGGGTACCCTGAGGTACTGTAGTTGTGCCGTCAGTGCTCTGAGCAAATACTCAATACTGCTCAAATACTGCCGTTGGGAGAGGAGGACCGTGGGCATGCGAAGGAGGGAGCTTGAGCGTGAGAGGAGGACGTAGCGGGTGGTTTGCTGGGCCCCCGGGTCAGCCTGCAGCCGTAGGGCAGGCCCGGGGGCAGCCGCTCTGCGCCGGGGCCTTGCTTGTGATCCTCGGGGCAGAGCGGGCACCGCTGCTTCTCCGCTCTTGTCACTGATCCTCTCCCCTCCTTGCAACTGGTCCTCTGAGGTTCGTAGGGCTCTGTGGGTTTGGGGAGAGAGCTTGTGTCATGATTTCTGTTCTCCCTAATCTTGAAAAAGCAGAACTTAGGATTTCGCAGGAAATCCAGCCGTTTGTTTCATTCGTTCATCTGCTAATGCTTGTGTTTCCCGAACTGCCACACAAGGAAAGGGCGGAGGTGACAGTTTATTCCACGTAGGGCATGTAAAGCTTGCTTTTGGGATTAACCGTAACAATGTTTACCGGTAGTGGGGTTGTATCCTGAAGCCTCTGCTGCATTTTTTTTCTTAAGATTATTCTCACCCAGTTTCCATGCTTACCTTGTTTACCCTTGTCATGAATGACTATTTCTTCCAAATATATTAAACACTAATCACGTTTTCATGGCTGAAGCAGGCTTAACATGCATTTTTAGGAAAGCACTGGACAGATTTCACTATCGTTATTCCAAGAATTTTACTTGCTGATTTACTCTGCTTTGAGAGTAAGATTGTCTTTTGTGTCAGACATGCAGCATGGCAAGCCAACAAACGTGAGAATCGAGAGTGACTTGATGCTACAAACAAGAATGTGCGATTTTCTTTCCTTCATCTAGTTGTGTTTAATACCAACAGAAATGGCACATCTCCCACCTTCGTGTGACTACAGCTTCTGCATTTCTGCAGTGAATCCAGAAAAGTTTGATCAGGGCTTTCCCCAAGGGGACAGAGGAAGCTGTGGCACTGTCCACCAAACCCACCGCTTCTCTGAGAGAAAGCTGCTTCACAGTCCAAATGAGCGAAAGGGCGTAATTTTATTTTTCATGGCATAAAGACCTATGAACATGCTCAAGGATTATACACTTCACTGTGTAATTTTCTGGTTGATAATGCCTTAAAATTGTAGAGCAGTTGTATTAATTTTTATATAGCAGGAGAGTGAAGGTTCAAGAATACTACTTAACCGGTATTGAACTTTAACTTGAACACAGAGGTTCATGGGTTTATTCACTTATTATCTCTCGAATTTAGTACAGGTGATAATCACTGCCAGCCTTGTCATTGCCTCTTCTTGAGGAAAGCAGAAGGAAATACAAACTAGCTTGTTCAAATGTGAGAGATGAAGTGATGATGGTCCTCATAAACTCATTACACAAAATGAAGAAAACTGGCCCAAAAGTTCACATCCTAATTATTGCTGCAGTTATAATGTAGTGTGGGAACTATTCTGTTTCAGGGAATAAGGGAATACTTGCTCTTTCAGTCAGAGGCCTTATTATTTTTGTATTATTACTATCAGCGTCATGATTCTGCCAAATGAAAATATGTGTCCAGACATTACGTGGTCTTCTGCTTTTCACAGTTCATTTTTTCTGTCTGTTGATGAGTGCAAGTTCTTTCACCATGATTTGGAACTTCTTAACAGTGTCGACAAAGAAATGTCCATTCCCACACTGTTAAATGGGAAATTTGTGGCTATTCTTACCCTTGGGGTGGGAGAGGATCTAAGAAGATTATATTATGGAAGACTGCTTTCTGCTCTTCAAGTCTGGTTTTAATCTGGTTTGAGATATGAATTCGTAGTAACCATCTGCATGAAAATTTTATCCATAGTAATTTAATTTAATAAAAAAAAATAAAAATTGGCTCAAAATAGCAGCTTCCCCCCCCCCCCCCCCCCCCCCCGAATAAAGTTTCCTAGTCTGGCATCTCACAGAGGAGCATCTGCTTCAAAGATGTCTTTGGAGGTTCTGAGTTATTACTCTTTACCTTTTTAAACAAGTTTTTCCATCATGCTGCCTTGTACAGCCAGTAAGAAGTCTCCAGCTGTTGTGGGCAAGCTCTATAGTATAGACATTGTCTATTCTCGTCTGACTTCATTAGAGATATAACCACACTTCACTCCTTAATATGAATGTCTTTGTTCATCTTTTTCACTAAAACCCCCACATTTGACATTGTGATTTTCTTTCATTCTTCACAGTTTTGACAGAATCTTTTTACTGAAAATGATTATGCCTCACATTTCAGCCTATTAAAAAGAAAATTACAACAGAGTCTAATACTTAGAAAGTCCAGTCTGCGCTTACATTTTTCATTATGTTTGACAACCTGTTTAGAAATTCTGTGTTTGTAAGTTCCAGCCCAGATATTCAGTAGGTCTCAATGAATATATTTATTGTGCTTTGCAAATACTTTTTACTTAGGCTGTATTCCATCACCACAGGAACTTTTTTCTGCTGGACATTCAAATAATTATCTTTTATTCACATAAATACTTACACAAATATTTAACATTAACATTACATTAAATAATGTACTTACATTAACGTAATATATTGGCATTAAACTCAATACAAATGTAAAATGTTAATTGCATGTGCTTGAATAGTCTCACTGCAGCACTGTAGTAGGCTAAGGATGCAGCCGGGTATCAGAGGGGAGCAGTGTTCCCAAAACTCCTTGACCTGGTTCACTGCAAGAAAGCAGTTAAAAGCCGATTGAGGAGATGAAAATATCTTTCACAGCTGTGACAGCACAACATATGTTACTACTTTGTGTGAAAATGAGCAGAGACAATTTAAAGTCTGCATTTGGCCGATTAGTCTTATGGTGTCTTTTCTTTGACAATAAAGATGCCGTTGGCAAAACCTATCCAGAAAGGATGGAGTGGGTATTCCTGCAGAGACTGCCTAGTAGATTGGGATGCTTCTGGCATACAGATATTTGTAGCAGATGTTTCCAATTAACTGTAATAATTCTGAAAAATAAATGAACTTTCTTCAGGATCTCCTCTATGAATATTGATGTGGCAGTGGTCTCCTCAGCCTGCAAGGGCTCACAGTATCGGCACTCAGGATGGAAAGGATAAAAAATGGAAAAACAATGATTTGACTCAAAAGCCGAAGCTCCAGGTCCTTGTAGCGGGGGAGAACGAGGAGAGAACTTTTGTCTCGGTTTCTCTGTATTTCCTGGCTTTTCTCTTCCGGAGAGCCTTCCCTCGCCGTCAGCCCCAAGCGCCTGCCCAGGAAGGGAGCCTGGCTCCTGAGGCAGTGCCTGGGGATGGTGGCAGTGCCACCGCCTGTCCACGATGCATCACGCCGGGGTGTCGTGCCCAGGGAGAGATGATAGTTTCTGCAGGCCAGCGTGGGCAGGTGTACTAAGCACCTAAGTGAGCTTAGTGCCAAAATTAAAGGATGTTTTCCTTGGGTGCTGGTGCTTCTGAAGAGTGCTCTGTCTGTAGAGACTTGTGAGCTCCTCAGGTGTCCAGCAGCTCTCCACGTGGAGCTGCACGATTTGCTTGGAAACATTTTCAATGACATATGGAGAGCTGAACTTGGTGTGGCTGTGCTGTGGGACTCCAGAGTAAGTGTGGAGGTTTCTGGTACGGATCTCATCAGGGCCTCAGAACCCTTGTTGTCTGCTGCCCGCAAGCAGATGGGAAGCTGTACTATTTAAAAAAAAAAAAAAAAAAAAAAAGGCAGACTCTTTCTCAACTTGCACGCAATTTCATATGGCTTTATTTTAGCATAATTATATTTCTTGTCAAGTCCGTATTGCTTTATTTTCTTCCTTATAGTTGTATTTATTTTCATACCTGTAGCTAAGTCTAAGTATTTTTAATTTGAACGTGATGATATAAATATTTTTATTGTTTTTATATTTTGGAGTGCACCAGTATTTTTGCTGGTCCTATTTATTCCTCTTTTCATAGCTTTGTTGGAAGACACATCTTTGCTCTGATTTCACCTAGTTCCTCCTACACTCTTAAACTCTTATGTTATAGTTTTAATTTTTCAGCTCATATGGTAGATTCCACTTTTTGGCAGTGATTGCAAGCATCACTAGTGTCATTTCTTTGCTTTTATTTTCACTCCTTTCAAAAGCTGAAGCCATGAATGAGATTATTTGAACTTGGTATGCTCTGTTTCAAGACTCCCAACACAGGTCCGTGAGAGAATGTGAAAGCTTTGGCCTTGTGGAGTTCAGAAGTGTTTACCAGGCAGAAGCTGGATCTCACTGCAGAAAGGGAACTGGTGCAAGGTTATCTTGAGGTTTCTGAACTTTTGTTCCTTTGGAAAGATAGTAAATCTTGTTTCAGGGCACTTTTTCCTAAACTATGTCTGGAAGGCTACTGGACAGAAAGCTCCAGCCTGGCGAATCTCAGGTGGCCATCCAGCCTAGCCACCAAGCACATTGGTCTCACTGCTTGTTGTTTTAGCACAGATACCCATCTAACCTGCTTCTCTTGAGTTGCTTCTATCTTTCCAGAGGCTCAAAGGTCCATCTTTCTCCTTTCTAGCTGCCATACCCTCATGCAGTGCTCCAGGTAGTACGAGCCTGCAAGAAATGTTTCCACAGTGACGATGGAGAAATGCTAAGCTGGTCCAATGGCTAGAATCAGGCATCCTCAAGCAACAAGGAGAGTGCTGCATCCTTATATATTTTCCACATTTAGCTCTCTGAAGCCTCCTCATCTGTAGCACTTGCGAGGTGTCCTGCGTGCAATGCTGCAGAGTCAAGGTCCCAATTTGGAGCAGGGACCAACCTAGCCATGGAGAAAAAACTTCCTGGCTGATGTTGCTGCCCCAGTGGTATGGCTGTTAGCTGTGAAAGCCACCAGGAATTAATCTTCCCTTTCATTCCTGTTTATCGCTCCTGCCCTTTTATGAGAGGAGGGTATTAGTGTGGTTGCAATGCAAACCCATTGTACGGGATCCTGCCTGCTGCTGTCCTTTGACACAAGCCTTCAGTTACTCCACACTTCTTCTTTTAGCTTCTAGAAACTCGGCTTCACAAGCTGTAAAGGGTCCGTGTAATGTTTCTTTAGAGAAAGCCCAACTGACTGTGTATAATCTTAAGCCACTTCATTTTCCGGCACTTTACTTCAAATTATCTGCTTTCAGTAGAGAAGTGCATGTTTAAGAGACAAAACCTTTAACACTACCGGATAGTTCCTTGCAAGGCCTTTTTAAGGGAATTGTTCGCAAAGCAAACTTTCTTGCTAGTTTTCACCATTTGGGAGCGTCTTTAATTTACTGCAGAGTCAGGAAAACACGGAAGATAAGCTCTCTGCAGTGATAGGAATCCTTCACGTTGCATGTGTGCAGCTCTGTTTTGTTTTCATGCATTCATCCACCCTTCAGACACTATTAATAAGAACATAAAATTATATGGAGTGGTAGGACTTTTGCTTTTGTCTTTTTTACGTTAAGGCAGAATTGAGGATAGCAAGATGATGCTGAGTCAAAATAATCATGTCTGTAACTCTTTTAGGGCTAGCACCGAAATAAGAATGAGACATGACAAGGAGTCTTGAGCAAATGGAAATGATAAAGCAGAAAACAAAAATGTGAAGGATAAATGGTTCCTATGAACTCCGTCTGTATTGAAAAAGACTATGTCAAGAGCAGGGTTTAAATTTTTTTGGCTGCATGCTTGCATGGAACACAATGTAGTTAAAAGGATTCCTGTAGAAGCTTCATCCTAAGCAGGCGGATGTCTGGAGAAATAAATTACTGAAACGGCCCTGCAAGCTCATGGCAGGTGAAGCAGTGGTGCTCCTGCACACTGGATCAGGTTCTGGGCTTTTCCACCTGCACGAAGCCAAAGCGTTTCTAATGATTTCAACAGAGCAGTATTACACAAAGGTTTATATAGGCAAAAATAGGATTTAAAGTGGCAAACACAATGGCAATACAATTTTCAGATTATTTGCAGTGGTTTTCCCCATCCATTTTAACCACTTCCTGGCTAAAGTGCGACAAGAACAAAGCCATGATCATTTGCAATGATTTTCTAGGCATTTTGAGAGATGCTCTTGCAGCGTAGCTGAAGTATTAATGTAGTGTTGCTTTGGCGTGCCTGGGGGATTTATGTTGTGTTGATTCAGTAATGAATCAAGTAGGCAATATCCAGTGCTGTGAGTGGTACTGCTAACGCTGTGAGAGGAGAGGGCTGGAGTAGCCAAAGGGGGAAGAACAGGGATGCGGCTGCAGCAAACGGGTGGCTGAAGGACGGAAGCACAGAGCCAAAGTCGGAGGTGGTGGGGCACAGGTAACAGTGGTCCCTAACTGGTCTTCTCTTTCTGTCTGTTAACAGTGGGTTTGTACATGCAGTTATACTGGGTGATAGATACGTACTTTATCTGGAGGCAAAAATTCATCTGCTTTTTCTTTTATGCTCTCCCCCATGTTAAATATTGTTTTAAAAACCCCAAATAACACTGGGAGTATTTTATTTTTTTAAAAAGAAGCTATTGGCAATTATAATATCAATAAGAAACAACATGAAGGCCAAAGCATTTGACACCTTCTGTGCTTACTGACAACATTAAATTCATGCAAAGAATGGCCTCCTATTTAAAAGAGCAAATGTCTAAAATGACTGCCTTACATATTCACATATTTGCATGGAGCTTTTCTTGGTCTTAAGCTCATGAAACATAGCAATGGAGATTTTTTGCTGGTGTGTTTTTTTTTAAATCAGGATTGGAATTAATGGAAATTCTGAGCTAAAAAAAACCACCCAAACTAAAACAAACTCAACACCCCCACCGAAAACCCTACCGAAAAAAGCAGCTTCATAGAGAGACATGAGGAGATTTCTCAGAGTGTGTACAAGACCTTTAGTTTTTGAAGGCCTATCTGCCAGCCCACTTACAGCTCTGTTCTAATAGGATCTCTTGGAGAAGATCTGTATAGGGCTCATATTTCACATTCTTAATGTTGTTGGTTTAGTTTTGAGGGGGCTATACATGTGAGATAACCTGCCCTTATTTGAGTTTATTTTCTCTGTGTTCTATAAAATTAGGAAAATAAAAAAAATCAAGAGACCCACATTAGTTGGCCTGATTGGGATTATCAACTGCAAAGTTTCCAGTGGCAGGGAATAAGAATTGGTTTCCCACGGCATGCTTTCCAAGCTGGTGTTCCTAGGAGATTTGTCTGAGCAAAGATTCAGGCTTTGACACCATGACTTCTGGTGTCTAGTACAGAGAGGATGCTAACAGCCACCCTGAATATCTGATTTTAAAAGTGATGGAAGAATAGAAGTAATACTTTGTCTCTCCCCTCCTCAGACAGTAAAAGCAAAGGCAGGGAGGGTACAGTTACCATTTTTTGAACATTATTCCTGAAACACTTCAGAGGAGGTGAGGCTTTCCTAAACATATTGCGTGATTAATTTGTTTCCTCTGCCCCACCGATTTCAGATGAAATGTTTCTCCTGCTTGCACTGCGTAAGGCACACTCATCTTGCCGGCTGTACGGTGAGCAGCACTTTGCTGCCCGGATTCCCACAGCAGCGGCAAGTGATCTTGTCTGAAGTTAAGATGCTCTCCACCATCTCGGGGCTGTTACTGGTGTCTCAGAGGCTGCAGTCAGGGTCTCCGTGGGGCGGTTCCCAAACGGCTGCAGCTGCTCTGATGCCTGCCTTCCTTGTGGGGGGAGAAATGTGCATGAAAAAGGAGAAAAACTGTAATGAAATCCATTAACTACTGTTAGGAAGGAAGCAAGGTAGGGAAGATGAATTTTAGTAGAACAAAAACTATTCATATAAAGCTACCTTCTGTGCTGCAGTAACTGACAGGTACAAAACAGGGCAACCTCTCTTCCCGTGCTGGATGGCAGGGCAATGGAGGTGGAGAGCCCCCCCAGGGTTGCTCCCCACGCCGACACAGCACGGAGCACCCCAGGAACGCTTCCCGGCTGTGGCAGAGGTGCTGGCAGGAGTACTGCCCTGCCGGCTGCCCGGCCCCTGCTCTCTCTGCACTGAAGGGAGGGGAGCTCTGTGAAAGCTAGGCTCTCAGTACGGGAGGGAAGGGGGGTGTATGCTTTGGATGGGGAGGAAGCACATGGGGGCTGCTTTACTTGTTCATCTCCCCTCAGGCTTAATGGAAAATGTTTTTCTCACATCCCTGTCTGTCCATCTGGCTGCTTTGGTGTGGGAGAAAACACATGCTAAAGCCCATACAATTCCCATGGTTTTAATGCAAATACTGAAGAAGAATTTCAGGATTTGGTTAAGTGTGAGGTTTTTTCTAAAGGTAGGCTAATGTGATCCTCTGTGGTGTGCAATTACATCTTCTGGCAAAGCTTTCTTGATTAAGCAAATCCCATCTCTGATCTCTGTTCTAGGCTTTTATGCTAGCATCTCTCCCAGTTAAATAAGTTGGCGTAGGCAATACTGGCAAAGACCAGCCTGTCCAGCGTATTTTGTCCAGCACGGAGTCTGGAGGTGGTGAACAGGCTTCTGCTAACCCAGTGGCTGTCTCATTATGTAAAAATGACAGAGGTCATATTCAAAGATGAAAAAAAAAATCTTGTCATCCACAAGTTATTGCAGGATTCCTTAAGCATCATGTTCAGTTCCCACTGGCAGAGTGGTTTAAAAGGTTATTTTCCAAAGACAGAGACATACAAATGTTCTGGGAAGTCCTCCTTGTCCGGGCACTGGCCAGAGCAGTGATGCTCTGCGCTGTCTGTCTGTCAGTCTACTCCAACTGTCGCCTCCCACACACGGGAGGAAGGTGGTAGGTGATGGCACACAAACAGCAGGTAGCTGCAAATCTCATCCACTGAAATGAAGGCATCACGGTAGACAAAGGCTTGTTGGACATGGTTTGTCTCAGCAGCTTTGATCTGGCATTGCCTGCTTTGTCGAGCCATGGTCCTGCAGAGGCTTACTTAATAGTTACAGGGTAAAGTCTCCATTGCAGATACTGGCTTTCATATATCAAAGGCTGGTGGAGTGGAAGTACACTGAAGGCTGAGCCTTTGCTTGCTGGCTGTGATTGATTCTTGATGCTCGAGACAGTTTTCATGATGTTGTTATTAGTTATCAAAAAAAACCCCCAAACCTAAACCAACCAGCTTCTGTCACAGCCATGCTGTGTGATCAGGGCAAACCTTGAATAGATACTTCCAGAGCTTTCAGAGAGCTCACCTGGTGGTCAGACAGGTCTGGCTTACTGGGCCACTTCACTCTCAGAAGTTTTCGTTGAAAGTATACTTGAAAATCAGGGCAGGGTCCAGTTTCTTGGCACCCTTGCATAAGCCTGGCTTTATCAGACACTTGAGAGAATTGCTTTTTTAAGTTTCCTTTTTAATTACTCTCTAAATTCTATTTCAGTCCAGCCTTGTGGACCCGGTTTGGGTGAGGCTTTCAGATATGTGCCAAGCCATCGATGGTGAGTATGTCCAAGGGAGGACAAAGTATTGAAGGACAATATAATATTAGATATAAAACTGGGTCTGATCTGTCACAGGTAGTGTGGAGTCCAGGAAAAAAGCATAAAATCCTAAGGCAACAGTAGCAGAAAGAAGCTGGAAATCCCTTCTCTTACTGATCTGTTGTGCGTCTGCTTCATGAGCTCTATGAATTTGAGGTGCCGGCAGCTTCTTTAGGCTGGGGTTTTTTTTCTTTTATACCAGTAACATAGGTCAAACTTCGGGCAGTATTGCTAGACTTCAGGCTAGTGCCATGTGAAGCAGGTGCATGGGCAGCCAGCTCTCTGCTCTGTCCTGTGGATACTTAGGAGAACAGCACAAACAGCCTTGGTCGCATTAAGAAATGTTTGACGTAATTAACCAACTTAAATATAAAGTTTTGAAGGGGATTAAGGTTGTTCATCTTGGTTTTCCTGCTTTTTAAACCAGTTTTCACTGTGAAAGATATCATGATAATCAGAGAGACCAAGAACTGTTAGCTGACAGTCTACATCCCATTCTGTTTTTCCTGAAATGAATCTTCCAGTATTAAACACTATCTCAATTCACTGTGGTTAAATAGAAGTTTCTAAGAGTGGTTTCTTTTTCTTTCTTCTATGTTCCTTGTTTTATGAATAAATAAATGCTACAGCATCTTTAGCACTTTTTCAATACTTAAATGTGCTTCCAACAGTTTCTACAGAGCAGTAGGTCTGGTAAGAGGACTCGTATAGTTTGTGCAAATGCTTTTACAGAGAAAATTACATCTTAATAATTACTTATTGTATAATGCAATCTCCTGAATACACTTTAATCTGGTATGCTTTTCCTGAGTATGATGCCACCACTCCTGGCAGCAAAACCGGGATAATTCAGATAAGTCTGACAGGATCAGGACTCAGAAGTACAAGTCAGCTGTAGGAGGCAGGATGCAGAGCAGTCATAGCTGGTGATGAAGTAATGACAAAGGTATCTTTCTTCTCAGCTGCTCTATCACAGCTTGTCAACAAATGACAGGAGGATGTCATTCTTCGTCTCTTGCATTTATAATCTCAAAATGAAATCCTCAAATCATAAATAGATTTATATCATCTGGTAGCTGTTTTGCCAATTAGCATGGTGTCGCTTCCATTTCCAGAACCTCTGCCCACTAGTATCCTATAATCTGACCAATTATTTTGAGCACACTTTAATCAGATTTGACCTTTTGTTAAAAAAAACACATACTCCCTTGTGCATTCAGAGTTTAGCAATTTGATTTAGATAATCAGATATTGTCCATATATCCAAATAATTCAGGAGAGTTTCTCCTGGTTAGCTATGACAATATAGGGTAATGGATTTGCACGATTTTTTAACCAAATCTGAAAACATTTGAATGTCATGAGTCAGAAGGAGCTTTGACCTGAAATTTTATTAAGCAGTGGAAAATAGGAAAAGTGGGAGGATACAGGGGAGGGTTAAACAAAAAAGAAAATCCCAGGTCGTTCAAGAGTTTGCTCCTGTTAAATGGTCTAAAAAGCTCTTGTCATAGAATGGTTGGGCCTTATAAATGGGATAAACTTGAAAATTAGGAAGAGTGGAAAATGAAAACTCAGTAATGTGATTTCTTTCTTCATTTTTAATAAAAATGAGCAAGCTGCAGGGAAGAATAAAAGGCAAGCTGAAGTTGAAGGAAACACATTTGTAGCCATCCATGTCCTAATGAGTAGCATTAGGAAACCATATGTAAGTATTTAGTCTTGACTGTAGCAGATTGAATATATGTGGTCTTGTCTGGATGAAGTAAGCCCAAATCTATCAAGTACTTGGGTGAAAAAACAGTTGGAAATTCTGGCTACTACAGACTGAAACCAAAGAGCCATGCTCAAATGCTTGATAAATACTGGAAGCAGATGAGGTGAAAGTTTCAGTTCTATTATCACTGCTTGTATTGGGTTTGCATGGCAAGGTTTTGGTAGGGGAGGGCTACAGTGGTGGCTTCTGTGAGAAGCTGCTGGAGGCTTTCCCTATGTCCAACAGAGCCAATGCCAGCTGGCTCCAAGACAGAACTGCCACTGGCTAAGGCCGAGCCCATCAGTGACAGTGGTAGTGCCTGGGAGAACAGAGTTAAGAAGGGAAAAAATAGTTGCTGGGACACAGAAACTGCAGCTGGAGAGAGGAGTGAAAACATGTGAGAGAAACAACCCTTGGTGCAGACCCCCAGGTCAGTGAAGAAGGAGGGGGACGAGATGCTCCAGGCGCTGGAGCAGAGATTCCCCTGCAGCCCGTGGGGAAGACCACGGTGAGGCAGGTTGTGCCCCTGCAGCCCAGGGAGGTCCACGGTGGAGCAGATATCCACCTGCAGCCCATGGAAGACCCCACGCCAGGGCAGGTGGGTACCCGAAGGAGGCTGTGACCCCACGGGAAGCCCACACTGGAGCAGGCTTCTGGCAGGACCTGCAGATCTGTGTGGAGAGAGGAGCCCACGGAGCAGGTTTTCTGGCAGGACTTGTGACCCCATAGAAGGGACCCACGTAGAGCAGTGTGCTCCTGAAGGACTGCACCCCATGGAAGGGACCCACACTAGAGCAGTTCATGAAGAACTGCAGCCTGTGGGAAGGACCCATGTTGGAGAAGTTCATGGAGGACTGTCTCCTGTGGGAGGGACCCCACGGTGGAGCAGGGGAAGCGTGTGAGGAGTCCTGCCCCTGAGGAGGAAGGAGCAGCAGAGATAATGTGTGATAAACTGACCCCAACCCCCATTCCCTGTCCCCCCGCACCACTGGTTGGGGGTAGGTGGAGAATCCAGGAGTGAAGCTGTGCCCAGGAAGAAGGGAGGGGTGGGGAGAAGGTGTTTTGAGATTTGGTTTTATTTCTCATTATCCTACTCTGCTTTGATTGGCAAAAATTAAGTTAATTTTCCTGAAGTCGAGTCTGTTTTGCCCATGATGGTAACTGCTGAGTGATCTCTCCCTGTCCTTATCTTGACCCACGAGCTTTTTGTTGTATTTTCTCTCCCCTGTCCAGTTGAGGAGGGGAGTGACAGAGCAGCTTTGGTGGGCACCTGGCATCCAACCAGGGTCAACCCACCACAGTGCTAATCAGACAGGTGGAAAGAGGAGAAATAAATTTGCAAATGACATCAGGTGTTCTTAAAAAAATGCTTCTCTGAATGTGTAGTAGTTCGTAATTACTGTAATGCTGCAAACCAACTTTCATAAAAAAAGATTTAAGAAAATTATTTGCATTCTTGTAATATAGAATATTAAACTTAGATCGTACTAGTAGACTTCAAATCTTTGTAAGGCTTTGACTTGTCTGCTCCAAGAAGGGGCTTTAGACACATGCTAGATATGCCAAATTAAAATCCCCATGGCCACAAGTCTTACGTAACTTGTATAAATGATGTATTCACCCGAGTTAGTCAAGAGCTTTTAGCAGAGAACAGACCATAGACCCAAATGATCTGTGTCCAAGTAAAATACTTCAGTAAGATAGATAGCTCAAAATGAAATACAGCCCTTTTAGCAGTGGAGGCAGTCCAGCATGTGCGTGTCTTCAGCATGCGCAGGAGAGATGCAAGTACTTCGCAGGACTGACAAGCTCCCAGCCAGAGCAAAAGGTGATGCTTGATTAATTGTAATTATGTGTTTAGTCCCTGGATCTCCTGTAGATGGAAGGAACCTGGTACATACCAGTATTGGGCTTGGGCAGGTGGAAGGAACTGATGAGGTGCACATACCGATGCCATGTAGTGTTACAAATAAAACTATCGCTGGAAGCAATGCTCTTAGAAAGTTAATGCAGGAAGGAATAGCAGTGACAAGTTTGTCTGGAATAACTGTAATTAAGAGAAGTCAAGAATAAGCAATGTTATCAAATTGGTTTTCATCAATAGCTAATCCAAATTTAGCAAAGATCTCTAGGGTTAAGGCTTATCATCTGATGCAGGCTGAACACATCTATCTTTGACTAGTTGAAGATTTGATGTAACACCTATTTAGAGAAGTAATTTACAAGTGTAACTGCTATCTGTATGGACAGAGATGTTCATAATTTGCTGAAAGATATTTGCTTTATATTTGTAAAGATTGAATTTGATATCAAGGTATTAGAGTGGCTGTGACTAAGTCTCAGCATACTTCATTGGAGAAAGAAATTCTTGGTCTTTTGTTTTCTAAAAACTGAATGTTGTATCCCTCTGTCTCTTACCTGTAGATGTAAAATGGGAGTGTGATTGTGTGTGTGTGTTGTAAAAGCCTGTGAGCAAACCAGATTTTTCAAAGTAGCAGCGTGCTAAGAAATCTAATAATCCTTCTGCAACTCCAAAGACACATACTGCACCTTACTGTCCCTGCCAGAGTGCACGCTGTGCTCCTTTCTCTTACATGTTTCTATGGAAAAGATCTTCTCTGAAACTTTCATTCTGTAGTTCCTCAATCCATCCCTCCACTGAATGACAAAATTTTTCTGCCACCTAAACTGCACTGAGCAATATCTTTGTGGTTTTATACTCTTTGAGAGATAGGGACATGTAAGACAGAGGTGAGGGGCATTTCAGATGGATGGTGTACATCCAAAGATACTGGAAGTTAATGGAATTACTGTGGTGTTACACCAGTGAAAATGAGGTCATCTTCTGTACTTTTAAAATAATTGTGAGAATAGCCTGAAAGTATTCCTTTTTCCTGTGACACTAAAAAATAATGGCTGGATCTTTACATGCCGTAGATGTGGAAAAAAAAGACAATAAGGCCTTAAAAAAAATCAAAATCAAATAGAATAACAAAGATCCAGAGAAAGAAGGATCTCCAAGGAAAATATCGATAAACTATGATGTCACATAAATCACATACATGTAAATGATAAATCTCTATACATCTGCTGACTGACGTAAATACTATGGATTTCCATTTTCACATTTGAGTTTGTGTACACTAAGTACAACATGAGCCCTTAAGTAAAATCTAGAGGTGCAAATTATTAGAGATGAAGTGAGATGGCACAGGCAGGCAGTAGTACTCTCTTCTACTCCAGACCCAAGATTTCCAAGAGAAGTAACCCTTATTAATGTTTTCAGCTACCTCCAAGCCAAAGTATACCATGTATTTGACATTAGCATTAGGCAGCCTATTGATGCTATGTTGCCAAACATTGCACAGTAAAGGAGGAAAATGGTACGAGACGAGTAATGCTGAGGACCACTGTTCATGTGGACTAGGAACTTTGGAGAAGCAGAAAAGGGAGGAGGAATAAAGCTGGCCTGGAGGACATTGCACTTGATTATACTTGACCTGTTTTGGCTGAAGTAATTCTGCTTGCCTCTAGCAACAAGCATTTCCTAATGTATTTTACCATTAGATGTTGCATCCTTTACTAGTTATTGAATGGTGTGTGTAGGCTGGCCTCCATGCCATTCTCATTTAGGGCACCTTTTTGGCTAAATAACTGCCTCAGCACTTCTTTTTTAAAGGATAGAAGTATATGCGGTTTTGAGATTACTTCTGTAATTCTGCAGAGCAAAAAGAGATCATGTTTGAGATCAATCAGCTGTGATACTGACCCTGGAAGCTACTCTGAAATATGTTTTAGATATTTATGATGTTCTGTCAAAGAACATCTGATTTGGTTTATTGCCATGTAATCATGGGGGTCTGCTGATATAAAGCAATCCTGATCCTGTTTAAGTCCCTTTGGCAAGATGCTTAAGACAAATAACTTGATCTTATTAATAGATAAAAGGAAAATGTTTCCATAAGAACTGTTATTAAAGAAAAAAATTAGAAGATGTGGTTGCTCATTTACAGCTCTCCTTTCCCAGCTTAATTTTGAGTACAAGATGCAGCATCTTACTGGGCTGTTACTATCCGCTGGCACTGCTGCTCAGTTCTCCTGAAAACGATGTTGGAATGTGGCCTCAGTGAAATGCTTTGAAACAAGTTATTTTCAAAAAATGTTTATATATTCCCTCTAGAAATCTCCCTCTTATTTTGCGGTCTCATGTTACAAACTCATATGTGTTAATTTGGAAGTGGCCTATCTGTGATTGTTTGTTACTCAAGATAACCCTTGCCAGTTGCCCCAAACTTTTAACAGGAGAAACAAGCCCTGAGAGCCGGGGCACCAGTGATAGCTGCCTGGTCCTGATGATGTTCCTCAAGCCTGACCTGGTAGGACCTGCTAAAAGGGTGAGATAGGGCCCCTGGGGGATTGCCAGCAAGTCGCCAATTAATACTGATTGCATGGGAAATTATTGTAATGCTGCGATGGTTCATCAGGGACCCGGAATGAGTTCACAGCTGTGCTGCACCCTAGGGCTGCGCGTCCCTTGGTGTTTGATTCTAGAAGAAAATGCATTGTTGCTTGCAGCTCTGTTCACTTGCAGTGTTTTAAGATCTGAACTATGCTTAATGTGGAGGAATGTGAAACAGCTACCATCTATCGTGGAGCTTGGCTTGGGAATATTTGAGTTAAACTGTAAAATTCCAATTGGTTTCAGCGGGGATCATCACTGACTCCTCTGGAGCTGGGCCAGATCGCTTCTCATTTTCTCATAGGGAAGAAAACAAAGCTGAAGTTATGCGAAATGTGTGCAACATGCACATGATAGTCCTTTCAAACCAAGAAAAATACAGACATCTGATTTTAAAAGGGCTTTCTTCTTTGCCTCTCCGATTTCCAAGGGGAGCTTTGTAGAAAACGGGGATTTAAGACGCTGCCGTCTTCCCCTCTTCCTAGTGACAGCTGTAAACATCTGCTGAGGATGTCATTCGTTGTCTCATCCTACAGTCACTTGTTAAGATCGTGAAGCATCATGCCTCCTTGAAAATTAAACTGGTAATGCCGTGGGGAGAGAGGAACCGCCAGTGTGCTCAGAGGCTCTCCGGAGTGTGGTTTCCGAGCGGTGCAAGAGCAGCTGCAGCATCCGTGCTCCGTCCCAGGGAGAACGCCTCAGCAGGGAGGGGAGCTTTCCCAGCCAGTTTGGGAAGGCAGGCGGTGGCAGGTGGGGTGTGTAACGCACGCTGCTGTGTCATCGTGCTGCGATTTTGCCTCTCCGTCCTTCTCTCGAAAAGGCAGACAAGGCTTCAAGTCATAAATTGCGTTTCGTGTAACTCCTCCCCTATTTCGGCTGCTTGCTCACGCAGCCACCCACGGATCTGAAACAAAAATGTGCGAAGCGAGGCAGGGAGCGCTCTCACCAGTGCAGATTTCACCTCCCCTCGCGGTGCCGGGGTGCCCGTCCTGCGCCGACACCGTCTTACTCCTCCCGAACGTGGCAAAGCTTTGGCTAATCACAAATACATAAGCATTTTTCTCCCATCCGTTCTCATCAGCCTGCACTCCAAGAAGACGAGGGGGGGGAAAAAAGTGCGGGGCTGTACATGAGCGTGTCTTTGTGCCACTGTTCGTTCAGCGGGCTGACAGAGGCGGCATTGTTCGCGGGCTGTGGCCGGCTTGGCAGCCAGAGAAGGTGGGGATCTGCGCCGCGCATACCGAATCGGCAAGCGGCCGAGGACAGGGGTCGAGAAACTCCTAGAGCTGCGTTAACAACAAGAGGGAGTTTCATAGCACCTCGCTAATAGTTTCTGCTGGTGTCTTCCACACAATGCAAATGGGATCCAGCAAAAGGAGTCCTTGTTAATCGAAGGTAAGGCTTTTATCTTTATAGTAGCATGGTAGCGATTGCTGCTGTTTGGTTATTAATTAAAATATGGGTAATACAACTGCAGGAGAAGTTGTGAAGTCTGCCGTACTCCTTAGGAGAATGAAGCTTCATGGTGGCATCGTGCCGCAGCTGAGGGTTATTGAAGTTTGTCTGTTCCCCTTTATGCAGGCTTAGGTTGCTTTACCAGTAATGAGAAAATCTGTATGTGTTCCCATCAGAAGAAGAGAAGACCGCTTAGTCTCCTTCTCCAGCTTTCTTACTTTTTAAGCCAGAAGCTACTACGTATATGCAATATTAAATGGATTTTGCTACATTAGCATATGGCCATTAGGCAAGGCAAATACTTTCTCCTATTACCAGAGACAGTTCCTCACCCCTGCAGGTACTCCCTGGGGTAGAAAATACCCTGTGCAGTGGTAAAAAAATTAACATTTGTTCCACACACCTCAGCAGAAAGAAAAATTGTTGTTGCATTTAATTTTTTTAGCCTCTTTGTAATAACTAAGATTACACAGATTGTGCTAAACAGGTTTTATGTTTCTGTGTAGATATTTCTCCTGTGTTCTTACTGCTTCAATGATATTTTTAATAGGTTTTAAATTACTGTTATTTTTCTAGTTTTAAAGTAAAGGTAGATTTTGTCTGAGCACTTCTCCAGGTCTTCTGCTGTTCTTACTGCTGTCTGTCCCTTGTAATTGTTAACTATGTTTTTGAGAGTGTGTACTGCTATTTGTGGATGATAACAAACGTGGTCTTAAAAGTGCATGCCTTGGAGCTGTGGCTGTTGTTCATTTTGTGTGCCCAGGATGACTTGCTTTTGGGGTGAATGGGCTCAGCTGCAGTGGGGACCCCCCAACACAACTCCAGATCTGGAGCTCTTAATGTCACAAGCAGTGTTTGAAAGATATTGGAGGATTTGGGGTTTTGTTTTTTCCTAAGGGGTGATAAAAAGAGGAGAGTGTCATTTATGTGCTGAAGGGCCTTACTTTCTTCTGCCAGTGCACCGTTCGCTGCGTGTAATTCAGGAGAACACAGCTCATACATACCTCCTGTTTGCCCAATGGCACGTAGCAGCCCCAGAGGACACACGCTGCTTTTGTGCTCCCGTTTGGTTTTAATCTTTAGGGAGCAACTGTTTCAAAGAATAAACACATTGCCTTGTAGGAGGAACTCCGGAAAACATCCTGCTAGTGACAGCGGCAGCCGCTGCCCATCACGCTGGACGACCCTCTGCCAAAACCGGCAGGGCTTTGCTCGCCGGCCAGCCAAAGGCTGGGAGCTGCAAGCTGTGTAACCGCGAGGATGGCTGAAGGAAATAACAGTTAAAAGCGTTAATTAAAACTGCAAGGCTGCTAACTACTTGTTCAAAACGCGGTATCTGGGTTTATCCTGGCCCTCAGCCCAGGGATTTGCGGCATCTCCTTTGTGCGGCAGCGTCCACCCTGCTAACCCAGACTCAGCCCCCCAGGCTTCTCGGCGGTGGGGCTGCGTCGGGCACTGGGCGGGCAGGTAACAGCGGGTTCTCTCCCTCCACCCAGGCGTTCCCCGTGCACCCGTCCTCACTGAGGGAGAGGGAAACTGCGGGCTCCAGCTTGGGGGGGGCCGGGTCCCCACTCCCCAGCCCCCTCAGCCGGGCTGCGGGGCTGGAGGGATGATGCTGGACCCTGCATCCTGCCTTTTAGACATCAGCATTTTAATGATGCCCTTCTCTTCAGGGAGACATGTTCCAGACAGCACCTGCTACAGTAAAGAAGGACATTTTAAAGTAATAAGAAGCGTATTTAGACCCGCCTAATATATTTTTTTGTCTATCGAATGAGAGCTATTTATGGTCATTACCTTCCTGAGAGAAAGAAGTGAGACCCTAGGTTAGATTCTGTGTCTTTCGATGATTTTCTTGCTCTTGTCAGGGACCAGCAAGTGTGGAAATCCCAAATCTGAGCTTGTCTGCACAAGCAAAGAAATGGAACCAGAATAATTAAAAGGGTTGCAGTTCACAACCGGTTTTCAGTGCATGCTGTACTAAAGGCAATCATATCAGGAAATAAAAATACCTGTGGGTAAATGCAGTTTTAGGTTAAATCAAAATTGGTCATTTATTATGGATGAACACACTGCCTTATACTGGTGTAGAGCCTGTTACTTTACTTTTACTGCTGTGTTTTAACTGGCAAACACTTACAAAGTTTCATTTGTTGTTAGTTTAAAAAAGTGGAGGAAATATGTCTCCCACAAATAAAATAATCCTGCTTAAAGTTCATTTACTAAATGCAGCATGCCTCATTTATACAGCGACTTTTATAACCCATTTCCTCCAGAGTATACGACACTAAGCAGACAGGGTCAATTAAAAACAAATAGCTTTTGCTTACACAGTCAACTTTTATCTATTGTATATGTTTCTGTAAACAAAAAGATGCAGCAGAGTTTGTGATGGACGTAAGCACAGGCAGGGCCTTTGCAGTAACTTCTTAACCAGCACTTCATCATTTTTCCAGCACAGAAGCTTTTGCTTCCTCACTGAGAGCGCCTGTATGAAGACCTGCGTGGACAGTGTTGTAAGGTAAGGAATACACCCACTGGGTTTTTTAAGTTCTTCTTCCTAATTTTGCATTGCTATGGAGTTGCCATCTGAGAAGTTGCTTCACTCTGCACCTGAATTCTTCTCAGAAGGACTTGCATATGGTGGTCCTTCACTGTTCAGTAGTAACAAACGTGAGCAAAACTAACTGTTTACTGTGTGGATGATAATGTCTTAAATGATGTTGAATTTCACTTTTGTGTGAAGTCTTACATGTGTACTCTTTCTCTCCCGTGAGCCTCAAACAGTCCCTGTGGGGAACTGGGCACGCTGCATGTTCAGTGCACCTCTTGGTGCAGCGGGTCCCTGTGCAGCATCACTTGCAGTATTTTATTCAACTTTGAAGTGCTGAATTAAAACAGGAGAGTCTGTTGTGTTTTCTACTTCCCAGAAATACCACCACTTTGTGGCCTTCCCCTGCTAGCTTTAGTGTCACCTTTCCTTCTCAACTTCTCTTTTCTCCTGCTGGGTAGCAGCCCCCATCATCTCTGCACCCCTTCATACACAGCGCACTCGAGGCTTTTATCCACAGGCTGATGATCAGCAAGCAGCATCATTCTTACCTCCTCTCCCAGGACCTACATCTGTCGTGGTTTACTCTACCTCACGCACCGAGTGAACCAATAAACGGTCAATAAATGAAGAATCTATTTGAAACATGGCAACTGGAAATGGTGTAACTCTTTCAATTTAGGGTCCTAAAAGACAGGCTTTCATGCAGCACTAGGCAGATTACACAGCCTGCATGGATATTACAAAATCCAGCAGTGTTAGTATAGTATAGCTGTGCTGCTTGTTTGCTTAATCTGCTTGTTTAGAGACACCCAGAATATTCTTCTTAATCATCTGTTTCCGCTGCATAGTAGGTACAGGAGGAAATACCACAGAGAGCCCTGTCGCTAGGAAAACGAATCATTTGAATGTGCAATGTAAATATTTTAACTAACCAAATGTAAACACTGTTTTGCCTTAAGGATGGGAAAAGACTGTCACAGTCAAAAATGAGCTGACATGAGAGTGACCCTGTATAGATGAGATACAAAATTGCATTCACACATTTTGGTAATCAAAACAGAGCCCTTAATGAATTGCCTAGTGTGAAAGGAATTACAAACACAAATGTGCCTGACACAAGATGATCGGAAGTCACTGCTGCATTAATGTTAGAAGGAAGGACTTTCAGGATTCATGGGGATCCAAGGTCCATGGGAGGAATGGTGTGAGATGAGAGAGACGAGATGATGAGAGATGTGAGATGGTGAGAGCTAGAGAGAGGCTGGAGACCCTGCATGACAATCTAAACTGTAAGTATGCTCTGAACATCCATGGTCCTCCATGCCTCTGGCTATGACTTGTGCTCACCATGCCAGGACAGTTAATTCAGAGGTTTCCAAGGGTTAGAAGATCGTAGAAGCAACAAAGATACTAGATACAGCAGGAAACACCTTATTTCATTCACAGATGTGCTGTGGGTTTTTCAGCTGGTGGATTCAAAGGCAAGCAGAATTCTTAGGGAGCTCAGAGCGGTTGCTCATTAGCTCTGCCTATACTGGCTTCATAAGTGCCTGAAGAATTATGGTCAAGTGGTACTTGACAAAAAACAAACATGGGGTTTAACTTCTGGTGCTGAATATGATCCCAAAAAATAGTGCTATAGGATAGGATACAGAATCCTCCAGATACCACTTGACTTTATCATGCAGTAGATGCTAAGAAGTAGAGATCCTAAATGGTCTTTGGGTGTTCATCAGATTGCTAAGCAGAAGAAACATCTGGAGACTACTTCATTGGCTATGTGTTCTAGCCCATGGATTGTTAATATCAGAAGAGGAAGAAATGACACAGAAGATTTGACTAGACTCCATGGATTGCGAGAAACTAGTTAGATCTTATTTCTGTAGGCAGAGGTCGATGTAAATGCCCAAGTAAGCTTTCATTACTGGAATAGCTGGGGGATTTTTTAAAGTTGATTTTTGCTTGTATTACCAACAATAGGTAATATATTAACATCTGCCTCACATTTGCTATTTCTTTGTTCTAACAGCTGGAAATTTACATTTACACATAGGCCTCAGAGCTAAAAATGTCATTCCCTAGGTTAAAAACCCATACTGATTTTTGTCGTTCTCCTTGTTAGGAAAGGAGAACTGGAAACACAGGAAAAAGGCAAATGGGAAGGGTAACCCCTGGATGATAAATGCTTTCAGCTGGAGCACAGATTAATCATATATAGCATAGCCTAAGAGTGTCATTGTCTGCCATTACTACAGCAATTTAGCTGTAGCCAAATAAGCAAGTCTATTAAGAGTAAAAATTATCCAAAGAAAGTAAAAGAAACCAAATACTTAAAACATAAGTGAAGAGAAAAATACAATAGCATTTTTTTCAGTATAGAGGAAATTAAGAGCCTTTTTTGTGTAGATGAGAAGTGTTTTGCATAGATGAGAATAACTTTGATGTTATCCTTGAATAAAACTTCTGTTGCTATAAAATCAATCATTTTACGCAATAACTTCATGTAACTATTCTCTCGAATATAGGTAATCCAAATCTTGTTTACCTCCCAGACAGGTGTATCAATTTTCATGGGAAAGCATGAATACATTCAAAAGTAAGAACTTCATTTTTTCCCTTTAGGAGAAGGAAGCTCATATGCTTTTGCTGAAGTGCTGTATTGTGCTCCTCCCCCCCCCGCCCCCCCAAAAAAAAAAAAAAAAATCTAAAATGGCTTGTTTTAACACAGGAAAAAAAGGTAGGAACAGATTACTTTGTGCTGCTGAATTCATCACGTTTTTTCTAAATGAAAATAGCATTACTTGAAGAAGGGTTTTAGATGGCTGATGAGAGATAGGGAGTTTAAGAGGAGGGAAGAGAAGTGCAGTTGAAAAATGTTTGAAATGACAGTGTAAACTTCAGGGAGGAAGGGAATTAGATAAAAGAATCTGTGAGAGTGGGAATAATAATGTGAAGGGGAACAGACTGTGCTGGTGAGATCTTTTGGCCTTGGGTTTGAAAAGAATTCAGAATATGATCTGCAGTCTCTGTCTTTGGGAGGGGGGATGGGAGTTTTTCCATTTATGGTAAAGTGGAGTAATAATGTCATTGCCCCAGCTGTTAAAATATTTTCAAACCTACTTCAAACTGGTTATTTATTGCAGTGTTAAAGTATAGACTGTTGTGGTCAGAAGAAAGAGAGAAATTGGAATTGATCCCAAAAAGTGGAGTGAAAGTATAATTTATGCTTCCCTGAGAGGGAATGGGACAGCTAGCCCAGTCTGGCTCATTGTCACTGGTTTTTAGGAAGCCTTTTTGGATATAGATGTAAGTGAACAAATCTCAAGGTTCAGATCTACAAGGGGAACTTGGAAGCTTCCATCAAAGCCACGGATAAATAGGATGCATATTTTGAGTCCCAAAGTGCCACCTGAGGGTGACTTTGCAAAGCACATGAGGACCATGGCATCCCAAGCATCTCTGGCATACCCTTGAGAATTGACTTGTGTAAGGCAGTGTTTCTGCAGAAGGTGGATGGTCTACACGGGAGCTCCCGTGCCCACAGCTGCTTCAAAAGCCACTTTTTCATTGTGGTACAGAGTAGTCTGTGATCTTTGCCTGCTTAGTCATTTCTATGTAACACAGTCTTCAAATTCATATCTACATATCACCTATTCCAGATGAACAGCGATAACTTTCAGTGTTAGGTAAATCTGTCTGTGAGATGAATTTATACTTGCACTGTCGTAGACTGGCAGTAGCCTTAGACAATCCGCTCTCATCAGACTAACTTGGTTTCTTAGTTCTGCTCTTGTGGCACAGCCAATTCCATTTCAGTGTATGTCAATTAAGGAGAGTATGCTCTAGCAATATTTTATGTTTACACAGCACCTCTCATCCCAGAGCACTTTATAAATCATTTATATTCAACACCACTGACCTTTTGCAGGCCCTTGAGAACAGGAGAGCAACCGTTTTACAAAAGCAATACAAACCGTAGGAATTTTTTTTCTATAATGCTGGGGGGAACCCATTTATTACAGAATGAATTACATGTTCGCTAAGCTACAGCTTCAGTTTTTAAAGACCTTTATTGAAAATTTCCTCAAGATAAGGTGCATGATCCTACAATTTGTACACACCATGAACAAAGACAATCCATCTTTCCAAGACTGGACCCCTGGAAACATTTCACTCTTGCCCCTAAATGAACATAAAAGTATCACTACCTTTATACCCTGGCTGTCATTTTATCTGTAAATTGTCACCTCTTCCTGCAGAATCTGCCCAAAATACTATAGTCTGCATTCCTCCTCAGCTGCTGAGGATCCTCCCATCTCAGTGTGAGAGATACAGCAAAATAAATACATCAGAAAACCTATTTAATTGCTTTTAAGGGATTCAGATGTAACTGATCTTCTTGGGGTATCAAGCTGAAGAAATTCAGTGTGGCTGTGCATTGGGCCAGCGTATGCAGAGGAGAGATGAGCAAGGCCAAAGGGACAAAGAGGAGGAGGAGGAGGAGGATGGCGATAAATTAATGTTTCTGGCATTCACTGCCCCTTCCCATAAACATGAAGAGGACATTCCGAAGCCTGCTGTCAGTTAGTGTCTGTCCCTGCAGCACTGGAGCCATGGGGAATGGCAGTGGTCAGTGAGGGAGCGTCGGAGGTCCTCTGTCTGCGGGGGCATCCTTCTTGTGATGTTGCAGAGGCTCAGCTTATCTGCAGGACTAGCTTGGCAGGGTCAGATTCCCTCTACTTTAAGAAAAAACTCCAAGGGAGCTGCTTTCCTTAGTTTTAAAGCAGAAAATAGATATACAGCCTGTCCTAGTACAGTATTTGCCAAACCAGCCATTCTGGAGGTTAATTTGGGCCTTATTTAATCCGCTGTTTTAAACAGAAGGACAGCAACATTTCTATTTTAGTTGTACAATTCAGCAAATGGATTACAAAACTGTAGTTAGCTATGAATGCCATGGATGGTAACCCAGTTAATAGTAGATTAAAAGAATCTTTAGGTTTTCAGTGTATTGTTTTACCATTTATCTCTCTTCTTAGTTTGTCTGGGTTTAATGTAGTTTATTCCATTTAGGACCATTACTGAGACAAACCCCATTAAAGCAGGCATTATAGTTCTTGTTTTGATTAGCACTTAAGGCCACTAGATAATGATGCTTAAAAGAATAATCTCCTATTTCTCTCATGGTCATTAGCACTGTGATCACCATCAACATTCCTACAACAGTGTAAGTCTTTTATTCTTTTTCCTTCTAAATCCCAGAGCCAATTGTGATTGCCTTTAATATGGTCCGTGACATCTGAACTGTAATGTTTATATCAAAAATAACAGTTCTTGCTCTTTCAGTGCTCACACTTGCAAGAAATTGGATCTTTGTATGTAAGACTTGTGGTCAAAATCTATCATTACTAGCTAATATTTTGCAAAGATATTTTATTGGGGTGATTCTCGTTCATTTTATTTCGTGGTGAGGCTTTCTAGACATTCAGGTATGTACATGTTCTTCTCAAACAACACCCTGACCAGAGAAAGACATTTGCATCACTCCTACCAAGACAGTGACCAGTATAGGACCATTTCAGTCTTGGACTGATACAGGCAATTAAAATAATTTCCTCACATCATGTTTAAAGGAGTGACATGTAATTCTAGGACAAAGCCTCTCAGCATCTCTTTCCGACACTCGTCTGCACTCAGAGGATGAGCAGCTGCTATTACATGCTAATGTCGGTTGAGGGTGAATGGCCATTTTAGGACATGTTATTAACTCTGTGCAAATGGGTGCATTTTCCATTCTAGTGTACAGAGTTGACCTCACATGCTGTTCCCTTTACAGGTTTTAGTTTTGTTAACCAAAAAGAAAAACAAGAAAAATTATGAGTTCGATGAGTCAGGCTTGGCATCTTGAAGGACGGGGAATGTTCATCTGTAATTGCACTCTCTAGCTGTAGGGACAAGACCCCTCACCTTACAGGCATGTGAAGTTGCAGGTCCCTAAGGACAGAAGGCTAGCCAGGACAATTAACATTTCTAATAACACAGCCACCTTATTTTACCATTATTGCTCCATTTTACCTACTGTAGATGAACGCTGGTGTACCTGAAAAGAGGCATTCACCCTAGTCTTCATCCTTTATTCTTACAGACCAAAATTTCCCTGTGTTTTCACTAACTTGCCAGCTTCAGGTGCGAGAGCCTAGCGGTCTCCTGAGGTGCTTTCAGCTGCTCATCAAAGGCTCAGAGCAGGCTGAATGTTTGTTTTCATGAACATATTTCTATATAGAGATAAAAATTGTCACTTTTTTCTTCCTCTCTTCCTCCTGAAGAGGAAAAAGAATGTGTGCATACAAAAAATATAGCATTTGGAACTTTATCATAGACTTGTTTTGGCTTATGACTCTGCCAAATTATTAGTGACAGTCTGTTTCTGGTTGCGGCCATGATCCCCTGGCCCCTGCTTTGAAGTGCAGGGGACTTAGAGGGGATGAGTGGCCAGGAGTGCCAGATTTACAAAATATTAATTTTTGTGGGATTGTTTCATGATTCTCCAAACCTTCTGAGCACAGAAGCCCTTTTTGCCCTTTTATCATATTGGAGCCCAAGCCACCTAATCCATACCCCTTTGATTTAGGTGGTTTTTGATGAATTTTCCTCACTAGAGCATCCAGTTCTGCTCTATTCCTACTATTTGTTTGGTCTAGCCTTGCTCAGAATAGATTACTAATGCAGTAGTTAAAATACCATCATGTTAATGCTCTTTACCAGGGATGGAAACTGGCTTGTCTCGGAAGCAGTGACACATGAACCAGGCTGAAGAATGAGCTTCAGCATGGCATAACCCTGTATTTAGCATTCAGCCAGTCACCACACTGATCTGATTTTTCCTGTTATTATTTTTACCTAGATGGTTGCTGCAGTTAAATTAAAAGGCATATCCCAATTTCTAAAAAACAGAAGAGAACCAGATCTCTGGAAGATATTACCTTAATAAACCACATTTTAAAAATATGTAAATCCTCACTTGTGAATTCCTGATGAACACAGAATAAATTCCTACAGTTCAAGATTTCTCCTTATTTATTTAATTTATATGCCATTATAACTGTGAATGAGGCTTTACAAAACCACAGGGACACAATCTTTGCCCTAAAGAGACTGTAGCTGAAATTAGACACAACATAGAACCAATGGCTTCAATAGACAAAGCAGGATTACATCAAATAAAAATGGTTCATATTGTGTATGTTGCATACGTTGTAAGCTTGCGATAATACAATTATTTGGAAAAGACCTGTTTGTCACCCCTGAATGTGGTGATTAATAACAAAGCTCTGGAATAAAGCTATCATTAGTGTTTGCTGGTTTAAACCAGAAAACCTGAGATACTAATAATTAATCATTGCTTTCCTAAGGGCAATTTAATTGAAGAGCTGGATTTAATAGAGGATATACTCAGCGGCGTATTTGACTTTCTAGATGCTGTGGCCTCCAAGGACCTTCACTCTGTTTTTAGACTCTTCTTCTAGACTAATGATATTGCTTGCCTTGCTTGTTTTATTACATGATGAAGGTAGAGCCTCTTGGAGGCTCTAACAGGACTTCCACACTTTCTTCACCCTTCATTTTGTGTACACAGCGGATACTAAGATCTCTCTGAATTTTAAGTAAAGGAGTGTCTTACTCCATACATGTAGAGCTCTTTTTCTACTATTTGGTTACAGGTACCTGTGTAATATTTTGTTTCTGGGAAGAAGCCATAATTGTTCAGTACATCATTGTTTGAGTGTTCCTCAGCAGAAGAGGCTACCGTCCTCATGTAAATACTGCTTGTACGTGTATCAAATCCTCAGGCTTTATTTTGACATTTGAATATCTAGACCTTTTGTTTAACAGGGCTTTGGATAACGAACTAAGGTTTGGCCACTATTTCCAGAGCTCTGCTAGTACAGAACTCATCTGCTTTGTGGAAGAGAGGAGCAGGTAACACACCGGCGGTGGGGACAGCGTGGGCCGGGCGAGGGGCATGGGGCTGGAAACCTCCCCACCTTTTCAGCCCCTTCAGTGGGCGAGGGTTGGGGGTTTTTTCCCCAGCAATTTGCTCAGATAGATAAGGGGGTTAGTGTACCTGCTCACCTACCTCACAGGATTCTGGTGTGGCTAATTAGTCAATATTTGAACAGCTCTGTGAAAACGCTTTAGAAGTGCCAATTATGAATTACAATTATCTTGTGAATATGATGGGGAGTCCACGTTTGCATGTTAATTCAGGCCATGGGAGTAAGCCTTTCAAATAAAGGCTCTTATTTAAATGCCTTACCTATTCCTTATCTCTTGTTGTGTGGGGTTTTTTAAGGATGATGAGAAACATCAGACCAGGTCTGACTGTTTTTAATGAGTTATGTAGTTAGTCACAGTAGGTAAATTTACAAACCAAGCAGGACACATTCAGAGATCGATTCTGTCTGTTCGGCAGACAGTTTTACATGATGGGCATCAGAACGAGCCTGCAGAGACTTTAGAACAAATACTTCTAAGTAACATTGCCAGAAGCCTGTTAATACAGTGGCAATTCCTGTTTTAAACTCTGCAGAGTTCCTACTTTATTTATATCCCATCTATTTACTGAAGTATAATAGATTTACTCTGGGAAGAGACTCAATCTCAGCAGACTTCCACTGAAGGCTGACATTTAAGTTTCAACTTAGTTTCACAAAATAGTAACTAATGCTTAGTACTAGCTGCAGGACACTTAGCTATTTTTCATAGCAGCACACCAGTATTAAAAACGAAGCAAGAAGAGCCTGCAAAAGAAGTCCATGACTGGACTTACACTTTTTTGAAATTCCTGGAAACTTTCTGCTGCAGCAAGAATGCTTTTGTATTTTTCTTAAGGTCTCTGCATTTTCTTGCAACTTCATAAATGTTGCTGGTCTCTCTAACTGGATAATAAAAGGCTTTATTATTTATTCTCCTTTTATATAAATTAGTTGGGCAAATAGTTGCACCTAATGGAGTGTAGATATGTATGTTAATGTTGCATTAAATGAAAAGAAACCTAGAGTTGCGTGTAATCCCACAGAGGGGACTCCGTTCTGCCTGCAGTTATTATACAAGAGCAGCTGGGAACAGAATTGGGCCAGAAGTTCCCTGCATACCTATCTCTTTGCAGTAACATAAAACTTTAATGGCAAAAAATTACAGGGAAATGAACACTTTATTTAAAAATGTTCATGAAGGGAGAAGAACATTTTTTCCCTCCCGAATATAGGTCTTTTGATGGCTGTTTGCTAATTTTATGCTTACACTTGCATTCTGTAGCTGCATAGGGATGTTTAATGCAATGTTGATATGAGCCCACACATTGATGCTCCAGTAAAGGGGTCTTAAATATTCATATGATAACCAGATTCATGTGGTTTTATTTGCTTCTTTTCTTCTCTACCCGGAGTCCTAAGCACCACCAGATAATTAAGCATTATAGGGTCTGTGGTAGTGAACGTTTCTGAAAATCTGGACATTCATTTTTTGTCCTGCCAGCAGGCAGGAGTGTGATGCTCTGGTATTGTTCTGCTTGGAGAAAAGTGTTCTTCTGATATTAGACTAAAATGTTTCATCCCTTTGTAAATCCTTAAGGCTTTCTGAGATGGATTTAGTGCTAAGGGCATTTAGCCTTGTGTGGGAAATTATTGTAGAGGAAGATGCTTTTATCTGTGTAACAACTAACAGTATGCGATTCAACTGCAAATGAAAACTCCTAAATTTAGCCAAGTGCCTGCAAGGCACCTTCAGGCCCTGTTGTAGTCAGTGGTGATCAGAGTCCCCTTCAGCTGCCCACCCAGAAGCAGCTGGTGCTACCTGAGATGCCCTGGGACATTTCTCATAGTCTCTAATTGCTATTTGAGAAGCATGAAAGTTTTCTGTAGGTCCTGTGCCATGTCTGCCAACCACATCCAGATGCGGGTTTCATCTGCCTAAAGAGAGGACATTGAATGCTGTTTCAAGTGCCATAGGCTATGCCCCTTGGCTTCCAGCTGCCACCCCAGAAGGGCACAGATCTCCTGCAGTTCCTGCATCAAATTGTCCATCTCCGTGGGCATATCTGCACAGACATCCAGATAGCTTGGATGTCCTCAGGTAACTCAAGTGGTCCTAGCTATCAATGTTTAGGCAACCAGATGGCATCCCTGGGGGCTGGTCAGCTGCATTCCTTGGGAGGCTCCATTGCCTGGTACCCCTGGGAATGCAGGAGGCTCAGACACATCATTCACACATAGACACACTTGGGCATCTCATACATCTCATGATGAGTGGCTGACTCACACCCATTACATCACATGTGACATTTCACTGAGCCTGCAGTGCTGCCTGGGAATTTGTTGGTAGGAAATAAAAAAACTATGGAAGGGCTGAGGGGAAGAAAGGAGAGAAAACTGTAGTTGCTGCCCATATTAGTTCTCTGCTGTGCTCTGTAACTCAGCTGGTGAGATGCACTGTGGATTTGAACCATGGTCTCCCAGTCCTCCAGTCTCATCTGCAGAGCCACAGAACAGCAATGTGGGCAATCAAGCGAAGTCAGAAAGGTGCACTGGGAGGGAAATCAGTGGCCCTGAGGCCTGATCACTGGGCAGCACCAGCACGGTGGAATAATTTGGGCGTCCTGAAATGGGTCAAATGACTGTCCCTCTGAGACAGCGGTAGGTACTCTATGGTAACTGGTTTGTTTTCTCCATCCATTTGGGCTGACCTTTGAATATTCCATCATCATTTTGCCTTTTCCGTGCCTTCGCTTCACCTGGGTTTGCCAGCAGTGCTTTGTTTGCCTGTTAGCAGTTGTGTACCAGCTGCTGTGCTTTTTCTTTTTTTGGCAGTTTCCATGCAGATTTTGCTTGCTTTTTTTGCCCCAAACTTTTTTGGTGCACGTCAGTATTTTATCTGTTTGCGTGCACTAGGGAATGATGGGAGCCATGATCTATTTGGGTCAGTGCATGCCTCTGTGTAACCATTTCAAAATGAGGGATTTTCTAAGAATAAATTCTCCCTCACCAATCTGGTTCTCATTCTTGCCCACATAATACTTGTTAGCTCCCTTCTGCTATTTTTAGACTTGAGAAACTCGGGTAAAGAGACTGATGAGTCTTTCTGTTGTTTTTGCTTTCTTCCAGCCGAACTCAGTCTTACGTTTCTCCTGTTAGTTGAATAACTCATGGAAATACATAGGAAAGCAAGTAGTTTAGCAGCTGCCCCTAAATAAGGTCTGTGGTCATGTGTTACAAGTCAGCTGAAAAGTCAAAAAGGATTCTCTAAAAGGATGGCACAGTTGGTTTTCTGAAAGTAGCACATCAATTTGATACTGCGTCTAAGTAAATGCAGAGTTGGATGACCTCTGCTATTCAGGCAGTTAGCCAGCTGTTCGTCATAGTCGAGAAAATCTTCCAACAAAAGGAAAAATTAATTTACTATTGCTGCCATCAAATTAACCTGTAAGTGTTTCAGCTTTCAATAACTAATGGTCACCCTCTTGATTTGTGCATGGTTTCTTTGAAAACTGTTTCCTTCTGCAGAATCTGATTGCTTTACAGTAAAACTGTCTCCCTAAGTGATGGAAATGGATAAAAAAAGGCTTGTTCACCATAGAGCGTTAGGTTATCCTTTAAAATGAGCCACATTCAGGAGGGTATTACAGCAGGCCTGAGCATGGCAAATTTCTCAAAGAATAAAGGTAAAGCAGATGAAATCCAGACTGCTTGGTGAAGGAAAATCAGACCTGAACAGGGTGTTATAACAGTGATGTGATGGTAAATTGTAAAAGATAACTAGCTGTTGAAATTTCGGGGTGGACTGGGAGGGTGTATTGTAGCTGTACATGTTCTTGAGTTGACCTTCTTAGCACGTATATGTTTGTGTCTTGTATGTTACTTAATCCTATTTATCACATTTTAGGTAAGCAGTCCTATTACTTAATTCCTATAATTTCATTCTCTTTCTGAGAGAGTGTTTTCATTTATTTCTTGCCATCTGCTCTTTCTATTTCTGACATGCCCTGCCTTTTCCCACCACTTGGGCATCCTAATATTAATAGGCCACAACCAAAGTAATCAACAGATGTTGATACCAATACCAGTAATTTTATAAGGAGTTTGTGTGACTATGTTTGATTGGTATATAACTGTAGAAAAATAATTCGGTGGGAAGAAGTGCTAAAACAAAAACATTTCCCAGGGTGAGAAATACTCAGCTAATGGCAAGGGTGGCGGTTCCCTGCTAGAAGGACCAAGCCTGGAGGTGGGTGGAGAACCGAGGGGAGCTGGTGGGCAGGTGGGAGAGGGTGGGTGAAGGTACCAGAAGGAGGCAAGACAACAGAGGTGAAGGCTTTCTGGCCATGCAGGAGTGGAGGCAGTAGCTGCTCTTGTGGCGTGCGTGCACGTGGATGTGGGCCCAGCCCCCTGGTGTGTGTGCGTGTGTGTGCTGTGGTCACATCTGCACAGCTGGAAGACTCTTCTCACTTGCTGTGAATGAGACGTGCTTGCTACCGACCAGTCGTACAAAGGTTCTGAGCTTGCTGTCTGCTCTTCCCCTCATACATCACCAGTGAAAGACTGTTGTTCTTCTTACCTGGTCTGTCTTGACTGTCTTTCCTGTCCCTGGAGGACAGTTATCCTGTATCCAGTATGGGTTTCCATCAAATTCCACTCTTACTCTTCTCATTCAAAACCTCAACAAGACCGAGTTCTGTGGGTAAAAAGTAATGTTTTGGGTCAGCACAAAACCACTGAAACCTGGAAGAAGAAAAGCCAGGCTGGTTATTGATTGAGTGAAGTGATGTGATGCTCTGTTTGTCCTGTCTACCAGCAGTTGCTTCTCTGTCATCATGCTTTGGCAGCTCGTAACTCAAAGTAGCAGCAAAACTTTTTGCAGGAGGCATGATGTATTTATCCTTCTCTCTGCAGTGCTACCCATACTGTAGTGCTTCCTGCTAAAATAATGCTAATGATAGTAACATGGGAAAGCACAGAGGCAGGGGAAGTCTCACAGCATTAGTGATGCTTAAATTGCAGAAAGACTGATGCCAACAGGCACCAAAAAGAACAGACTGGAGGAAGGGGAAAAAAGGATTATTTATTTTTAGTCATTAGTTGTTCAACAAATACAAGTTTACAAGCTATAGGCCAAATTCTGCCTTCTGATTCTTGCTTAGGTGCAAGAGAGGTGTATTTTTATTAGGGATCATGATTTATTCATGTTGAGGAAATGTTCTGTTTCTACCGAGTCCAGTTTGCAAAGTGGTATTTAGTAGATGACATTCAGACTGGAGATTTCCCTTGAAACAATGTGAGAAAGTATTTATTTTCTGAAGTCCATTTCCCTTCACAGATAGTTTCCTACCATTAAATATCCAGCGGTCAGGAGAAAGAGCCCACAACTGTGACAGGCAACTGCATTTGCTGCACATGTAAATGTAATATTCATACATAGCTTTATGGAGGGTTTCTTTTCCACAGCGTATGAACCAAACATCTCAATTAAATTGAGAAGGGGAAGACCTGGTTTTCATTAGCTGTAAAGACTTTCAGAATTACATTAGTTGCAGTTCATTAGATCTTGTAATTGTATTTGCTGTGTGTCATGATGAGGGAGTGAGGGGTTTGGGTGTGCATGGGGGGAACCCAGCTCACAGATCGTTCCCACAGGACCCATGATTAGCTTCTGCTGCCTCAGTCCATCGGGATCAAGCCCAGAGTTTATATTTCCCTCTCCACAGCAGGAGAGCTGGCAGATAAAATGCACCATGTGCCAGGACGTTGGTGTGGGGGGCAGGAAACAACTGGGTTTATTTTGCCTCGCTTCCCCACACTGCTACAGCTGGCAAGCAGGGCAATGCCTGTGCCTTGGTGGGGAGGGAAAGCCACAGGATATGCTGGACTGTCACAAGCAAGTCGTGTTTTCATTTGCCCCAGCTCTGCTTCCAGTTGAAAGGACTGAATGACATGATAATGCTAGTCTCGGAGGGAAATGGCAATGAAGTGGTGCAACAACATGAGGCCATGAAAAGACCTCGTCTGTCAGCGCTGCTCCCACCGCACAAAGGCTTAGCCATGTTTTCTGTTCTGATGTGTCAAAAAGAAAGTCAACTCAAAGGAGTACATCTGAAGACAAGAGTCCAAACTGTGTCTGTTGTACATCACCTTTCCCAGAGGGTCACCACACACTACCCTCCCCTGCTCTTGTCCGTATCTCCTCTTCTAATTCCAGGTGTCTGAAAGGTCACTGATCTGTAAGAGACTAGGTATGGCCTTCAAGGTGGTCCTACCTAGTCTCCTCTACCTTTGAAGGTACTGCCTCTCCACAGGCAGAAGTTAGTCTTCGCTGACCATATGGAGCATACAGGCAGCCATTTTAGATTATTTTTAGATGACTGAAGTTAAGGTAGCACTTCCCTCAAGGACCATACAGCTGTGTTTCCAACTCAAAGGAGAAAAGGAAGATCACTTAGATGCAGCACTGGCTGGGGACACCAGGTATCTGGGATCAATTCTCATCTCTGCCGAAGAGCTCTTCAAAAACTGATGAATCCTTCTCTGTCTTGGACATTTTTTTCATGAGAAGGAAGTTATTTACACAGGGATTCTCTGACCTGCTGCCTTGGTCTTATCTAGATAAAATGTAAACTCTTCAGGACAGGGACTGTCTCCAGCGATGAAGAAGGCTCTGCATATATGCACCAAATATTTCAGAAAAGTTGACATTCCTAATGAAATACAAACACTGAAAAGTTAAAAATCACTTTATTGAATTAATTACAGTTAATAACAAGAAACTTGAGCTTGAAATAGCTCTTCATCTTTACAAAACACATCACAAGATGAACACTGTTTTCTTAAAATTGGTCTGTTGCTAAGTTAAATGACTGACTGCTGCCTCTCTTGCTGTAGGATATGACACAGGTCAATTCTCACTAATTCCTTTTACTTCGAGATTAAATAATCTTAAATATAACAAGCCCTTCTGATGTAATTTGTGCTCTACCTCTAAGGACCATCACTTAGCTTCCCTGGAACACTCCTGTCTTCGAGACTTTTATTACTATAGATTATATGTTAGTGTTAACACTCAGTAATCTGGGCTTTTTTAGATTTACAATTCTTTTGATTAGGTTTTTCACAATTGGAATGATTTTGGTGTGCTTCATTTTTGGGGAGGATCTCACTTAAGGCACATTAAAAGGCTGTAATGTCCTGACAGTTGGATACAAGGCATTTTTTAAATTTCTCAATTTAGGTAGGGTTAATCCCACTGTAAGTACTAAAATTTTAGCAATCTAAAAGTTAAGTATCAGTGGAAGTCATTTAGTCTTCACCTATGATGAGAACAGAAGTAAGATCTCTCAGGTGGGATCCTGTAGAGAGCATCTAGGTAAATAGAAGCCTGTTTTTAGAGATGTAAACATACAGAGGTTGAATCCCACTCTAAGTAGGAGTCTTGTCTTTTTTTTTTAATCCTTCTTCTTCAGCAGCATTTCATTGAGGATAATCAGAGCGTTATGTTTTGCTGCTGCATATTTTGCAATCTTCTGTATTTTTGTGAGTTCAGGGTCCTTTGGAAATGGGAAGTAGCCTCTGAAAAAGTACTATCTATCTGTTGGGTTTCATAGGCCTGATTCAAACACAGTTTGAGGACAAGTACAATTGCCCTGGATTTTAGAGGTCTTTTAGGTCAGATGACAGAGGCAATCGCTGTGTTTGTCCGCTTCCCAGGCTAGGGAGTATTTCTCTATTTCCATTATTATTACCTGAGTTTGCAAAAGGGTTGCTCAAAATGCTGTTGCACTGCAAAGACTGAAAGGGGACTCAGCATGCTAGAATTACATAAACAGCAAAGTGCAGTTATAAACAGGCTGTGTTTAATATGAAATAGCATCCAGTTCCAGGAAAAGCAAAGCTATCAGGAGTAGTTGTGTCAGAGCTGGAAAACACTTCACAAAGACAGCTTTCATTTCTATATGCTCTGAAGTATGCAGTAATCGTGGTCTAATTACCTCACTGCAGCCAGCAAGCAATATGGGATGTTGTGGGGGTGTGGGAAAGAGCATAATATGCTACAATTAAGCTGTAATCTTTGGCATGGTCACTCATCAGATAAAGCTTTTCTGCTGTCACATTCGAGACAGTCATTATTTGGCTGCTAAAGCCTGGGGAAAATATGTGGTGGTGTTCCTAGGAGCTGTTTCACAGAGGCGTCATTATCGGTTTCTTCCTCAGCAGCTGGCCAAGCTCAGCCGATGCTCTGTGTTGGCAAGCTGTGTCTGCAGCGCTCTGCTTTTCCCTGCTTGTGCTGGGGGGTTTTGTACTGCTGGTAGTGAAATGGGGGTAATGTTATTAACCACTGTGGAATGAATTTGTGAGCTTTAAGTTATCAGTTTAAAAACCTGTTTGCTCAGGACCTGATTTATAATGGAAGATACCTTTGGCGGAGATTTGTGAGCGTATGGTTTATGTACACAAAGACCTTGTGAATGCGGCAAATAATTGTGCTAGCTACGTGACAAGTTAGGTGCATAATTATGCACATGCATTAACCCCAGGATGCAGACTGTTTTCGCTGGGACATAATCATGTTCACATGCAATTATGCTCACCTTCCTTTGAAAATCCAGTTTTACGGTCTGCTAAGAAAACCTCGCTGGTGACATCTCTTATTTTCTAAAATTCTCCACCATTTTAATAGAAACTATTCCACTGCCTTGAAGCGAGCTCTTGAATTCACATGCTTAATTGTTCATACTACTGTCCGGATTCTTCTCACTTTCCCTGTCTTTCTGAGGAGAGGCAGGCTACAATGCAGGCTCGTGTGGAATTGCTAAAGTTCTAGTAGGAATAGAGAGGAAAGCATGGAAGGAGAAGTCAGGTCAACTTTGACTATGTTGACCTTGAGGTGACATGGTCTGACAAGGCATGAATGAGTTGACTGGAGTATGACTGCAGATTGTGGTGTAGATCAGCATTTACTGCTGCAAAGGTCTTTCTAAAATTTTCTGCAATGCCACAGATAGATGGTTTCAGAGACACTTGGTTTCTTTTTAGGACATGTTAAGACTTAGAAGGGATTAAAAGTGACCGGTGGCTTGGGACTGTTCAGTTTTGTCTTAGATCTGGTTTTGCATTATAGAGCACACACATCCTTTGATAAACCAGCTATGATTTCTGTAAAAGTAGATACAGTGGGGAATGAGATCAGAACCTCATTATTCTGCTGCTTCACAAAGCAGAAACATGAGCTATTTTGAAGGCTTACGGCACGCACAGTCTCTGCAAGGCTTGTCTGACAGCCTGCAACAGCAGCACAGTCCATGTCAGTAATTCCTTCCAGCATCAGGCTTTCAGGACCAGACCTTAATTATGTGCACATCTGGTCTCCTGCAGCAGTTCTTCACTGCTTGGAATAAGACATGTCTGCCTTTAACTGTTCTCGTTAAATGGGTGCTGCCAAGCCAGGCAGATTAAAACACAACTGCACCAGAAGAGATTTAATGTGTTGTAGGAAAGGATTTGTCCTGACATAGTGCACAGGAGCCCCAAAAGTGAACTGCAGTAGGTACTGCATGAAAAGGGTGATCTCAGCCTTAAAAATGCGGTAGGTGTTGCATGAGAAAGGTGATCTAGGTCTTAAGGTTTGTATAGTTCAGTACTGGATCTACATTTAAACAGCTAGAAGCCAAAACAACACAGATACAGAAACAGTAACATAAATCAGTCTTACAACTTTTTTTACAGTGCATTTGGAGAAACTCCACAATCTTGATTCTGGTGACAGTGTGGTGTGAGGAGAGGTTCTGCCAAGCAGGACCTCAGTCCAGACAGCAGTCCTGTTGCCTGTTGTCTCCAGAAGTATTTAACTGCAATTGCATTTATGCACCTAGTGCCAATTTAAAGCAAGGATAATGTGTGTATTCAGGCTGTTCCATAGCATCATCCATTATAATGTAGCAATGCCTGAGAATTGCCTGAATTTTCTTTTTTTGATAAAATTTCAAGATCTTTGTACTTACTTTGAGGTACTCATACATGCTTATTGCTATTTTGATATCTTAATATGTTTTTTGTCACTTATAACAGAGGTGATTGCCCCAGACAGCAAATAGAACTGGGAACTGGGAGAGAGAAGCTGGGAGCTGGTGAGAGGAGCTGGAGTGGGTAGAAAGCTGGGCAGTCCTGTGGTGGAGGAGTACTAGGAGATGAGAAGGAACTCTAGCACAGGGGGATCGAGGTCAAAAGGACCCACAGTTATCAGAATCTCAGTCTGGGGTACGAAGGATCTGGTTTTACCAGGTTAGAACAGCCTGGAACATAATTTTGGCTGCAGTAAAATGGGGTTTTTTTCCCCAACTGGAGTTAGCTCCAGTCAGGGACCACTCTTGGAAGACCATTTGGATACAACCACCATTCTATGGAGAATAAGGAAGTTTATCAGTATGGGCTCAGGCTGTACCATGCCAACTGACTGCAGTAAAAGACAATTATTACCGACATGTTTAATTTACTGCTATGGATGTAACCTTAATGTTCAGAGCACAACTCCCATCACCTTCTGCAGGCAGGCTCCAAACCAGGACCTGCAGTAGGAGATACCTGTGAAAACTTTGGCCCAAGTATTTTGCCCACACAAAGACAAATACAGCCCTGATGGTGTCACAAATTTGGGTGTAATGCTGTGTCAGGTTGTGCTGTCAGGAATTCACCAGCAGTGGCAAGCTACAGAAAGGAGACAGGACCTGCCTCCAGCTGCTCTGCTGTTAAAGCATGGTGAGGCCACATAGTGGAAAAGGTCAGAAAACATTTTCCATTGAAAATCACGAGGTTTAGAGAAAGTCTATTTGGGTGAAGGGTGCTTTTAAGTTCATTTTAACCCAGTTCACCATAGGGCTACACTTAAGCTCATGCCAGGAGCATGAATGGCGTTTCCCTGCCAGTGGCATGGTGTTTCCATGCATGCAGAGAACAGTCCTGACATGGAAATGGTTCCGGATTGAGTGAAGCGCATCTGCCATGTCCTCCCTTTGTGTAAATCAAGTGCGTAGTTTGGTGTGAACTGTTGTTGGTGTGGGAGTTGTGGTAAGGGATTGCCTGCCTTCAGGTGTTTTCTTTAGGGTGGCCCGAGGATGTTACATACAAGGGACATGCTCCGTCTTTGGGCACTTGGAAATACAATGCCCCTGCTGATGCCTGAGCTGGGCTGAAGTGCCAGAGAGTTTTCTGGAGAGGAAGTAAGGTAACAGGACCTCATTAGGTCTCCTGTAGGACTCCAGCTTCATAGAGAAAGTCTGTTTGCAGTATCTGGAGGAACAGAAGATAAAAGATCAGCATTCACAGATGTTACTTGTACCTGCAGGACTGTTTCTGCTGCTGCCTCTTTGCTGTAGCCCGGGTTTCTGTTCCATTTTTGTGTTTGAATGACAATGTTTGCAGCCGAATGTAGGCAAGAGGACATTAGTTTCATAATTCTCAGCTCCTGCCTCAGTTCATGGTTCCACATATCTCGTACTTCACCATTTGCTGGTTTAATGCAGCTCGCTGGGGGCTTGCTACCAGACCAATAAAAATCTCTTTTAAAAATTACGACCTTCCCCGCTCTCCCCTCTCCCTCCGAGGTCTGCACTGTTGGGGTGGAGGGGGTCTTCCAAACTGGGTGATCTGACTCATCTGTTTTGAGTTTAGCAGCAGATAACTGAAGGCACTGGGAACAGGAGGGGTGGGAAGGAGAAGAGGGCAGCAGGAAACAGAGCAGCCTGAGAAGGAGCCCTGTAACCAAAGCTCAGTGCAGAGGAGAGCACGTGAAGCTCCTGGGCAGTGCCCTGTTAGCCGAATCCGGCCTGACAGCCCAGGACAGGGAGTCACGATCCCGCAGCCCTCCCCGAATCTCTCCTGTCCTGTCGCGTTTGGCTTCTCACACTCAAAGTCGTTCAGTTGTCAAAACAATTTCTTCCCTTGCCTACGCTCCATCTATAATTCATTAAGAAAAGCAGAGAGGTGAAGCCGTCAGCTTTTCCCACTCTTTCCCCTCTGGAAAGCGTGGGCCGAGCATGGTTTGCAGCAGGACATGAATGAACGGTTGTAAAACCCAGAGGCCAAGGGGAAGGTGCTGGGAGAGGGACATGCTGCCATCTCCTGCCAGGCCTCCCAGGGCATGGTGTCCACCTCTCGCAAAGCACGTCCCCTGTGCGTTTCGCCGTAAGCTCGGGCAGATCTTTGCTCAGAAAACCCAGCCCAGATCCTGGACCCGAAGCACGCTGGGTCTGTCTGTTCCGGGGCTTCAAAGGAGTTCAGGTCTCAGTCCAAGCTTTTCCTCTCTAGTTGAAATTGTCCCTCCATGTGCTCCCTAAAATTGCAGCCTGTATCTTATGCACAAAACTGCTTCACCCCAGGTATGGTTTTTTATCCTTCAGTTTGGCAACAAATTTGCACTTGCGTGTCCTACGCTCAGGCTGAACTGCCTCAGCTCTGCTTTAACCCCACAACAGCTGTACGGAAAAATAACACATTATTCACCATGAAAATGCAGGTCATGCAATGAAATATCTGTCTTTTTGAAACTGCAAATGTGATTATGCGTTTAAGTGCAATTTTGAGGAAATGGCTACGGGCGTTATTTGCCATATAGGTTCCACTAATGACAAATATTGATGTCTAAAAAGCAAGAGAAAGTTGCCACAAGAAGGAGACATTTTATTCTGTATAGTGTAAGGCTTAGTTTTCTGAACTGATAATGACTTTGAAATGTGAACGCAAACCGTGGTTTGCATTTTGCCTTGAATGAAATAACCGGTTTTCTTATCCAGGTATTCCAGGCCTGTCTCTATTACTCATTTTTGGAGTTCAGCATCACCAGCAACTTGTGTGGAGAATTCTGTGAAAGGGTACAACAAATGACATTTTCATCTTAAAAAGATCACGTATGAAAAAAAACAACCAACCTACAAACCAGTTCAGTTGACCGTTACTCTGTCTTAGCGATGTCTCTCTGCAAGCGTAAACTATTCAAGTCTGTGAGTCTTTCAAAGGTGGAGGTAGGGCTTTTTTCAAGCCCAGCAGATGAAAGGCCAGGCATAAACTCCATCTTTAGCAGCAGGGTTTGCGTTCAGCTCTGAAGCATCCTCGCAAGAGCCACAACTCCCTGTCCCCACACGGAGAGATTCACCAGAGGGCAGCACGCTATCACTTTTTATTGTAAAAGCAGGAGTTCACCATGTCAGCTGTCTAAGAGCTTTTTTGAAATTAGCTGCTTGTTGTTCCATAGTTATGACTGCAAATAAGTTTCTCTTTAAAGCTAGCCTCTGAAGCCACGCCAGAATCCATTATGTTAGGCATACATTAACGTTTTAGTGTCCAGGCATTCACCAAGAGGAAGCAGAGGGAGTCCAGACAGTTGTATTTTCAGTGTATCTCTCTGCCAGGTTTCTGTCCAGCCTGGTCCAGGCAGCTGATGTGTTCTTGTCCATCTTCAAGTATTTCAGAAGCTCTCCTGTGTTAAAGGCAGCATCCTGAGTGAATACTATTTCAGCCTCATCGTTCCGGAGGCATTAAACAGTAGGAGTAAGCCCTCTGATGGCACTTCATGAGAACAGTTCAGAGAGGGTGAATGTAGGCATGCTTTTTTTGTATTATATTTGCTTCTGGTTGTCCTGTATGCTGAGCAGCTTCTAGGTCCTCTAGCACTTATGCCAAACTCTCGCCGTTCAAGGAGCTGAGAGGAGCCACTGGTTGCATTTAGCCTGCTCAGCTTCCCTCACGCAGGGCTTCATCTGTCGTCAATCTGTTCCAATTTCTTACTCTATTCTGCTTGCACAGGTAACTGGTGACTCCGGCAGTTGCATCCCGTGGTTCAAGTGCCGCTGTACTTTTCCAACCTTTTCTGACCTCTTTCTCTCAACTTAAAGTCAAATCTTTGGTATCTGAATTCTTGCTCTTCTGCTGTAGATTAACTACATCTTCTGTCCTTGTTGTTCTCTTTGCTCCATTTGGCTTCTGCCTGGTGGGATGTCTCATGTCTAGCTTCAATCTTGCACTTCACTCCTGACATTCACACGCAGGTCTCCCTCGATTCTCTCCCTCTGATCTCACTCCTTTTTAAGCTCAGTCTCAACTCCGTCTGCTCCTGCTCATCCCAACACTCCCTAATGCTGCACTGAAGTCTTCAAACATGCAGCTTTTCTATGGCGCTGCTCCTCATGCATCCTTAGCTTTCCTTAGCTCAAATATTATCTTTATTTAAAGGCCAGCAGCCTTAAGAATGTATCTGTAGAATAAAAGAATATCTTTTCCTACCATATTAGCTTTTGGTACATACTTAGTCTTCTGAGAGGGGTGTAGTATTGTTCATCAGAGTAGGTATAAAATTATGAACTTAGTAGTAGAAATAATTTAAGTGATATCTTTCAAGACAAAAATAAATGTGATTCTGTTTAAAGAAAAATATTTTTAAATCCCTGTTCTTTTTCTTGTATTTTTCTTTGCCCAATATTTGGGGGGAAAAAAAAAAAAAAAAGGTTTATTTTTTTCATTTGCATTCTCTCTTTTTATTTCTTGGGAAAACTAAGGAAAAAATACAACAAAAATGCTGAAAAAATATTTGATTCCATTTTCATTTTTTTCACATTTCATTTTCATTTCATCCTTTTTTTCCAAGGAAGGAAGCAAATTAGTATTTTTCAAAGGCAAAAGGATAGGAAAAAAGAATGTAAAAGATCTTTTAAGAATCACTTTTAAAAGCTTGAACAGGGCAGAAAATGTCTTTGAAAATTCATAAAAAATAAAAGTTGAAAAGAAAAATATTTGCTATTGAAAACACTTTACAAAGGTTTCGAGCTAGTTAGGGCAGCCAGTGCAGTGTGCTTTGTAGTGTTTTCTGAATGAGGACAGTCCATCACCTCTACAGGAATTCATCCCAGTGCACGGTGCTCTTGCACCTAATCAGAGAGGTTTTTGCGGGCATTACACCAAGTTTTCTCCTGACTAAATCTGATTCCACTTCTCTTAAGGTGTCTCCATTTCACAGCCTGTGATATGACTATGACTCAGTGTAGAAGTAACATGAGTTTTACTTTAAAATAGGGATGAGGCAGGTCTGTATCTGATTCACATCTGCAATATACATCATTTTTAGAGTGGTCTGCCATTGCTTTTAAATAATTTTTCAAGCTCTACCAAGAAAACCACAGAGTCACATTGTTTGGCAGTGGTTGTCCCCCAAGAGCAGTGGTGCTTTGGTGTCGGTGCTCAAGGCTACCAGTAAGTCATATCTGTGTTTTGGCAAGGTGTGTGACACCTACTCTTCCCATTCTGTTTATTTAGAGGTTTGGAGAAGTTACAGATTATCTGGCTTTCTTATAACTTGGCCAACCTAGAAATATTTAACTACACTTTGAAGATTGTCTTTCTAGGCTCGGCAACTTTTTCCTTCTTTTGTTTGTGTCTTCCCATTTCAAGTTATTGCAATGGCCATTAATATCAAAAAAAAAAAAAAAAAAATAAAAAAAAAAAAAATAAAAAAAAAAAAAAAGAAAAAAAAAAAAAGCTTTTAATCTGCCATGGATGAATTAGTAAGAATTGGTTCTTCTTGGAAGGTGTCCAGAAGTCTGATCCTGCATGGTAGAAACCAATGAGACCATTTTATGTAGGAACAGAAATGTTACTTCTCAGAGCTATCCAGACACATAGCTTAGGTGTTAAGTTTCTTCTGCTGACTCACCAGATTTCCTTTGATGTGAATGGCCTTTTTCTGGAAATTAATCTTTTTTCTCTTAAGATTTTAATAACAAAATGATGACATGGTCATTTTTGATACAGATATGATATTAGTACCTAACTGAATTTCCTATTACAAAGTGTGCTTCTGCTGCAAAGAAAAAAAGATATGTATATACATATTTCGTATATAAAAATATATATATATGAAAATGTATGCATGAAATTAAAGTAAGCCTTAGTGGCTTTTACGTTATTCAATCTTATGTTTGTGCTACTGTTTCATTCCCAAAAGATAACTGCTCATCTCTTAGCCATTGTATTCTAGTTCAGTATTTATCAGTCTTGAAGTCTAACTGAAAGCCTGTAAATAGACTTTGCATAACCTATTCCTAAATTACAGAGAATCTGGTATCATCAGCAGTGCAGAATGAAAATCTTCTTTTTAATTTTGCCATGTTAACAATGTATTACTTTACATTAAAAATATGTATAAATTTTAGAATATATTGTATACCAAAACTTATATATCGTAAATACTGTTTACCCGGGATGTTTCTCCAGGGCCTGCTGTGCTGTAGCAAAAGTTGTGTTTACTTACACACCTCTCTGTCTACTTTTCTTATTGTTTTCTTAGACTCAGGTGGGGAGAAGCAAAAAAAAAGAAAGTTCAGTATTACTACTCTCCAGACATACTATTAAGTAAGCATTTCACATAGAAATAAGATTAGATCTGATCCGCCGCAAGAAAGGTCTTTGTGGTATTCCTTTCAAAGACTTGCCTAGCTTATTTTTCACTGTACTTTAAGCACTGGATCATGTGCAGGCAGAAGATGTTGAGAGAGGAGGTGAATGCCTTCTGCAGCTCTCTTTTTGACTTGTAAATTTTGCAGAAGTTGTAGTTAGTTTTGAAAGCTCACTTTTCAATGAAGTTAACAAATATCACTGCAAAACAGACTGCTCTGTCCCTCAAAGTGGACTTATAAGCTTTTTCCTCAAAATACAAGTACAGAGTTACTGTACTACCTTTTATTCATGTTGAGATTGTAGATAGGTAACACCTTGCGTTAATATTTGAACAAGGTTTGCTCTGTGTCACCATCAGAAACGCAGCTGAAAATCTCTTTGGCTGGCTGGCTGGCTTGTACTCAAAACTGGTTTTTTGTAAGATCTAGATTTGAAAATCCCTTCTGCCAGATTTGTAGCTGTCAGATTCATTATCTTCAACATTTATATTAACCTCTAATGGTGTTTTTCTTTCTGCAGAAACAGAAGGTGCACGCGGCACAGATGCCAGCCTTCTGCAAGGAATAACCTCTTCAGCCCCAAGTGACGCCAGCTCCTCCTAGTACCATGGGGCCAGAGGGTGGTTTCTTAGGCAGTGGACTCCAGGTCCATGTCATCCTGTGGGGAAGTTTGGCAGCCATGACAACACTCTTGTTCCTCACCTTCCTCATCTTCCTCTGCTCCAGCTGCAACAGGTGAGGCTCAGGTAGTTACTTAGCAGGCAGTAACGGTTCTTGAGTCAAATAGTGTGGGGATTGGAATAGCTTCACTGGTAACTAGTTAGCAAGAAATACTGAGGACTTAGGTACAGAAATAAAAAAAGTACAGTACAAAATCTGTTTTCAGAGCAAACCTGAATTGGAACAGTTCTATTCCTTCTAAAATCTAAATTTATATATATATATATATATATTATTTTTTTATTTTTTTTTTTTTGCTTTTGCTTTTGCTGCGAAGGAAAAACACTGTTTGCTAGGTGCTTTCTCCTAAGCTGAAGCCTGGACCACAGGTGGACAAGGACCGTCAGCAGATCACACCACTAACCTGAAACTGAGAAAACTAGGTGGGCTGAACAGGACCTGAAAAGTATAGGTAAAAAGGAAAGGAAAACAGGTTCTAAGTATTTCAGCTTTGCTTTGGCCATTCCTGAAGACCAGGGAGTTGATCCTGCCATTCAAGCCCAGATGAGTAATAAGAATCAAACGGTGATACTAATTAATGCCTTGTACTCATACCTTATCCTTTTTCATTTCTCCATAAGAGGGTCCGATTTCACCAGTACAGGCACTTCTACCGACTTTGTTTATTCACATTTCAAGGCCCCTTCATGGCACGTAAGCTGAGCCCTGCTGATTGCACGGGGAGCCGGGCAGCCCGTGCTCAATCCACGGTGCCCTTCCAGCAGGTCAGACCTTCGGCGAGGAGGAGCAGGACTGCTGTGGTCCCTATCGCTACATTTTGCCAGCATAGCTCAATCAGCCAAGTGTATGCAGGGGGGGAAAAAACCCAAAACCCACCTATCCATAACTCAGTACAGCAGCAAAATCTTTGTTTTGGACCCTTACGCCTACAGGAGCATGTTCTTTCAACCATTCAGCATTGAGAACGTTGAGGAAGCTGTGTTGCCATAAAATGCACTATACTGGCATAAGGTGTGTCTACAGTGGAAGGCCCTGTTTTTCAGCAGGATTTCTCTAATGCCCACATTGCAAAAAGACAGTCATGGGCAAGACCAAACCTCACAAGTTGGTTGAAACCCTAAAAAGCGTAAGTTGGAACTTCATGGGATTCAGGAGAAATGATTTTGTAAGCTGTTAGGTGACATTGCAGTATCTTCCTATTCATCACAGTTTCCTATGATACCTGTGTAAAAATATGTAATTTTCTTATTTCTTTAAAAGTATAAAACCTATCTTAAAAATCTGTAAGGCCACAAACATTGCATTTAGCTACCATGTTTTGTCTTGTAACACTCCAGTCTTTGAAACATCTCTAGAAAGATTTTTTTAAAACAGAGTCAAACCACTGAGTAAGTCTTTGCAGTTACAGAGATACATTGTCAGAAACTATCTGGTGATTCTTTGTAACAAATTCTTGTGTTGCTAGTCTGGACACAGTATCTTTTATTTCAGATCATTCTGTAGGGCAGGTTGTTTATGCATAAATGCAATTATGTAAAATTTCTTCCTAGCTTACTCTTCAAAAATGGTTGAGGACATGGAAAACTGAACAAAATCTGCTCCTTCTAAAATGTGAGAGTCGGAAAAACTTCCAGAGAGGAAATTAAGTATTTGTAAACTTTAACTCCACTCTGCATTGGTGGAGCCGTACTTGCTCGGATTTCTTATTTCCCAATTACATACAATTTTAACAGTTGCTAATGTGGGAAGTACGGTGCATTGCAGACTTTAGAAGAAGCACAGATTTCATACTGTCAGTATTTTCTCACCTTTTTACTTGCCTTTTCATCTAGGGGAAGGACTATTATTATTTTAAGCTCATAGTTTATTACAGTATTTCAGAATAAGAGCTGTATTTGCAAAATGGTAAAAACTGGAAGCGTGATTCATACTTTGAGTCCTGTGAAGCAGGATTCATTTTAAAATGAAGGCCTCTTCTGCTATGAAATTTGTAGGCCTTCTTGAACTGCTCATGCTTATTATTATCACTAGTCTCCTGAGTGAGAGTAGGCTGGATTTTGTGGGCCTTTTCTAATTCTTCATAAGATAAACATTTTTTCCTAATGCAGTTTATGGAACTGTCCAGGTAGTCTGTCACCAAAACATGTATCTCATGTATCTCTGAGCATTTCAGATGTGATTAAATTGAGGATAATAATATTTTTATTATCAACAGTTACTCTTTACTGTGATCTTACACTGAACGAGAAAAAGGGTTGTGTGTTTGTTGTACCTTTTCAGATATGTTTATAACCACCCTGCCTTGATGGTGACCTTACACAGAGGTCATACCAGTCCCTGTAATAATTTTCAGTTATTCTGTTTTCAATATTGCTGTGAATCACAGTTCTGTTCCCTGCAGGTGCATAAGGTCTATTAATGATTGGCATTTGTATATTAGTGGAATCTGTAGTAATGGTTTATACATCTTTTTCATTAAGGGAAAAGAAGGCCAAACATCAGAATGGAGATCATGAAAACCTGATGAATGTGGTAAGTATTTATTTCTAGCAGCTTGTGTCTGTCTTGTGGTTGGTTTGTACCAAGCTCCTTGCAAAATACTGCAGATTGGAAAATAGCTCAGGAATTTGGAGATGGTTGAGCAAGGACAACTTTAAAAGTCGCAGAACAGGAAGAGAAGGAGAACTTGTGTAGACCCTGATAATCTGCACTTTCTCAATGCTCTTTCTGCCACTATTGTACTCCAGATCCTCTCCATTTCTTTCACTCTGTTTGCAGCACAAGCGCAGTGTACCCTTTGTCAGCTTCCATCTCCTCCATGGTGTTGTCTATTACCATAAAGGTTGGAAGGGACATCACTCTGTACATAATTGCTTTTATTTGTTTTAACATCTGTAAACACAGGCACCTAAATCTTTGGGTATAGTTGGCATGGTTTGACTCTCCTGCCAATAACATCTGTGAGTCAGAGCTCCGGAGATCAGAATGAAATTCATTGTGTACCTATTTATGCAAACATTTATTCTGATCCAACGGTGATCAGATCTCACTAATTTGTGTTGCAGCCTTCCGACAAGGAAGTGTTCAGCCACTCAATCACAAGTTCGGCTACAGAGCCCCCTCCAAGCAGCGACCAGAATGGGGCACTCAGCAACGGCGAGGGTGAGTAGCGCAGCCCCTGCGGACGGGATGAACGAACGGTGCCGTCCCCTTGCTCAGAGCTCCCAGAACATTAGCTGCACGTTGGTGATCACTCAAGTCTTAGGTTTCTAGCCTTCAGCTTTCCAAGCACGCGGTTGTGCCGTTTGTCAGAATGCCCTGCGTTTCCCCTCCGCTCGCCTCTGGAGGTCTGACATGAGATCAGCTGCTGTATCCCTGGGCAGTGGCCAGGCATGCAGCTCTCTGGAGGGCAGTCAGTCTTCTTCGCAGAGGACATAATTCACACAAAACTTATGATCAAGTTAAAAAATGCAGTGAGCATGTTTGCCTTGCTGAGAAGTCAGTAGCCCATGTCATGGAGATGTTGGTGTTTTAGGCTGCATCTCCACTTCCCTGTCGGGCATGCTCTGCCACAGCCCTACACCCCAGCTGCCAGTCCTCAATGCCAGCCAACACTTGGGAAGGTGCTAAGGTCCTCCTCTGGGCCACCGAGCTACACCTGCAGATTGACCAGGCCATCAGGTAAAGACTGCAGTGTTCCCTAATCTCGGCCAGCTACCGAGTTGGGATGTGACCAGAAGATGCAGTTGTACCTTGGAGCTTCACTCTTGGAGGCTGTGCAAATATTTGAGGTCCTCCTCCAGGGACTACAGCTTTGGATCCTAGTCCCATGCTGCGCAAGGCTGTCACTTGTATTTTTTGTATTTTAGAAAACAGGCAACATAAATAGGCTTCCTTTTTTTTCTGTAGTCTTTGCTTTGCTGAACGCTCAAAATGATTCACAGTGAGGTATCACTGGAAAATATTTTACTCAGCTGCACTTAAAAATAAACTTGGTGTCAGCTCAGAGCCACCAGGAGCCAACTGTTGTCTCCATGCCAGGCACCGACACTGGGGGCTGCGCTCCTCATCTCCTACCTCCTCATCTCAATGTGCAGCTGGAGGCTAAGCTATTCATTCTTTACCCCTCGGAGACAAGTATCCAAAGGAATTTTTAAACTTTGGTTTTGCAACTAATCGCTGCTCCTGTCCATTGGCTTGTTGCATACGTAGGTGTGTGGCTCACCCAGGGACTTGATGCACAAAGCCCCGCAGAAGGGAAGCATTTCTTTTTGCCATGAGTCACCACACATGCAGCTGTCAAAGCTGCTACTAAAAGGTGTGCTGTCAACCAGCAGACAGTTTTCAGACTGTCTGATATTACTGAGCTTACGCTCTGCATAACAACCCTTCTGAAAACAGGAACCAATGTGCTTTAATTTCTTATTTATACTTTATGCATTCTTTTTGTTATTAGTTTGTTTTTTCAGGGTTTCTGCTAGCCTTTTGAGCAGGGGCAGGGCTACAGAAGCAACAGCATCAAATGTTGGGGTTTTTTTCCTTTAGACAGCCTGCCAGCACTGTGTTTATCTATGCCAACCCCTTATCTATGCCAACCCCTTCTGTGTCACTACCCATAACCACAGGAGCATGGAAATGTGAGCTCTCATTACTTCTGATTATCCCCCTCCAGGCTGAATGGGGTGGGTGCTCTCTGGAGCTCTCTGCATAGCACAGAAATCCCTGAGAGCGAGCACCAGCAGGGGAAAACATGTTCCACCTTCTCCAGGCCAGTTCCTGATGTTCCTCAGGAAGTCTGCAGGCATCCTGGGTAGTGACCAGGACACCCTGAGTCCTAGTCAGGATGCCATAGGACACTGCCTCCTATTCCAGCTATTCCTTCCTAGCTGTATGCAGGAGCCAAGTGAATGGAGAAGGACGTTTTCCTTTTCTTCTCCTCCCATCTCCCATTCAGGCAGCGATTACCATCCCACACCTCCAGTTCCATCCTGAGTTTTGCTGTCTGGGTACAGCTCCCAGCGGGTGCTGACTGCGTGAGTCTGCATGCCCTGAGCACAAGAGAAAGCAATATCCCTGACAGGCCCCGAATCAAGGGTACTGATTGCTTTGGCAACACTTTATGACATCATGTCAAACACACTGAAGGAAATGGAAGAATGAGTTGATTTTGCTGAGAGAGTACCATAGGAACTGTGCTAAGAAAAGTAAAGCTATTCAGAAGTCATTTTTCAAAGAAATGGTGTCACGTAAACTTACATACCATGTACTACCTGGAACATGCTCGTATGTGCCCATGTATACATCCCTGAATGCAGACAAATGTCATACATGTGCACTGTAAGATAAGAAGTCCGTAGATTTCAGTCCCTAATACCCTCTAGTGACAGCAACGTGACCTGCTTCTGGGACTTAAAATAACATGTTCTGCCTAACACTACTTTCTGAAGTGTAGTCTTCTCTTTTGTGCATATGGCTGGCTCGTTAGTAGGTTGTCAACCTACATTATGTGCTGCGAGACTATGAGAAGTATGGCATAGCCTTCCAGTGAGGAGCTTCTGGTGTAGCGTGCAGCAAGGCTGGCTGCGGCAGGGCTGAGCAAAGTGTGATTCAGACGAGAATTTGGCCAGCACGTTAAACAAGGTGAGGGCTGGGTAGGGAGGAAGAAAGAACACTTTCCTTTTTGTTTCCAAAGGATAGGGAAATGGAAAGGAAAATCTAACAAAGCTTTTTTTAAAGGCACTCGGTTTGAGGCCTCCCACCAGTGTTCCCTATCTGAGACTGAGCAGTCTGTAAGCATTCAGTATAACCGAGTACAGCTGAATATCCATGCACACCTGCACCTGCCCACCAATGGTTGTTCTTACTGTGAATGCTGTTGCTATATAATGTGCCTTGGGGGTGCACAGAGTATTTAAGATGTTGTGAGAAAGATATTTTAACAGTAGAGTGCAGAAATCTCTGAAACTGAAATCTTTTGATAAACAAAAAGCATGACGACCAGTAGACATTTCCAGGCATCAGTATCATTTATCCTTTCCAATGAGACTCAAAACCAAAGTGGTGTAGAGAGTACCAAATCGCACTCACCTTATAGTTACGCATCTGTTTTAAATACTTCATAATTTTCTCTAGTGCTCTCAGAGGACAGTACAACTGCCTGTATTCAGCCCTATGAAGAAGTACAGACATCTGCCTCTGATCTGCTAGATCAACAGGATAGTCTTGGAAAGCCTGTAAAATGTCACCAGAGCCGGGAACTACCCAGTATTCCCCCTAACACCACCATGGAAACCATCATCTCAGCTAGAAATGCAGAAAATGATCAAGGTCTTGGAATGGAAGGGCCTTACGAAGTCTTGAAAGACAGCTCCTCTCAGGAGAACATAGTTGAAGACTGCTTGTATGAAACTGTGAAGGAAATTAAAGATGTTGGAGCAGTAGCCAGCATGGAAGAGAGCTGTATCAGCAAATCAAAGGCTTCACTGACTGTTTCTGAAGGTCAGAATCAGATTCCTGAGTGCAGAATTGAATCAGCAGAATATGCATCTGTTGACCGAAATAAAAAAAGTCGCCAGAGTGCTAATTCAGAAAGCCCTCTTGACAACACACCAGATGTAGAGGATGAGCTTCCCCCTCCAGTACCCATGAAGCTTCTTGATGAAAATGAGAATGTGCAAGAAAAAGAAGTGGAAGAAGTGACAGAAGGAGCAAGTAAACCAGAGAAGGTAACTACTGCAAATACTTGTCCTTGTCAAACAGCCAAATAATAATAAAGAACATACAGGTGGGAGACCATTTTTTATTTTTTTTTTTAAATAACAAAAAAAAAAATGCCAAGAAAGAAAAACACTCAAGGTGATGCAAGACTGTAAAATATGGAAATATGAACATGTACAGTATAGTCTTTGCATTATAGACATGTATTCATTTTATTGCAGCCTACATTTTGGATTGTTGCAGCAGGTACTTCATAAGGCTTTTCCCAAATATTTTCCAGAAATTGCATAGGGGGCCTCTGCTTCTTTGTTTAATGGTATTATACTTGTGGGTGTTATTACCATAGGTATCCAGTATCTCTGTCAGCATCTGTATCTTGTTCAAAATCTCCCCTTTGTCTTTTTCTAATGAAACCTCGATTTACAAAAAAGAGAGGGGGGCATTCTTGGGGGATGCCCTAACTTTAGATGTGCCTCCTTTGTTGGACCACCTTGACTCAGCTGTGCAAGTGTCAGGTATCTGCTCAAAGCAACTTGCCTCGTCTCTCTCTGTAGGAGAGAGGGACAGAAAGAGAGAGAGATTACAACTGTAGGCTTTTATATTTGTGAAATTCTGTATGTATGTCGCACGTAAACAGAGTAATGAATTTCTGCCTGCTGAAATCATGGCCAAAAGTTATGTTTTCTCAGCAGCTTGTTCTTCCTCCCAGCCTAGGGACAAGTTAGTGGCGAACTCCTTGAAAATTAGAATCGTGACATTTTCAACAAGTTATTTTCCCATTTTTAGTTTTTCACCAGAATTAATTTTAAGGATGCTTTCAGATCATTGCACAGAGTTTTCATAAACTGTTGAGTTTGCATTTTTCTAAACTACTTTAGATAACTTATTATTAATTGTGAATGAAAGAACTGTGATTTTAGCAGATTAATATAATTCTGGTGTTTGACTCATCAAATAATAGTAGGTATTGATGAAAGCTTCCAAAAAATCCTTAAGATGCGAAGTGACATTTTAGTGTAAACATTTACCTGAAAAATCATAGCAGAGCTGAGGTATTGTTACTTGTTTCTGCTAGTTCTCTTATTCGAAGTATTATTTCAGTAATCCAGACAGAGGGCAGAAATATACCTTGTTAAATAACTGACTAACCATACAACCTATAAAGCACAATAGAGCCAAAATGAATAAACTGAAGACTACTCATAATATAAAAATTGTTTATCTGGACTCTTCAGTGCACGTTCTTACAAATAACGAGCTCGTTAAGTAAAAAATTAAGATGTGATTGTCAACAATAATCCACCAACACTCCCTCCTCCCAAATTCAGGCCATATGTAGTTTCTAATTAAACTTTTAGAGAAACAGCTTTCCGTAACAGTGACATTTTTCCTGCCGGGTGTGAAAAGACTTGCAGAAAATCATTGTATTTCCCAGGCACCAATACAAAGGAAAAGCATTTGCTGCTCTGTAGCTCCCCATCACACTGTGTATACAGTGTCAGTAACTGCAAGGAGTGGGAATTGATTAAAATGGTTCAGGTTTTGAAGGATTAATCAAGAGATGACACATGCAGTCCCCTAAGTGCCTGAAAAAAGGTGTTTGTCTAATTAAAATTTATTCAGAGCTAAAGCCATCCTGAGTTAAAGCTTCAGCAGCATCAGATCATTCCCGCGTTTGCTGCTAGGTACATGCATTATGCATCGAAGCGTGCGCCTGTCCTGTCCTTGAGAGCTACAGCTGCAGCAGAGTTGGAAATGGTAATTGATGGAATATATAAATGTCATTATTGTTGGCATTGTGTGGGGAGGTGGTTGCAGGATTGTTTTTCTGTTGTGATGATGGTAATTTTTCCCTCTATTTTGCTGCATCAAACAATGCAGAGCAATGCTTGGTTTTTCCGATGTGGCAACCAAAACCAAGATGTTTATGGAATTGTATGTTACGTTGATAACTCTTTTAGTTAAAGAGAGTCCATAGGTGTCTTTTTTTGCTTCCTCTCTTGTGAGGCTACTTAGCTGCCTTGCCTAACACGACATCCGTATCCCAAACTTTTCAGCCTTCTGCCCTGACCCTGATGAAGAGGGAGGTTGGGCGTAAGTCGTGCAAGTTTCTCTCACTATAATTAGGCTTTGCTTTAGTAGGCCACAAAGAAGGGACAGGCAGGGAGGCTGCTTGTGTAACCGAGACTTGTACCTGCCAACAAACAGGGAACAGACCGTCTCCAGGCTGTTTCAGTCTCACCCTGTAAAAGAGGGCAGCCAGGATGATCCCCAGCCCATGCCAGTTCCTCAAGCACACTCATTTGGGAGAGAGCTAGGTGGACCAAGCCAGAGACCGTTCCAGTATATAACAGCATGAAAAGGATAAAGGATCCTTTCAAGAGCCAAAAGTGCAATAAATGGGTGAAAATTAATTATCTAAATTGGTTATTGGCCATGACCCACCCAAACCCTTTGGTGGAAGGTTTTGGAGAAAAAAGACACCTTTAATAGGTGACAGGCCTCTGTCACCTGGAAAAACTTGGGTGTAGTTGTTCTAATAAAACTGGAGAGGCAGAATAGTTTTTCTTTAGTTCTTTGTTTTAAATTAAGAAAAAGGAAGTACAGATCTCCTTTTTCACCCATGTCTTTCCAGAGTGAGCACTGGTAGAAATGCTCTCCGTGTGTATATCTGGTTGCTGCCATCTGATTTCAGACCTGCACAGCCTGAGGATGGGCAAAGCATCTCTTATAAATGCACCCGAGGAGAATGGTCTTCTTGTTCTGGTGCCCGAGTCAGGAGCAGCAGCTGAGCCAAAGAGCAAAAAAACAAGTGCTGTCGAGGAACAAAAGGAAAGTGGAAGGCAAATAAGGACATACACTGTTTGTGTTGCTGCTGTTGAGGTTTCAAGCATAATTTATAATATTGCTAGGTACAGCATGTTTAGGAGCAAGTATTTTTTTTTCAGTTTCCAAGATGACAATATCCTTCAAAATTGATGTGTCACAGGTTTCACATTTAGAAGAAAGAACATTAGGTCCCAGGGAAACAAGAACAGGATTGCCAACACCCTGGGGTATTTGTCAATACTTGAGTGGGAAACTGTAGAAGGGGTCCTGACACGTGGTGCTTATAGACACACTGATGAGAGAAAATAACTTTGCTGAAGAATTTTGCAAGTGCGTTTGTTTTAATGTGTGAGGATGCAATTAGTAACTTACTCCTCAACACAACAAATATCCTGCAAATAAGAAAGACTAAACTGAGCTGCTGTAGTGAAGCAGATCTAATAAAGAGCCAAAATACACTTTAATTATTTATTTATTTATTTATTTATTTATTTTGTGAGTAAACAAACTACAGGTTAAAGAGCACACTCTCCAGGCAGTGAGAAAGAAGCAGGGAGTTGTTAGGTGTGAGGGAGCAGCAGGCAGACTTCAGTGAGCTTTGGGTCAGGGTCTTCATCAGAAGCGCCCCAGGGTTTTGAAGCTTGGTATTTACCAGAAATAAAAACTCCAAGAAAAATGGGAGTAGGAAAGAATCTGTTGTAATGAGCCCCTGTGGAAAAAAAAAAAAGTCTTGTGTGTCTAGTATGTGCCTGGAAGCAGTATTTGATCGGCTGTGCTAAAAATAGCTCTACTTCCCCTCCTTGGTCTGCACTGGAGGAGGTCTGAAGTGTTTTAGGTGGAGAATTTTTATGTAACACCAAAATACGGCCCATTACAAACAGTGCTGGAAGGCTCCCTCTGAATCCCTGTGGAGCAGGAGTCCTGCAAAGCCTTCTTGCCGCAGCAGGGAGGAATCACACCACTGCTGTGAGGTAGCCAGGGTCTTTGTTGTCACAAAGGTCCTAAAACATTTTTCATAAGAGCAAAACGCTTTTCCCCCAGTGTTTTGTGCCCTAATTTCTACATGATGCTTTACGTGCTTGAAGTTAGACTCGATACCAAAGCAAGACCTCCATCCTTCAGTAACTTTGCTATGTGAACTGGATCCAGCCAGATGCTTTGAGGGTCAAGCCACCCACCTCCAGGTGGGTCGCAGCAGGTCTTTTCCGTGCTCGCGGTCGGAGCGGCTGCGAGGCGGTGCTGCTGTGCACCTCTGCACCGCTGCTGCATTGGGCGGGGAGGAGGACACGGTGCCTCCATTGCAGCACTTCCAGGAGCCACTGCATGAAGGATAACACTCGTCAGGAAGGTGCCAGTTGGGTATTGTTCTTGTGTCATCTAAAAGCATATCTGAAAATCACATGGAAGGCCAACTAGTGTGTCGTAACAGCTGACTTTTAATTGTTCAAAAGCCTTTGCAGACTCTTTCTTGCTTCACTGGAAGTGTAAAGGCAAGGATACAGTGGAGCAGAGTTTGTTTTAACCATTACATTATTTTTAGCCTTTTCAGGTCAGGACAAGAGCAGATACATTAAAAAGCTCTACTAACCCCAGGGCTGTTATCTCCAGAGATGTACTCTGGATATTAGGGATATTAGCTATGTAAAATGGAACTAGTGAGCAAATGACCATAAAATATAATGTATTGATTGTAATGGAAGGCTTTTATTATAGGTTTCCCACTGTTGACTGGTAATAAACCTTTTTCTTTTTTTTCTTTCTTCCTTTTTTACAGAGGCTTAGTTCAATGTCTTACAAGTCTCGGGAGGAAGATCCATCTCTTACAGAAGATGAGGTGGGTTTCTTGCACGAAATTCAATAACTAACTAGAGACCTTTTTCAGGCAGAAATTAGCACAAACTCTGCATGATTAAACAGGATCTAAGAAAGGTGAAATTTGTCTGAAGGGAAAATGACAGCCAAAGTTTCTCTGCACAGAGTTTGTATTGCCACATTGCTAAAATCAGAACTGTTCCAGCATATGGCTATATCAGGCCAATAGGTTAAAAAGTGGTGTCAGAAAATAACAGGAGGCCACAATTAGCTGATCGTTAGGGCAGCTTCTTGGTTTGGAAGACAAACTCTACTTAAGAATAATAATCAGCAGCCTTTTGAAACATGCTCCACCTTCTCCATGCAAAGTGTTTGAAGCTCTGGGAAATAAACAGAAGCACAATAAAAGCACTGGAACATAAACTGTTCTTTAAAATGTCTATTAGTCAAATAAATTGAGGAGATTGAAACAAAGACAGAAAAGTTAAACGGAAATAAGGTTGCTTGTGATCGTCTCCAATACACCCGTGCAGTTTATAAATACATTCTCCAGACATAAAAGTAAACATAAACTTGGCAATGACCTGAGTGAGCTAATGCTTTCTGCTGGGAGAAGCGCTCCCACACATTAGTGAATAAATTGACCCTTAGACTGGGTTCATGTAATTTAATGTTGAAAAGGGTTGAAGTATGGATGAGCAGAAAAGCCATTTTTTGTTTGGTTGGCTGAAATCAGTAAAAACTAAGAAGTATGGCCACCTGCAGTTGGATGTCTCTCTTTACCAAAAATAACCAAAAAAAAACCCAACAAAAAAAACCAGAATTAACAGAAGCGATCTGGTTCATCTGCATCAGTCAGTGTTGCTTAATGGTAATGGACATTTTCGTGCCAATCCACTATTATAATTGGATTGATACAAGTCCAGAGTGGCCTTGCATACTTGGGAAAGGCTTTAAATGTAACAGGAGAGCTATGCTGCAATTGCGCTATTAGGTACCAGAGGAGCAGCGCAGGGAATTTCAGCCGTCTGCCCTGTGCAAGGGGTAGTATCCACTTGGACTGGGAGAGGGAGTCAAGCGGCTCCCTGTGCTTGGCACCAGCCCCGCGAGCCCTGAGCAGAGGGACATGTGTGGATGTAGGCTTCTCCTTCACCTCTTCATTAAGGGCTACCTTCATGCACTTGTTCAAGCATACCACCTCCTCAGAGACAATTTTTAGAGCTAGGATTGAGACTCCAGCTCCCTCTCTTGTGTTTGTAGTAGCTGAGAGGTTTCAGTCTCTAGTCTTACGTTCTGATACTCAGTGACTGAGATGCAGCTCCTCTTTGTAGGCAGAGTTTAGTCAACAGAACAGACCTTGCATATCAAGATCGGCACTATTTGCTGTTTTCTAGTGTGGGTAATTTATCTCCTGATTAATGTTCTCTTCACATGGCTTGGTGCCTCCTTGGTTCTGCCTACAAACACAATAAATAACTGCTCTCCTATTGGGGTGTCTCTAAAAGCAGAAAAGTAGCTGCTACCATTAAAAAGAATAATAATTTTTAAAACCCCAAGGATCAGACAGCATTATTCTTCTACATTACAGCAGCTAAACCTGATGCTTTTGACCTTTGATGCCTGGCTCACCATCGAGCCCAAGCTGGCTCCAGGACCATAGCAAAACTTGCAAGAGCTCCTGCTCACAAAGCCATTCCCTTTTGTCCTGGGTCTAATTTGCCTGCTGGGGATTTCTCTTCAAAGAATTTTACATTTATAAACTTTTATAAAGCATGCTTTTTTGAAAGAAAATCAATATATAAATGCATGCCAGAAAAGAAAGGTTTTGTAATCAATATTTTTTTTTTTTTTTTTTTTTTTTTTTTTTTGTAAGAAAGGATCTGTTTTTATTAGAAGATGCTGTCTTTTCTTAAGTAACCGACATCCTGGTGGTGGAAGAGGTACAAACTGTCACACAAATTTTATGTCATGCTTAAATACTCATCAGGTGTCTCCTTTTCCTAGATCTCAGCCATGTACTCATCGGTGAGTAAGCCGGGACAGTCCATCAAGGCACTGGATTCTCCTTATACCTGTATTCAAGAAATTGCATCTCAGAGGTCCCCGTCTATTTGCAGTGGCCTCTATGCAAGTGTGAAGGACTTTGAAAACACCCTAAATACTACCACTGTGCCTCAGTCAGCGGACAGACCAAACGGGGAGCTGGAGCCTGACTATGAAGCTATCCAGTCAGTGAGCCAAGAAGAAGACAGGACCTTGTCTGTGCCTAACACAAACCACACTGCTCTTTCAGGAGAGAATGACTATGAGAGCATAGGGGACTTGCAGCACCACAGAGATCTCACCAGACTTTAACTACTCCGGCAGGCAGATTTCTCCACTGGTATTTTCCAAGGATCATGTGAAACACAGAGAGGGGAGTGCTTCTCCTTTTGAGAGCTAAGTAGAGAACAAAAGTTGTGAAGAAGCGGCATACGTTTCAGCCAGGGTGTGATACCTGCTAGGTTATTCTGGGTGGTGGATGGAGGCTCATGGGAAAGGGTATGTCAGGTCAGAATGACGACCAGGACAATGTAAAGACTTCTTTATTGTTAGCTCCAAGACGACCAGAATTTGGGAAGGAGTGCTATGCTTGTTGTCCCGATAGGATTACATACCAAAAAGACTGCCTTTACACAAAGCTAGCTTTTCATTTTAAGAGATTATTTTATGTCATTTGCTTCAAAGTGTTTTTCAAGCATCATTTTTCATTCAAGTTTGGGCATCCACAATGTTGAGCAAATCATGGATCATTGTACCTCAACTCAGACTTACTTTGCAGGGCTAGGGAAGGCATGCTCACTTCTGTGTCTTTTGGGGAGCTCTGTCCACATTCATTGCAACTAAAGTGCAAACAACAGCACTTCACAAGGGACCTACTCAAATGTACTTGAATTAATTCTGTCAGCTTTTTTTTTTTAATGTCAAGGGCTGTAGAATGTGAATTGTAATATTTGAGATGTGTACTGGTATTTGTAGGTTTTTTGTTTGATTATTTGTGAAATACGCTTTAACATGGGAAGTGACACCCTTAGCGTTCTTGCTCTGTTCCCCTCACATGCACACATATACCTACACATACACACACCAGACAATTGTCATGTTGCAAAAAGTTGTGCAAATGAATGCATTGGCATAATGTTTAGCCTAACCTTAATAGTGTTGAGTCATTTTTTTAAGAACTTTGCCCTTTTTTAAGATTAAAATATTGTAATATGTTTGTCTAGTTTATTGTATAGGGAAATTTACGTACTGTGTTGAGTGGATAATATTTTTTATTTTTACAACATATTTTTCATCTTCAAAGTTTTTGTAGATTAACTTACTGTTTTATGTAACAGGAGGAATCCCATTCTTTGGGCTTTCTTTGATTTTCTTTTACATTTTTTTCCTATTTCAGAAGTATATAAATGAACAATTGCTTTTTTCTTTTTTGTCTTCTTGAGCAGGGGTGTTGAACATGCCTTGCTGTTTTTAAGCTCAAAATAATGGCGTCTATATAAAAGAACACTGCCAAAGGGCAAAAAAAGAGGCAGAAAAGACAGTGGGATTTAGCCTGTGATAGCCACTGGTCCTCCTTGTTCCTCGGCTGAAAGGAGCAGGAGGGCAACCAAGAACTTCTTGGGGCTCTGACAAGCAGTTTGAATGCCACTGGCTTTTCAAAGATAGCAAGTTATTCTCTTACGATTAAAAACAAAGTACAGTGCTTGGATGAAATAAGTAGGTACTGGGTTGATGCTTTTGTTTTCTACAAGAATAGTACAATGAATAGTACGGTAGTGCAAGAATAGTCCAACAGTACTGACATTCTGTGATATGCATCTGTACACAGTTATGTGTATGCATGTGCATACAGCCCCCTGTATATAAGCATACACATGGAATTTGGACACAAGTATAAAATATAGTCCAAACTTGCTAACATTCAAATACATTAAGTTATGAAATATCTAGCATGTGCTTGAAGAATAGTTTATTTTTAATTCAAAATAAACAGCACACAAACTGAGGTTGGCTTATTCCATAGTAGCCAAAACAGGTTTAGTTTCAGCTCAGTTTGAACTGGGTTTTGATGTACCAGATGAAGTCCGTCTCAGATCACTGGCCAGCACTCAATATTACCTGGTACTATAAAAAGCAAACACAGATCTGGTTACCCACATTTATTAGAAATAACTTCATAGGTGAAAGAAGTATACTGATTTTTGGGCTTCTCCTGTAAGTAGTACAGCTCTGAGGAGCAGTGCAAGTGCTCAGTCAAACTCTGCCTGCAGGGTGATTCAAACTTCATGGATCCTGACCTCATGCAACAGTGCAGCACACTTGATCTATGACTCTCTTCCTTTGAGGAGAAGCAGTTCAGACCAGTTTGCATCCATCTTGGTCTTGACCATGCTGCCATGCTTCCACAGCTGCACCAAACCCTTTGCTTCCACTTCATTGCAGTGCTTTTTAAAGCTAACTTGTGTCTTCCTTTCTGGAGTTTTTCCCTCAAAAAAAGTTTCTGTTCCCTTGAATGTGAATTCATGAAGTTCATCTTTGACTGTTCTCTCCTTCTACTTCACACCATTTAAGGCCAAAGATAAGACGCACCGTGTTTCAGAAGATCTGTTGTGCTAAGTCTGGAGAATTTCTGAAGTCTTTAACTATGTGTTTGCTGTCTGTTCCTTGCTCAGGGGTACAGGTTTATATATATAGTCCTCACTTTGACTCCTGCAACTTAGTGGCAGGCATACCTCAACTCCTGAAATTCCCAAATACATCTCAAGATGTAGTTATCCCTTAAGGATTGTCTTACTCGTTACATGGATGACTGCTTGTGGGGAAACAGTAGCAACATGAGGTTTGTCAGGTTCACCGGATTCAATATCAAGACCAATTTAAAGGTATGAGATAATGCAAGTTAACAATAGCAAAGAATAACACTGAACTCTTGATTGTAAAATTTTAAGGTGCAAAAGAAGAAATCAAACATCACTCTGGAAGTGCCCCCATCAGGAATCAGCAACTCAAAGGAAGGAGGGCTTCCTGGTCACTCTTTGCAGTCTTCCAGAGCAGGATTAAGAGTGTTGGTTTGGAGGAAGGGATGTGAGATTTGGCTCCTTCCTTCCTTTCTTTCCCCTGTTCTGACAGCTGCTCCTTGAGACACCCAGACTTCCCTTTTCCACAGTGAAATCCCTCCCCCTTTCTTTTTTTTTTTTTTTTTTTTTTTTTTTACTATTTCTAACCTGCCTCATACAGCCTTGCACTTGGAGCTGGTACTATGTCTGCAGTCCTGTGGTGCTGGCACATCCCTTCCCGTTTAAATGATTCTCAGGGTGGTCACAACCTTTTCATCATCCACCAGACCCTCAGCGAGGTGGGGAAGGAGGTCAGATTTTGGATTGCTGCTTGTGGGATGTGTACTTGCCCTTAGCCGTTGAGACCCCTGCACATTGGATTCTTGAGAGCTGCAAAAACAAATTACCTTCCTGAACAAGGACGCACAGGGGAGTCTGTAACTCCCCTACAATTTCCATTATATAGTCTAATGCTAAGGCAAAATATTTTAGAATTCAGTCCAAGGTTCTTAAGTGAATAATTACATCTCTTGACAAAGCATCAAGCTTCTGTTTTAGTTCCCTCTTCCCAGAAGTAAGATCTGTTCTTTTACAGCTGTTGCCAATGCTTTCTTTTCACTAATACATTGGATGGAAAGATTTTTCCAACAGTAATCTCCAAATAGATTAATCTGACTGTAAAGAAGAGGGAGTCTCTTCTGCTTGTCTCTTCATTGCTATTTTTTCCCGTCTCACCACATCCCTAAAAAAAATATCAACATCCAAAATGAAGTATTTGTTACCTGGCAATCTTTTCTGGAGAAGCTTCACAGTTTATTTCTTTGCCTCTGTTTTTTGGCAGAACTATATATAATAAGATCTCACATCACATTGCTACAGTAAGGCCAAGACAAGCTGTAATGTGTGTATAACTGCACTAGTGAAAAGGTCTTTTCTGATTTCCTTGTGGGAACTGGTAGAAATAGGAAATGGAGTTTGGATGTCTCTTCATGAACCTGTGTCTCCTGTGGGAGTTGTTCTCACCATACACCTAAACCAGTTCTCACCACATACCCAAATGAGTGCTAACCCCATACATAAACCAGTGATCTCTTTCTACCATGATGAGCGCAGAATTGCTTTCTCAGTCACAGAGAAAAATAGATTCTTTACAGGTATCTGTAGCGCAGGCATGTACCTAATTACCATGGTTAGATCAGTTATAGTGCCTTTTTTACTAAGTAGCTAGTATTTCCATACTCTTTTTCATACTGTGTTTGTTTTATTCAAAAGTACAAAGGGACAACCCCAACATTTACTTTTCTAAGTTGGAAACGGCTTTATAGAGACACATTAAAAGTATTGGACCTTAATTAGCCCAACGATAGCAATAGTCTCCCACAAACATCCTCCAAAAAGCCCAGTAATGTAGCTACGATGACTAAGCTTTGCAATAAGAATTATCAGTCTTCTTTTGAAGAACCTAAGTTTTTCAACAGTGAGCATTCAGGGAGGTAGGTGGTGGTCTTTGTTCACATTAACTGTGAACAATTTAGTTGCTTCAGTCTTTCTATTAATATCAATTGCAAGCTTGCTTACATGTAGCAGGATCCATGGAGTGAAGAATGAATAGGTGTGGGGATTCATACTCATGAGCCACCCAGAGCTGGACCATCCCTGCAGTAGCAACTGGCTGAGGACCAGCTACCTTGTTCTCTAAGCCCTTGTCTATCGTGCCTTCAGGGAATCCATCCTGCAGGGATTCTTCTGGGCTGCGTGCTTCTCCATGACTCCCTGATCAGCTCCTGTCCACTGTCTCGACCACAATTCTGTATACGCGGTGCTCTCTGTTCAACCTTTCAATGGTGCTTTTATAAGATGCTGGATAAATGGTTTCAATGTGCTTTCTGAAAGCTGACGTGTAAAGCTGTGACACGGAGTGCTCTCTCTAGTATTGTCTACTTCCCAGAACGTAGCGTTAACTGTCTGACTACAAAAGGCTGACAGTGCTGCCCTGTCTCTTGTTCATCCCCCACACAACCAGAATGGAGTCATCATGTGAACAAGCCTAGGCTGGGCCGCAGGTGTTCAAAGCAGCGATTCAGGCCAAGTGCCTTGGCTTGAAAGCAGCTAGGCATGAGTCTTATCTGTACAGTGTGGGATTGGAAACATCACAGAGCCCAGCTGAAGGACTTTTTTCTGTCTCCTATTGTGCGCATACATTTGTTTGCAATATGACTGTAAGAAATCTGTTTCTGCAACAAACATTTTAATTTGGGCCACACTCCAGTGGGGGACTTTTGCTGTTATGCAAATTACCAGTTATTTCAGATGAGTGTTATTTATTTAGGTTGGAACATGCTTGAATAAGGCTGTTATGTGCCTCACAAGCAACTTGGTGTGTGTAGTCTACTGCAAAACAGGAGAACGCAGAAAGATCCTCAGCCTGTCAGATGCTCCTGTGGTGGTGTGCTGAAGACTTTCAAGGGCAGGGCTCTTTCTGGAAGCAGGGAGCATAATTGCTATTAATATGATTTCATACCCTGGTGCTGAAGTTGATTTGTAGCATCTCTTTTGGGATGATCATGGCGGAATATATTGCCAGAGAAGATCTCAGTCTCAAAAAAAAAAAAAAAAAAAATCCCCCCAAAATTATTTTTATATCTCTTGCTAGCTAGCAACATGTGGTAAGGATTATGCTAAAGATAAATGCTATGGATGGAACGTCACAGAGATAAAAACACAGGGTTCCCTTTCTTCAAGGAGAGAGAACCCCTTGGTTGGGTCAGTATGAAAGATCCCAGGCTTACAAAAAGTATTAAACAACAAAAGTGTTAAACAAATTAATTGCCTATGTGGTAATTTTCCAGGAGTGCATTAGGGTATCACATATACTAGACACTGTTCTTTTCCTGTGGACAACAGAAAGATGAAAGCTTATTTGTAATACAAGGTTCCCATTGATTAATTGATAAAACTTACTTTACATGTAAGCCAAAGGTCAGCAAGAGCATCTACAGAATGTAGATGTATTTAAGCTAACGCTAAATGCTCCAGCTCAGGTGTTGCAAGCAGAATCACTACAACAATTTAATGCTCTGCTTGGTCTGACCTGCTCACACAGCTAACTCCGGCACTCCAATTTCCATAGCAAATGCATGGGTTATCTTTGTATAACATACCCATTGGCTTGTGCCCAGTCTACAGATAACATAAAACTTACAGTTCTGTTTTTTCAAGCTGTGAGGTTCTGTTTCTGGAGGTCTTCAGTTTGAAACTGGCAAGAAGGACAGTCACTACAAACATGATAGGAAAGTGCCTAAGAATAAAGATGTTTCGGTAAGGGTAAAGATGCTCACTGTTAACTGCACAGCAACTTGTTTACTGTACGTGGTACTCTCTTGCCATACACATTCCTAAATACTGGCTTTCATTTGTGATGATCATTTATTGTTATAATAGCACAGTTTGACAAGGTTTCCATCTCTGAAAATTCATTGTCTAATTTTAACTAGCATATGTTTGTTCCAGAAAATATAAAATGAGATTCTTTGTTCAGTTTAGAGGGCAGCTATTTTATTTCTTATAGTTTATGATAATGCAACAATCTGCTTAGATGATTTACAAAGTATGTAAGTACCACTTGACTTCAAAATGCTTCATTTGAGATTTCAGAATGCCTCCTGTTCACTACAAGACAATGTTACCAGCTCTTGTCATTTTAATCTTGTAATATTGGGGAGGGGGTTTTAAACCTTACAAATCTTATTATTTAAAAAAAAAAAAGACAACATTGCTGATGTTTTTACTTCCTAATGTCTACGAAGAGACTCATATTTCAACTTTGAGCATAAGTTTTGGTGGATTTGGACTACCCTCTTACTTATGGAACTGCTCCTCCCCACCACATTCAGTTGTCACCATCTGAGTATCTCTTCTGTCCCTGATGAAATATGGCAACTGTCCAGAGGGCACAGAAACTGCATCACATAACACTTCTGAATGGGACCTTCTGAATGTGCCTGTGAGATTTAGGAGCCTGGACTTAAGTAAGTAAGTCAGGTGTTTTGGAGAAATCACATCCTGCCTTGCAGACTTCTGTGGAGGTCTTTCTTTCAAGGCAAGAAGTTCTGTAGCTTGCAAGCACTCAACTGACACGGAAAGATGTATGTAAGAGGTGGACTGGTACAATGTTTAACACCTAAGAGCACAAGAACCTTCTTTCTCACATGTCTGAGGGTAGTGGAATTCAGTCTTTGTCTCTGAGGCTATTTGAGAACAGTCACGTAACCAGTCTTCTTGGAATATGCTACCAGCAGACAAGCCTTTGAATGAGCATCTGGATTGCTCTGGTGGCTCCTGAATTTCTACACGTACCACCTTCATCATTTCCAGCAGGGCCTGTCTCTACTCTGTGGCAATGCCTCCTTAGGAATGGCCCTTTGCTTCACAGTCCTGACCCCTTTAACTTAAGAAAGGGGGATATGAGCTGATTGTCCTCAGTCTGACTTGTCTTTTTGGATGAAAGTGTACTAAGACCCTACCTGCAAACCCAGAAAAGAGCATTTGCTGTCAGGGCAAGACAGGTATAGCCTACTGCAGCAGCTAGGAAGAGAGAGGTAAAAGGACCAATAGCTAAGTTTCATTTGCACTTTGCGCATGTCACAGACTACCTGTTTAGAAGATTTTTACAGTAGAAGAGGTTACAGTTAAGGGACAAGTTGCCAAGAATCTCACAGGAGATGGAGGGAATTGTTTTTTCTTCTCAGTATTCCCTATACCCAAAGAGGCAGGGGCAAGTCCTTTCTGCCCCACCATGACGCAGTTTGCTGATCTTTTATCAAGCCTCCATATCAACAGAAATGAAATTAATAAATAAATTCTAAATACGTGGTTTTGTTCTGTCATAAACCCAAAATGGACAAATGTAGATGCGCTAATGTAAGCACCGCGTGCAGATCTGGACTTGCACACATAGTTTTTAGCGCACACACCCCCCAAACCCTAACTGGATTACTTTATTTAAATAGAATTATCTGCATGAGACAAGGGTGCAGGATTGGACCCTAAGACAGAGCTTAGAAGAAGTTTGGCTTGGTGCTAGCTATGTTTTGTTTGTATATTCAGTGAAATATATTTTCTTTCTTTTATATTAGTGAATTGATATGACTTCCACAGGAACAACAAAAAATAGTCTGGTATATGGATAATCATCTCTAATAGCTATGACTGAAATCATGCCTCAGTAGGAGTCACTTTAAATTGGGTGCTATAGGAACTTCAGCATAAAATTGCTTTATATATGGAACATTGCATACTTAGAACATAGTGGATAAATATTTGTAATACAGACACTTTCATTTATTTTATACATTGTTTTATAATGGAAAAAATATTTACTACTGGGATGGTTTTCTAGCAGTGTTCTCTCACATAATGTTCTAGCAACAAACTGTGTTTCTGGACAACCATTTGATTCTCTGGTCACTGACACTGAACTGTGAAACATCCTCAAACCAGTATGAGCTTCTGAAAAGAGAGGATTAGAACTGTTTCTGGCTATCTTAGTGTGGATACAGTTAAATATACTGTGTAGTTCTGATCTGTAGGCAGTGAGAGCAGTTCAAAGAAATTACTGTCCTATATAAACCTGGAGTCAGTGCATGCAGGCTTCCGAGATGGCACTAGCTGGGGTTTGTTTGCTACATGATGGGTTATTTGGCTTGCTACCTGCTTGAAATCAATATAGTTTTATTAACACCACTGCAGACACTGAAATACTGTAGTTTTACAGAATGTATGTTCCATAAATTATAGCTTGACTGTAATTGCAAGGCTTATCCTACTGTTAGTGCAGTTCAGATCCAACACTGTTGCATTTTGTAAATTGATAAATGCCATGAAATTCCTCTCAATATTTTGTAGTAGTATACACAAGTTGATGTAATTTAGTCATACCATTATTCCAAGAATCTTCATCAGATATTTCTAGCCAATTCAGCTTTTGGCTGCTGAAAGCACAGTAGGTAATTATGGTTATTTACTGTAAATGTAGACAAGTCTTATGTAAATATTCCAGGGGAAAAAAGCTACATAAACATATGAGGCAGTTATCTAAAAGTAAGAACATAGGTCAAGGATATAAAATACAGGTTTTATTTATGTACAGTAGTATCCTGATATTGTTTATATGCAGAAAAAAATCTTAAGATTCTGTACTGTATTCTCTGAAAGCTTTTAAAAAAGGCTCTGCCATTTTCTCTGGTTATATAATTGCAAATAACTTTTGAATTCATTGGAAATCCATGTAAATGATGTCAAATGGGGAACATGTTACATTGCAATGAAATTAGTTTAATTCAAAAATCCTGGCAAAATTCATTGGATTGAAATCTATATATAAATTCAATAGCCAGACAGAATAAAACACAATAAATAAGCTTTGTTGTTTGGTTTGGTTTGGGTTTTTTAACCTGTGCCTCTTTTTGTTGTTTTCTTAACAAATATTTTATTCAGTCCTTGTAGTCACTTCCTCCTACAAGTCCTAAAATCTGCATTATTTGATAGAATTTTACTTGTTCTGGGCATTTTCTGCTGATTTCATTATCTGACAAGAACTATTAAGTCTTCTTTGTGTTATATAGCACCTTACTCCTCCCAAAGCCACAATCCTGTCAAGATTCAAGCATGCACACAACAGCACCAATTTTAAGTTGTCTCTAGACTAAAGCAGGAACTCCCATGAATATAGTGGCACTATGCTCTTTAATGCAGATAAGAATATTGGATTTGAGCCTTTGAAAGTTGTGCAGCTTTCAGCATTTTTTAAAGGGCTGCAATTACTGGCCTTATGGATTATCTCCTGAAATTGCTATGGCATTCAATTCCTTTTTCTTTGCTAAAGATGCTCTCTAGGTAATGTTCCCCAGCCATTTGCTGCACTGCTCTGTCAATGGCAAGACTCTACTTTGTGTAGAAAAACTTTGAGAACATCCTGAAGCATTTCAGAGGCAGCTGAGTTAGGACCACAGCTGAATATGTAACAGATTCTGCATGTAGGTCTAACACAAGGAAATGTCATCTTTGAAGCATGCCACTGGAGTAAGGCTTCTTTGTACATTAGAGCATGAGGCTGAAATGGTACCTAGCTGCTGGGACCCGCATTCTCCATGAGTGGCGCCTTTCTCCTCATTAATTACAGATAAGAGAAGAGCAGCTTTACCCATTTAATACTAAGTAGTTACTGATTAACAGGGTCCTGGAAAATTCACAGTGCAGCCACAGATTAGTCATGCTGAGCTGGGAGGCTGAAAAATTTAGAGTGGTGCAGGCAAATAGTATCTGTTCACTGTCAAGGTGATGGCTCTTTAATGGTTAATCTGGGTAAGTATATTTTAATACTTAAAGAGATAAGGTTATAGGCCAAATAGGGGACTTGTAAAAATATAGAAAATGTCACTGAAAAATCATTCAGGATCTGGTAGTTTAAAAGAAGATTGCTTTTTACTGAACATTTCATGGACTAAGAAACTGCAAAATATGTAATTAGATATATAGATTTTTTATTAAGTAACTGCTGAATATTACCCAATACAGGCTGTTCTGAAAATGCATGCATTATTATTATTATTATTATTATCAAGAGAACTGTATCACAAATACTAATTTTTTTTTCATTCTTCATTCCAAACAGTTGCTATCAGCCATGAAATAGTTCTATTATAATGGCTAGCTTCAGTTTGAGGCCAACCACTCAGAACTATGAATGTGACTGGTTGAAATATTGAACAATTTGCCCAGATTCTGGCTAATCATGTAGCTGCATGCACGCACTTGGGAATAGAAAGTATGAGCATCTTTGTTCTCCACTGATCTTTGACATCACTTAAAAGTAAAGCTTTAACCTAACAGGAGCTTGGTATGCAATCAGGAGTATACTGCAGTGACACCTGGTGTTTAAAATAGAATTATTCCCTCTGAAGTGTGACTGTCAATTTACTTTTAATTGGGTACATATTCACTCAAAGGCTCACAGTTCACCCTGTGTTCATGGAGCATAGCATTATGTTGAACTAGAAAGCATTGGAGCTAAAGAGTGGCTTGACATTACTTGGTAGAAAATGTATCTGACAGATTTGTTTCAAAAGCCCAAAATTGCAGTGACATGATCTTTCATGAATGGTTGTTCTTCCTAGCACTCTAGCTGACGTGATACTTTATCACTGCTTCTCAGTTGGTTATTACACAAATGAGATTGACCCTTCATATAACTCACACAACTGGAATTTCCGTGCAGCCTTTGTGGAAGGACTGGTAGGCAAGAACAGAGAACTGCCAGTTCAGGCAGAAACCAGGGATCTCATGTGTGTCGTGGTGCTAGCAAGCATATTAGAGCTACAATCGATACTTCTGAAATAGTCCTCGCTAAAGAGTTTATTGGCCAAAGTAGTCAAGATCTGCATATTTACAGATGTGACTGAAATGGAATGTAAATCCCATCATCGGTTAACGTAATTAAGGATTACAAGGCTAATATAAGATAATAATAACAAAGATCATTATTATTAAGGATTACAGTTTACCACAAGATGAAGAAAAATTAAGGAAGATCTGGTAGCAATCTGTATATTTAGACTGCTGGACAATTTCTATTATGTAAAAGTTTTTTTGTGACCTGCTCTGAGAAGTACATACATGCTCCACATTTATGTAGTTAATCTTGGAATTCTGGCAAGAACAAAACTCTAAGGCTATCATTGTGGTTTTCCTTTGTCCCATAAAATTCTGTAAGGGTTTGGCTGAGCTACAAAAGCCAGATTATCCTAAAAGTCCTTGTTTTCCTTCTTTAATTTTTCTGGGAAATGATGGGAGCCTGCAAAAAAAACCCCAAATCCTGAACCTGAGCTTTCTAACGCTGCACTTGTGCCTCAAGCCAAATGGCAGAGAGCCAAACCTTGTCCAGCAGATACTCAAAGGCTAGCACTCAAACTAGCATTCAGAGGTCTTCTTCCTTTCTCCCCTGCAGCTTCTTTTCAGCAGCAAAGTACAAAGAAAAAAGATCTGGGCAAAATGAAGTCTGGATGGGATCTGAAGGGAGCAAACAGCTGCTGCTCCATGTAATGTAATGAGTCTTGTAACCCAGCAGCAGAACCAGCATTGTGCTGTTTCTGGGTTAGAGGGCTGAGGCTGTCACAGGCTGAAGAAGAAAGTTATCAGTAGCTTGTCTTTAAAATATCTAGGAATTGATACAAAAAATGCCTGTATTAAAAATTAAGTCACAAAATCAAGCACTCAGAACATGAGGAAATGCTAGATTGCCAGTTGTTAGATAAGCTCAGTTCTTTCCACAGTGCACTCACAGAATGGTTGAGGTAGGAAGGGACCTCTGGAGGTCATCTGGTCCAACCCCCCACTCAAGCAGGGACACCCAGAGCAGGCTGCCCAGGACTATGCCCAGACGGCTTTTGGATATCTCCAAGAATGGAGACTCCACAACCTCCCTGGGCAACCTGTGCCAGTGCTCAGTCACCCTCACAGTGAAAAAGCATTTCCTGATGTTCAGAGGGAACCTCCCGTGTTTCAGTTTGTGCCCATTGTCTCTGGTCCTGGCACTGGGCACCACTGAAAAGAGCCTGGCTGTGTCCTCTTTGTACCTCCCTTCAGGTACTTATGGACATCAAGAAGATCCCCCCTGAGCCTTCTCTTCTCCAGGCTGAACAGTCCCAGCTCTCTCAACCTCCCTGACAGGAAAGATGCTACAGTGCATTCATCATCTTTGTAGCCCTTCACTGGATGCTCGCAGTATGTCCATGTCTCTCCTGTACTGGGGATCCCAGAACTGGCCCCAGCACTGCAGGTCTGGCCTCAACAGTGCTGAGTGGAGGGGCAGGATCACCTCCTTCCGCCTGCTGGCAATACTTTGTCCAATGCAGCCCAGGCTACCATTCACCTTCTTTGCAACAAGTGCAAATTTCTGGCTCAAGTTCAACTTGTCCACCAGGACCCCCACACCTTTTCTGCAAAGCTGCTTTCCAGCTGGGCAGCTCCCAGCATGTACTGGTGCCTTGGGTTGTTCCTCCCCAGGTGCAGGACTTCGCATTTCCCTTTGTTGAACTTCATGAGGTTCCTGTTGGCTCCTTTCTCTAGCCTGTCGAGGTCCCTTTGGATGTCAGTATGACCGTCCAGTGTATCAGCCACTCCTCCCTGCTTTGTGTCACCTGCAAACTCCTCCCAATCACTTTCTTGTCTCACATGGGCCTGCTTCCACCTTCTATAGGCTTTCTTTTTGTGTTTGAGTTTTGCCAAGAGCTCCTTGTTCACCCATGCTGGCCTCCTGGCTTTTTTGCCTGACCTCCTGCTCCTTAGGATGGACCGTTCTTGACATTGGAGGAGGTGAGGCTTGTGTATCAATCAGCTTTCTTGGACCCCTCTTCTCTCCAGGGCCTTATCCCATTGGACTCTTTGAAGCAGAACCCATCCAACCACCTCATTCACCAAATAAGAAGATTCTTGTGGAAAAGTAGTATTGTGACCTTCTTTTCAATGACTTCATCTTTAATTGCTTGATCAGATGTGGTTTTTTTTCACCACAGAAACTGTCTAAGTGAGTTTTAAGCATATAGCAAGAAACTGTATGGAGTATGTGAAGGTATTTGTAAATCTGAGATTTCTTTCCCTCCACATTTTGAAGCCTAGGTAACACTTAAAGGTTTGGTACATGACTGAAAGGTGTTGATTGCCACATGCCTGTGACATGTGTGTAGGTGACACTATAAAGACTGCTAACTGGAAAGATAAGTTGACAAGGATCCTGTCCTTTGTAATTTGCAACTAAAATACTCATTGGGCAGATGAGTGCAAAGAGATGAGTGGGAAGAAAGGCCATTCTCCATTGTTCATTGTAATAGGATCCTTATGATACACTGGACAGTGGGATTATTTTTTTCCATGGCTTCCAAATCCCTGCTAGGTCCTCCTGGGTTCATCTACAGTGCTCTCCAATACATGTGATGTCTAGAGAGCCTCCTAGCTCAGACACAGCCTGCTTTTTCAGCCCACGTTAACAGAACATACATCTGGCTCTGGCACACAGTCTGACATCTTCTGAGCTGCCTCAGCACAGCTCCAGCCTTGGTCCCACAGGTCTAGCACCAAGCCGCAGCTAATGAGCCTCCTTGGAGCCAAGCAAGCCTGTGCAGAGGGAACTGGTATGTCTCTGCACCAGCACCGTGGTTTGGCCACAAACTAGGTAATTTCCACACATAAGGGAGATAATTGGGTGGTTTTATTTGTTTAATTATGTGTCTGCGTGTATGTCAAAGGGGAGGGGAGAAGACAGAGAATCACAGGTTTGATATCATGTAACTTCCCTTTTCAAAGCTTTTCTTACATACTTTTCCACTTTGAATTGTCCGAGCAATGGCCTATAGTGAAAATTGTCAGAAAACTCAAGATAGCATGAAAATGGGGGAAGAGCCTCCCACTCTGAGAAAGATTTCTAGTTGTTTGTGATCAGTTCAATGTGGTTCACAGAAGACAGTTTGGAAGCAGAGAACTCTACCACTGAAAATGTGTGAGCTGGAGGCAATGCCATCATGAGGTGCTACAGCAACAGAAACACTATTCATGAAGAGAAGAAGGCCTGGGGATTATCCTGCACCTTTCAGCCACATGTATGACAAAACTAAAACCAACATGACTATCCTGCTGCCTGGGGTGGCTGTACAGGCATGTTCTTAATAAATTAAGTAATTTTAGGTTAACCTAAAAAATCTTCAAAATACAAATGATTCCTTTTTAGACCCGAGCCGAGCAACTTTCCATTTGCTTTAAAAAAAAACAAAAAACAACAACAACTTTAACATGTATCAAGGATACTTGTGAGGATATTATAGCCCTAGATGCTTAACACAACTTAAGAGTTAAGTGTCTGGGTCCCCCGTACCACTAACGGAGTTACGTGCCTTCAAAGGAGTCTCAAACACGCAATGTACTGAAAACAAACTGCTTGAGGTAGTCAGTGAGGAACACAGAGGACAATATTAAGGGTTTCCCAGACCCTTTCAGGGACCAACCTAAAATGGGCAGGTACTTCCTGGTAGCCATCTTTCACAGATACAAACCATTCCAGTTTGTTCCGACAGCTTGTGTCTTGAAGCCTGTGTGTTAGGTGAGACGACGACAACTACTATTTGTAGCATGAAAAAAAATTAGCCTGAAGAAATACTTAGAACATGTTCTCTTCTGGAGAAGTGCAAGTATGAACTCATTCAGAGACTAAGCAGCCATGACTGCATCCATATGGGGAGCACGCGTCCTTTCAGTTAAAAATGTCTCTACTTGTGCATCCTTGCCCTCTTGGCAAATCTGCGTAAATCCAATGCTTTAAAGCACATGTCATCTCCATTATAGTATATTGAGAAATGTAAAGTGCTATGGAACACTTTAGACTGCATTCAGAATTGATTAGAGGAGTGTTTGGACTCATTTGAGATGAAGATCTGGTCAGGCCAGGACATCCCTCACTGATTTCAGTGAAGTCCAGATTTCCCTCTAGTTGTTTCAGAACTAACAACAGAAACTGCTTATTGAAGGACTTGTCTCCAGTGATGTGTGTGCAATTTTCATACTTCAGGAAGAAGAAAGTTACAGCACTGAAAGCCAGGCAAGTCAAATAGTGCCATTTGAAGTGTAGTTAATTCACGAAGTTAATTCACCTGTTCCTCTGTAAAGGACATTTTCAACAGAGGAAAAAGAATGAGAATGCTAGCACATCACAAGGGGTTCTTGCTACTGCTACACTTACTCTTCATGGCCAGAGAGGACAGTTTGAGGTAGGTGAACGAACTACAGGAATTTTCTTCAGACAGACTTTGCCGTATTCTGATTGATTTATATTTATTTTTTAAGTACACATTCACTGAAGGGGACTGCTAACCTGAAAGCTCCTGTTCTTGGCTTGAGAGATCCAGTTTGGTAGAAAGCAGTCATGTTAGGCTTGGGGCTAGAGCCAAGGGATGACTTAGATGCCAAATATCACCCAAAATCCGGAATTGCAATCTAGACCCACTGCTGTTTAGCAGCTACTTGGTTAGCCCTAGAAATATGTGACCTCACTCCATGCTCCCCTGTATAACCTGCAAGTCCTCTGAGCGTTTGCTTGCACACCAACAGGGCCATCCCAGCAGCAATGTAATTCAAGTAATTATGTAGGTGCCATTGGGATCCAGAAACTAGACAGATCCTATTCTGAGGGCAGTGATCCAGCAGGCACGTGCTGAGCACACCTACTGCAACTCCATATCATGGAGTTCAGCATAAAAACAAACAGCCACAGGCACATTCAGAGAAGGTGGGACATTTTCTTGTTAAATGATAGGCGAGGCGATGTGCTCTATTCCCAGGCAAAAGCCTCCCAGGAGGCTTTAAAACCACCTTCCTGCCTCCAGAAGAGATCTTCAACTATTGTGTTACCTGACATAAGGGAATGCTTCACCTCTCCTGTTGAAACAGGGCCACGTTACTGCACCCAGCTTGTGGATTTGACACCAAAGGCCTAACCAGTAACTGCTGTTGTATGTTTGCCTTTCCTCACCATACTGAAAGTGTTCTGTCTTTCCCACACAGCTGAAAGCTCTTGGCATGGCTGGCTCTGAAATCCATCAGTGGTCTCCACAGGGTCCAGGACTTCAAATGCTTTTCTCAATGCACTCCTGAGGGTGCTGTGTACATTTTGTTATGTACATTTTGGGGCCCCCACATAGCTTTCCTCAGGCACTAGAAAGGTACCTTGACTGTTTAGTTCATGAACTGCACTCCATGTTGGGTCAGAAATAAAAAGCTTGCCGTTAAGCTGCCAATAATTCCCCAACGCATTTCTGTATCTGATGAACAGATTCTGTAGCAAAAGGATAAGAGAGGCAGTCTCCAGAGTCCATGGTCTTGGACCACTTTAGTGTATTTACTGTTTACACAACATACAACCACTTGTAATAACAGCCGCTAGTGAACAATTTCTGCTCCTGCCCATTTTATTGTGAGCAATATTTGTGCTGCAAGGGATGCACCCCTCACTCCACTGAGTATAAAAGAAAGCATGCATCCCAGAGACAATTTTGGACCAGCACAGCCATCCAGGGAGATTGCCAAGTCTTCTGTTCCTAACGGGAAGAAATGGGTACTGCAACGTACAAGAAACTCTATTGTTTGTGCCTGATGGGGTGAAAGAGCCAGGAGGGGAGGGAAAAGAACAGGAGACAGAACACGGTCAGGATTAATTTTTGGTTTTAAGATTCCAAAATTTCAGTCTTGGGTTCTGGCAGATATGCAGGGCAGCAAGCACCCTCCATACGGATGTCTCAGAGTTCTGGGAGGTTTTAAGTTCAAAACAGTGACTTCAGTATTCAATAGCCCTGGCAAGTGTTAAGAGGAAAGCTTTGGCATGTGTTAATGATCTCAAAAGGGGGGGGGGGGGGGGGGACGGGGACGGGGACGACTGCTGCCAAAAGCTCCCCATTTCAGTCTTAGTTTTTCTCACAAACTCAGTTTCTACTGCTGTTCATTAAAGCTGCTATTCCTACACCTGGAAAAGAAGAGAGACAAAGGACAAGGAGAGGATGAGGATCTTCATTTCGAAGAACTGTTCACCTCTTGCATTCCCACCCCTAGGTTTTTGCTGTACATTCTTAAGTGAAATAATTATTGACTATGCTTCCCAACTAGAGTTTGGTTTAGGCAGTAACAAAGGCTTTTTTGGCAATTGGGCTTAATCTAGACACTGAAAACAATGCTCAGTGTTTCTTAAAAACAAACAATGTCCTTACTGTTTGTTAAGGGTGGGGGTTTTTTTGTCCTCTGGTGCTATTTTGAGTTCTAGTATGTCTATTGTACACAGGCTGGAGCACTCACTCTGGTTGTTTACAACTATTTCCCTCATGTTGCCAGGCTTTTCTTCTACGAAGCATAATTTTGTAGGCAACATACAAAACAAGCCACAGTGTAAATAAACCAAATATGTGTGAAAAGTGTTGGCTCAACACCCCTCAAAATTGTCTCTAGCCCTAAAACTGTCATGAGAGCATGAAACACTCATGACAAGTCAAAAGCACAGTTAGGTACCTACTTGGATTCAATGTTAAAGGATTGTTTTATTTGTGCAAAGCTGGAATTGAAAAAATTACTCTAATTTCAGTGTCTTTAGGAAAGGCTCTGGTGGTTACCCAGATTTCACTCTGGCTCTGCTGAGCTCACTGTGGTCACAGCTGTTGTTGCCACCAACACAACTGAGACCACTGATTTCAGGGCTGGAGGAGACTTTTTAATTGCAGTAGCCAGAAACTGTTTTTGTGGGGCAGCCATGTCTGACTGGCCACATCTGGGAGCTAATAGGGGATAGAAGTGCTTTGTACCATTGTGCTTCCATGTTCTCCCCAAAAGGTCTAACTAGCTCACATGATACACACCTGGGAGTGCCTTATGGTCCTAAGACAAATCCGGTAGTTTGCTGACTTTTTTATTAAACTTTCCTGGAAGAGGAAATAGTAAGCAATACAACATCTCACTGTGATGTGGGTTCTCTGGAGAAACAAGCAGAGAGTGAAGCATTGGGGAGTGCTCTTCTTATCTGTTCCCTCAACCTCAAAGATGGCTTGATAGGTGGCTACCGCACAGCATCCCCCCAGCCATATAATCTAACACACACACATCAGGCACTTCCACCAGCCCAGTCCTGCATGGTGGTCCCCTCATCAGACACCACTTGTGCAAGGAAAAGCTTTAAGAACCATTGTCTGAAGTTTAAAAGGGGGAAAAAAATGTTTCCCAGCCCCAAAGAAGAATGAGGACACTGCAGGACTGGAAGAGAAGAATCTCCCTGGGCTAACAGCACACTGTCAGTAAATCAGTTATTGGTTGTGATAGTACGCCAGCTCCCACAACATATCCCACAGGTGGTTCCCAGGAACTGAACAGGGCAATTTATGTACATCTTGAGCTGCTCTTTTCTAGCTGCTCCCTGACTGCAGCTCCAGAGAATGGTTCTGCAGGTGGCACATGCATTCTGTCTGCATCATTAGCTCTGATGTGCTGCCAGGATTTGGGCTTCAAAGCACAGTGAAGTTGGTGCTCGTTAACTTAGTAAGCTGCACTGAAGAACTTTTGCTTCCTTGCTTCAGAAAGACCAAGATGAGACCAAGGACAGTTCATGAAGTGGTTCACAATGTGCACATACAAATTACTGAATGCTCCTGCTCCCCCCCACTATGTAATACTTGCCAGCAAGCACCATTCCTTGGCTAGGACCATCCCTTGCTAGCCATTTTTCACTGCATAAAACAGTTCCTGGAAGGCACTGTAATGAACACATATGTAATGAACATATGTAATGAACATATTACATATGTAATGAACATATGTACCAAATACAGCGCCAAAGAGGGTCAATCTGTGGCTGGACAAACCTACCGCCTCGGCTGTAAGGGCAGGGTCACTTGCACCTGATGCCAATGTTGCTGTTTTCTCATTGGGTTTGCCCATCATGTCACATGTATTTTCACATGCTGTGCTGCGGGTCCCGTATCATTCCTATCTCTTCACCACCCACTCGTGCCTATGGCTTGTAGCCTAATCCTCCAACCAGGTGAACCACTCAGCCACTGATGAGCAGACAAACAAATCCAAGGCGAAGCAAACCTAGCAGTTTACTGCAAGTACTGCTAGCAGTGCTAGCAGAAAACTCCAGCTAGGATATTGCTGAGGGATCCACGTGTACTAAGGGCACCAATACATAGCCTTGTATCAGAAGAGCATTCTAAGATGAACACTAGCAAGTCAGGAAAAGCCTGAGGTAAGGTTGCCTGTGCACCCTTAATTTGGCATCCTTGTGTGCCTATGTCATATAAAAGTCTTTAATTATAGTCACATGCTGTCTTTAACCACTAGCCCTTTGTTTGACTCAGTGCGCAGAATGGACAATACCTACTTAATGAGCAGCTAGTCACTATTTTATTTTTTGCTTGCTGCTTAGCATGTGGCCCCATCCTTTGTTTACCACATGCTTCACAAATCCTGCTATGAAAACCTAATGATTAAGTCCCTTGTTGGGTGCTTCTGTCCTGCCCATCATTAGAGCATTTGATTGTTTCATGAACATTAATGGCATTCACTTCCCTAGCCCTATGGCATACTTATTATTTGGTGACTGTGTGTGTGGTACAACAAAGCTGAATACAGTAATACTAAAAAAGACAAAAGCAAGCATGCAAGGAAAAATTGTCCATGAAAGGGCCACACGTGAACTGCTGAGTATCTTCAAGTTAGAAGATTGTGGTCTAGAACACATCCTCAGGCAGTCTACATGAAAAGGGCTGCTTAATGGATGTGTTATTCTGACCAGTGACAGCTCTAACTCTTCTTATCTAGTGAGTATCTAAACAGAAAATTTGGTATGTGCATGCAAGTGTATATGTATAACACAAGGGAGATTTAAGAGAAAAATATTGCATAAAATAATATTTAAAAAAAAAAAATCCTTAGAGCACTGAAGCATAGAGTTATACTGTAAATTCTCCCTACTAGCTTCATGACCAACATCAGGGGCCAGCAGACAGGAGCTGGTGTCATTCTCCTGTGTGCCCCTTTTCACAGTTAGAGTTGTTACATGCTCATCCTTGCAAGTTTGGGGACAGCCTCTGAAACCCTCACTGATGGCTACTGCACAGACACATTTTCATTTGTTGTCATAACCACACTATGTAAAAGTTAGCCAAGAAATGCAGCTTTTGTGAATGGGTGTCTTATCTCCTCCACATGCTAACACGTGCACCTTCTTCTCAGCATCAGAGAAAAATCTGACACAAACAGACAAGAACACTGTCATGTATTTAAGAGCTAGGAAATTTGTTACAAGTCATTATTAAAACAGAATGACAAAGGAAGGTATTAACAAGTCTTACAAACTTCTCACTAGGATGCATGCCACTGTCCCCAAGAGCTGCCCCAACTTGAACATACTCTCAGACTTCAAAAGCAGTTTCTGAATGCTCAGAAATACTCATTGCCGGAATTACCTCCTCCTGAATCTGAAACAATTAGGCTGGCCCCAAATATGGTTAAGTAACTCAGAAATGGTGTTTTGGTAGAGTGTATGATCATGTAAGCCATCACAGAAAAGAAGATCCCTTTCTATTTACCAATTGCTTAAGAGATAGTTAATAACACTGCCCAGTTTTCTGATGAGCTGATGAAAAACTGTGTCCAGAACCTCTGAGAACTGGCAGTTGTAGTGCATCTTAGATTGCCTCAAGAAAGAGGTCAGCTGCACTCTGACACCTAACGTTAGAAAAAATTAGGGCTGCTGCCAGTGGGATTTCCCAAATAGAGTATGTACATATGCTATGTGGAACACAGGCAAGATAAATTCAAAACTTCATGGACATCTTAATTTTCTAGAAGGCTGCAAGAGACCCTGTGTTTCCTAGAGGTGTCAGAGGTATTATGTGTACTGCATTGCTGATCTGCCCATGTGCTAGATATAGCTGACTTTGACCAAAAGAAGAGACGTTTTGTTTACCTCAAATTGGCATGGATTCTTTGGTGCTTGTTTGCTCATGTTAGTCCAGTTTCCTAGCCATAATTCTACCCATCTCCCCAAATGCATGCTGTAATTTATTTTCAATATGCACTTTTCCACTTCTGTGGAAAGCTAAGGGGGATGCTTTGCTTCTAGAGGAGGAAGCTTTCCAGGAAGGAATTGCAGTGAAGTGCTTGAGGAAGCCATTGGCTTGTCAGTTGGCTTCCCAACCTGAGGATTTCAAAAGGTCAGGGGAAATGGATTACTCCTCCTCCTTTTTCTTTACTACTGAGTCTAAAAAAAAAGAAACTTCTAACCACAGTAAGACACTGATTTTAAGTCTATCATTGAGTCATTCTCCAATTTTTCAGTTGTAAGAGCTACCTAACTAACAGTGACATAGTAAGAGAACTTTATCTCCCCAGGTACCACTTGGTGTGGTTAAAGAATACAGTAAAACTGAGACTAACTCACTGTGAATGCTGGTGCACTAGACCATGAGGTTGTATGTCAGCAGAAAGCTGCATGTGACATGCAGATTACAGGCTATTTTTTATTGTCAAACTCAGTCCTTCATTCAAATGAATACATAGTCAGAACCCTAATTATTTCTTAGAAATGCTTCAGCTTGTTAAAAAAGGGGCATAAAGTCTTTCTCTGTAAATTCTTGATCATTACATTACAACTGCAAGCCATTTGTGAAATACTCCATCATTTAATTTACAGCCTGTTTCTCTCTGTGTGGGCTCTGATTACAGAATCATCAGTCATTGTACAGTATTAGCCATTTGATGAACAACGCACTATTTTTTTAGCTCTGGCCCCCAAATAATACCATTTCTTCCTCATTATCTCCTGTTCCTCATAACTGCTGTCAGGGAAGCTGGAAAATCTTGCCTTTTATTCAGTCGTCTTGCTTTTTTTCAGCAGTGGGAATTTTGGACAGATTCAGTAACAATCCTTCTGGCTTCATCTAAAGCTACCAAGTTTCATGGACAGGTTTTAAAATTCTTCATTATCAAGCAAATGTTCTGTGCATGCATTGGAAGCTGCTTCCCTGATTGTAACTCTGAATGAATTCAAGTTTGATCAACAGAAAAATTTCAATAGGCCCAGCCCCTATTGGTGCATGTCTACATGCAAAACTCGTAGGTTAATTATGCTTTGAGGGAACAAATGCACCAAAATAATAGTATCTCTTGCCATTGCTGGTATCTTCAGGCCAAGTCAGCATACCAGAACTGAGATGGCTGGAGCACAATTAGAACTCAAGAAGTAGAGATCTGTATTTTTTTACCTTGGATGGAAATGCTGACAGCTGAAAGATGTTTTAGCTACAAAGTGACTTGTGCTGGAAGCTATGTAAATCTGTAAATGTGATGTGATTCCAGTGGAGCACAGCCCAAAACAAGTGTGTGGAAGTGCTGGGTCTGGTAAGAAGAGCTTGAGGTGGCTACCTGAGTAGCAAAGACCAGGGTCACGCTGCAGGAAACTGTCTATTTGAGTACAAAACCAAAAGCCATGTTTTTAACACTTTGTAATGATATAAATCCCACTAAGCAAGATTTACTACATCCCTGGGCAAGTAATGATGCAGAGGCAACCTTGCATTGCTGGGTGGCAGTTCAGACACTGCCTTTAGTGAAACCTTGCCCTAGATTTAACAGCCCCAAGGCTATGGTATCTTTCCCACCCAACATCTTGAGCACCTGGTGGAAGTGATCAGTGGCTCACAGCTCAGGCTGATCTGGCACTTGAAGCGAGCGAGAAGTGACAGCAGTTATCCCAGGCAGGGGGCTACAGTGAACACATTCTTCATGGCTTATTGCCGTGAGTGTAGCACATCACTGACATAGCTTTCTTGCAAGATTTTTATGCCACCACCTTTGGTTTTAGGCTGCTGATGTCAGAGTGTGTGTTATATACAGAAGCAAATGCCCTGACTGACCCATTGGATTCATCAGTGGGAAACTGTACCTCAGAGGACAGCATAGGCCTTTGGAATGCAGGTAAACATACTGAGTAGGACAGATCTTCAAAGACTGGCCTAGAAGAAGCCTCTGAAATACCTTGAATAAATTATATCCTTTGCTGCGCACGGATTGGGAGTACAACAGCCAAATCCTGAACTGGGAGCAACTTCCCTGTAAAGAAACTACCATCAAGGTCTATTTGAGGTTTTTTTCAGCATTGCTTAATACTCGCTACTTCTCTTACCTGTTTTAGGTCTGTGTTGGTTGTTCTGGATTTTCTATAAACTAAGAGCTTGGAACACTTTTGCTTTTATTCTTTTGAGAAAGTTGGTTTAGTAAATTTCTTTAGTTTAGTAAGAAATTCACTGTCCTCATCCATTTTCTGAAACGAAACCCAGCTTTGGATATTAATTGCTGTTCTCCTGCAGCGATTAAAAGACAAGTCTACAGCTTGACCTGGCCGCAACACAAGGCTTTTGGGGCCTGTTTGCTTCCAGAAATTTAACCTAGGATTTTTGAAGGGTTTATAATTTTCTGTCTCATACATCAAGATAAAATAGTACTCCTTGTCTTAAGAAATTTTTGGGAAGGAGGAAGAGGCTGATCACCTTTCTTTGAGAAAATTTAAAATTTGTCATTCCAGGATCCTGCTTTATTATACAAGGTTGCGTTCAATGCATTGACAGAAGTAATGTGATAAACCGATATAAGATACTGTTTAGCTACGTGGTATTTCTTACTAACATGAACAAAAATAAACCCCAAATTGCAAATACTCCTTATTCAAAAAAGCCTAACTCCTGGTTTTACTTCTCTATTGCTGCCTAGTTCTTTTCACTGAAATAAATGAACAACATAAGGCCGTGTTTCCACAAGGGTTTTCTCTAAATGAATATATTTTCATGAGTTAGATGATGATAATGGTGATGCCGTGCTCCAGCTGGAGTAAGAGAAATACACAAATGGAAGATCTTTTCATACCTAGACCACCATACTACACCATCATTACTCATTAGAAAATCTTACGTGCGTGACAGTTTTGCAGTGAGTAGTATGAAACAAGGATGAGTTTGTGAATACTTGTTTTATTTTTAAAAGTATGCTATTCAGAACTGCTGAGCTCTGACTACACAAGAGTGCTTTACCTCTTAAATCTCTTCATTTCAGAAAAGAAATACTTCTTAAAATTGGGGGCAAGAAGAACTTTTAAACCCAAATGTTCTAGTGGTTAGGAATCCCTAGAGGAGACTAGGGACTACAAGTATAAAAGAAAACCTCTGGAGGTGGCAACATACAATGTGGCTCATGCCCATGACCATAATTGGAAAATTAGAAATTAAGATGATGGATGTCTCTAATGTTTCTAGATTTCACTGCATTTATTTTGTTATTACATCATAAAAAATAAATACCCATCTAATATCTCTCTTTCTAACTCAGACAAAGTTGAGGCATGTGTCTGGGGCAGAAAGATGAATTTGTTATGTTGCAGTGGAGAGAAACCTTTACAAGAAAACAATACTAAATAGATGATTTGAAGATAAAAGATCCCAGTTTGAAAAGCATGCTCAGCACAAATACTTTGGTCAGACTTAACAGCTAAATGAGGTCTGTATGTGTTACCTGCTAACATGTGAAGAGGTTAGTGGAGACATCCGCATGAAAAAAATAGAAGGGTCTGCTAATGTGACGTCACCTAAGGTTTTACTGTTTCCCATTCTCTAATTCTTGTGGCCAAATGAGACATATGGCCACATCAGGACATGTAATTGGGACCTCCCTACTTTAAAACCACCGGCCTTTTCCTGTTCAACTGAAGAACAATTTCTGTTAACCTTTCCTTGGGAGAGAAAGTTAAGAGGGAGATAATACATAGACATTTGCAATGTATTCACCCAAAATAAAATCAAAGAGGGGGGGTTGCATTCAAGGATTAAAACCACCAACAGATGTGTTCATGTATCTCAAAGAAGCAACATAAGAAGAAAGAGAAATTTTGAATTTAAACACTTTTGAATGGGATGGAGAATCAAACAGCAATGGAAAGCAGAACTACTGAGGTATTATCCATTCAAAGGCAAGAACACGCATGAAAATGACTACTAAATCCATTGTCACAAATGTCTTTGAGATCAGTGAAGCGGAGATATTTAGTGAGTTGGCATTGCTCAAACCCCACTAATCTCCATGAGCAGACTGAGATTCAAAGCAGACCAGAGAGCAACCCTTTGTTAATCATAATAAAGAATTTGCTGTATTCAAATGAAGTCACAGCAAAGTGGATGCGTGCCAGTGCAGCACTAGTGTTCCAAGAGAAAGGCAAGCTAGGAAATTATAGACCCTTCATCTCAATGTCTGCAATTTGCAAAATAAAGAGTACAACCGAGGAGTAAGTTTGCAAAATGCATGTGCAAATGGAGTATCATTCTCTGTAATCTCGTTGCAGATAACTAGCAGGGATGGATGGTGTCGGTTAACTCATCTCCTTTTTGAAAGAACTATGCTACACTTTAGTTATTAAACTTAAAATACTCAGAATAATAATTCACATGATAGGCTGCTCACCTAATGCTCTGTGGCAGAAGAGGTTAATTCTCCTCTAAAATCAGTATCTGTTATTCTGTAAGAAGAATTTCATGCTACTGTAGGAAAATGGTAATCTAGGTCCCAAGACTCCTAAGTTTGGGTTTTGCAGACAGCTGAACTTGGGAGCAGCATGAGGGGCAATGTGACCACAGAAATTGAGTCACAGAAATAAAATTATCCAAATTTTAACAAGAGCTGTATCGGGTATCTTCAGGACACTTACCTGCGCCATGCGTAATTATCCCAAGCCTCTTTCACAAGGATGTAATGTCAGTTTGATTACCTACTTCTCCTCTGTTCCAGTAAACTGCCTATGAGAGGAGTTGTGTTCAAGGGAAAATTGAAAAAAATTATCGGTTTCATCAACATCTCTGCTATCATTCACTGCCCCAGGGCTACTTTCCCATTCCTCTTACTTGATCCCCCTGCCTCCCCCTCCTCTTTTGCTGCATTTCCGCTGTGACTATAGCCATCTTCTGCTATTCCTGTTGCTCCTTCTCTATATTGTGTTTCCCCGAGCTGCTTCACTCTGCCTTTGTTTTCTGCTTTCAGACTGTGTTTATCTAAGTAACATGTTCCAAATGACTAACTCAGACAAGGCAGTAGATGCTTCATTAAACTGTAGCTCAAGTGAAACTCATTATCTTGCCATCCACACCAAACTTGTGCACTGTGTTAGCGCCTTTTGACCAAAATATCTTTAATGCCAAGAGGAGGGAAAGCCTCCAGGAGGACTTGGGTGGGCTTTTCCCTGTGCTCCCCTTTTACCTGCTGCTCCATTCCTCCCACAACAAAGCCTGGCATAGCTGTTCATTCATATTAAAAAAAAAAAAAAAAAAAAAAAAAAAAAAAAAAAGAAGTATATACACAAATAAGTTTGTTCTATAAACACTGGAAAAGAACCCTTTGTATTTAGTAACACTTTCAGTTCCTGCAAGGTTTTCTTTTTGCTTACACAAATGAGATTAAAATATAACACACCTCTACCAAAGGAAGCCAGCAAAACAGAACAGCTCTAGTGTTTCTAAACAAAACCCAACCATTTAGAAACCAAAAATTAATTAAAGGAACTTAGAAAATCAAGCCAAAACATTACACTTGAAAAAAATAATCACAAGAAAACACTTAACACAGTGCCACTTCAAAATTCAGTTTTGCTAGATCTTCTGTCTCAAAACAAAACCAAAGCCCTAACCAGCAGCCAGAGGAAAAAAAAAAAAGAGATTTAGTAAGTGAAATTTAAGAGCTTTTGCTATTTGCTGGGGGGGGGGGGGCTGCAGTTGAAAAACTGAACTTGCCACAGCAATTAGTGTGACCTTGATTGCATTTTATACTAAATGTATTCTACCCCAAACCCACAACGTGTTTAATATTACATGCTTACATTTGTGTTATGTCTGTAAAACAGGGAACTGCTAGAGTACAAATTGTCCCAACCTAATTCAAGTCCTAGGTTCCCAGTTAGTCAATTTTAGCTCAACAGTCATGAGGTGTGATGGAGCCACATTTTATATATTTGCTGTTTTCTGGGCTGTTTAGTTGTATCAAGTTTCCAACCTTTTTTTTCCACAGAGGAAAATTACCAAGGCTTTATTTGTTTGGTCTTTTTTTTAAGGAAGCTGAAAGTCTTACACAACGCTCCGACTCCAGTAACGGGGGCTTCGAGATGTTTATTTATAGCCAACTATAAACCTGACTATCGCAGAGAGCGCACCTCACAAAACGGAGAGGGCTTAAAGGAACGAGCTTTGCAGAGGAGGGGTGTACCGTACCGCAGCCGGGACCACAGCCCGCCCGCCCCCTCCCTCCGCCATCGTGTAGGAAATACGCAGTTACTAACAGCGGCGGGACGGCACCCCGAAAGGGCACAGAGCGGGCGGGCCCCCCTCCCGCTCGGCAGCCCAGGCCTTAACGCCTCCTCTTCCGAAAGACCGGGCGGCGCCGGGGCCGTCCCGCCGCCTTCCCCTCAGCGCGGCGGACGCCCCCCCTCCCCCTCTGCCGCCCTGCTCCCCTTGTTCCCCTTCCGCGTCGCTGCGCAACGAACGCCCCGGCGGCGGCAGCTGGGCGGCGGGGGCGGCGGGGCGGGCGGGCATGGCGGACCCCGCTGACAGGGCCGCACATGTTTACGGGCCGCGCTCCGCCGGCAGGAGGAGAAATCTGAGGCAAAAGCTGAACAGGATCGCGGGCGGGAGCATGGAGCAAGCGCTGTGGGAGCTGGCCCGGCCCTCGCACGCCCCGGGGGCAGCGCTGCGAGCGGCTGGCGGGCGGGTCTGTGCGGAGAGGGTGGCCTGCGGGCTCCCCGGGCGCCTGCCTCCGCTCCTCCTCGGTGTGACAGCAAAGGGCATGCACGTTCCTGGAGGGAGAACGTCCGTTTTCCAAACGAGTCCGCTTTATCTGTGCCTTTCCAGGTCCGTGGGGTGGGTTGTTTGGGCTTTTTTATGGAGGAGAGCTGGGTGGGAGAGGCAGGAAGAGGTCGGCCGGGTTTCTATGTGGAGAACGGGGCCGCTAGTTCCTGAAAGAGGACGGAGGAGAAAAGCAGAGCAAACAGTCTAGAGTTGTCTCTTTCAGCCTTTTTTATTAGGGAAAAACAGGCTATCAAAACCGTCAGTTTTTCTGACGACTCCTAAGGAGTTGACTGGAAGCAGCACCTCCAGAGAAACTTGCACGAGGGAGCTTCCCTGCAAAACCAAAACAAACAAACAAAAAGCTTTAACGAGCCCTCTATACTCACAGGAAAATGGGAACATGTACAACATGGAAAATGTCTCTTACATCTCAAGCTAGTGATCTGGCTATCAGCTGATTAATGAAGAAATCTTTGAGGTGTGGGTGATGCTCAAGTTGTCTGGCTATCCGGTGTTTCCCTTAAATTTTGGTTACAGTGCTATGTACTTAGAGAGCCTTTAGGGTTAACGTCAGTGTGGTACGCAAGCCCCCAAAAAAATGCAGAGTGCCGTTTGCAAAGCAGAGTATTCATCTCCAACATTAAGAATTTATGCAAATAAAACTATACTACCTTATGATAGGTAGCAAGATGATCAAAATAAAACTGTAGCCATTGCTGAATTTATTTGAGTAAATATTTTTATTGCTGGTGTTGACTGACAGCTGTGTAGGTTTTTTTCTCAGTTCCACAAGATTTACAGTGGAGTTTCCGTGTAAAAAGTGAGTCTGAAGTACTGTTTTATGTGGTCCTGTAATATTTATGTTTTCCTGAGTGCCTGATCTAATTTGTTCATTTTGAAAGGAACAGCTAGTTTCTTTGTAATTGCTACCTCAGCAAATTCAGCCTTGGCTCTAAGAATCAAGCTGAGTTCTTTGACACTTCACTGAGGAGGAAGTTGACATGCCAAGCTTGCATTTTTCTTAATATATGTTTAATCAAACTTACAGAGGATGTTCCACCTAAATTAAGACAATTAATGAATACACTTACTTAATATTTCAATTATCGTCTTTCCTTTTCTATATCCTTCCTTTAATTGTGGTGTAATTTTAGGTGTGATTATTCACCATGTTGCTGTTACCACATATGAGTGAGCACAAACAACTTTGAAATGCCCCCAAATAGGTTTTTTTGTGTAAAAAAAGAAAAAATATTTGTAGTATGTGCTCAAACATTCGCATGACAGAGGCCTATGTTTTCTGTGTGTCTGCCCTCAGTGTAGACTGATTATGGGTTTTTTGGTCCTGTGCTTCTTTTGTTAAGGAAAAGTGTTTTCCCTCTCTCTCTCTCTCTTCCCCACCTCCCCACCCCCATGGTGGTCACTCTGGGCTAAGTAAGTAGGAAAATGTTACTGTTTTTCAAATTCATCCCTTTGTCTTCCTCAAACTAGTTAATTTGAAAAAAGGGGAACTGTAACCATTGTATTAGTACTAGCATGAAACTGCAATAAGCTGACCTGTTTTTCTGGGAAACAAAGCCTTCTGAGAGACATAAACATGTAAATTGCGTGAAATTACTTCTGGATAACAGCAGAAACTTTGGGGAGGGGTTTCAAAAAAGCCGTGCAGTTCTGGTTGATGTTCCTTCTCACACAGTCCAAGGACAGACTATCCGGAATTCCTTTCCATACCAGTAACATTATTCAGAACTAGTACATGTTTCAGAGCAGTAATTGAAAAGAGTAATGCGTAATGGCTGATGAATTTTGCCACTTCATTCCAATGCATGGCTGGCACTGGAACCTCCTTCAAGCAGAAGGCGTAGCCTTGTCTGCAGGGTGGCATTTTGCTGCACAACAGCCAGACACAGAAGTGACCTTGTGCTCCCCGCTCAGTTGATGAGTGGGGCAGAGGCATGTCACAGAAGCGACGATTTCACTTACTGAGAAGGGGGTCGGAAGGTTGCCACCTCTCCTTTTGAGCAGCATCTGGTAGACAATTTTCTGCCTAATATTGTCAATCATTCCCTTGTTCTTGAAGGTGCCTGACTGTCCTCCCAGCTGGAGTGAGAACTTCAATGATCACTATAAAGCAAAACAAATGCAAAGTTTACAAAGGGGGTGTGGAGAAGGCAGGTCCCCAAATAAAGAAGTTGGCAGGGGCTCAAATGCCTGGGATTATGAGAGAAATGGAACACACACATGGTTAGTGCACATGCTGGTATGAATACTAAAGCTCAAACAAATGCATTTGTTGCACGCTAAAAAGTGAAAGACTACTCAAGCAGGTTATGTTTAAAAAAAAAGTGGTTAAATGCATAGAAAATTGAGGGTTCTTTGCTTCCTTTTGCTGCTAGACTTTTTTTAAAGGCGAGGAACTGTAGCATAGCATCAGTCTGGGAGGAGGTTGGAGCAGAGGGGATCTTGCCTCTAGTGATAAAAAGTTGGCACTCATGGGCAAGGGGAAGAAGTTTTCAGAGACTAAAGAAAATAAATCAAGAAATGTATTCTTTCCTGGCAGGCACATCAGAAAAAAAGACCAAAAAAAAAAAAGGCAGAGCTAGCCGAGGCAGGATTCTGGGTGGTCCAGCAAAATGCACGCTGCAATGTATCCGCCTGCTCCTGTGAGGCAAACTAAAGCATGTCCGTACTACTGGTTGTTAGCCGTGGTGCATTGCTGACTGATTGTCCCTGATGGAAGCAGTTCTGGGACCAGCAAACCAGGTGGTTACAGAGCAGTGCTTCCCTGAGCTTTATGGAAGAATCTCTGCTTTTGGAAGCAAAAGGAACTCTTTCTGCAATGTGATATCAGGCAAGCTTTGCCTGCAGTCACGATCACAGTATAAAGTAGCAGTGGCTGAATGGAACAAAGCATCAAACAGATCAGTAAATAATTGTATTAAAAATGAGAGGAACACTTCACTGAGAGATGGACTGTATTAAATGTTTGGAAAAAGTATGTATCATAAGAAAACTCCACCAGATGTTAATCAGTATAGACTAGTTAAGGCTGTGCTAGGGAAAGCTAGATCTTCTTCTGTGGTTAGTGCACAGAACTGCCCAGTGGATTTACTGAAAGAAGTTAGACAATAATTATTCAAGATGAACTGCAAAGCTGTCACTGTAATTCACCTTCACAGAGTGTTCTAGAAGAACTTATGGAGGGAGATATATATGCTTATATATACTTATAATTTGAATTATCTCACGTCTTTAGAGAGAGAAGCATTTTTTTTTTGGAAATATGAACTGATTGCTAAGGTTAGAGGCAAAGAAGCATCTGAAACACTTCTGCTGTGTTGGAAAGCTGTATACACACAGGGAGTGCAAATGTGCACATTAACTTTTAATAAGCTTGGAAATCATTGACATGTAAACAGCTATCATTACAGCCAGAGCCTGTACTTTCATTAGAGGCATATTAGGCTGTACTACAATCATGAGATAGCTCTGTTTAGCTAAGTGATACCATATTACCCTGTATATCACAAGAATTTACTCGATGTCAGGATGTGGCTATGGGCCAGAATTGTTCAGCAGTTCACCCCAAGAGTGCCAAGACTGAGTCTCGGGGAAAAAATGTTGATGGGTGGTAGGGGATTATGGTTTGTGTTTGACTCTTAACTGTTAGTGAATATAAAGATACTGAAGAGGACTGTGTCTAGGACTCCCTGACTGTCCTTAGAAAACTTTCACCACAATTTAACTCCCCTGGGAAGCACTGAAAAGGCAATATGGGTTCAGCTTCAGCTCCATTCATACTGCAAGTCAGACAGACTGGAAGAAATGGAGCAAACAGTCATTTCTATCTTTTGTTTGTATCAAATATTGTGAGAGAAGTTATTCTTACTAGAGCTCCAATCTGGCTCGCCTGAGAAGTGCTAGAAATCTTTAACCAATCTGTTGTAGAGTTGTCAACACTGGCTTCTCATTGCATTTGATAACCTAGCAGGAGTAAAAAGCATTAGCAGCTCAGATTACTAATCAAAAGTCAGCAGTATTCTCTAAACTCCTTCCTGGGATTGCCCTGCCCATCAGCCCAGTGAGCTCTGGACTGCCATTCCTTATCCCTCCTGACCCCAAAACTATTTTGCCTCCTCTGCCTCCACCAGAATTTGGTTACACTCTTCCTCTGTCACCCTGCCCACCTTTTCCAGGGCTCACCTGCTGTCCTGCTCTGCTTTGGGAGCTGAGGGGCCATGACCTGCCAGAGTCCCGGGGAGAAGAGGGAGCATCCTGGAGGATGGAGCAACCTCCTGCAGGCAGGCAGGCCAGCAGGCAGGCAGGCTGGACAGCCTGGGACATTTTACGTGTCCCTAAGAACCTCTCTGAGCCTCTCTTCTCTGCATCCTGCCACCATGCTCCCAAACCAGAGAGCCCAGCTAGTAATTTTTGAAACGATTGTTGCTGAACTGACAGCTAAAAGCCTGATTATTGGTTAACAGTCTCTGCTTTTATGTTTACCCACCAAAACCTCCGGGCAAGAGGCGTCCGGTCAGCTGTATCTTAGAGCGGGTCCTGGAACTAACCTGACAAAAGAGCTGAATACAGAGTTCAAATACAGGCTGAAGCGTGAGCTGTCCTGGAAGTTGACAGACATGTCTGTGCAAGCCCAACTATCCTTTATCATCACTGTTTTCTACAAGAGATCCTTTGGTCTCCATTCTGTTATTTGCGGTGTCCATGCTAGCACCTATTATCCAATTCAGTGATAACACATTCGGTGCATATAATTTCTAATTTTGGTTCTGGTTTTGCTACAATTAAAACATACAGACCTTTGAAAACCTCCAGGAAGTCTCTCAACACGTATCCCAGTGTGCGGCATATAGGAATAGGACCTTCAGTAAGGTGATTATCATTCCGATAACTGTGAACACAGGCCACTACAGAAGATCACAATTAGATTTAGGTGGTATTCAAATGATACAAAATATTTAAAATAATTTTAATACCAGGAGGTATTGGAATGATTCCATTTCTATGCCTTTGAGGTACAAGTATGAAGGAACTGAGAACACCATTTAAATTCATGGTGGAATTCATGTTTAAGGCAAAATTTAAGCATAACTTTTTTGTCCAATCTAAATCTTTGAATTCTGAACATTCAGTGTAGGAATAAAACTAAAAAGCATTTATCCTTTTTTTTTTTTCTTCCTCAAACCTATCTTTTATGCATCATCAGCTTCAAAAAACCATGACTGATCCACTCGACCAGGTATCAAGAAGCTAAATACTCATGCAGTGGCAGGAAAAACGACGGGGCATCTCGTGGTGGCGCGTACCAGGGGTTTTGACTGCTGTTCTGCTGCGAGACGGGCTGTGCCGACATTGCAGTGCAGCTGATCAAAGCCGCAGTAAAACATCTAGAAGTGTCATTTTTAGCTGGATGGGGAAATACTGCTGGAAGGCCTGATAGGCCAGAATTTGCCAGTGATTCTGTTGCGGATCTTGTCAGGAGATGCAGTCTCTGGAAACCTTGAAAGAGTGAACGAAAACAACTGGTTTGTGGGACTGAGTTGAGAAAGTTGAAACAACTTCGATAGTTTGACATGAAAAGTAACTTCATTATTTCTTTAAGAGTGGGTACTGTATGATCTATAATTTCTTGCATAGAAAGCACTGCATGCTATGTTCCAAAATGAATAAATGTAATTACTTTTTGACAGGGACAAATTAACTTAGCCTTAGAGGTGAAGCTTGGCCCCGTGCCAACATATTACGTGTACATTTGGCCTGTTGGCATGCCTCTAAAACAGAGTGTGTGGGGAGAAAGGTACTGAACACTGAAAAGGGAATTACTGTAATTCGCTTGTAAATGGAGAAGAGTATATATATGGCTCAAAAATAACATGTAAATGCAGACTTGAAACTTACTTATAGAGGAAGAGGTTAGGAAAAGCACGTGACAACCTTAAGTATAACTCAATTTCAGGAGGCTTTAATAAATGGTATAGAAGCCTGTAATAAATTTAAATGGTGACTGCAATAACTTAAAGCTCTGTTTGGAAACTATTTTAATTTAAAAACTTTTCAGAAAGGTATTTTAAAGCTTAAAGTGCAGAAGTACTGCAATTTAAACTGGGAGTTATTTCCCTAGCCGTCCTGGAGAGGTTTCTCCTCAACAGAGCGTAGATAGCTCTGCTTCGAATTTTCGTCTGGGAAAAACCCCAGTTTCTTCTCAGCTTTTCTCCCAGAAGTTCCATTTTTTCCATCAGTGTTTTCTGGGGAGGGGTGAAATAATTTTCTTTCACCCAGGCCCGAGACATCTGGCAGCCTGTCCCGCGGGCGGAGGCTGCCGGGCACCCCCGGCCCTCCTGCCGTTTGAACGGACTAAACGCCGGCGGGGGTGCGGCGGCGGGGGACGGACCGGCGCCCCGCTCCCCGCGGCGTACCCGGGGCGAAGCAGGTGGGCGGCGGGGGCCGGCGCGCTGCCGCTCCGCTCCGCGCCGCGCCGCAGGGAAACCCGCCTGCGGCTGCGGGCGGAGGCAGCGCGGCCCCGCGCAGCGCCTGGCGGAGCCGCGGTCGGCGGGAATCCAGTCCGGGTTTTGGTGCCGGGGACCAGCGGCGGCGAGGAAGGGCGAGCGGGAGCGGACCCCGCGCCGCGCCCGACAGCCGGGCCGGGCCGGGCCGGGCGGGCAGGCAGGCCGGCCGCCGGAGGAGGAGGAGGAGGAGGAGGAGGAGGAGGAGGAGGAGGGGCGGCGGCGGGAGCAGGTGGGCGAGCGGCGGGGCGGCCGCGCCGGCACCGGGCCCGCCTCGCCGCGCCCGCGGGCCCCCATGGCCGCGGCGCGCCGGCCGCACACACCCACCGCCGCCCCCCGGTGAGCGCCGCCGCCGCCCCTTGGGCTCGGCGCTGCCGCGGCGGGGCCGCTGCCCGCAGCCCGCAGCCGGGGCTGAGCGCGGCGGGAGGCGGGCCGGGCCGGGCCGGGCCGGCGGCGGCACCATGCAGGCGCGGCGCTTGGCCAAGCGCTCCAGCATGGGCAGCCGGCGGCTGAGCGCGGGGCCGGCGGCCGCGCAGGCGGACGGGGTCCGGCCCCCCAAGGCCGAGAGCGCCTGGAGGCCGCCCCGGCGGGAGGGCTCCGCCGCGGCGCTGGAGGAGGAGGACGAAGACGAGGACGTGGTGGTGGAGGTGGAGGAGGAAGAGGAGGAGGAGGAGGGCGGCCTGGGGAGCCCCCCCCCGGCGCCGACCGGCCACGGCAAGGGCCCCCTCCGGGGGAGCCTGAAGGTGCGTCCCGGGAGGGCGAGGGCGAGGGCGGGAGCGGGGCGGTGACGGCAGCCGCCCGGCCCGGCCCGGCCCGGCGCCGTTGGAGGGGCCCGGGCGGGGGTGCCGGGCCGGCCGGTGCCCCGGGCCGGGCCGGGGGAGCGGCGGGGGCGGCCGCCCCGGCCGGGCGGCCTGCGGCTGCCGGTGGGGCTGGGGGCGGGCTGGCGGCGGGGCGGCCGCCGGCGCGGCTGGGGTGCTGCTGGAGGGGCTGCGGGGGGCCGGGCGCGGACGGGCCCGCGCTCTACGAGTCCCAGAGGAAGCGGGTGCCCGCTGCGGCCCGCCGGGAAGGCGGCGGCGGGCCGGCGCCGGGGGTCCGGAGCCCGGGGGCGGCCGGGGCGGGCAGCTGCGCGGCTGAAAGGGGGCGTGCGCGGGGAGTCACCGGTACCTGAAGTAGTTTGAGTGCTGAGAATGAAAGAGTTTTCCTGGGTAAAGTGCGCGGCGGGGGCGGGGGGGGGTAGTGGAGGCTGTGCGGGCTGGGCGCTTGCACACAGGTTTCTTCAAGAGCTGGAGTCGTGCCTGCGGCGTGCGTGGGTTACACGGTGCTGGGCAGGGCGCTGGAGGGCTCCTGCGAGGGCAGGTGGCTATGGTAAGGAGATCTGGATGGGCGATTCGTGAAAAGTTTCTGAACGGAGCAGTACTGTGCAGAGGCCCTGTTAAAATCCCGTCGAAGCGCGCTCGGGCAGTCCTCTGAATTTGGTGCGTTTTGGAGCAACCTGCTGAACACGCTTGCAGGCTGAGATCCTGCAGACTTAGGCTTAATTATTTTATCGTGAGGGGTTTCCTGTAATTATTTTTCTCTTGGGATAACCCTGACAGTAGGGTTAAGTCTGTGTGTAGGTCTGCGGAGGATTCATGTGATAGATGTGCACTGGTTATGGTAAATAAATGTGTATGGAAGTCTAAAGGGTATCCATTTGGATTGATTTTATTTTATTTTATTTTTAAAATCTAGATAATGATTCTTAACTTAACAAGAGATCAGGGTTGGCCTAATGGTAGTGCCATATTAGCATATTATCATTGGGGTCTTCCCTGTATCCACAGAAGAAGAAAAAAAAAAAAAGGAACTAAAACCAAACCAACCAACCAACAACAAAAAATCCCTAAAGGAAAGTAGCAGCAGAATTACAAGTTATCCCCATATTGCTTCAGAGCAAGTTTGTTATAGCAGTGACAGGATATATCTGATCCACTTGAGTCATTGGACCCTGTCTGTGTAGCTCTTCAGTCAGTCTGTCAAAGGCAACGAGATGTGGTTACAGTCTGGCTGGGTCAGACTGTCCGTGCTGCTGAGGCCCAACAGGCTGGGACAATTTTGTTGCTACAAAACCTTTTGGCACTTGACTGGTAGCCTAAGGATGAAGGGTACCATAATGGGCTTCTGGTCCCACCAGTCTCCCCATCGCACTGAAACTCCAAGTGGTAGAGGAGGCTTAGAGAAACTTCCTCTGTGTGCCTAATAGGAAGAAAGTGTGAAATTCTCAAATGGAGCACAATAATCTGAAATATCAAATTACATAGGTATAATCTGCATATAGTGTTGGTTATTCTCTTTGTCAGCCCTCAACATGCTTTTGAGTAGTAGGTCTGTTCATATAAGTAAAGGTTGCTGGTATTTCTGCCTTGCATTTAAGACTGTATGTGCTTATAAGAACATTGTGCTTGCATGTATTTACTTCCCTGGACAGTAAATCTGCCTCATAGATGAAGTGAGTGGAGTAATGCGTATTAGGCTACTTTTAGTGTGTGTAATAAACTCTCAAGTCCTCTTCAGTAACCAGGTGCAGGTATCTACCCTCTTTGGAAGAATAATTTCTAACTGTCATGACCTGCTCGGTTTTTGCTTTCACTATTTGCACTTCTGAGTACTATAAACTGAGAAAACTCTTATAATTTAACACTTTAAAGAAATTGTCTTTGGCTTCTGTACATTTCTTTAGGGGTCGTTCGTGTAGGAGTACGTAAAGCTTAATCTAAGGGTTCTTCCAAGTAATTTTAAAGCAACGGATTAAACATGAGAAGTGGACATAAAATGAATGCAGAGGTCCAACTGTAAAACTGTGGGAGGGTAATACGACTGGCACGATCTGGCTGTGGTTTGTAAAACAGGACTCCTGCCAAATGGAGAACTGGCCTGGGGTCAGGAGCGTTTGACTCCTTGACTTGGCCTTCAGAGTTGGGGTTTGGGAGCAAAGGAAATTGAAGGGGTGTCCACTGATGAGAGAGAGCATAAATTGTTGCGGTGTCCAGCACTTTTCAGAACAAGAAATGTCCTAGAAGATCTTCAGAATTTAATCAGACTTGAAAGCAAAGTAGCCTGGGTGCTGGTTTTGCAGTATATGCTATCCAGATAATGCAATTAAAAAGCAGCACGCAATATTTTGGTATGTGGTATAGATACAGACGATGCATGCATACACTTGATGTCTGTGCCCTTGGTTGGAATGGCATTTTAAAGCTAGAGGTTTCATGGGCTCTTCACAAAGTCACTTCCATGGAGTGCCTGTGATGCATGGATGAATGCATCATAGGATCTGCAATGGAATGAATATTTTTTAAAAGTGCCTGAGAATTTGGTCAACTAGTCAAGTGGAAAAAAGTACCTGCACCATCAGAGCTTATAGCTGTGTTGTCTCCACCAGAAAGAAGTCCACTGTGTGGTTGCACCGCAGGTGGTCTGTTTTTGACCCTTACTCTTAAGCGTGGGGGGAGAGAGAGAGAGAGGAAGAAGTACTTTATAAAGACAAATCTTATTTCTCCAATTTCTAAAGTCTTGGAAGGAGAGAACAGATACGACAAAAAAGAGAGCGAGTGAGACTGTTGGTCATGGTGACGATATAACAATTTCTTCTTTATATTGCTGTAGGCATATAGATGTCCAAGTGGAGAACACTGGAGAACACTTTTTTTGCTCTTTTCCCCCCCCTGCTATTCTAACACGATACTGGAAGAGGCATGAGCGTGCTGTGTGTAGCTGGTAGCTAATGGCAGGAGAGCCAGAGAGACTTTGAGAGCCTGTAAAGCCTTGTTGAGAAATTCTGGGATTTCTTGCTTTGTCAGAACACCAAAGTGTCAAAACAGACTCCTTTTGCACTTGAAACTCTTTCTGTGCAACCCATACTTGCTGCTTTAGCTGCATCTAGATTTCCAGCCATCTGAAATTAGATGAAAAAGAACAAATAGCATAATTACCAGTACATTGTCTTGAAGCGTGGATTAATTTGCAGTCCTGTTTATTTCATCTTTTGTATGGAGCTTGGTTCAGATGCCACAGGCAGCCACATTAGTACCGTGCTGGGGTTAATTCACTCTGTGGAAACTGCTGGTTTTGGTGATGCAGAGAGAAGGTTTTGAAGTAGGGTCCATCAGTGGTCTGCAATGCTGAGTTTATCTGGTACTTAGAAGCAAGCCCCACTGCAAGTAGCAGAGCGATGCTAATTTCCCGTAAATCACTAGAGCGCTATGATTGAGGATTTGGGCTGGTAATGAACACGGGCTTGTGATAACTTGCCAACATGTTGCAATGTTTTCTCTACTGTGATAAACAGTAAATGGGTTGGTGCTTTCTTCTGTTTTGCCCAGTTCACCTGCCACTTTATCTCCAGCCCAATTTCTGTTGCCAGGCTCAGAGTATGGACTGAGGACATTTTTAACCCAGCTGACTATGGGGGCTGCTCCTGTTCCTCAAGCATTATGTTTCCGTGGTTTCTGCCCTTTACCTTAACATAACCACCCGTGAAATTATCCATTCGAGATACTGGCTTGTGTGTGAGCATTTCTTGGTAGTTCAGAACGGTGAATTTCCTGCAAATGGATTTGTTCCTGCAAATATGCAGCTCCCGGGATCATGGGAAACGGGCAGATGAAGAGTCTGAAAACTAAAGGCCCAGAGAGCTGTGCTGTGATGCTGGAGGAATATGAAGGCCCAAGCTGCGTAAGCAAGACTTCAACATCATGCACATTGGGCTCAGTTTTGCCCACCTTGCAAAGTGGAATTTGCAACAAGTATGAAGTATGGAGCACGTGCAGGTCTGTGCCAGAGGTTTCAGCACAGGGATGGCAGATATTGATAGGAGTCTCAGTCCAGGAAAAAGTATGCTTTTGGACATGATTTTTGTGGTTTGTTTTGTTTTGGGTTGATTTTCTGCCTTTTTTAAAAAGAAGGACATCTGTGTGGTATATGGGATGTAGAAGAATCTTCAGAGTTTGTCTGGAAGAAATCAATTGCCTGTTACTTACGTGCATTGTTTGGCTGGGTTGAATTTGCTCTCTGCTCCTTTTCTCCTTTTCTCTGCATTCTTTCTAAAGCCAGGTGTGAATTCATTGTTGACCTTTAAATCAGACTTTCAGCTTCACTGTTTGAATGGGCTATAGGCTCATCTTGGGCAAAACAAACTTGTTTTTTGCTTGATTAGCAAAGTGCTATTTAATTTAGCTTTCATATGTGTGTGCAAATATATTTTAACAGGCAATTTGCAAAATGCAAACTTCAGACACCACATTCGCTTAGTGTGGAGAGATCTCCAAAACCCATTAGGAATTTGCATGCTAACCTAAGAGTAAACTGAAATGTTCCCTCTCAGACTAATAATGATAAAGATATTTTTATAAATACTACTAGTTATTAGAACACCAGAACTCATGTTTTGATCTTGGAGCAGGATCCTGTTAGGCTAGGCTGTGTACAAACTCAGAACAAGCGTGATCCTGCTCTACCCTCTTTTGTGAAGTTTAAGAGTAACACAAGAGATAATGAATGGATACTGATGGGCTGTGGGGAATAACTAAAGGGTGAGACAAAAGCAGCAGATAAACACCAGCAGCTTAGCCATATTTTTGTAACTAGATAATTAATTTTAAATTTCAGTCTTCATTCAGTTTCTTGCAGTCCTTGAGTGAAAACCTGGCTAGTGAAGTTGGTGTGGAAACTGCATGACTAGACTTCGGGTTTTTTTTCTTTCTCATTAGAAATAAAAAAAGTTTATACGTAGTATTACTGGAGGCAGAGCTTGGCGTGGTGAGATTGTAAGATGGTATTTTTTCTCCACTGTCCTATAAAAAAGAATGGATGGGAGTAATTTGCTGAGGGTGTTTGATGTAGTCTTGCTGTTGTTTGTTGGACACTGACCAAACATCACTACTTTGTCCTTAAAAGTAATTGTATTAGAAAACTGTAACTATGTGAGAATAATGAGGTACAGTGGAGCCACTAAAAGTTTTGATCCTTATTTGCTGGACTGTTTTCAGTGTAGAATGAGTTCAGTTGAGAATGATCAGTTGGCTGCCTTCAGGTGTGCAGTACGTACTGGTGGATAGAGACGTGGTGCTCAGTCTTTATCACACAATCACAGAATGGTTGAGGTAAGAAGGGACCTCTGGAGGTCATCTGGTCCACCTCCCCTGCTCAAGCAGGGACACCCAGAGCAGGCTGCCCAGGGCCTTGTCTGGATGGCTTTTGGATATCTCCAGGGTGGGAGACTCCACAGCATTCCTGGGCAGCCTGTGCCAGTGCTCAGTCACCCTCACAGTGAAAAAGTGTTCCCTGATGTTCAGAGGGAACCTCCCGTGTTTCAGTGTGTGCCCATTGCCTCTGGTCCTGTCATGGGGCAACAGTGAAAAGAGCCTGGTTGTATCTTCTTTGCACCCTTCCTTCAGGTACTTCTAGACATCAATAAGATCCCACTCTTCTCCAGGCTGAACAGTTCCAGCTCTCCGAACCTTCCCTGACAGGACAGATGCTATGGTGCGTTCATTGTCTTTGTGGCCCTTTGCTGGACTCTCTCAGTATGTCCATGTGTTGTGGTTTAACCCAGCTCATAACTAAGCCCCACGCAGCCGCTCACCCACTCCCTGCCATCCAGTGCGATGGGGTTGAAAATTGGGGGGGGGGGGGGGGGGGGGAAGTAAAATTCATGGGTTGATACACAGTTTAACAGAACAGAAAGGAGTAAACTACGAATGATAATAACAGCAATAAAGTTACAATAATAATAAAAGGATTGGAATATACAAAACAAGTGATGCACAATGCAGTTGCTCACTGGTTGACCGACTGATGCCCAGGTAGTTCCCGAGCAGTGATCCCCCTGGGCCAACTTCACCCAGTTTATATACTAGGCATGATGTCACCTGGTATGGAGTATTCCTTTGGCCAGTTTGGGTCAGCTGTCCTGGCTGTGTCCCCTCCCAACTTCTTGTGCCCCTCCAGCCTTTTTGCTGGCTGGCATGAGAAGCTGAAAAATCCTTGACTTGGTGTAAACACTACTTAGCAACAACTGAAAACATCAGTGTGTTACCAACATTCTTCTCCTACCAAACCCAAAACATAACACTGTACCAGCTACTATGAAGACAATTAACTCTATCCCAGCCAAAACCAGGACACCATGTCTCTTCTGTACTGGGGATCCCAGAACTGGCCCCAGCACTCCAGGTCTGGCCTCACCAGTGCTGAGTGGAGGCTCAGGATCATCTCCTTGCACCTGCTGGCAATACTTGGCCCAATGCAGCCCAGGCTACCATTCACCTTCTTTGCAACAAGTGCAAATTTCTGGCTCAAGTTCAACTTGATGTCCACCAGGACCTCCATGCCTTTTCTACAAAGCTACTTTCCAGCTGGGCAGCCCCCACCATGTACTGGTGCCTTGGGTTGTTCCTCCCCAGGTGCAGGACTTCGCATTTCCCTTTGTTGAACTTCATGAGGTTCCTGTTGGCTCCTTTCTCTAGCCTGTCGAGGTCTCTCTGGGTGGCAGTATGACTGTCCAGTGTATCAGCCACTCCTCCCTGTTTTGTGTCATCTGCAAACTTGCAGAGGATGCACTCTGCCCCATCGTTCAGTTCAGTAATGAAGATCTTGAACAGGACTGGATCCAGGATTGACCTCTGGGGTACACCACCATTTACTGGCCTCCAACTAGACTTTGTGCCGCTGATCAACACCTTCTGGGCCCATCTGTTCAGCCAGTTTCCAACCGACCTCGCTGCCTGCTCATTCAGCCCATACATCAACAGCTTGTCTATGAGCATGTTACGGGAGATGGCATCAAAAGCCTTCTTTAAGTCTAGATAGAGAATATCCACTGCTCTCCTTCATCTACCAGGCCAGTCATTTCATCCTACAAGCTCATCAGGCTGGCCAAGCATGACTTCCCCTTGGTGAAGCCATGCTGACTGCTCACGATGATTTTCTTGTCCTTCACATGCCTGAAAATGATTTCCAGGATTAGCTGCTCCATCGTGTTCCTGGGAATCAAGGTGAGGCTGACCTGCCTGTAGTTCCCTGGGCTCTCCTCCTTGAAGGTAGAAGTGACTTTTTTTTTTTTTTATCTGAAAACTTAAGTATTCAGAAAATGCTTTTCATGGTCTGGTAATTAACATTTGTAACGTGTCCTGCAAGTGCAGATCCATGGACCATTTATGCCTTTCCTGACCCTGTGCTCTTCCAACCTTGCTTCTGACCCAAGGTTAAGGAGAAGCCTAACAGTCTTGTAGATCAGCTTTGAACCCTCGAGTCCTACTCTGTGTTTTCCCAGCTGCTAGATTAGAAATGCCAGTGATATGAGAGCACCAGAGGGATCTTAGCAGACTGTGGGATAAATCTGTGCCTCAAACTGTGCTATTTGGCCATCTCAAGGATGGGAGCTTTGACCTGGCTGGTGTCTGCTCTGTAAATACTGCTGTGGATTGAGCAATGATGCTCTTTTATATTTTTTTCCCTCAGAATGAGAGAGCCCATTGCCTTTGTAATACTTTCAAGTGATTTACTGAATTGCTTATTTCTAAAAATAGTGAGCAGCTTGAACCATTCCCGCTGCTTGAGGCCAGCCCAAAGACTACAGAAGGACGGCAGGCTGAGAGAGACACTCTTATTAGTGTTTTTGTTTATTTGTGAAAATTGAACGGGAAATATGAAGTGAATAGAAAGAGTGTTCATTAGCTCCTGTGGTGATCAGCTTCAATTTCACGAACTTGTGTTGTTTCTCACCGTAGCATGTTGCCAACAGAGCATGTAGGAATTTAGTATTATTGGTGTTGCTGAACAATCTGTGATGGGATCACTTTCACCACTCTGGCACCTTGCCAAACTTTCCAGTCCCAAATGATGATTGCAGTGACATTTGTCTCATTGTATTAAAAGTACATGTGTGGGTGGTATTTGTTGTTTGACAACAAAACTAATGAAGACGGGAAACTGAACAACTTCTGTTGCTTGAACTTTGGATAAAAATACCGATCTTTTTGTTGGTGTTTTTGCAAAACATAAAGAATCAAATTTCCATAAAATCCTGAGCCAGCTGAAGTTGATGAAGAAGTCCTGGAAGTTTAAGCAGATTTGGGATTTCAGCTGAATTAGGTAAACCACAAGGGTGAGTCCATTAGTCTCCTAAAACCTTTCCACAGTGGTCCTAATAATTTTTAAGTGTTGCTTCAGACTATAGAAGACCGTTATGATCACTGGACACAGAAACAGAGGGAACATAAAATGCCTCAGTGATTAGATACTCAAGAGTGGAATGATATAGTTTATTGTTTTACCATCTTTAATGTATTTTTTTAACATACTGGATAAAAGGTTACTTGAACTTTAGATAGGCAGCGCAATTATGACAAGCAGTCATAAGACTGGATGGTTACTTAATTTTTTTTTCTGCTTCAGCAGATAAAATGGCTAATGCCTGCATCATATTGACGTAGAGAACAAACTGTACAATCACCTTCTATAAACTGGACTTTGTGAAGTTGGCGAGCTAAATGTTTGAGCTAACCTGATCTTTTATGTATACATGCATATCCCTTTGAAATGGCGGTAAGAACTCTCTTTGAATCAAAAATGCTTTTGAACTCATATTTCTCAAGAAGTCTCTTTTTTTTTTTTTTTTTTTTAATGTAATTGTGAGAAATGTAAGTATTGCCAAAGGAAGAAAATCTGATTTTTGTGCTTTAAAATGCTTGTAAAGAGAAAACTGTGATGCAGTTCTTGCTGCTCTTAGGTCTAGGCTAGTGGTAGTTCCTCTTTAGCTTATGGTTCATAAGGCTATGGAAAGTGGTCCTCATCTGGCTTAGAGCTATATGGAAAAAGCAGAAAAATGAATAAGGGTGAACAGGTGGTTGCTAAGGATTTATAGTGATATTTTGCTTCAACATGCGTGGCAACCACTGTTCTAGACAATTGTCCTTACTTTGTCAGGGCAGGAGAAAAGTGGTTGTTCTTGCAGGTGTTCCCCTTTCCGTGCTGGTAGGTCTCTCTGCTGGAGCAGCAGCCTTTGCAGCACAGCACGCTTTGTTGCCCGGGCACTGGGTAAAACCAGGCGGTGTTTGTGGAGTCATGGTGAGATGATTTAACGTTTTGTCAGTTCCAAAAAGGGTAAAACATTCCCCTGTCCGGCCTTCCGGCCTTCCTCCAGCTTCCAACCATGCACTAGCTACCTTGGGCTTGTGCCAGAATTCATTGTGTGTTTTTGTGGGCTAGTGAAACAGCAGGAAACACATGCAGCAGAGAGTCTGTAGACTCTGTAACTCCAGTAAGTTAGGGTGACTCAGGGAAAGTCTTGTCAAGCATGTTGATAGTGCAGAGGAAAAGATGGGATGTTGCCGCTAGGGCATGCATAGTAGGGAGGAAAAGAAAGGCAAGAAAGGGAGCAAGCCTTCCTCCTTTAGAGGACAGCAGCCATTTGACTGCTGGTTGGCCGGGCTTGGCTTCGGGCTTGATTGTTCTTCAGGTTCTGTGTGAAGGCTCTTCTCCCATGAGACAGCATTGCATCCCACTAGTGGTTTGAGAGAAGGCTGGTTTCTGGAGTGGCTGAGGAGGAGGAGGTCACGCTTGTCCTCTGCAGGTTTCTGCTCGTGTTACTCCATTGCTTCCAGGGATAATGAGATGTAACTCTGTGATACTACTTCTCTGTGTAGTCAGACCCAAAAATAAACTCATTTTTGGCATGTCTCCCACTCTGAACAGGAAAACTGCTAAATGTTTTTGTCTGGAGCTGAACATAGATTTGGGAGAATCTCTTAACAGGGGACAGCACTCCTTGCCTCTTGATCTCCTCTGAAGGACCATGTTTTCTACTTACAGTCTTGAGATTAGTTAGAGGAGATAAGGATGTGCACTTAATTGTGATTTTGTAATACCTCCTCCAGGCTCTCAGCTTCAAGGATCAGCACAGGACCTTGAAGCTTTCATTCACAGTGCCTATTTCATTCAGAAGTTACAGCAGTTGAATACATCTGTGAACTACCTTGGTTTAATTTCACTGAAATCCCATCATTTAAACAAACAAACAAACGAGCAAAATCTCTTTATCCCCAGGATGTTAAGGCAAATGGATTCCATTTCCATACCCTTTTAAAGTGGTCTAGGATCTGCAGCATCTCATCTCAGCTGACTGCTTCCAAAGTCAGACAATAGCTTCTGACCTTAGAAATTTCACACCTCTCTGCACCTTACTTGCAGGAGATCTTGAAAATAAAGCTAATCTGTTTTTCTTTTCACTAGACACACTCCACTGTATATCTATATCCAGCCAGAGGAGAAGGGCTTTCAAATGCAGATGAACTGATCAAGGGTTTCTTACTGAGAAGCAGTAAGGCAGCATTTCAAAGTCTTCTACTAACTGTGGGGAGCTTCCCACTGCCTCTTGTGTGGTCTGATTTTTGGGAGCTCTGCTTGCTTGATCCTCAGTGAGATGGTAGAAGAAGTGATGGTATTTCTCCCTTCTGCTTTGAACCACTGCCATCCTTGCCAGTCCCAAGTCACCAACAAATGAAAAGAGAAACAAGTGGAGTTTCTCATACATCTTCAGCAATGGTCTTGAAATAGTTGAATTTAAAGATATTTTATTTGCACATGAAATTTGGGAAATACAGGCCAGATTGATATTTCTGTCTGTAAGACAGTCTATACACAAGGCTGTATTAAGCTACTTAAACCTTAAGCTGTTGTGTACAACTTCTTAATATAGACAGAATCAAAATTAGGGGCAGCAAAGACAGTAGATACTTGCCCACTGGCTTCTAGGTCCCTCTTTGCGTCTCTGGCAAGTAGGAAAAATTGTCATTTCAGAGAAGGTAGATGTTCATAGGCATATCATAGAAAATACCCTGACGTGAGGTTTCGGAGCTTCAGCCAGTGCAGTAGGAACCCCTGATTTGATGGCTCTCACTAATTACAGCTTGTAATTATAACCAGTGACGTAATAGAAATAAGAACAAAAAAGTTTGTTTGAACTTCCCTGCTACGCTGCATTAGCACGCTCGTTTTTATCTCCAATTCTAGTCTTTTTAAACTTTCCCAGAGGTGGCCAGCAGCACCCAGGTGTATCCTCCTCTTCTGTCCTTCAGTGCTCCTTGGCCAGCCCAGGGCACACGTTTCCAGTCCCTCTCCTGTCCTGTGCGTGGCCACAGCTTGCCCCGGTGGCGCTGGGCACTGCTCACGCTGCCTTCGCCGCAGGAGAGGCGAGGGGAACCTGCTTCCTGGCAGGCACGCTTCCCGCTTGGATGGCCAGGCACGTACGTCGCTGTGAGAAAAGGTGGTAATTGTTCGAGTTCATTTTAAACTCACTGTTTGTGAAACCAATAATTGGGAAGGCAATTATGGCTGCCCATTCTTAGCCCTCCAAGTCCTTTTTAGCCTGGTGGAGTACGCGAGTGCTCAGTGGTGAGCGTGTTTAGCAAAGCTTGAAGTGCGGTAACAGGATTGCTAAATGAAAAAGAAACCCGTTTTTAGCAACTGTGATCCTCCACTTTCCTTCTGTTTAAGGCTTTCCAAGCTAGCTTCTTAATTTTTAGACGTTTAGAGGCAATGTGTTTCTCAAGGTCTTGTTTTATTTAAGAAAACAAGGCTGAAAGGCCTCTGCTGAGATCTTCCCAGAGATGCCATGCCCAGGGGCCATTGTCCAGTTGAGCCCAGCTAGCCGGGTTTGCAGAGCGGTGACAGCAAGTCGTCCACTGGCATGCACAGCATACCCAGAATACAGAGCATGGAGTCGTTTCTTTGAGACTTAAACATTGCAAGCAAATTTTGAAGATGCGTGCATTCAATAATTAGTATTAATATTTGGTAATTGTTACTAATTGGTGTCTGATTACCTTAGAAGTCATGTCATGTACTTTTCTGTAGGGAACTTACTATGGCTGTTTATGGGGTGGGAAAGGAAGCTGCCATACTTTAACGGCGTGAGCCCTTTGTTCATGTGGTGGAGAGAAAAAGGCTCAAATATCTTTGAGACATTTTTGTTTAGACCTCAAAACGGTGTATGGGAAGGACCATGGATTCCCAGTGTTCCTCGCTGTCTTACCTGGTAATCTTAACTAACACCTCCCTGTCCCGTTTTAACATCTATGCTGCTTCTGCCAGTTAGTGCAGAATTATAGGTGTCACAAGTTGGTTGTTGTTTTATTTGGGGCACAACAGGTACCTGGATGGGTACTGAATTTCAGATGTGGGAGTGAAAGTTTTTGTCATTCATCTGGATAGATGCTGTATAATTCAGAAACACCTTAGGCTGGTGCTGGGGTACACGTTTTTTGTAGATGCATTATATTTAGTCAGATAAGCACTGATGTACACATGATAGAAACTTCTTGCTGACTCCAGTTCTTGTTGCCTAACACCGTATTGTGAATCCTGGCAACATTAATGTTTAGATTTGTATTTTAATATCTAGAAAATATATTCTATGCATCATTTTGTATATTGAGTGAAATGGTGAAGACAAGGGTTTTGTCCTAGTCTGGTTGAAAATGAATACTACATTACTATACGTTAATGCATACTATATATTGTAAAGAACACATGCAGTAACCTTAAAATGCATTATCTTCTGTATTGTTAAGAAAGCAGCAGTTTACAAATGCTTAGAGTGATTAGATTGACATGGTTTATGTGTAATGAGCAACCACTGGTGAAGTGAGTAATTAAATGCAAAGTATACTTGAAAATGTAATAATACATTGAAATTCAGGGCAGATTATTTCCAAGCATCATTACGAGAATCTGTCTTATCTCTTTGTATTCCAGTATGAATAGAGATTTCTGGCGAAATGGAAATTCAATGCATTCTTTCCTTCCAGCGAGGATGCCGTTTGGGGATGGCAAAAATTAGAGCCTTTTTACGTAAAATAACTCTGTTACAGGAACTTGAACTGGAAATACTGTACGAAGTAGTACAAATGAACCAAAACCTTTGCCGTTCCGGGGATTTAATTTAAATATTTTTTACTTGCATGATGTTATCTTGGTAATAAGTTTGGTGTTTCTCATTGCTGCTTGTTGTATTTTGCTGTGAACTTTATTCCTGATTTCTTTCTTGCTCGGAAAAGTGGCTTATTCCTGTCCCTAGAGCATAGCCTAGCTGTTCAGACTGGCCTGAAAAGAGTCTTGCAGTTATTGAGCTCTTGTTTTGGATGAACTTTTGAAATGTGTATCATCTTAAATGATACATTCCATTATTGTTTTCCATTAATACACTAGGCTGAAATATACTGATTCCTTCTTTCACTTCCCCCATTGAGCTGCATATTTGTTCTGTAGTGGATCAAAAATGTTGCTAAAGCCTTGTTTAAAAAAAAAAATCCTGTGACTTTTGTTTTCTTACCAGATGGAAGTTTTATTGGCAGTCCCTAACACTTAGCATGCTTACATCTATTTCAGAAAATGGAAAGAGATGATCACAAAGTCAGAATGAAAAAATTGTTTGTAAAGAACAACAGTTGTACGGCAGGTTGGCTGGTGCTAAACTGTCTTGTAGCTATTGGTGGTTTTTAAATTGGTGTTTAATCAAAAGTTTTTTGATGGAATTACACCAACTGATTACATAGTAATCAGATGAAAATCAGAAATCCTCATCCTGAACTGTGTCTTCTTTAGCAGCTATATAGTGTTAATATTGCACAATTAAGTTAAAATTATTTATCTGTTGACAATGCAAATTGATCCAGAATTGGAGCAGTGTGTTGGGTGAATGTTGTTGGGGTGGGGGTTTTTCGTATGTGTTTTTAAATTAGCATATCCCCTCCCTCTCCTGCCTCCCCCTCAATCTGGAAAGCAGCCAGTGTGGCTTGTGAGGAATACTGTTGTTTTTGGAATGAAGTGACACTGGGGTTGAGTCCAGTTATGGTGGCCTGTGGCTGAAGTAAAGGAAGTACAGCTTTACGGGTTGAGGGAGAAAAGGAAGTTTGTACAAAAATGGAAACATGACAATGGCATCAGGATTATTAAGATAAGCATATTAAGTTTTTTTTTTAAAGCAGCTAGTTTCCCAAAGCATATTCCCACTAGCATGGTTTTTTTTTTTACAGGGAGTTTTGGACGCAGCCAGCTTTTGTATGGATACTTCCCTCCACCCTTGTAAAGTGTTTTTAGAGGTACTTTAATGCTGTCGTTGTAAAATGAGCTCTTTCATCTGCATGAACAAAACATAATGGCACAAAATAGTCCATAGTTGCGAGATTATTTAATTTATCCTGGCCTGTAGGCTTCAAACTGTGCACGGAGGGGATGTTCTCAGACATCTAAGTCCTTCCAGAATCCCAGTCGGCAGCTTGAGGAGAAACAGGAGTTAGCTGGTGTCCCCCCCAGAAGATCAGGGGAGCCTGCGGTGCTCTCGCTGCCGTCCCGCTGCCTGACAGCGCGACGCAGGCCGCGCGGTGCCGAGCCTCCGTTTGCTGCCCTGCTCCTTGGCAGGCAGACGCAATCCCACGTGCGGCCACGTCGTCTTCAGCTGACGGACATCGGCGTAGCTTTGTCGAGGACGACGCTGTGTCGGGTTACGGGGTCGAGGCAGCGCCGCCCGGGCGAGCGCTGCGCTGGGCAGCTGCCTTCTGCCTCTGCACTTCGTCACAGCGAGCGCCCGCTGCCCGACCGACTCCTCGTCGCTAAATCAGCCCCCGGACTGTTTATGACACCGTCAGCAACGGAGGCGTGGTACGTGGCATGGCGGTTCTTTCAGTGGCTTTTTCAGTTGCCACCTCTCCCTGTAGACCATTACAAAGCCTGTTAAAAACGAGGTCTGTCCTCCTGGTGTGCCCACCTGGATCCACAGGTGCTGCACAGAAAAATAGGAAGTTTGAAAGACCGTGGGTGGGAGTCAGTTTTGACATTGGAAGGCGTATTTCTATACGTTTGGGTCACCTACAGGTAAATGATGCTAATGGTCTTGGGAGTTTAATACTTGCCATTGTATAGCAAACACAGACATCTTGATGCCTGTTAAATGCTAGTGGACTATTTGAAAATAAGTAACTTCAGTTTTTAGACAGCAATGCACCAGAAGCAAGGGAAGATGGTAAAGCCCAGTCAGGTTGTACTCAAGAGATGACATATATAGTCTGTCAAGTGTAAGTCTCTGCATTTGCATATAAATATGATAGGTCTGCTTATTCTAGTGTTTGCTGATCCTTTGACTAGGCGGTTCAATACTTGAGCTGTCTGTCTGATCAATAATTTTTTTGCTGTTCAGGGCAAAATCCAAGCTGAAATTTAACTGAAACTGGAGAAGGCTGAAGTTTGATTGCAACGTGAGCATCTTATCAGGATGTGCTTTTCGGCATAACAAAAATTGACTGCAGATAAGTTAGGGCCTAAACTACTGGAAAAATTGCAGTCTGTATATCCTCTGTAAAGAATAAAGAAAAAATTCTCTAGATTCCTCAAAATTTATGTGGATGTTGAGCATGCTTTAATTTGGGCAGGACTTCCATTGCAATGCATGGTCTTGATTGGGGCATGTGGAGTTCAGGGCTAGCAACTTGGTTATGACAAGATACCACCAGATACAAGTTCCTACAGGCTGGTTAAGATGGCTTTTGCTATGAAAAAATATTAATACACTGCTGAAAATATTAACTGTGGTAATCATTTAGCTGTCATGTGGAGTATTAAACTTCATCACTTAAATAATAAAAATGAGTCAAACAAGAACTTTAACTTTAAAACCCTCAACCTAAATATATACCATTGACACCTTCAAAACAGAAACTAAAATGCTTTCCTTTTTTTTGTTTAATAAAGTTTCTGCTTAGAAACCAAAGCAAGAAATTACTTTTTGCAGGAGGATTACCAAACTCCCTGGTTGGAGCGGCACCTGTCTCAGTCTGCCGGAGTAGGGCTGCCACAGCACCGTGCGAGCGAGAATATTTCAAAATGAGCAAGGGAAGACCACTCTGTGACCCAGCTTTTGAAGAAGTTAATGGAAGTGCTTGTGCTATGAGGTGTTGACAACTCGGAGGAGAGTGAGGGGAAGGCCAGTGCTTGCTGAGAAGCAGTGGAAGGAGTAAAGCCAGATCAGACCCCAAGTACAGGGCAGTGCCAGAGCTGGGCTCCATGGGGTGAAGGTGCAGGTAATACCGAGGTGTCGTTTCCAGGTGGCAGCGTATCAAATGTTTCCCTTGCCCAATGCTGATGGGAGGCAAGTTGTCAAAGGCAGATGAGGGTAACTGCAGACAGAAACAAAGCTAGTTTTTAAAATTTGCAAGTGGTTTATAACTCCTGTTTCTGTGACTGAACTTCCAAGCAACGTTCGTTGCCCGAGGCCAGGTTGCAAAGGACTCGGTTGAAAGTAAGCTGAAGGTTGCTAATGGCTTAAGGGTGAAAATATGCAATTAATTGCATAGAAAAAGAGCCTATTAAAAAATGGCTTGTATGAGCAATGATTAATCAAGCATATGGAAAAAACTGTAAGTTTTTATCCGCAGTTGATAGTGGAGGCAATAAGGTGGCAAATATGGAGGTACGATGATAAGAAAAGCCAAACCTTTAGGGAACAACATAATCATGGAGTTTGAGAACAACTAAGGAGAGAGAAAAGTAAGTATTGGAAGTAAGCTGAAATAAATTGATGTTACAGTGTTAACATCTGGCTGTCTGTGAGACAGGCTGCATCTGCTTGGACTAGACCTTCCATGATATTTTTGCTGAAACATGTTATGGACTTAGAGGACCACCACAAGCCTCAAAGTGGCTAAAAGAATATGAAGGATCTTTGGCAACAAAAAAAAGTTCCTGATTAGATATGACAGAACAGTTAACTTATCTAGAAAGATATGTTGGAAGTTGTCTGTGTTACCTCCAAACTGTGAGTGACTGTGAAGCAGAGCTTGAAAGCAGAGGGGTCCTGGTAGTTAACGTGTTTGCCACAAAGCAAGGAACCTGATCAGTCAAGTGACTGTGGCCCTCGGTGCTCCCCACATCAATGGCTGCTTGTGTAGGTGGTTGGATTTCTAGCAAAAGACCCCATAGCCTTCCAGATAGGGCAGGAGTCTCAAGTGGAAATAGCTCCCATAGACATGGATGAATTAAAATAGAAGAACTGCCTGTAGAGCGGGAGAAAGCTACTGGAGAGTGGCCACCAAGGGAAACTCTTGGCTTTCTCTCATGATCACCTGCTTTTAAAGCAGAAAAGATTCTTTATCTGCAGTTGCTCTCAAAGGAAAGTTTAGAAAGAGGTTCATATTTCCAAACATCCGTTGAAAACGGAAGGAGAGGAAGAGGGTTAGTCTGAGTGTTGGAGATGGTCTTCTGCTGTTTATGGCCATTTAGCCAAAGGACCTGAACTGCTTGGCGGCAGCTCTGCAACCTGAGCGCTTGCTTCTGTGGGTTTTGTCATTCCTCGCTTCCATACGCTTGCACGGGGCTGGCTATTAATTATGGCGCATTGACACATGAAAACCAAGCTGTTATCTGAATATATCTGAACTGGATGTGAATAATTTTGATCTATATGAATAGATTATCTGGTATCACTGTACAAGTGATCTGCTCTTTATGTTTTGGGCTTTATTTGTACAGCTGTGGTCTGAGTCTGCAACCTTTTGTTGTTACTATTTAGGTCTGTAAAGAAAACTTAATAATATATGGCACAATATGTTTGCTAAAACTGAGTAAAATATTACAGTTCCACAAATTGAGGGAAAAAAATATTTTTTTTTCCTTTTGTAAAATCATGGATTTATTGGGTTAAAAAAAGATAAAAATCATCCAGATGAATACCTTGAATCATGGATTTATTGGGTTAAAAAAAGATAAAAATCATCCAGATGAATACCTTGTTCAGCCTGGCATTGGAGAGTAGGGAAGGAGGGACGCTGCCCCTCTCCCATGCTTTCTCCATTAAGGATTATGCAGAGCAAGGAGGAAACTGCTGAGTCCTGCCTCGTACGTGTGTGCACCAGCACCCTACCGTGCACAGAGGGTGTAGCTGCTCTTGCCCCGTGCAATACTGTCCTCTGCACCAGATAGGGTGGAAGTCCTGGGAAGAGAGAAAAACATGTATGGTCATGCAATGGAGGAAGTGGAATTCAAGTCTTCTACGTACCTTCATTTGGCATTATGTAATTTCTAGGGGCTGGATATTGGAACTTGGCTGTTTTCAGGCTTTTTCTTTTTTTTTTTTTTTTTGCTTTAGTGCATCACTTCTAAGTCAATTTTGATGAAAATTGAAGGCAACTCAGCATTTGTTAAGATCTTCAGACCCTCAGAAAAGGGCTTACTGTAGATCTAAGTTTTCAAACAATTAATCATTAAATCAGAATTAAATTTATATTGTTTATATGTCTTCTAATTCTGTGTGACCACATGCTGACTGTTTTGTCTTCCATTCAGATTTTCTTGGTAATGTGTCATCTGTTTGTGTGTGAAGATGTGTAAAATGACTAATTCTTCCTACTTTTTACATTCATAAAGTAACAATTCTGGTTTTGTTCTTGAAGGAACTGCTAAAAGGCCTTCTGTGGAAACACTAGAATGAGACAATTAAATCATCGGTCGTAAGTGTTTATGTGTTAGTGATGACATGTACTTTACTGAACAGAACAAAATTACCTTGGCAAGATTGACTTTCCTGTGAACTTAAAATAGTTTGCAGCATTTTTATGCTTGCCAAGGTTTGAAAGCTATAAAAGGGGAGATTTGTGAGGAGAGAAATATATTTTTATTTATTTTTATGCAAAGATATATACACATACATATTCATTAATTTTTTTGGACGATGAAAAGGAGGAGGAGTAAGCTGGAAGAATTTACACAGGAATTCCAACATATTGGTGCTGTTACTATCTGAGGGTGACACACCCTGGATTTCTCCACTGTAAAGATCATCAGTAATTTACAAGTATATAAAATCCAGTTTGCAAGTCCTGGAATGCTTCTGGATTTCTATAGGGTGCTGCGTGTGGCATGGAAGTACCTCTGCTCAAGGTGGGACAAGCAGGCATTTTGTTGGGATGTATTTTGCTCGGCTGTTTGGGTTGGGTGGAGGGGTTGCCACCCTGGTGCATCTCCTGGACTTACGGCAAGTTAGTAGTTGAAGCTCCTGATACTAAAAACACAGATATCTAGAAATTACTGTGTTAGCAGATGCTTCTGGTAGGCTTTGTCTCTTCCACATGTGTTTGTAGGGACGCAAGGAAGGTAACCGGCTGAGGGCTGGAGGAGTTCGGCCGATGTACGGCAGGACGAGAGGCTCATGACGGCCTGTGAGATGGATCAGCCCCAGTGAAGCTGGGGAAGCCTAGCTCGCCAGGGAATGGTATTTCAGAGGAAAATGAAGATACTCGGTTTTGTTTTGCTTGCTAGGGAGGCGGAGTGGCTTGGTTCTGTTGGCTTTCCATGCTCTTCACTGCAAGCCTGCAGAAGTTTGCTTTATAAACACCAACACATTGTATTCCAGAGAGGTAGGGTATTTGTTAAGATACCTATTTGCTTGGGAAGTCTTTGCTTATGGGAAGCAGCAGGTCTGAAGATCTGGGAAGCGCTGGCAGCCAAAGAGGCAACCTGACACTGCTTCTGTGTGTGTCCGTGGTCCTCACCGCTGGCTGTCGGTGGTGGAGCTGGCCCGGGCTCCTTGCAAAGATCCTGCCAGCATCACTTGCTCCCCTTTGCCTTCTGGCAGCTGAGTTGGATCATAGTGAATTATTTTTATACTCATCAAGAAACCCTCTTTACAAATACATCTGCTAAAGAGCCCAGTAAGTGGCTGTCAGAAGCGCTTTGATTTCTTGGTTGCCTTTTATCTGGATAAATTCTGCCTTTTTTCCTGGAATTTTAGGAGGAGGGCAGCTAGGATTTCTTTTGTGTAGTTATGCAGTGCAGGTGTATCTACATTAAATACACGTGTGTATGCTGTGGTTTCTGATACTCCAATTCTCATACCTTTTTGATTTAGCATTAAGAGGTAACTGATTGCTTTATCAAATGGTCAAGAATTGCTTATTTTCCTGGATAGTCTTCAACACTGTTGAGAAATTAATGGCACTTTCAGACTTTATGAAGGGCAAAGAAATGGTATTCTCTGTTTCAAAGAACTAATTAGAAGTAAATGCCTGTGGGCATTGGATTCTCTCCCCCTTACATTTTAGGAGAATTAGATGAAAATTTAATAATTGCTTTTAATTTTACAGGCAGCCAGCATCAAGCGTGAAATGACCTTCTCTGCATTTCAACAGGACGATGTAAAAAGTGACATCAGTCAAAAACTGCCAGACCAACAGTTTCTCCTGTTCACCACAAAGGAGGAAGATTTAAAAACAGCAGAGACCAAAAAACCAAACAGAGCTCATGAGTATGAAAAGGAAAACACTCGCTCTGTTTGTCTTCTGGAACAGAAGCGCAAGGTTGTTTCCTCAAATATTGATGTGCCTCCAGCAAGGTAAGGAAAGTTGGCGGGTTTTGTGGTGTTTTGTTTTAAGCTTTTTTTTTTCTTCGTCTTTTTTTTTAAAAATAGGATATTAGAGGCAAATTTGGTAAGCAGTATAATGAACTGATAAGACTAGTATTCGTCTCTAAGCAGTCCAAAGTCAATTACAACTCCACTACTTGAGAGATCTGCTAGAAAGTTGAAACACTAGTAGCAGAAACTGGGACCATCTGCAGCGTAGGACTTTGTGTTGCTTTTGCAATGTTTTTGCTTTTCTGACATGCTGCAACTGAGGCACTCCCAGAAGAGGACGTGTCTTAACAGGAAGAGATTGTTGACCCAGCTTTACCTTGAGAAGTAATCTTCTAAATTAGACACAGAGTCATCTTACCTGCTAGCAATTGTTTGTTTGGTTTGTTGTTTTGTTTTTTTTTTTTACTGTCATACCTGCAGCCACTTTATGCTCATGCAGTGACTTACGCTGCATAGTGAGGATGTAGTATCTTATGTTCTGTTACATCCCTGGATAGGTATAGAGCTGAATCATAATGTGGTCTATGAAATTAATTAATAGAAAAAAGTAGGGAGGAAAAGCCAAGGCAGGGAAATAAAATTTATACAAAATGTGGATTTGGGGATTTTGGTATTGCTTTTTAATTTGTTGTCCCTTGAGGATCTGTTGTGAATGCACATAAATGTTTGTGTCTTCAGCATTTGCATCTGGGCAGTTACACTTTTAATTATAAACTATTTCTAGGGAATTATTTTGAGAAAAATAGTTGTTCTTTATCTGAGACTTGACGTATATCACAGCAAGAAATTCAGGCTTTATTTGTCTATTTTCTTCCTTCCTGCTATTTAAGTGGAATAATAGTAAGAGAAGGAGGAACCAAGAATTTCATACTGGCTAGTGATTTAACGAGAAGGGGCTTGAAAATACAGAGTCTAGAACCTTGAGCTTTGGGGAAGGACTTCACTTTGAGAGGGAAAGGGAATGACTCCTCTAGGAAATGCTGAACAACAAAAGCACAAATGCTTTTATAATAATTATAAAAGAAACATATCCAGTAATGCTAAACACGCACTTGTATCAATGGTGAAAAACTGACAACAAATTGGATATTCTACATTGCGAGATGACAAGTGCTTTTTCTTTTTGTTGTTTGTGATTTCATGTTGGCATCAGTCTGTCTGCAAAGATTTTTTTCCTTAACCTGCCTGTTAAATTCACTTGCACATAATATTCAGTGAAACACCTTCCAAGTTTATAGTGCCACTTAAAAAATATGTAGTCAAACTGGATGTTTTGTTGTTTTGTGATTTGTTTGCTTTCTAAAAGCCAACATAAACCAGCAGGTTCTGCCACATCATCCAGAACAGGATGACTGTCATTTTCCTCTGGCTCTCATAGATGACGCGTGCGAAAACGGCAAAGTTCAGGAGCATTTTGACAGGATTTGGCCCCATACACACATATCTAGTAAAAAGCTATGCATTAAAAGCTTGAAAATGTTAGGATACGTGTTTGAGATTTTCACCAGTAATCAACCCTGTAATGGCCGAGTGCCCTTCTCATTCATGCTTATGTCTCTCAAAGCATATAGGATCATCAGAAAATGCAGGTCAGCAGGGACCTCAGGAAGTCACCTAGTCCAACCTCCTGCTCAAACCATACGTTAGCATTTTCATTTTACAATTCAGGCAGCCAAGGTACAGGATTTAAGTGCCTCTTTGTGTGGCTTCATGCAGATAATCCACCTGAAGGAGGAGTTGGGCTCCCTTTTCTGTAACTGCAAGATATCCCTCCTTGGAGGGATGGAGATTTTTTCCCCAACAAGGTGGAAAAGAGGGTGAATAAACATCTTTAATGACACCTTAAGACTAATTGTGGCACCAGTTGTGAGCACAAGATACTTAAGATGATAGGAAATATGTTCTTTTGCAAAGGTATCTTCTAAAATTGTTCATTGTTCCTGTATTTTGTTGTGAACAGATAAATGATCATACCTTGTTGCATGTTTTCAGACATGCAGGTTGAGCAGCGCTACATTAGCAGAATTAGAGAACAAAGTAGAAAACAAAACTAGAGTTTAAATTTGGTAGTATGATAAACATCTCAGCCACTATTTCTACAGTTTTGAGAACAAGTTTAAGTTTGCCTTTAAATGTGAGGTGATTTATTGCACCATTTGTCCACACGGAACAGGATGAGCACTAAAACCTTTGCTTGGAGATCTTACTAAATACTTGTTGTTGTATTGAGGGGAATGCCACGTCTCTCTTCCTCTTCAGCACGGTGTGATCTCTTAAGTCATATTCTCTGAGAAGTGAGAGTCTAGGCATTTGATGTTCTCCTGCCTCTTTATAAGTCCCTTCCAGTCTTCTGCCTAGGACTGCGCTGATGGAGTTGCGTGTTCCCCAACAGTGAATTCCTTCTCTGTTCTCCTCCTGCCAGGACTTGTTGGGTCGACTGTCCTCTCCTCTGGTGAGAACGTCCATCCACCTTTGCAGCTTGCTTTCTTTGCCTTCACAGATGATATGTTGTATCCAGTTGTGAAGGGTAATCTTGAATTGATCAGATGATATTTACAAATGCATGGGAGAAAGGAGGAGTTTAATATGATCTTCAGTTTCTTATTGCTACATAATCCCTCCTTTCAAAAAACTTTCAGCTGTCATTTTGAAGCAGAAAAATGCTATGGAAATGAAGCTTGCTATTTTTTTTTATTTTTTTTTTAAACCTTAGTGGAGCTGAGAAGGTTACCCAGTTTATTTCAGTTGCCAAGGTAAAGGGTAGTGAATGTTAAAATTTGCTGTATCCTACTCAGGAAAACTCAGGAAAATATGTAAGGGATTTTGAGACAGAAGTTTATCATACTGCAGAATCCTTATTAATAAGGGCATATGAGTATCTCCGTAAGAGCTCTGAAAAAGTGTGTGCAAAAGAGCTGGTAACATGGGTAAGTATACTTCACTTTGACCACAAAATGAAACAAAGTCCACCCCATTTTACCTGTTTTTAAGAATCTCAATGAATAAGAATGAAAATCTTTGTGAGGCATTGTATCCAAAATAACTGACAGTTCAGAAAACACCAGCATAATAATTGTTGCTTCTGAGGCATTCAGCTGCAGGGCTTTCGTTATTACTTAATAGACTCTGAAATTTTAGAAATGTGAAAATATCTTAACTGAGTCCCTGATATTTCAGGTGATTGGTACTCAGGTGCAATGAAATTACAGTAGCTGGAACTGTAGAGCAGGGACAGGCTGGTGGCTGTCTCACGTGCACATTTAGGAAAATGGGAAACTAATGGAAATCGTGGACACTTCAGAACTATGTTTGTTAATGAAATCTGGAAAGAAGGGGTAGATCTAATTAATTAATACAACAACAAAAGAACCTGAACCCACACCTTCCACCCTCCAGGCAAGTATGTAACTGTTGGGCTAATTAGATCTAACTGATAGCCCAACAGTTACACACTTGCCTGTAGCATGGAGGGTTGTGGGTTCAGGTTCTTTTTTTGTTGTATTTGGAGCAAGGACCTGAACTACGGTTTGTGGTGTACAAGGGAGGTGTCTTAACCATCAAAGTCCTGGGATATTCAAGGTGCTTCACAGGGCAGCTCTTCGAAGTAATAGTGTCAGTCTAACTGTAGCAGACCTTTTATTGCATGCAGGAGAATTTTAATATTGAAATGAAATTAAATTTTAAAGTTCATTGTTTACATTTGCTATTTCATCTTGCAAAAATACTGCAGACCTTTCTACGTTATGTGCTGTACTGAAGTGTCTTTTGGATTAAAATAGGAGGAGACTATAACTACTTCTTACTGATTTTTTTGTTTTGGAATGCAAAAATGAAATGAGAGGTTAACAGTATTAAGTCTTTCCCTTTTCAGATTTCTTCATTTGGTCATTTTGAACAAAATTTATGAGTTAAATAGCTTTCCTACTTCTGAAACTCAGATGAGCATAAATGAAACTGTTCAGCTTGAGTAGATGAATTATTTAATATAACAAGAAAATTTGAATTCCTTACTTTACCTTTAAATTTATTGGTAGTTTTTGTGCATAAAGGACTGCTGTCTTGGAGAAAGGGGTCTGACCACTCAACTATAATAAACTGCAGTTATCTCTGAGAATTGAATTGTTATCTGTACAGCGGAGGAGAATACGCTTTAGATTGACCTCCAGTTCAAACATGAGTGATCAAACACAGCCCAGATCCCTAGGATCTGAGTAGTGAAACATCATTTTCTAAAAAGAGAGCAGTGTCACTGAGGGACTATTCGCCTTGTCTTGTGGGCAGAAGCAAGCACAGGTCTACCAGTGTTTGAGGCAGCTACATCTGTAGAGGTCAGATGTAATCAAAGATGATGTCCCCAGTGGGCAGCAGCATGGAAGTTAACAGAGCCTTTTTGCTCATTTGTATTTCCATCAGTTACTTACCGTAATGCATACTTACTCCCAAAGCAAGTCAACAAGAAAGATGAGAAGAAGCCTGGGCTGCTGATATGGTGGGTTTGAGTCATGATGTAGGGACCCAGTGCAGGCCAGGGCCAAGGGGAATGGCTTCTGCCTCTTGGAGGATGAGGATGGAAGGGCGGGCAATGGAGAGCAAGGGGTGAAGTTTCCTTAATTTTTGAGTAAAATGTGAGAATAAATGTCTGGAAATAATGATGGGGTTAAAGGTCCTTTTAGACAGAAGTGTTTTGACCAGCTGTAGCTGGAAACCCTTCAAAATTTACATACATTAGTGTCAGAAGTGGCGTCCTTTCTGGGACACCAGAAAGGAGTAACTGGAAACATCCGGAAGGTTAAGAGAATCAAAGAAGGAACTAGGCAGGCATCGCTCCTACCCCTCTGGTGGGTGGGAGTGTTTGAACAGTTTTGCTTTTGTTAACCTCTTGCTAGATGACATCAAAATACTGTGAAATTTATTATTACCCCTTGCCCCATCATCCTCCTTTTCCCCAGTCCTCCTGTATCCTATCTTCTCTAAAAAACCAGAAGAAATATAAACTTTCTAACTGCCTTATTCTACCTTAAGTTTGTGCTCTTAAAGGACAAGCCAAAGCTAAACCTTAAGCACTTCCTATACTGTGAAAATAGCTACTGTGCAATAAAACCTTCTAGTTCCTGTGCCCTTCTGGTTCTCTGCTATTAAACAGTGACATTTGCCATGATAATAATATATTGGATTTTGCTATCTTCTGTTTCTTTCATATAAAAAAATAGTTGCTCAATTACTGCAAAATTAATTTTTATTCATGTACCTATACTTTATCTACTAATTAGTTTATAATTTAATGAAAGAATATGTGAAATAATTGAAATAAAGTAAATGAAATGTCTCTAGGAGTTCTCACCCCCGTTGCCTCTGTAGGTCCTTCTAGAATAGCTACAGAAAACTGGGCAAAATGAATTGTAGCTGTGTTTTCTGACCATCATTATAAAGAAACAGTATAGGCAGTGCTGCATTTTCATCCCTAAATGATTTTCTTGCCTGGTCTCTCCAGGATCGTAGCTCTGGGCAGCCTTCTGCTTAGTGAATGTGTTGTTGATCTGTAAGGCCTGCTGGGCGTGATTGATTATGCACCGTGCATTTCACTGGAAACATTTGCATATTTTTCATAGCCAAAACTCTCCAGGAGCCTGACTACAAGATCAAAAGCAGTATCTGCTTAGCTATGATATCCTCACTAGGAGGACTTCCCAATCTGCTTGCAGAGGGACGAACCTGATGATCAAGTTGTGCTTTTCTGTTTATCCAGAGGTGGTGTTTATACAGAGATTGTCTTCTGTTATTCTTCTTCATCTGTTTTAGAAGGCTCCTCAGTTCTCCTTGGGAGAGCTCCTTTCCCGTATCTCTCTCAGTTTTGGCAGAGGGGATTGATGGAGCGGCTTCAGAGGGCATCAACTATTTGTTGGCTGCTGAGGCTTTTCAGTCAAATTGGATGAAAACAAAAGGCCAAGAAACCAGGCTGTGCTTCAGATTTACTGACTGTAGCTCTGCGAGCTTCTGAGCTCTGTAGCTTTCCTTCTAGCCCAAAAGCACTTTTCTCCAAGTTTTTTCACCATCCTATAGGTTGAGTGCTGCTGTTTCTTATGCTTCATTTTCTGTGCATCCATGATGGTTAGAAACTTTGAAAATGTGCTTGGATTTTATGTAATGAGAATTACTCCCAGAGTTATTCACGTATTTCAGGGCTTCTGTAAAAATGTTCGTAGATGGCAATACCGTGCGTTTAAAAGCAGTTTCTCCAAATAACCACACCAGCTAATTATTGAAGTCATAAATTGTTGCTTTGTTTTGCTAGACTTCTTTAGTTAAATATGTGTGCAGCTTGATTGGATTTTACCCAAGCAGTCATTAGAGCTTGATTATGTTTAATATTGATGGTAAACTGCTCGTCATGGTCTGCTGCTAAAAGGTGTGGTGCCTTCTAGGATCTAACTGCTAATGGGAAAAGAGGCTTATCCAAAGAGCAATCAGAGAATCGGTCTGTTAGCACATTTTGAAGTAAAAAACTATATATTTCTTGATACTGTTTTCTAATACTAAATTTTCTTTGTGTTCTAGAAGGACTGTATATATGCTTTAAGCTCTAGATGCCTCTGATCTGCCTGCAGCATGCAAAAGCAGTGTAGCAGAGACTTTTTTGAAAAGTGTAGGTTAAATTGCAAATGAAAACTCTGCAGGTAGCTACCGCAGAGCCAAACCAGAACTCCAAAAGTCACCTTTCTCATTTAAGTGGCACGTCATCTCCCAGATTACTTGCCTGGGTGTGTGTAGTGTTTGTTGCCACGATAGCTGAATCGGCTTCTCACGATGCTGAAACAGATGATAGCATTTGTGACAGCTTGCAAACTGTTGAAAAATCACCTTTGAAGTGGTGAGATGGATCAAGTCTCGAGAGCGCTTGGGAACAGAGGACACACTCAGTAGGACTGTCCCATTTAAAGGGTCACGGACCATAGGAGTGGTTGAGCTTGCTATAAATAAGGTTGGATTTCATAGCTGGGTGATACAGACTTGGGTATTAGCATTCAGAAGTCCCCACTGCCAGAGAGCAGCAGCGATGTGTTGGATTAGGATCATTTGTTGAAAAAGGTGTAACATCCCCTGCTGTAGAAAAAATGTACTCTGAAAGTGTGCATAATGTATCCTTATTTTTCAGTGGATTTTTGTCAGTTGCCCCATTTTTCTCTTTTGTGTTACACTGTGTGCATATCTGAGAGTTTTGAGTGGCCTTGTGCTTAACTGTATTACTGACATCCCCACAACAACCATGTTCAATCAGTTGCAGCTTGTAGAGGAACCAGTTATGTGACTAGCACAATTTATTCTTTCATCACCAGTCTTAGATATGCTGGCTGGCCTATCCAACAGGATTTTGCCAACATAATATTCTTTTTAAAGTGTGAATTTTGGATGAGTTAACATTACTCTTGAGTTGTTTTTTTATTTTTCCCCCGTAACGTACAAAGCAGAGGGAATATGAATCTCATTAATAAAGCAAAATGCTTTTTCTGTTCTTTACTCATTTTGCATTTGATAGTGATTTTCACACAATTTGATATAATGGCAGCTACATGTGGTTATGGTCTTGGAGCCTGGCTTACTATACTTGATCCTGTGAGAGCAGGATGTGATTTAAGAATGATGGACCTACCAAGAATGCAGATGAACTTTACTTCTAATGAATGAGTGGCTTTCTGTTTGGTGGGGCTTTTTGTAGCACCTGGTCATCACATGGACCTCTTAGTTCATTGTTCCTGGGTTTCCATAATTTTCAAATTTCACCCTGTCTTCTGGTCTGTGCAGTAGTATTAATATTAGGAACGGGAACTTCTAACACCAGCTGGTGTCTTTAACCATCTGGATTTTTGGCCAGTGTTATTGTCCAGTTTTTTAACTGTGGACTTGCAATGGCGCTCCCAGGGAATGAAATGCCAGTGAAAAATAAAAGCATGAAAATTTGATTGTGCAGTTAAATGTGGTAATGCTAAGTTGTCCTACTGCCTGATATTGGAGTCTGTATTATTTTAGGTAATTATTATTTTCAAAAGATTTTGCTTGTGCTTGTATGCATACATATGCACATACATATGTATATATATGCATATAAATAAGTTTCCCATTTCTCTAGAAAATCCCATCTTCAAAGCACTGCTGAGAAAGATTTGTCTTCATCTATAGAAGTAAACTACTACTCTTTAAAATCTTCTTTCACTGGTAGCCAAGACAAAAGGCTAAATAATTTTATCTGTGTGATGGAAGCTGCCAACGGACAATGATCTCATTACCAGGCAAATTTCAATGAATTCTCTAATGTGGTGTACAGGAAAAATGTGTCCTTAAGCTGCAGTGACCATTAGGCACTGCTTCTTGAAGTGCTGCATTCAGTCAGCATTGCTGCTTTGTCTGTTAGCCACTGATGTGAATGCACGGCTTGTTCTCAGTTCTTCAGTTCCTTTAAAAAATGGAGTGTAATTTCAAAACACTCTTCAACAGCAGGCAATATTCAATAAGAGTAATTTCTTTGTGGTTTGTGTTAACTGTGGCACAAAATATTCCTCTTGAAATGCCATCTGTGCTGAGAAAAAGAAAAAGTCAATGGGTACATAGTTTTTAACTTGTGTATCTGTGAAACGTGCAAGAATGGGCTACCATGTATATGGTTACATGGATTACATACATCATAGCTATGTTCATAGCTATAATTTTATTTAAATGCTATAAAATTAAAATATTCTAGTTTATGCAGTGGTATTTGATGTTGTATCATTGAGGTCAGCAAAGACACGAAGCCTGCCTTTCTGAGAGAAGTTGTATTGCTGATTGTTGTTTCTAAAATATTTTTAGAAATTTCTGTCTTAACTCCTTTAGCATCATCTCCATGAAAACATTCATTTTACACATTTTTTTAAAAAAGAGGAGGTAGAAAGTGTGACTTTTCTCCATTTATAGTAATATGCTTGCATTATGTGTACAAGGGTTTTTAAGTGTTTTGTTTGTATTCTTAGGACAGCTACACTACAATGAAACTCATCTAACCCTATTTTTTTAATGTGGTACATAAAGTGTGTAATTGGTTTGTATAGATGAAGGGCTATTTTAAGATGCCTGTTATTAATTTCTGTAAAACAGATTTTCTAATCTCTATTATATGGTGTTATATAGGCCTCAGCTACCTGTTCCGCCTATTACTGCTTCAGTTTTCGTGACAACAGGAGCGTTGTCAAAGGATGGAACACTTAATCACTTTGAAATATCAATATCTAGATTAGGATGTGTACTTAAAGTAGATTTTTTCAATGGGTTACTTTTATTTGAAGCAGAACCACATCTTCTTATGGTTTTGGTAACCTGCACGGTTTAATATAAGCTCCAACTCTTCCATTTTTACTCCTGATCATTTGGGGAAAACGGTGGAACAGAACTCTTGCTAGATACACAAGGTCTGCATGAGCAGCTGCAATTTTTGCTAAGTTGCTAGTCTTTCCAAATAAAATATCCTTTGACTTTGTTAATGAAGCACTCGATGGCAGTGTATTGCACTGGACATGTACTGCATGTGACTTGCAGTGTAGCTTTTGTTCCCTATGGAAAGCCTAGCTGCATACATGGCTGAATGGCTGCTTTTTGGCAGCTTGCAAGAGTTAACCTGCTGTGTTCAATGTATTTTTAATACATACTGAATGACTAGTTCACAGTTTTCTTGAGCCAACAATAAAAAATAGGTTTTGTTCTTCAGGTACGCTTGTCAAACTCACTACGTAAGGAGTTTTGTGATTTTGCATGGGTCTGTATTTTAAATTTTGCCACAGCAATTCCTGCAGGTGATCTGATACTGTGTCTGACAAGTGACCTCAGGCCGTCTGTGCTCGCTACCCCATGAACGGAACAGAGGTAGTAGCGTCTTCAGTGGACCAGGAGGAAGCTGTGCGTGAAATATGAACTTCTGCTATTAGTGGTCCCAGCAGAGAAAGTATATCCTGAAGTACCTTGCTCTTCCATCCATCCATAGAGTAAAAGATGAAATGAGATGGGACATTTTGCTAAAAATATTTAACATTCCCAAGCAAATGTATGTTTATACTTTGTATAGAACCAACATTTAGGAACATAACTTTGTTCTCATTTTGGGATAAAACATTCACTGTTAGTGGCTGTGTATGTGAAATGGTTTGTTTGATAACCACATCTTCAAAATAGCCTCCTTGGGGAACTGAGGGAAAAAGTATAGAATAACATTGCCAGAATACAGCAGCAGAGTGTTTCTTCTCTGTAATTATACATTATAGGTATCTGAGAGTTGTCCTTCCTTCTCTCCAGGAGCATTCCAGAAGCCCACATATGGCTGGACTCCTGAGCTGTGTTGTCCTGTGGAAATACTTGTCCTCTGCAGCATCAACATTGGCTTACTGCATTGAGGCACTTACTGTGTTGACATATGGATGTTTTTAGTAACAGCAGTATTCCAGATGGTAAATGGAATCAATAGCCAATTGATGCTTTTAATAAGTTATTCTTACAATGTAATACTGTTGCTCCTCATTTGATTTGGTTTGTTACCCAAAACCTAATGTCTTGGCCATTTCTTTGAGTAGGGACAGAGGGTGATACTTCCACCAGCAGCAGATGGACTGTCATTATGGTCAGCTTTATAATGAAGTAAAACCTATGTGTAGGTAATGCTTTCCCCCGGAAAACGCTGGTTAAAATACTTTATAGTCTTGTACTTGATTTTGTATATGAAGGACATTCTTCATCCCATAACCTGCTCCCAAACTTAAGCTCCCTGCTGTGTCTGTCCGCTTTTCCCCTTTACCTTAATTTGGATCATCTCTTTTGTTTTCACTGTGAATGTCCAATTGGTTCCTCCCTTGAAGCTGAGGCAAGCAGTGAAGTAAGGTTTTAAAAAAGGCATTTAGGGCTTTCCCATACACACGCACACAGTGCCACTCACCGTATGGAGCGGGAAGCACGGTGCATCCAACAGCTTGCCTGGCTGGGTGAGGAGGGATAAGGTGACGAAGAGGATGTATGTGCTGGGCCTATTTTGATATTTCTTTTTAAGGAAAAGCATCTGTGAAAAAAGGTTTGATGCTACTTCCTGATAAGTCTGTGCCAGTGATTTAGAAAGTATATTTTGGCTGCTTTTTCCTAGCTTGTTAACTCCTGAGAACTGCATCCTGAAGTCATGGACCTTTGTTTTGTTGATGTCCTCTTGGATTAAATGATTTGGCCTTCCCTCTTCCCTCTCCTCTCTAAATTGGCGATAGTGGGGCTACTAGTATAGGGCATGCTCATGCTATCTCTTGCTTCTCAGTGTTGCTTAGTTTATTTTACATAATGGCGGTTGCTTTTATAGGGTTCACTTAGCCCTTGGCTCCAAGATTACAGATGTGTAATTCTCATCATAAGTGCAGAGTAGCTATTAAATATTATTTTTATGTGTATATACATACATATATATAATCAGAGGGTAAGCATGTGTTTGTTTGACATACTTGTGCACTCATCTGTAATATCCTGAGAAATACCTTGCTGATATTTAACCTTTCTAAACTAGTGTTTCTACTTCTAGTACCTAGCTAGAGTACTTTTAGATCACAGGATTAATAACAACAGCAATAGTAAAAATCTAATCGATGTTGAAAGCCCTTTAAAACATGTCACATAAAAAGGCTTGTGGTTACACTTATTTATATTTTGTGGTATAAATTTTATGATGATGTTGACAGAAATTCAAAGTATTACAAAGGAAGATACATTACTATCTCTTGCTAATCTCTGAAGCAAATATGTGCAGGGGGATTTTGTAATTTTATTATGTTTTGATCTGAGTAAGAAGCTTGGAGAGAAAATCTACGTTGAATGTATAATATGGGTCTTACCAAAATAAACTAGATATGTACTATACTTATAATAAATCATTAACATTAAAGTAGTGCAAACCCAAGCTTTCACATCTTAATTTAAGACATAATGTGTAACATTAATAAATATGGCTTGTATTGGTCCTACAGATAGAAGCTTTGAATTACATTATGCAGCAAATGTTCTTAGTTATATTTGGGTGGTTTTTTTTCTTTTTTCTTGGGAATTTTTTTTTTTTGGCAACCTGTTTTGCAGACATCCAAACTGTTCACAGTATTAATTGAATTTGCCTGTCAGTATTATGGCACAGGAATTGGAGAGGCAGCATATCTGCAGTGGGGAGTTGGATATATGAGCCAGGGAAAAATGTAGTTGCTGTGAAAGAAACCATGAGGGGTCAGTAGATGTCCCGTGTACCAGCGCTACCCAGTAGGGCTGAGACTTCCTTCTGCAGGACAAAATTGAGGAGGAGCTCTGCATAGTTGCAGCTGAGCCTCTGCAGCAGTAGATGCTGTCCTCGTTTCACTCATGAAATCCCCCTGAGATGGAGGGGACAGCTCGGGTACAGCTGAGGAGACCCTGGCTCCCAGCTAGTTTTTATTTTATGTGTCTGGTAAAATACAGCCCTCATAAAGGAGCTCTGATTCATCACAGTCCTTCAGTGCCATCTGTGCTTTTTAAAGTCCTGTTGGCTCTATCGTTATTTGCCTCTGTGGTCCTAGAAGTATGGCTTATTTACCTGCTATCATATCTATCAGAAACAGGAAATATGGAAGATAAAATCTTTAGTCAGACTTCAGAACTGGAAACAGCCTGTCCTTCTGTCCATCCCTACATCGAGCAGCAAATATTAAGCCATTCTATGTATTTCTGCCTTTCTTACCTATTTTTTTTAAATTAAAGCTTGTCCAAGCTAAATGTATCCCTTGATGGCATGGGAGCTTACAAAGCATCTGGCCCACATTGCCCTCCTGCTTTGTAAAATCTCCTGTTGACTCACTGTACCGCACAGCCTCCTACCTACCCATCTATTACTGCATATTCTCTTCCTCCCACTTGTTCTCCTCGTGCTGTTTCTTCCGTGGGTATGCCTCTGCTCTAGCCATCCCTTACCAGCGACTCTCCAAACCTCACCTTCTTTCAAATACTTTACATTTTTCACAGTTGGACTTCTAAAACCTTCCCTTCAGTTCCAATGAGGAACACATTTTTCTTCCTCTCCAAAAGATATACTTCCAAATAATCTGAAATTACTCTCTCCTCATGATTCTGTGATGTATTCTATAAACAATGTTTTGGATAAATTGTATTGTGCTGAATTAAGGAATTACATGGTTAAAAGCTCCTGTTCTCATATTATGCACCGAGTGTATTTTTGTGCCTGGAAAATATCCAAGTAAACTTTGCCTGCACTATCACATTGGGAAGGAAGGCTCCTGAGAGCGGTGCAAGCTCACAGAGGTAAGGAAGTAGCTGGGAGAAAGCAAATCTGGCTAACCAAACAAGTGAGCCCAATTGTCATTTTTTCACTACTATTTTTGTGAAGTTATCAAGATGTGTTGTAAAAGCTGATTATATCCAATATTTGTTTGGGATGGGGGGGTACAGTGGACAACAGACTGAGTTCAGAATCTGCTTTGCTTGGTGGTAAGTATCTTCCCTTCTGTGATCTAGCCAAAAGTAACATTTTCATAAGCAAGGGCAGATGTGTATACATGCTAGGATATGTTTCTATACAACAGTAAATCACCAGCAGGATAATTAAGATTTGCTGAGTAACACCTGTGGTGAGGCCACAAACAACATGCACATTATTTTCTTTATATAAGCAATGATGGACAAATTGTTAACGATTTGTGTCAACAGTACAACGTAAAGAAAATGCTAAACTTTGAAGAAGCTTATCTTTCCTGTTTAAAAACAACAAGCAAACAAGCAGAACAAAAAGACCCCTAAAAAACCCCAGACCAAACCAACCAAACAAAAACCCCCAAACCGAAAACCCACAAGCCAAGTAAAAGGTAGACAACAAAAAGCCCAGAAAACAACCATTATAAGCAGGTGGCTAATTTTCTCTGTTTCTAAACCAGTTTTGTCAGTATGTATTGCTAAGACTAATGAGTTGTTTTTTGTTTACACTATACTTGAGCCCAAAATGTGCATAGTTATCTCTAGACCATTACAGGAGCCTGTTCATAGGAGTATTTTACCCCATTCTGCCAGTTCTACACAAACCTGAGTGGGTACCTGTAATGGAAATTATGTTTTACAGGGTTGAGGGTACCTTGGTTCCTCCCTGCATACAAAACCAGGCCCTTTTAAGCTATCAGAAAGCTTTCTTCATTACTCAGTAGGGCAGCTACCTCTAGAGGAAAAGAACTGGCAATGGAGTGAGCAATGCCAAGCTGCACATGCAATGGGCTGCTCTTGCAACTAGTGTAGCTCCGATGAAGCAAATTGGCTCTGCTACCATACATCTTCCCTAACTGATTTCAATGAAAACAAGGTCTGACCATCTTCTGCAGTACCCAACGTGCGTAGAAAAAGTTGTGGGATTTATAAAAGATGTTACAGAAGGCTACGCTGTGGTTGGTAAAGATTTATTTATTTCTTTGAAACATCTGTGTATGTATGTACATAGACTAAATTCTTATTTTTTGTTAGAGTTTATCTTGATGGGAAAATTGGATATGCTGTCATTACCTCAGAGCCTTGTCTTGTTGATAGAATTGCTGTTGTTTTAATGGAAAATATTTGAACAGATTTTAACAACCTTAAACTCATACCATGGTCTGTTTAAAAAATATGCTGAATACTTTCCCAAACTCTTATCTTTTAGAAGATGCATGACTGTGTGTTTTATTTCTGGTGTATTGCCAGATTTCCTGTATCATCATCTATGCCAAATAATTGCTCACTTATTATACTGGTAGCTTAAATACTGTTGCCTCAGAGATGTGTTTAGAAGATATGATAGATATTGGCCTATTTTGGTTTATAGCATTGGAACAGCAAAAATACAGGTGGAAGGTCCTCCACGTGTCATACAGGTCTTCACTTGCCCCCCAGCAAGATCAGTTGTATGTATCCCTTTAGATAACTGTTTGTCTAATCTGTTCTTACAAGTTGGTACCTATTGACAGGTCATCGTTCAGAAGGACTAGAATTTTTTCCAGTTACAGCTAAAACCTCCCTCGTTGCATTTTACATCCATTGCTTCTTCCCTGTTCCCCAGTTGGCATGGAGAACAATATACCCCCTTCCTTTATTTTCCCCTCCATCATTTTATATAGTGGAAGACGGTCTCTTTTTGGTGAGAGAAAGGGACACCTTTTATCCAATTGCTATTTAATATGGCTTGCATGAATAAAGTTGAAAATTAACATCCCATGGGTGAATATCCCATTTCATGGTGGCACAGATGTTCAGGCTCTGGCCTCTTGCTGAGGGCAAGGGATTGAGCCACCCTCTGGGGAATTGGGGGTCAGTTTGGGGATGGGGTGGGATGGGAAGGGGGCTGACGCTGGTCAGCAGAGACACACAATGGCAGAAACCCTTGACCACGTCACAAGCAGGAACCGAAGGTGCCTGTGGCTTCTGTGTTGCTCATGAGGAATTTGTGGATCGTGCCCTTTAAGCATCAACATTGTCTGTGGCTTTATTGGTATTTCTTTCCCCTCTGCCTCTATTCTCCAATTTTAACATAGAAGGTAAAATATTGATGAAGAAGGAGAGAGGAGCTCCACAACTGGTCAAGTTGAGTACCTCTGTGAAGTTAGTGAGTAGAATAATTGTGTGACACTGCTGGCGTTTTCGTGTGGTAATAGAAGTAACAGGTTCTGAAAACTGAATCCAGCATTTGTTTTCTGGGAAAGGGAGAGTAATATTTTCCACATTAATGCATTGTATGGGCTCAGCATTGGACCCAACCCAGTCTGCTGTAGTTCATGCGTGGCTGGAAGCCCAGAAATGCCACTTTTGTCCACTGAAGGATGGCACTAAAACTAGTTTAGAGAAGGCGTATCTGTTGTTCCCTTATAAAAGCAAGTCTTATCGCCACTGCTAGCTTTGCAATTTAAACTGAGTTGTCTCTTTTTTATGATGCTTAATATACTTCAGCTGCTCCTTCTGCCCGCATCTCCTTCCCTCTGTGCTCCCCAAAATGTACGTAGGTTTCCAACAGCAGAGTGCCACTGGAGGTACGGAGGCTTGGTTTGAGGATTCGGTGCTTTGAATGCCGTTTGTTTACAGCAGGTATAAAGCAGATGCCTTTGTTTATGCTCTAAAGGCGGGGAGGGGGAGGCTGGCAACCATCCATCCGTGCGGCTTTGAAATTTGATTACTATTCGTTTGAATAGTGATGCACTAGATAGGTTTTGACAAACTCCAGATTGCAAAACAGTGGTGATGAAGCATTCATTTTGTATAAGTATACATTTTTGCATAGTATATATAAAATATATATGCCTATCTGTAGAGCCTTGTGAACATGAATTCAAAAAGTCTGTGGTTTAGATGAGTCTAAGAGGTCATTTCTATTTTCCCTTCCCCTCCCAAGGATACTTTAATTGTTTTCTGTGGGAATTAGGTTGAAGTTAGACCTGGGGATGGTTGAACAGATGACCCTCTGTTAAAAGTGAAGGACTGTTTCCTACTGAGTGTTTTCCGGTGCATCATCCAGTTGAAACGCATGGAATCCAAAAATTAATCACTCTGAGAATGGCTGTTTTGCTAACTACATTTGATACGAATGGTTTCCCCTGTACTTTCTCACTTCAATGTGTGCACACTGTTACATACTGTAGCGCATCTTATTGGCGTGCTGTATAATTTAGAAGAGAAGATGCTTTCTGCTTTATAACTGAACTTCATGTGTGCACAGGGAAATGACAATTTATTTGGGGGATAAAAAAAGAATTACTTACATGGTGATACCTTCAAAATTTATCAAGTCCACTTCAATGCGTGCAGGATAGCAACTCTGCTGACAATAAAAATAATAATGCTTAGTACAGCATTTTTATGATTCATTGCTGTACAGACGCTAACATGTTCTAAAATAACAGAGAACAGTAAGCAAAACTGCTTTAAAGATGTTCAAGAAGTGATACAGCAGGAGGAAGTGGCTGCCCAGCAAGGTGGGGGCTGTACTAGGATTAGAAGTGGAGATTTCCTCACTGCCAGCCCTGCCCTCCTTCTTCTTCTGACACCCAACAGCCAGCTTCTGTTTCTAACTTTTATGCCCCATTTATACTTCCTGTCTGAGGTGTCGTATTCAAAATCTTGTCTCAAAGTTGAGTTGAAAAATAGGGGAAAAGCCTCTGATCCAAACCCAAAGCAAAATACTTTCTACTCCATAGAAAAGCTTACACCTCCTCTTATAAAAGATCTGTTTCGTTCTTGCCCTGTATGCCTAATAGCCTTAAAAAAAAAAAAAAAAAAAAAAAAAAAAAAGCAGCCCATATTTTCTTTTAGATCTTAAAATGCTTTTTCTGTTCTTATGTTTGGATTCAAAGGATGGTCAAAAGCATGTGTTCTTAAACTGTCATTTACTTATTTAAAACCTTTTGTCTTTTGGTGATTAACTCAAGTCATGTAATGCAGTTGTCCGGGACATTTTGCAGTAAGACCTGTGCACGAGTTTGTCATACTGGGATTCATCTGCTTTCTGAAAATGTTGGGGTAAGTGAATTGTCTAGATGGACACAACAGAGTTGTTGGCCTTGATAGTGGATTCCAGCTATCCGTCCTGCTGCACTAGCAGTTTTAGGTTATTGCCAGTCTCTGATCAGTCCAGGTGAGGTGTTAAACAGCAAATTTTAATAGTGGTCTGGGGATGAAGAACTGAGATTTTTATTTTTTCATCTGGTTCAAAGCGGATTTTGTAGTCAGGCTGGTCTTCAAACAGAAGAGTGTGTTTCACAGCAGTAGAGATCTAAAAGAAGAATAAAAGCATCCATAATTCTTTTTTTTGTAGCTTACCTTATGAAGTGCTCAGTGTCTGTGATACCAACCCTTATACCTCACTTATCCAAAATATAAAAGTGAATAGCAGAAGAAAGGAAGATTTTTTGGGTAAGAGAACACATGTTCATGAGTTTGATGTTGTCTGCAGCTCAGGCCACAGGAATGAGCTGGGTGACTCCTTTGCTACTGGAAAGTCATTCAAAGCACCTGTACTGTGTTTTCAGCAGTTATATGCTTATCAGCCTAAGCCTCATGAAGAATTACTAAAAATGGGACTTAGGCTCCCATGTCACTCCAGCTCCTGAGGAAAACCTCAAGGGAAGCAGACTCCATATAATCTCTTAGCTCCAATGATTAATTACATCTAGTTTGTTTATTTTCAGTTAAATAACAAATAACAAAGGAAACACCTGTGGACACTGATAATGTTTAGAGTCTGATGGTGCGTGTAGAAGAGGTTACAGCTGCCAGAGACTGTTTCAGCTGTCTAAATTAGCACTGTGTATTGTAACTGAAATGCATTACAGAAATGAAGTGCAAGCAGTCCTGCTGGGGGAACATACAGCCGATCACCTCTGAGGAGCACGATGGGCTGGACACTCTCTACACCTGACTCTCTGTAGCCTTTGAAAAGCCTTCTTGTGTGCTCATAGGAGGAAGGTGGGAGCTCAGACTTCACTAGTTTCTTGCAAACATGTTTATTCTCAACGAGATTTTTGAGACACAGTAAGTCACATTCAGTCATTGCAGATTTTATATGCACATAAAATTTTTTAGTATAACATACGTCAAAAAATGGTTTGTTTTTATAGATGTAGAGCTCAAACTGCTGAACAGATTTGGCTAAAATGTTCCAGATAAACAACCTGCCTGTCCCTCTGGGTCAAACCCAAACTCAGAGATGTTTGGGCCAAAGTGAATTTGTTTGAGAGTGTTTTTTAGAGGAGCTTAAAAAGGTGGGCTACCTTTTAAACTTTGAGATGAGTTTGTGATTCACAAGTAATTGTAACCAATCGCCTATTAAGTAAATTGTCATTCTAGGAGTGTTGTCACTGAGGTTTGGGTGATACCTGGGGAAGAGGAGGAGGCAGTGCCTGCAGTGAACAGTCTGGCTTAGCCATTAGTCATGATGCTGTTACGCCCAGTTGGACAAAAGCTTGAAAGATGTGGAGGTACTAACCCCCTACTCTTAGATCTCCTTTAAAAATCAGTGTAACTGATTCGGAAGCAGGAATTGATTTGAAAGCATTTTTGCAAGGTGGTTGCAAGGACTTGCCGTACGGCTCCATGCAGGTTGCTCTGCCTTGCAAGCCGCAGCGTGAGGAGCATGAGTGTGCTGGAGGTCTAGGGTGGTTGGGTAGTTGAAGTTAAATGAAGGTCTAGATAATTGAGATCTACTGCATTGCATCATGTATATTTTTTCTCTTACTGTGCACCATTATCTTAAGGCTAGAGATCTAAGAGGGAAGGTGAAGAAGAATTTCTTCTCAGAGCTGTATGGGCAATATAAATTTTTGTGCATTAGGCCATTTCTCAACTGTATAATAATTTCCAAGCTCTTGTTCTAATTTTCCTGTCTTACTTTCGGCTTATTCAGATCTTCCTTTGTTTGCTGCATCTCCAGTTGTGATACAGCTGCAACTTTGGTCATGCTTTAAATGTCTACTGAAGAAGCATCTAAGAATGCTTTGTAGAGAGAATTTTTTAGGTTAGTTTGCTGAAAAATAGCTTCTGGGAGACTTAAAACGGGCTATACAGTGTGTGTGTGTATTTTATAAGTATATATAAATAAATGAAACAGTACTACAGAAAATACATGTCAATCACAATCAAAGTGGTAAAAGTGGCTCAGTACAGCATCAGTGGTTCCCACACCTTATGTTGCCAGTCTCTCACAGTGTTTCACTTTTGTTCAGCAAGACTCCAAACTAAGCATCACATCGCAAGGATCGAATAGCGTGGAAATGCTTAAAAGACTCTAATCTCAGCATGATAAACTCCTCTTTCTTGTTCCACATAGTGGAAACCTCTGAGTCCAAAGAAAACAAAATTGTGTTTGAAATATAACGGTCTGCTGTTAGTCAAAGGAACAGAGCTAAATAAATGATTATTCAAGTGCATGGTTCAGCTGAAGAAAACGTATTTAATGACTGATGTGATGATCTGAAATAGCACATTGGTGCCCTGCAGTTCTTGTCTGTTGTTTATCTAGCAGCAGACATTAGATGAAGTTCCTTTCTTTTTACAGCAGATGTTAGGGACAGGAGGAGCTTAGAAGAGCAGAGTTAGCATTCTCCTGATTATGCCAGTGCTGTTTAACTGGAGAATAAGCATTTTTAGAACAGGCAGTAACTTGGGTCTATTTTAAAACCCTTTTTTAAAAATATTGACTAGAGCTGTGCTTTGGTGAATTGGTGATTTTCCCTGTTTAACCAGGCCAGCACAAGACGTGGGCTGATTTGCTGTCTCCTCTTTTATCAGTAGTATTTTATAATGCTTCAGTGGCACATCGAAGACAAACTGTACAAGCAGAGAAATGAAGTAGCCAGTGAGGAAGTGCAATTTTGTCTTCTCTGATGGTTTCTGAAATCCTGCGCTAGCCAGGGAGCCCTTCCACTCTGCCCACTGGCATTCCAGCACCTCTGCTGGTGTGTCCTCATCTCTCTGAGCTTTGTCCTACAGATTGCCCATTTTGTTCCCTGGGGATCTGTTCCCTCCGATTTTCACCTCTGGATGTGTTTTCTGGTCCACTGGGACCTACATCAGTGGTGAATGTTCTGTTCTCTGCCGTGATTTTACTTTCACCTATCACCTGGCACATAGTCCTGTCTTTGCTGGTTATCCTTCTGTGTTGTCCAACTCCAATTACTTCTGACCATCTTAGCTCTTCAAGTCTTTCTGGTTATTTCATCCAAAAGTCCCTTTATTGCTTATTCTCCATATACTTTCCTTGTGCCGAGCTGCCCGTTTCTTGTGGTTTGCACAACCTTATTTGTTCCACAGGTCTTTAGGTAGTCCCTAAAGTGCCTCTTCTGCCCGATGTTACACAACAGATTGACCACCTCTGTCTGTTTTCGGGCATGCACCTTCTTTTGCAGCTGGTGATGGTGCATCTGCCCATCTTGCATCAGGTTTAGATCCCTGCCTGTGAGAAACTGGCAGCAGTCATTGGGTCTGATCTTGTGTAATGCAAATCAAAGAAATGTAAATTAATATATACCATTATGAAAAAGCCACATAAGGAAGTCTTGCATGCAATTAAAAGTTGTAAATAGGTTAAGCTTGCTGTCTATATATATAGTAGCAGTGTCATTGAAACAATCCCCAGAAAAGATACTTTATATTTCATAGGTTTTCAGAATAACTTTTACAGAATTAGATTATTTTTAAAAAAATTAATAATAATAAGTAATCAAAGTGCACCTATCACTTTGACTGTCCAAGTGGGAATCATTCTGTGCATCTTCTGAAAGCAGCAGAAATACAAGTCTTCTATGTGAATAGAGTTTTTCTGTTATTGTAACTCTTCATTTACATATTTTCTGCCTGGAGAGGCTTATTGAGCACTAAAGACTAAAACTGTGTGCCATTAGTCACTAAATTGCATTAAATCATTCTGCTGCTATGTGCAGATGGAAAGAAGATGGGGAAGAGCTTAGGTAAAAAGGTTTTTTTCTAAACTACAAATCTAAAATTACTTTTTTTTCAGCAGCATTGCTGATGCATTTTGTTAGCATCTTCTGGGGCAAAGTAATAGCACAGAGAGTGATGAAATGATCTGTTGTTTCATCTAAACTTTCTGCTTAGCTGCTGTCCAGATTAATTTGAAGCATCCCATTTGGGGGAGGGAGAAGAGAGAGGTTCAAGCTGTTTGACATTATAAGAAGAGTAAATATTGCAGGATAAGGATGTATCCTCAAACTGAGGTAGAATCAAGCCACAGAATTTGGATCTGGGGGCTAACTGCCGAAGACTTTGATGCTAAGATGGGAGATTTCCAAACAATTCTTCGTAATACAAAGTCTGTTTACAAGATTGAAAACCTGTGCTTGGATCAGAAGGGATGTTTTGACTTGTTTTCCTCTGCTGAAATCTTACTTTTTGAAATCTTGAGCATGTCAATGTGCAGCTGTTTACATAGGAAGGCTAGGCAGGATTCCTTGAAGTGGAATGAGATTCAAGGAAGAGCTGAAGCATTTGTGCAGGCGTTCCTTTACTGCATCCTGTGTTTGTACATGTCCCAAAGCCCCCCTCCTCTGAGGGGGTCAGGCCTTGCCTTACTGTGCCCTCTTGTGATATGAGCCTCAGCTGTTTCACTTGCCACTCACCAAAAGGGCTTTGAACTGCTCCACCTGATAAGCCCCAGCAAGAGATGAGAGAATCATAGAATGCCTGCAGTCCTTTGCTTTGGACTTGGTGTTTTGTAGTAGCGTTTGTCTGTGCAATGCTGTGGCTGAAGTATGGTTTTGTTAATGCATTTATTCTTTTCTGGGTATATGTATTTTAGTTTTCTTAATCTCATATCTGAAAATATATTTGGGACTTGTATTAGTTTGAAATTCCTGCTCGTTCATGGAAAAATTACTTGGCAGTTCAGTGAGCAATGAACCTCTTCTGTTTTGTTTTCATGTTATTATCTGAAAAAGGTCCTAGTCCAGGAATGACACCACTGTGCTAGACACTGAAAACGCTCTACAAAGTCATAGTCCTGAAGTCCTCTAATCTAAGAGTCTGGCTTGTTCCTCTTCTGCTTCTGCACCAGGCGGGTCATGTCAGGCTGTAACAGTCCTTTACCCCTCTGTATCCCCTCTCCTTGTGTCCTCTGACCAATTCCTTTCTTCTGCTGGTTTTTCCAAGTGTTCCTCAGACACTTCTAACCCTTTCAAAACACCCTGGCTGTGTTTCCCTCTGAGGTGAGCAGCCATGCCTCCTTGGTGACTGGAAGACCCCTCTTGCTGTGGTGCACCTTTTTTCTTGGCTTATGCTGGGTGGTACCGGCTTCTGAATGCATCCTGCTGCCCCACATCCTTCAGCGCTGTCACGTGCACTGCTTCGGTATCTTGTCTGTGTTCGGTTACATCTCACTTTCTATTTTTCCTGTGCATCTAAAAAGCAATGATCTTTATCTTCAGAGGCCTGTGTTAATTCTCCTGTGTGTTGCTGTCTGCAAAGCTCTTCAGATGTTACCGAGAATCCACTGTGTGCCTTTTTTTTCCTCCAAACTGTGGATTTTAGATAGCATAGTTCAACAGGCAACATGAAGCCTAGAAAATCCAGCAATTTGGAATTATGACTGGCAAGCCTGTAAACCTCCTGCAGCCATACTCTGTCACACACACACAGAGCAGAAACCTGGTCCCTTGGTTTTGATCTGGACTACAAGGCAAGAGGTGATACTGCACATTAAAGCTACGTTACTTAGCTTTGGGTATTTTAACTTAGGTTGTTTTTTATAAAGGCTTTTACAAGTGGACAGAAAAAAAACCTATCTATAATTTCAAAATTGCAGAAAGCGTGGGGGTTTTGTGGTTTGTGAGAAATACATAGTGATAAGGTTTAAAATTTTTTGTAGATTATATTTCTTCCCCATTACATTCTCATATGGGGGTTTATATAGTATACCCTTACTCAACACAAAGAAAGAAACCTGATCTTTGCATAGGTTATTTACCAGACCAGTAGATGCTATGAGACTGAGAGATGTTTCCAGTTTTGTTTCATCGAGTGGTATGTGGACTGCACCAGAGCTGTGCTTTCTACTGCAGTCAGTAATTTTATAAACTTCTCCAGTAAAATAATAACTTTAATTATTGAAGAGTATGAAATACACCTAAATGAGCTTGTTAATATTAATGCTTACTGTACTTGCTGAAGTTACTAAGCTTGTTAAGGACCTGGGCTAGCATATTCATCAGAGTAAACAAATGCAGCTGCCCTTTCTGTTCATGGACAATTAGGAAAACACCTTGGTTTTCTGCAGGCTAGTATCAAAATCATTCTCCGAACATTTCATTCCCATACATTATTTCTGTCTATGGGCTTTTGGGTAACTGTTTAGTTTGCCTGTTAAATTATCCATTATTAATAGGTTCTGACTATTCACCTGTGTTGCATATTTTTGTATCTGCACCTTAAGTGTCTGATGGCTAACTGAAACAGGGTTAGAGAAATGAGAGATTTTGACAGTATGGCTATATGAACATTTTCTTTTACTAACACATCTGTTCAAGACCTGTTTTTGAGAGTGGTTTTGCGAGCTAAAGGTCATGTAGTTGCACGCTCAATGAAAATCAAGTAAAAACATTGAGTAGTCCTTTGAAAAGTATTTGTGGATTTTATTCAAAGGCATGTGTCTAATACTTTTTTAAGTATTTTTTGAGCTGGACTGATAAATATGCAGTTTCATTCTTTTCCAAATAGAAAGATGTATCTTTCGTGCCTGTACTGGAGCTGTGACAGATCTAACAGGACTAAACCCGTGGTTTAGTGGCAGGTCCTGCAGCTTCTGTTCCTTCTGCCTAGGTATATCGGTATATAATGATCTTTTTTGGAAAAAAGCTATGTGAATAAGTAGCAGAAATCCTCGGTGGGGAGCAGGAGACAGGGAGTGAGTGTGAGCGCGCGCCCGCAGCTTTGCAAGCATGATGTCATTCTAATTTGTACTGCTAGGGGATGAGCTCATCGGGGAGGGGTCTTGCAGATTTACAGCTGTGCCAATTCATCTCTGGTTTGATTAACATTCTCCAAGCTCCCTCCTTGAACTAAACAACAGGCGCTGAGTTATGAATTATTTAAAGACCTATGAGAGCTTCTACTAAATAAAATCAAGCATCAGTGCAAAACAAAAGAGTGAAAACTCTATTTTGCTTCCACAGTGTTGTTAGAAAACGGCATGTCTACCAATCCCAAAAGGATAAGCAGGGTTTGTTTTGTTTTTTCTCCCCTCATTCCTGCTTGTTAACATTTTTGTGCTACTAGTTTTCAACAATCTGAGTTGCCTTTTTGTGGAAGGTGGGTATGTAGACCTAATATGTATATATGTTTCTTGTTTAGATACAGTGTAGCATTGGCAAAGCTATATTATTTCACTCTATAACTGGGTTTTCATTTCTAATAGGAATTTAAATTTAAAACTTGGACTGTTAGAAAAAACCAAGCATATTCTTATATTTCTAGAAGCCATGTTTAGACTCATTTAATTTTTTAAAAATAATTCATAAATAATATTTAAAAATATCTGAGAACCAAATAGGTTTGCCCTTCACTGTTTTCCCAAAATTAACTGCATTTAATGTATGATAGTTAGGATTTTCCTTACACAAATTCAAAAAGAGGGTTTAAAAATTCTGCCCCCACTGTGAAAGAAGTTGGCCTCCTAAAATGGCTGAAGATCCAGTCTGGTTTTTTTCACAGAAACCATGCCATTTTGCAAATGGGTCAGAGCAGCCATTTGAAAATCAGATAAAGTACCTGGGCATTGCTGTTACTGTACTCTGCTTCTGCATTGCCATGGGCTAGAGGTGTTAGCAGTTTTGCACACTTACATGCAGTGAAATTCTCCTCAGAAACACGTTTAACAGATTTTTCCAAAGATTAAGATACTAGGTTAAGATATCGGGTGCGAATGGTGAGAGCAGAATTGTGCCTAGAATCTGGAAAGTACTTTGGGACCCCTCTAAGAAGTATAACACAGGATAAACGTTCGACAGTATTTTGGTTTCACATAGGTATCTGGTACCTTCTCCTTCAGTGCAACACCCACCTTCTGAGACAAGGATAGGGTGAACTTCTCTGTTTCTAAAGCCCTAATTATTGCTACTATCTGTAACAGCTTTATAGTATTATACCCTTCTGATGTAAGGTACTTTAGCCAGTTCCTTTAGATGCACCTGTCTTAGTAACTGTGGTACAGCAAGCAATACAAATACAGGGAAATCTGAAATTATGTAGGTGTTGGGCTTGAGTTATGACACCTGGTTACTCTAATATCACTGTGTCCCCCTTTCAGATTTGGGTTTGGGGTCTGGGGAGAGTCTGGCTGAATACCCCAAAAGTGAACAAACAGCTGAATATTTTGCTGGGGAATAATACTAAAAGAGCTTGTTGCTGAGGGAAGTAACTCAATCCAAAGGCCAAACTGGTTTTATCAGTAAGTTCACCAAAAAGTGGCCCAGTAGGAAAATAATCATTTCCTAAAAATCAATGCAGCCAGTTAGAGTATGGAAATTCTGCACTAGCCACCCTGTTCTCTGAAGGGAAAAGAATAATATTCTCTGTATAGAGTACTACAGGTAGGTTTTTAATTAAAAAAAAAAACCCAGCTCCTGCTACTGAAGGTGTAGAAGGACTTAGTGTAATTCTTGTAGTCTCTATAACTCAGTACAGATGAAGCAGCAGGTTTTATCATCTTCCTGAAAATATTCTAGAAGCATGGGCAGCAGGTAACAGCTCTTCAGCGCCTATGAAATGCTTCAGCTGGGAGACTGCTAGTGTTCCCTGTCCTTCTCCCACTCTGGGAGCTTTAGGAAAGTCTGGAGTAAAGCAAACAGACTTGAAATTTAAGTGCCTGCTTCCTTATAATCAGCTTTATCTGCAACAGACAAATTGTGTACCATGCTAGCTTGTATACTTTCAAAGTAGTAATCTTTTAATTTCACACCATGAATGGGAGCAGTGCCAAAATACACTTATTCAGAGGTGAACTCAAAATACCTTCAGTGTTAACAACCCAGCATGTCCCTCTGAACAAAACCCATAATGTTGAATAAACACCATTTAGTTTCCAGTATTTTACAGCACTTTATGTATAGCTGTGCTCAGGGATGAACTTAATTTTCAAGACAGCAAGCAGTTGCATTCAGAGACAAAAGCAAAAATAAGCCTGCTACCCAAATTTAGAAGTGTCGAGACAAACCCGCACCTTGGTTTTGTTAAGTAAAGCTTAATTGTTTTGGAAAGTTGCCTTGAAATGCTGTTGGGGATGCTGCTGGTTCCAGGAGTAATGATGGAGGGGGATCTGCTCTGGGTTTCACTGCTGAATTGGTAGCACCAGCTGATATTGATGTTGTAGCTGATGCTGGGCAAAATCCTTCGCTCTTTTGCCTTTCCATGTGTAAAATTGGGACTATTATACTGTATTTTGGGGGGGTCTAAAGGAAGAGCTAAATATTACAGGATAGTAGGGTATATCTTAATTTTAGGAATGTAGTTTTGATTAAGCATGTCGCTGAACAGCAAATACCTTGGTAAAAGTTGTTGATTAAATACAGTAGATTTCTTATTCTGAAAAGCTTAGTAAGAACGGGTTTTTCCTTTCAGATGGTGGAATGTAAGTGTCTCATGTAAGCCATCAGTGCGGTCAGGATATCTGCTCAATACAGAGTCCGGTTGATTTAGAGATCAGTTCGTCTCACCCCAAAGGAAGCACCACGCGGGAGATGGAGTTGGCTAGACATAAGCATCCAGTGCCGTGTTACATGCCGTCAGGTATGTGAGGCACCTCTGCGGAGCTCTGGATGTGACATGGGAAGTGCCCGAGACCTTGTTCTGGGAGCAGCGGCTAATGGCCAAGGGATATGTGGTAGGACATCTCGAAGATGCTGGACACCTAAATTTAGGCAAGCCCAGTCTTAACCATGCTGGTAAATGGCTGGTCTCTGTGCTCTGCTAATTACTGTGACCAGGTTTCTGTTGACAGTGGTGGGAGCGCAGGCTCATAGTCCACTTGTATACGTAAGTATAGATGTCATAAACCGGAGCTGAATTCCACCCTGCCTCAGCTAGTGTTGTGTGTATTTCTAACCCGTCCTTTAACTGAAGCTCAGTGTCCTGTATCCCAAGCTTTTGGTTTAAAAATCCTCAAAAGGAGCATTTTAAAAGCACATTTATTGCTTATGACAATGGTTTGTAAAACTTACTAATGCTTTAAAGACTATTTGTTTTAAAATGCAAACAGGCTTCTGTGAGAGAAGCACTTCTTGACAGAAACCCGTACCTCCCTTTGCAGATCCTACAGATGGAGCAGCACTGGGTGTTCCACTGACAAGCACACAGTTCTAGGCACTGAGGTTAAAATGTAGGTTTTTGAGCAGGGGGACTTGGAGGGAGATGTAGTGCTGCTTTCCTGCTAGCCCTTATAAGGATGCAAAATTGTTTTCAGAGCTGCGACCAAAAAGCATCCCTCAATTATGGTAGTTAAGCAAGCATATGGAAACTACAAATCAAGCGTGATTGCAGGTGGCTTGCGGGAGAGTGAGAATAATCAGCGCTCTCAACTATACCCTTTTTGTTCCCAAGAAACTGAATTAATCTAGCTGGAGGCAATATTTTACTACATTTAAAAACTTAAATACAGGCATGGGTGTCCTAGATTTGTTACCAAAGCCTTCTGAATATTTTTTGTTTTCTGTTGTTGGCTGTATTTTTTAAGATACTGCTGACTATAGGGTGGGAGGAGATGGGTCTGAGGGTGGAAGGAGGGAAACCACCACTTGGTTTCATATAGTAACAAACTCAGCAGAATGAGGATTTTAAATTTGGGGCTGGGTTTTGATTTCCTGAACTGCAGCCGAGACTTCCAGGTTCCTGCGGATGGAGGAGCTTTGCCTGGGAGATGGGGGGTGCAGGTTTGAACTTCCTTTGTTGGCATCACACCCCGTGGTCCATTGCCTGGGCCTAATCCTGAGCTGTCACGCTAACGGTGAGCAGCAGCACCATCGTGCCGCCTTCTCCCCCCCAGCGCTAAACATCCTACCTGTTGGGACCTGTGCTAGCTAATGTGGAGCTGACTTGTGTATATATGTACACACACACTTTATATACATAGAATATATATGCATGTATATTGTATGTAATATAACTCTGTTGTGTTGTGCCATACTGATGTTTTTTAACTCATGCTCCTGTTTAGTTATTGTTTATTTCAGGAGCTCTCATTTTGAAAATTATTATTTAGAAGTAGCCCGACATGTATATTTTCATTTGGCCGTTTCTAGTACACGGTTTCCAGAACTGAGTTTTAAATTGATGGGAACATTTTTCCCTCATTTGGAAATGTAAGGCAATTTATCCACTTAGCTATTGCTTAATCCTGCATTTAATTTTCCAAAACAAACAAATAAATAAATAAATAAAGTTGAAGTAATTAATCACAGTCCATTTTATAGGCCTAAAGTCATAATACAGATGCGCTTTCATCCTATAATAAATGCCAAACAGGCACTTTCTGGGTGGATGGAGGTCCTGTTCTAGAGAAAAAAAAATTATGAGTTTTGGTAAGATTCTTGGCACAAACTGAATTTTGCAATAAAAGTAAAATATTTGAAAAACCCCCATAGTTTTCATTAGCTGACCTTTTTGATTTTTCTAATCTGAGGACTTCTCAAAGCATTTCATGCAGTGCGCTGGTGGTACCCTGCTTTTTGGTGTTTTCCACAAGGCTTGGAATAGCCAGTCATGCACAAAAACATTGATTTTAGCACATTTGGCTTAAAAACAGCACAGGGAAAATGATCACTTGGCTGAAGGAGCCAAGTATTTGCAGAAACTTCTTGTTGAGTCTTTTGTGTTCCCTGCTGGGAGTTTCTCCCATGGAAAATTAATGGAAATTAAATCAAGTAGCAGCTCACCAGGGCTGTCAGCTGATTTCTGAGTAGAGCAGGTATTTATTTTCTCTTTCCACCAATAACTGTATTCTTGTCACCGCTATAAATGAATTTTAAAAAGCGTTACATAATCAATTGCTATTGCACATTAATAAGCTGTGGTTCAACCTGTTAAACTTCCCTTGTCAAATTATATCTTACCTAAGAGAAGAAAAAGGCAGCATATAACTTCATGAAATATTTCTGGAGTGCAAATACAGGGGGGAAAAAGGGTACCCCTTTTATCATGTCTGCTTTTTGTTTAGTACAGAGGACTGTGGGCTACTGAAACAAGATTTCAGCTAATAAATTCTCCCAGCAGTCCGACATGGGAAAATGTAGTCTGTAAGTGTGCTAAAATCCTCTAGTCTATACATACAGCTTTGCTATGTCATATTCTAAGGCACAGCTTGAACATGCACAATTTCGATCTGATAAAGTAGTAAAAATCACAACTTTCATGGGAAAAAAAGGGGAAAATGGATACTCTAAAGCTTAATTTAAGAGTACAGTTAAAATTCTGCCTGCAGAAAACCTCCTCAAAATGTTCATTTTTTACAAACTTCTGTTCATAGAAGGTGAAACTGAAAAGAGGCTCAGGTTAAAAAGATAAATACTGACCCCACACATTTTGTCCCTGCAATCTAGTATTGGGAACAGACTTATTCAGATCGCTGCCAGAAATCATTAAAAAAAGTCTCTCTCTTTTATAGCTGTCTCTCTTCTCCCAGTGTTTGAAGCAAATACCCCTTTTCAGAACTGACATTGTAATAACCCCCAACCCACTCATAACAGCTCACAAATATTGGATATTACTGTTGCAAACATTCTGCAGTGTTAGAGAACCTTTTACATATACTATAGAAATACTGTTCCATGTTGTGTTCGGTGAGAACATAGCCCTTGGCTTGCTAGATTATACTCTCAGCTGTAAGGTACTTGTGAAAATTTTTGTCAAGGCAACTTTTAAAACATTACATGTTTCTTTGACTCTAGTGAGTCTTCTGTGATTTTTTTTTTTTTTCAATAATGGTGGTTTTTAAAAAAAAGCTGAGAAAGAAACTGCTTATTCTTGAGGAATAAAAAATGAGAAGGCTGTGCTTACTTTTTTGATTACGGCATTCGGATTAACCAAAACCTTGACTGTTCACGTTGGCACTAATACTGCAGCAAAGTTGTGCTAGGCATTTGGGCTTCCCTGTATAACTCGGATGCCCTTCAGGCTAAAATGTGAAATCAGTTTTACTTCTACACGTCTTGGATTCAAGAGTGATGCATGAAACTGTGTTGATCACGTTGCCAGGCTGCAACAAGTTTTTTGTTTTTTTAAAAAAGTTGCTGCCTCAGTATTTTCTGAAAAACAGGTCCTTCCAAGACACATGCAAAAACATAGTTTTATTGTGCTTTATATTTTCATGAAAAATTTTGGAAAGATGATATTTTTGACAGGTCTTCCACCATACAGTGATTTGGGTGGTTCAAATGCGCTCCTCTGATTCTGGATACCAAAATAACATCTGCCAGCTGGGATTGACAGCACATGAGTATGTTTAAACAGCCCTAACGCACATAGCTTTATGCTACAGTTGTCTTTTCTCGTATCAGTAGACAAATGTTTCAGTTTGTCTCAAGTATGTTGTTCGGGAGTGAGGTGTGCTGGAGGAAGGTGTGAGTGACAGAAATTGGCCAAAGCTTTTTTCTTTCTTTTTTTTTTTTTCTTTCTTTTTAAATGTATTTGACTGCGTGTTTGCACCTAGCACTATCCATTTGAAAATCTGTGTTTTCTAGTTATTTTTCTTTGGCTAAGGCATAGGTGTTATTTAGGTGTGTGTTTATCTGAACGCCATTTAATCTGGGACAAACCTTTGCAGTTACCAACAGGTCTGTTATCCAGGCAGAATCGCAGAAAACAGACCAGTTCAAACCAGTGGGAGTCTTGCGCATCCGAGTGCCGGGGCGCTTGGGCCCCTGACAGACCAGCGGGAGCAAGAGGGAGCTGCTTTCTCTTTCTCCTCCTGGGTTGGGGTCTCCGCTGCGCAGCTCAACCACAAACGTGCTTGGTCATCAGGTGTCAGCCAGCCTGGATGGAGAGTTGGCAAAATAAAATGGTCGAGGCTGAAGCCTTTGCTTTTTCACCTCCTGTTCCGTTTTTTTGCTGGGTTTCTGCTTTGGAAAGGTAGGATTTTGCCAGTTCCCGGTACCGCAGTCCCAGAGGCGACGTAATCGGTGTGGCACTGCCAGGACTCCATGTGCTGCTCCTCACGAGCCAGGTAAGGCAGTGAGGAGTCACACGAACGTCATCCTTAGAGTTATTTAAAGAACTGGGAGAGCCTTTTAAACACAAAGGGAGGATGCTGACAGGCCTGGCTGTTCCAAGGCGAGCAACTAAAGCCAGCAGAGGGACCACAGATGGGCGCGTTGCGTAACAGCCTTGCTGGTTGGGCGGTTGATGTATCCCTTGTGACAGAGCATCCCTTCAGCGCGGCGGTGAGCGGGGAGGGCAGGGAGGAGAGCAGGCTTACAGAAACGATCACAGTCTGAATCTGCCCTTGAGTTTGTTTTCAGTTCTACAAAGCACGGCCCTGGTTGCAAAGCAAGACCACAAAAAATATTAGTCTTAAAGCAGGTGTTACTGTTTTAATTATATTTTTGCTTGTGAAATGTTTTTTGGAGGCTGTGACATTACAGATGCTTAGTTCAAAGTGATTCTGCATGTTGCTGTTTACAGCTGAATACCTTTTGTTAGAAAATCCTGTTTGTGGATCATGTACAGACACAAACGTGTGACTATGATTTTTTTCTGGCATTAAAAGTTAATGGCTCTCTTTTAAGATAGCCTTTAACTTGAAGAACAAATGTGCATCTGTTGCATGCTTCTTTATCTTATTTTACATGGAAGTAATGAATCAAAAATTCAGCTAAAAGGTCCTATGCAGGAGGATGGAAGATGAGATGCAGAACAAACAAAAATAATTGTGAATGGTAGAATGATGCTTTCCTAATGTTCTGTGCACATGCGCATGCGTGCTTGCTCACTCTCTTCCCAGTTTACCCCAGTTCAGTTGTGTACATTATGAAAACATTGGTAAAACTTCCAGCCATTGCAGTTAATGCAGGCTCTGCCCTGTATTTTTTCACTATTAGCAGTCATCCCTGCAGCACAGAAGGGCCACTCTCTCTCCAAACCGTTTGTCATGAATGTTGTTTTAATCTGTTTTGGTTGGCTGTGAGTGCCACAGTTCTCGAAGTCCCACGTCAAGCTGTCTGAAGTCCTTTTTTTCCTTCCTTCCCTGTGGAGTAGGGCCTGAAGCACACTCGTTTTTATGGTAGGTTTCCTCTGCATGCTGTCTGTGAACAATACCTTTCTGATAATACACTGAGGAGAGAGGTGAACCTACTGCTGAAGCTGTAGCCACAGCTATCAGGGTTATAAGAGTTAGCATCTTCTTTCCTTGAAAAAAAGGAGGAGTTTTGGATAATTTCCAAAATGTTCAACATCATCGGCAACAGGACGGTAGGCTGCAGTGGTCTGGGGTCATATTTTTATCAGCAAGCTATTGTTGCACTACTGCTGTAACGCGCTTCAGTTCACACCGTTCCTTGCCAGAGCTTGCTCCTGCCAGAATGAGAACCTGACTCGTGAGTGTTTGAGCCAAGTGCTTTGGCATTAGCGAAAGGCAGAACTTCACAAATTGAAGATGGCACAGCCTGCTAAGATAAACTTGGGCTTCCTTACTCACAGAATGCTGTAAAGAAAGATGCTGGCCTAGATTTGCTCATCTGCTAAGATCTGCTGTGCAAACAGCAAAAAACTGTCACGTAGAGGATGGAGAGCAATTCCCGCTGGCCAGGGAGCTCTTTGCTGGGCAAGTTGTCAGATGCACCTCCATAGTCACTTGTGTCAGCTAGACCATGCCAGTGGGGTTGGGAGGGCGAAGGGGGGCTTTTAAAGCAAGGAGGAGGTGGGATGGGTAGTACATCCAGGAAAACTTCCCTACCTGCATGTTTGCCTTAATGTCAGGTTATATAAGGACTTTGCGCTGGAGGTGAAATGAGGCAAAGATTACCCTAAGCAAGCTGGGGAGATCGGTGACCTGCTGAGTTGTGCTGAGGAGGGGAAGAGAATCAAGTTTGTGTGTGTGTAAGAAGAGATTGTTGAAGGGAAGTAAGAGAGAAATAATATGATTCATCTATTTTGAAAAGCCAAAAGGTGATGGTAGAGAAGAGGCTGCAGTTAGGCTGTGCTGTCAGCTCCACTGGGGACTCGCAGCTGCATTGCAGTTTTTACGTCTGTATTGAGATGTGCAAAGGAGAAAGAATAATTTCAGTTGCCTTAATTTTTCTGGGGGAAAAAAAATCAGAAATTATGGCTATTCTAAAGACCGCTAATTCCTTAAGTAAAAACAATAAATTTTCAAAACACAGTAATGTGCTGCAAAGATAGTGTTTAGCTGCAGTGCTCCAGGTTGCACAAAACATAGTGCATCTACAGGATAGCAGTGTGATCTGCCTCTGGAAGGTCATGTTTGTATTGTATTAAAAAGTGCTGTCAGGTGAATGCTGCTTTCAGACAGTGACTCATGGAGAAGTAACTGCTCTGCGTGAAGGCCACATCTCTTTTGTCCGAAGTAGGTAACATCCTAACTGGGGGCTTCCAGGAAAGCAGTGAGGAGGAGGCCATGGCTGTGCAGCACTGCAAAGAGGACTCGATCAAAGTGGATGTTAAGCAGGCACCAAACCTTGACTGCCAGCTTCTCAGAGCTGAAGTGACTCCTTTTCATCTCTTTGGTTAAAAGATGTATTTATTGTTAATGTCTTTATTTATCTTCACCTTTGAATTTTCATTTAATTGCAGCAGAATTTTTTTCCTCCCAGAAATTCTCTGATGGCTGTAGAAAAAGGCAGGTATGCTAGGGGAAGTCCAGTGTCAATCAAAAAGGGGAGGATAGGGAAACCAGAGCAGAGCATCACAAGACAGAGGGACTAACATGACAGGGGAGAAGTTGAGGAAGAAAGGATGTCTGAATTTACAGAAATTATGGACCATCTGCCTGATGGTATGCAAAGTGGGATGTTTCATATTTGCAGGTCCCTTTGACTCTCCAAGCCTACGCTTCTAGTGGGTATGATTTTAAGACTAAACTAATAACAGTGCTCCTCTGAAACTTTCCTCCATTCTGAAGAGAGAGGTGCCGTTTGCTGTGTTGTGTGTGAAAAGAATTATTTAAATATTTTTAGTGAAAACTTTAAATGTCAATGCCTCTGTGACTGCAAGTACTCTCTTTTGTTATTATGGAGCATTGCATATGTTCAGCCGCTTCTAGGTTTGTTATGTGAAGACAAAGAAACTAGACCATTAGGCCAGTGGTAATAGTATGGAAATAGAAAAAAAGATGGAAAATGTTGTCCATTGTTGACAAACAGTGGAAAAGAATCCACTTTTCTATATGGGAGTACGAAGCGAATTGAATTCTGTAATGGAAAATTATGCCCTCTTGTCTGTTATCTTTGGTAGAAGTAGAAAGAAGGTTAGTAGTATCAGCTGTAACATGGACATTTTATAAATATTCAGTAAGACCCTGGTGAATTTTTACAGTGCGCCTCTGTAGTTTAATGCAGAATACAGTTTCCAGGGGGCAGTATGGAAAGTGGTGAAGATGGTATCTTAAACTTGAAGAAGGTATCTTCATCACAGTTAAGCTTTTCCTGTGATTGCTTCAGGTGACTGTTACTGTTGTTCATGTACCTCTCAGTATCAGGAGTAACTTTACGGAAGTGTGAGATTGGATAACATGAGCATAATACCAGACCCACAGTAAGTGACTGGCTGTTTTATGTCATGGTAATTACTGCTTGTAATGTTTGTTACAGCAGCATTTTCCTAGACAAAATAAAAGCAAAAGCATTCTCTGCTATGTTATTTAAAAATCTACAAGAACACATTTCACGTAACTTGAGTCGTAAAACAGTGTTACGGCTTCATGAACAGTTTACTAACACAAACACATGTATTACCAAGAAGAGTGTTTCCATCTAACAGAACAAACTGGAGAACAAGTTGGACCTAGTACTAGCCAGAGGCTGGGCAGTGTATTCTCAATTTCCCTTTGATATCTGCAGGCCACAGTTCACTTAGTTTCTCATAATGAAAAAAAAAAAAAGGTTGAATTTTGGACAAGAATGCTAAAGATGACAGTAGAGTTAAGCCAGGTGCATTCTTCTGCTACCACATATTATGTCAGTGGTTTCATTCTTTTAAATGCAAAGCATTCAAGTAATTAAAAATAAACAAAGCCCAACAAAACCTCCCACACCTGGACTCACAGAGCAGACTTATTATAGCACAATGAATGTTTAATGTTAAAAGCACCTTGGAAAAACATTTAGGTCAGGAGTACTTATAAATATTCCTGGTACTTCCTTTCAGTTTTAATCCCTCTAAATTAACCATCTTTTATGCTTACAGTGGTTTATAAGAAAACCAAACAAGTTTCATAAGACTTCCTAAGTATCTCCACACTTTTATAAAGTTCTGTCTTTATTTCATTCAAAATATAAGTATCTATTTTGGTTACCTTTTCCTATAATGATGTTACAGATCATATGTAAACTACTTAGAAACAAATGACAAGGCAATGATTTGCAGATTGGGTTTGCCCAAATCTTCCACCACCCCAATAGGACCATAGGTGGTAATTGTTGCCCCCAGCTTTTTCTGGGTCCTTGACCACTTTGAAGGTGTTTTATGTATTACCATTTGCAGATTATTAAATATAAGTCTTTCCCTGCTCTCAAATGATGTGTTATCCCCCCCACCTGCTTCACTGTGCTACCTTTATTTTTTTGATGATTTGATATTACTGTGTTGCAATCATCTCAGTTACAGGGTCAGATTCCAATTTCAGGTCAATTTGTTCCACCAGGATTGTTGCATGTATTTTGGAAATATAATCAACATATAAAAACTATGATTTTTTTTTTTCTTCATTGCCATCTCTCCATAAAAGGGCAATGCTTTCCCTTCCCTCAAAGAAGGGGATCAAGGGTGAAAAATCAGAGCTCTAAAATTTCTCAAGGGTTTGCATGACTTCCCAATGGCTTTAAAGAGAATCTATTGTGTATCCATAGTTGTCACAAATCACCACTTTTTTGCTGCTGGTTTTTAAATACTAGAACTGTTTATAAATGAACAAATCTGTGTTAATTGGTGGCGAAGGGGTCCAAAATAAAATGTTTATTTAGTTTAAGGTAGATCTGAAGGTCTGATATAGTTACAATAACGTTGCACAGTATAAGTGAACTATGGCAACTTGCTTGATGGTCTTTAGTGGAGTGCAATGCAAAGTAGTGGTGCATAGTACTGTTTGCCCTACCACAGCCAATCTTTTCACTTCATGCTTTTCCAGCAGGCATGATTATTCCCAACTGCAATGTCACCAGATTTGTGCGTGAAACGTCACTTTTCACACTGGCACCTGTGCCCATGGTGCATTTTGAAAGCACAACTCTAGGTCTAGTTTTGTGATCTTTAACTCTCATAATTTGAGATGCAGGACACTTAACAAATAATCCTAACACGAATGAAGCAGAATAATGACTCATCTGCCACCAGTGCTCATTGCAAACATCAGTTAGAAAATTGTACCCTAAGAGAACATCCTGAGTTGGGAAATATGGAAACAATTTTAATCGCTTATGGACTAAAGAGGGGCCTTCCACAGGAGATTATTTTGAAGTCATCATCGGTGGGATTGTTAAGGAGGAGCATTTTCAGTATAGTAGTTAATGTTGAATAATGAAGAAGTATGTATAGTAATGGAGTCTCGTGTCTGACATCAGTGAACGCTGGTTGCCGTCTAGAACAGATAGTCTAGATGGTCCAGACTTTCTCATTTTCTTGTCGAAATCATTCTGCTTTACGTAGATACCCAAATACCCTTGTGAGGTTGTTCCTGCCTGGGGTCTCTGGGGCAGTCGCGTGCCCATGCTGTACAGCACCGAGGCAGGGGTCGATGCTCTGAGGAAGCCCTGACCTTTCCACGCGCTGGCTGTGCAGGCACCTTGGTTGGCCGCAGGAAGATGGCGGCCCCGGTGATGCTGTGGCGTGGCTCTGCGGTGTCCGTCACCTTCGGCTTGTGCCCAGTAGGTCCCACTCTGCCCAGAGGCCTCAGAGGCATTTCCTTACTGCACGTGCAGCTCCTCAAACGGTCTGGCAGATTTTAGTCGTTTTGTAGTGTCTGTTTTTATCTCCACTGTTTTTAAAGTATCTACAGTTCATATTCGTGCAGCAAATGTTTAAATCGTGGGATGAGAGGATGGCCATCCATGAGGTTGTGTTTGGTTCCTGTGGAAGAAATGAAGTTGTTAAGGATCTTTGAAAGGGTTGAACAATTGTTTTAAAGGCAAGAAGAAAGATTGGTGTTTAGCTTAAGTGTATTTCATCTTTTTAAGAGATGGTTCAGAGAAGAGATGGCTTTGTGCCCTATTTGTTTCAAGACCAGGTGCCCTTGTTGAGACACTCTGTGTTGGTTAGGCCTGGAGATGCGCCGGTGGTGGTATGTCACAGTTCAGAATATAATGTTCAAATTTCAGGTGCTAACCAGACAACAAAAACCTCTCGTGTAATTGTGAGATTTAAAAAAAAAAAAACAACAAAAAACAACCTGCCTGAAAAAATCTGAAAGACCTAATGGTAAACTACATGTCACCTGAAATGAGATTATACAGTGGAAAGGAATTATACAGTGTAGAGTGTGTGCAATATGGTTTTACTTACTGCAGAATGTATTTTTAATGTGGTGGTATCTATTTCAGTCTGTGATCTAGCATGCTCTTTCCTAAAACAGAAGGACCCAATCCTTCTTTTGGTCTTCAACACCGCCAGTCAGACAGAACATTCAGCTTGTCTCCTGAATTGTTATGGCACAGAATTGGTGAAGGCAGTTTCTTGCCACTGGAATAGCCTTGGGGGCTTTGCTTTATATTATTCACGTTTAATTTGGAGCAACCGTGGTTTGATATAAATCATGTCAAACAGTGGCCACGTCTCTGGCTGACTGAGACATTATTGTTCAGAAACTCCTGTTACCTTTTCTTGCTTGGCAATGGGGCTTATCCTGAACTGTGGCTTGATAAACATGGGAGGAGCTTGGTGTAAAGTAATAATGAAATTACTGTGTATGTTCATGTCAAAAAGGAAATTTATAGGAGGGGTCATCATAGTAAATAAAGCAATGATGAGCAAAAGTTGCACTTTGAGCTGTCGCTTGTCATGTCTGATAGTGTGAAAACAACAGGACAGTCAGAAAAGTAGCTGAAATCAAACCTGCTAAAAGGTGATATTCATCTTCTGAATAATGTAACTGTATTACAGTGCTTCTTGCTGTCAAACAGGACTGAAGCCCAGACACAAGGACAGTGTACAGAGGAGGGAGATACTATCCCAGAGTCATAGCTGATAGAAGACGTATTGGAAGATCTAGAGCATTTTGTTTGTGTTTTTTTAATCTGGTCACAGAGCATAAGGAAATCCATAATTCCTGGAAATGGGATAGTATATTGATCAAGGGAACGTCCCTATTGCATCTTCTTTGAAACAGACAGTGCTGGCCGCAGACTACCAGACCAAATGGTCTGCGAATCCCCACATATAAAGCGTGAGAGTTTATGTATCACTGATATTTGCACTATATACCCTTCTGCCCTACCTGAAAAGTATCTGGAAGTGCTGTTATCTCAATAATGATCTTTCTTGCAAAAATGAAAACTGAGAAAGGAGAATCACCAAAATCTGGCCTGCAATCAGGTTGAATGTAAAGATAAACGTCAGTCATGTTTGTTCCTTCTATTTTAAAGGAAACATTTTTGTCACCCTTTCAAAATAAAAAAAATAGTCTTCATTAGTACCAATTCCATTTTCATTAGCTGTAAACAAGTGATGAAGAGGACAGCAGTGGGGCTGTATTGTTCATTACAGGTGTCCTGGTTTTGGCTGGAATAGAGATAATTTTCTTTCTAGTAGATGGTATAGCTTCATGTTTTGAATTCAGTATGAGAAAAATGTTGATAACACACTGATGTTTTCAGTTGTTGCTGAGCAGTGTGTACACCAAGTCAAGGATTTTTCAGCTTCTCATGCCCAGCCAGCAAGAAGGCTGGAGGGGCACAAGAAGTTGGGAGGGGACACAGCCAGGACAGCTGACCCAAACTGGCCAAAGGAATACTCCATACCATGTGATGTCATGCCCAGTATATAAACTGGGGGGAGTTGGCCTGGGGGTTGGCAGATTGCTGCTTGGGAACTAACTGGGCATCGGTCAGCGAGTGGTGAGCAATTGCATTGTGCATCACTTTCCAATTCTTCTATTATTTTTATTGTCATTTTATTATTATCTTCATTATTATTACCATTACTATTATCCTATTAAACTGTCTTTATCTAAACCCATGAGGTTTACTTTTTTCCTGATTCTCTCCCCCATTCCAGTGGGATCTGCCCTGAGGCTGGATAATTATGAGTGGCAGGGTGTGTGGGATAGTATTCTTGTAAGCCAAATCATAGAGATTTCAGCAGACACAGGGAAATAACACTGTCCTTGTAGAAGATATGGGCAAGACCATATCAAGAACACTTGGAACAGCTTTGTTCATGATGGATGTACTCGCATCAGCAAGAGATGAAGAGAGACTTGTAGGATGCACAGGGAAATGGAAGGAGAACCCATCTGAAGAGCCGTACATGGATGCTCTCCAATGGAACACGTGTGCATAGACAAAATGACTTTGAACTAGCTATCACAGGTACCGTTGTCAACGTAGCCCTGCAAAATTAGTCCAAGGACATGGTGATGAAGGGAAGGCGGGAGTGGAAAGGACAAGATGAGCTAGCACTAATGCCTTCCCTGTTCTGAAACAGGTTTCTAATGGATTGAGAGGAACGAACCCCCAACCACTTAGGAGGTGAACCATGGTGTTTGTCTCCTGCATCGCTGCAATAGCAAGGAAGACCCTGGAGGACACTTTACAGTGCTGTGACCTATTGGCTCACATATGCCATAGAAACTATGGCTTAACATTTGGAAGTTCTACTCTTCGGGCTATGATATCTCACCTTGGCAGGAAGCAGAGGATCATCTCGGAGGTGTTTCTGCTTCTAGTCTCCAGACCTCTTTCAGCAGTACTGGCAGCTGTGGACAACCTTGTCCAGAATTCGTGGCTTTTTTTCATTCCAGTTCTGTTTACATCTAGCTTGAAAAAATGAGGAATTGGAAAGCTCAACAAGACATGTAAATACTAACAATAATCGGAAACTGGCCCCATGGGTCATTCTTGAGACTAATTTGACTTCAGCAAAATGCTTGCCATCTTGTTCACTTTAGTAGTTATATGTGGCAGCGGGACAGTAAGCATGTGGTTCTTTGATTTGGTGAGAGGAAACTGGGATAAATATGGTGTAGACTTGCAGGCTTTTTCAAATGTTTCATCAGTATATATTTTATTAGGAAAAAAATGTGTATTTTAATGTGTGGAGGGAAAAAAGCAGTTAATTATTTTAGAATTTACTTACAGCAGCTTTTTATAGATAAATTGTGCTAAACAAATTATCCATCTAGATGTGTTAGGACAGTTTATAGGCATTGATAGTATAAAACATATTTTAGGAATGTTAGAATTAAATATGTAGCAAGTGGGAATCATACTGTTTGCGATAGATAAAGGGGAAAGAAGAAGGAAGAGCAGAATGTTCCCGGCTTTGCATTTGGTATTTTACTTTGGGAAAGACAAAATTGACGTAGTATCTGCCATAAGGATATCTTCAGCTAATCACTAGTAAAATAATTATTCTCAAAGGTTAAGGAAGTTGTATGAAGAAAACGGTTCTGCAGAAGGCTCACTGAGAGCATTGTGAAAAAGAGACGTCAGACACAGTAGCGTTTGGGTGGCTCTGACTGCGGGGCCAGGTGAGGGTAGCAAACGGTGCTGCTCTTCAGCAGCAAGCTTTGTAGCGGGAACACCAGCTACCTGGAGAGGCAAGGTGTCCTACCCTCTCTGGGTGTTATCAGGTGGCATCAGTTGTCCCCTTAGCACATCACAGCGCTTCTTGGCACTGTTCTTGTTAAATTTGGTGAGCTGGGACATTTGGGGTTTTTTTAATTTCCATCTTTTTCCATTGTCAGCACGATAGTTTGCGTTGCGTTGAGCAGCACCTCTTGGGTGTTGTAGCAAGCAGCCCAGCCCCTTTCCCTGAAGAAAGCATCAGTGCTCAGAAGTCTGAAATTTCCTTTCTGTACACAGTACCCTGTTGAAACGATCCCATTTACGAGAGGGGGTGTGCCTTGTAAACAAGCTAAAACAGTAGCTAAGGCAAAGGCAGAAGAGAGATGAACATGAATGTATTGGATGATATTTGGAATAATTGGGGTTTTGCTTCAGGGTGCTATTAAGACTTGTAGAGACTGAGTTATTTATCACGTCAGGAAATGGCATTTAAAGTAGAGGAGATGGAACAGAAAATCTTCAAGGTTTGTGGGTGACCGTAAGGGATAACGGTTCTCTGCAGGTTCTGTTATTCCTTTCTGAATTTAATTTTTGCATTGCACTCATAATCTATCGAGTGATTACCATTTATTTGATTGCTCTGTTTTGAAGCAGACAATTTCTATGTCATATTCCTACTTCAGCTTCTGTCGTTGCCCCCAGGGCTGTTTGCCAGATAAGTTCTCCTGATGTGTCGCAGCTGTTTGAAAAGTAAAAATTATTCATTGGATTAACTTTTTCAATATATAGAATAAATTGTTCCTGTAAACTGCAGCTTATCTCCCAGTGTTGAATTTGACTTGCTTAACTGTTCCCATTTATGCAGAGCATTTAAAAACTGTAGATCTTATCACTGACCAGTAAGGAGAGCAGTGTTTTACTACCCATCCTCTCCCTCCCTCCGTGTCCCCAGCACACTCTATCCTGTATTTTGTAACTCAGAGAGCGAGACCTAGAGTTCAATCCTGTTCCCATTTGGATAGGTTTGAAATTTCAATTGCCTTTAAGGAAGGCAGGCGAGTTGCTTAAGAAGTGGTGATAAAAAAGCTTCTGTGAAAAAGACATTGTCCATCTGTTTTGCAGGCTTTGCCTTAAGCAAACTTTTCTGGGGAGTCTTAGAGGGCAAAGCAGCTATTCTTGCCACTGGGCTGCAGAGGGGTGGGTGGCAGCAGAGCGTGTCCGTGGGATGTGTTTGCACCAGACAGCAGAAATTGCTGTAATTTTGCATCCTTTTTGTTGCTGGTGCAGCTCTGCCAGCACTCCCTGAAGAGGTCTGGTGTGGTGGTAGCCTACAGAGCAGACAGGGCAGCATCACTGGGTTGTAACCCCGTAGGGAGGAGAGGGGCACCGGGAAAGGTGGCTCCAGGTGCTCCCGGGGACATGCCTGGCTTGGGAAGCCATCTGCCCTCCAGGGGCTTCAGGAGGAGGCAGGGAATGGCAGAGGGAGAGACAGGTGAGACCCCCATGTATAGGAGAGTACATCAGCCAGCCTTTGGAAGGAAATGCTGCGTTTTCTTGGTTAGCTAAATCTGTTGAATGGTTGTAGCAACAAATAGGTTATTTCCTGTCAAGTTTTAGTGCTTTTAGCAATAATGCCCAGAGAAATACCTCTTTTTACAGAGTTCTCTTTTTGAGGAGCAGGGGAAAAATGCATTGTCTGACGCGAGGAAAAATAAAAGACTTTGAGAAACACACCTGCATTACACGCTGCTTTCTCTTCAGTTTTTCTATTAAATGCATTTTCTATTCCAGGATGCTGAGAAACCACTCTGTGACTATCTCCCATCTGATACGACTAATTTGCAGAGACTTTTTGTTGTCTTTAAACCATTATGGTCCAGATAGAAAGTCAGTATCTGCATTACTGAGGACTCTATCAACTCCTCTTGGGATCTAACACACCAGCCAGATTTCCAAGGGTCCTTTGAATAATTGAGTTGCAAAATCTATCAGCTTGGCCAGGAGGAGGTGGAGAGCTTTGAAGTGGCCTTTCATGCAATTTCCTTTTTACCTTGAGAAGTTCAGGTATATGTGTTTTTTAGAAGAAAAGTTCCTATGTTTGTATAGTAAAGATATTGATCGTAATTAATTTCTAGTAGCTGTCACTATCCAAAAAAATTGCTTGCATATAGCAAGGACAGCAGAGACAGAATAACTGGCCTTTCTTTGTCTGTGTATGAACGAGTCTGCAAATGTCACAAAGTTAGTGTGGAAAAGGTTAATTTTATGTTTGGCCATGATGAGCAATGGCTGAAATCCCTAGCTTCTAATTAGTATTAGTGCATCATAGTACTGTATCTCTGCTTCAGATGGCAAACACCAGTTCTCTTTTTAGATGTGTGTTGTGGTTAACCCCCAGCCGGCAGCTAAGCACCACACAGCTGCTCACTCACTCCCTGCCCTCAGTGGGACAGGGGAGAGAATTGGGGGGGGAGAAAAACTCGTGGGTTGAGATAAAGATAATTTAATAGAACAGAAAAGGAAGGGAAAACAATAATAATATGATAATAATAATAACAAAACAAAACAAGGGATGCACAGTGCAATTGCTCACCACCTGCTGACCGATGCGCAGCCAATCTCCGAGCTGCAGTGTCCCCCAGCCAACTCCCCCCCCAGTTTATATACTGGGCATGACGTCACATGGTATGAAATATCCCTTTGACCAGTTTGGGTCAGCTGCCCTGGCTGTGTACCCTCCCAACTTCTTGTGCCCCTCCAGCCTTCTTGCTGGCCGGGCATCAGAAGCTGAAAAATCCTTGACTGAAAACATCAGTCTATTATCAACATTCTTCTCCTACTGAATCTAAAACATAACACTATAGCAGCTACTAAGAAGAAAATTAACTTTTTTCCAGCCGAAACCAGGACAATGTGTAAATAGTAATGCTCCCTTATGTTTTCAGATGTATCATTATAGTATTGTACTGATTTAATACAAACTTTGGAAATACTTTGCTTTGCTTTTTACTTTATTGTGAAAAGTTACAGCTTTTACCATGGAGTGCTGAGGACCTCGGGCTGTTTATATGGATCATTCTCTCTATAATTTTTGCTTTTGTTTTGGCAAGTGTGTTAATTTTTCATCTTCGTAATTAACAACCAGACATAACAGCCACAAGCTAGATCATTTATTTATCTGTACTGTCAGTATTTTGAGTTGTTAGATGGTAATCAAATACTGTTGTAAATGTAGAGTATTTTATGGATTAATAGTAATTTTCTGCACAGTATTTTAGATTTTTGCTCAAGACAGAGGAGAGTGTTTGTGGTTACTTTAGGTATCTGGAGACACAGCCACATGCATGGCTGTCCTTGCTGGTTCCTTGTTAGGAAGTTGCCTTTGCCATTAATGATGAATTGAAGAAACCTAAAATCTTTTTATTTTACCTGTAGAATGTAATTTAGGATTTTTCCTTCTTTCAGAAGTACTTCTGTGCACTGATTACAATGATTCATTATATGATGAATCATATTTTTGGTGTACAAAAACCTGTAACAACATGTTTATCTATCAGTATTGATACAGTGCTCAGTATGACAGCATCAGTGTGATGCGTTTATAATCAGGTGGTCAAAGTAAGTCTTTGGAGGTCTCTATGAGCATTTACAAGTGTAGGAGGGAGAGAGCAATTTCAATATACTGTCATTTTGTAGCATATTAATGCATGCATATTTATATGGTACTTTCTTAACAAAAGATCAAGGTGTTTTGTGAACCACTGTCATAAGCTGGTTTTAGGGTGGAGGTCAGTAGCCAGGTAACATAGCATATTAGCATTTTTGTGCTTGACTTCCCCTGTTCCTGATCAATCCTGTTAAAACTTTTTATTTTATTTTATTTTTACTGTGTCCCTCTGGTGATGATAGCAGTAGCAAATAGGTAAGCACATATCTCTGCCAAAACAAAGGAAAATGTAAGCCTTTTAATAAATCTGAATATTTAGGGCATATGGGCCTCAGGTGGTTGTTCCTTATAAAGTAGGACAAAGAAAGGCAAGCTCAACACTGCTGGAGCAGCAGAGGGACATGGCTCTGGATAATAAGGCTGGATCTGTGACCATCAACTTCTGTAGCCAACCTCCACTTGAAGTAATCGGAAATACCCTTCCCCTTCCCTTGTCCATGGGCTCATCTACTGGTGCTGGAGCTTCTACCCCACTGCAGTCAGGTCCTTTTGGCTGCAGGATGCTGCTGTCCCCGCTCCCCCGTCTCACCTTCTCGGCAGGAGTGGAGCTCTGGTGAAGAAACGCTGCCTGGTCCACGCTCACGCTGTGTTGGGGCAGCTCCGGAGCATAGGAGGGCACTTCGTGTGGTGAACCCGCGCCTCATTGCTTTGAGCATCACGTGCTGGAGCTGGAGGTTGCTGGTCAGGGAATTAACTGAAAGCTTTGTAGTTGTGGGCAGGAAAAATAAATTTGTTTGGTTTTTATTTTTTCTTTGCTTAAAATGAACTGAGCTGTCCTTTTGAATAAGGTCAATTTTATCAAAAACACCTGCTATCACTACCAGTTTCTCTGCTCTAAGAATATTCTCCAGAACCCTTAAAATACGTTTAGGTAAAGTACTGACCTAAGATGTGGTCTTTTCAAGAGGAAGAACTGCAGGCTTTTTGATCTAAGCCAGGCAAATAATACAGAATAGACTACAGACTTCAAAAGTAGAATAAAGTCAGTATTTCTAAGGACTTTTTTGAGTCAAAGTTTGAAAAAATAGTTCCAACCATAGATGATGGTGTGGCTGATAGAGAGAAGAAAAACCAGAGGTGTGGTATAGGTGTGTCCAGATGGGAGTAACACTTAATAGGGAGAGTGAAGGTGACAGTGGCCAGAAAAGGACCTGTGCACCTTTCCTGAAGGGAGGTCAGGAGGACATACCCTCACCAGAAAGTTGTTAGTAGGGCGGAATTGCACCAAGAGCTTAAACGGTGGATTCAGTCCCATAAGGAAACACAGGTCCTAAGGGGGAGTCAGCAGCTGGCTGGGGAAACAGGACAGTAGGAGAGTGGGTGTTGTGTTGATTTGGGACACTTGCGTAGCCTTGGACTCGTCTTGGACCTGCTTTTGCTCATCTTTTGGAGCTTAAACCCAGCGTTTCCTTGCAGAGAGCTCAGACTGAGGAAGATGTGGTAGTTTCTTAACACCGTTAAATTATTATCAAAAAAGCAGTAAATTCATCAGCAAAACCAAGGAAGGATTGAGCAAGAGTGAGGGTAGTAACTAAGTTTAATTTGAGCTTGGCTATTAAAGAAAAGGACAGTTTTTAAATACCAGGCTGGCTAGGTTAGGGTAGTGCAGGGATCAAGGGAAACCATTCTCCCTGCTGAGGAAGCAGGGAGACATGAAGCTGTGAGACACGGAGTGGTGGTAAAAGATCTGTCCCCCAGGTCCTCTTAACTTCCACTGCTTATGTCTCAGCTGGTTCATTGTAATTCAGCTATTGGCATGTGTTTGGATTTAGAAAGACTTGAAATAAAGGATCCAAAACTGCTTGGTCTCACGTGCAGACTGGGCTGACACAAATATATCCGTCCAGAAGTTGGGAGACAGCATTTGAAGACTGGGGTGTGGGATTAGAGGAAAGAAGAAATCTTCATAACTGATGTAGGAGATGATCTTACAACTGACTGAGATTTAATTACACCTAAAAACAGTATAAGCAGCATCAGGGATTATAACCAGTCTGCAGAAAATCACCTTAGCAATGGTGGAATAAATGGTTTGTGAACAGTCGATGTGTAACAAACAAGTTATTCTCCTCTCTGAGTGCAAATACTGTTGAACAGCTGTGTGCAGGTTCAACTTTCCAGCAGAGAAAGCTGGGAAAGACTGGGGCAGTCTTGAGGCATCAACTCACATGTGATGCTGACTAAATGCAGATGGCTTAAGTGGTTCCCGTCTTCAGTTTTATGCTTCGCCTCTCTCTCAAAGACTGCTGTTGCTGCAGTGGTGCTGGCTGAGTGATATATGAAATATGTGTGTTTACATTTGTAAGCCAAACTGTAAAAATGTGTTAGGGAGCAGAGTCACATAAGCCAGCACTTGTAGCTGCTAAAATTCTTGTGGCTGGGAAGTACGAGAGGAGCATTCCTTGTTTGCTGGATGCAGCTGAGAAGCGGTAAGTGGTAAAAATGACTGTGATTCAAAATGGGCAGACAGAAAGTCCAAAGTTTTATTTATTAGGGCTTTCCATGTTGAAAACCTGTTAAATTGGATCAGGTATAAAAAAGCATATCAGTAATTGCAAGAGTATGGTTTAGCATGGCTAGAAATGGCAGGGATTCTCATGGCTGTTCCTGTCCTTTGCCTGCCTGTGAAAACTTTCATCTTAGGCACAAAATGCCGACAGCTGGGGGCATTATTGACAAAATTATTTTGAGCAAATGTTAGTTTTTCAGAGCAGCAGTCTGAGTCGCTGGCGGGGGTGAGTGGAGGAAAACATTGATACAGAAGAGCTAGAAGTTAAAACTACAGACTATTTGCAGGAACTTTGGGATTAGTTCTGGGTCTAGACTCTGACATCTTGACACCAACTTGGCAAACGCTTACAACAACTGCTGTAGTGTGATTTTTGCTATTCTGTGCCGGGGCCTGGGCAGGAGCATGTTAGTCCTGTTGCCACACACATAGAAGAGCCTTGTTGGAAGGCTGATAGCAAACACTAAGGATCAGCTTCTCCAGCGTTATCATGGAGATAATGAATGACCTGTGGTCATTTTTTTCCTCATATGTTGCAGAAGTGCAAATATTAGTGATTCATCCACAGCAGAATAAAGCAGTAGGGACAGGCAGTGTAGTCTTGCAGGAGTGGACTACAGAGCAGCTGAATCCTTCTCAGAGAGTGGATTTTCATACTGAGATATTAGGTAAACTGGAAAATCATCTGGCAGTGTTGGTCTCCAGAAAATGTAGCATTTCCATGTCATCCCTAGGGAAAGGTCTTCTGAGTCCAGAGGTATTTGGCGTTCTGAGTCAAATACTCCTCTTCAGGTGAGAGGACCTGCTGGATGATGGATTCAGGTATTAGCTGATTACAGCAGACATCCAAGACCTTTCCAGTACTTGATGATGGCCATATGGCTGCTGTGCTCTTTGCAAAAGCCTTGGCTGAAGGAAAGGATCGTTTCTATGGATATAATCAGAACACAGCAGGAACCATCATCAGCGTTTCAGTTCCAGGCACTGATGTGTTGCAGAAGACAGTCATGAGAGCTAAGCTGTCGTGCGGCATGGGAGAGTGTTCATCGGCATCTGTGTGGGTTCTTGGATCAGCCAGAAAGCAGCTGTGAACTATTTCATGGACAAGTTCAAGGCTTGCTCGCTAAAATATCAAGAAGCTTTGACTGTAGCACAATTTCCAGTTAATGAGCCTTCCAGCTGATGGGTAATATGGGATTCTAGAAAGGCTGGCTGACATGCAGCCAGCATGTCCTATTCCTCTTGGTGGCTTACTGATCAACAGTTGATGGAAGGTAGCTGAACACTTCTCATATTAGGCTTTAAATGAAGACTTGATCTGATCGGTTAAATAGAGCTCCTGGCAAGACACAGAGGAAACTCTAGAAACCCCACAATGCAGAATAGAGGGGAGAAAAGTGTCCTTTTGTAGAACAAATTTAACTTGATCTCTAGGAAATGAGAAGATGGTTTTGGATGATCAGTTGTATGTTTGAAAGCAAACGTTTACAAGAAGCTGTCTGCTTTGATTCCACTGTCCCACAAGGGTGGAAAGCAAAAGTCTGCTAAACCTAGTGGGTTTAGTAGTTTTATTTTGGTACATTCACTCTTCAGAAATTGTACATTGTCAAGAATAGAGTTACTTTTGGGGGAAAAAAAAAGATAGTATATACATTTTTACAGACAAAGAAAATCCTGCATTGTCTAAAAAAAACATGACTCCTTGAGTGATGGGTCACTGAAGCCTGGTTTCTGGTGGCATCCATTGTTCTCCATATCCTCTCCTCCCTCCCCTGAAAGCTGGCCGTCCTCCTCTCCCTTCTTACCCCTTCCCCATGCCCTGTCCTCTGACTTAGGGCTGGTTCCCAGCAAGACCGAGCTAAGGCAGCGATGGGTCCCTCTCTTCCTGCTGCACTGTCCTGCTGGCTCCAGTGCTGATCACACCTGCAAAAAAAGTCTTCTCTTTTTTTTTTTTTTTTTCCCCTGCACCGTTTTTCTGCCAATTTGCTGATTATTTTAAATAACCGGTTTATAATCTGACCTGCAAAAATTTAGGATCAGTCTTTTGGAGAGAGTACAGAAAGGTTAATAGCATTAAGCAGAAGCAACAAAAAAAAATCGCATCCCTTAGTTCCAGTTCATAGTTGTTCCTCACCCTACAGAGAGCAGTGTATGTTATTAATGCTACTAGTAATCTTACCGGATTTTGCATCTCTGTGTCTTCATCCAAGGGAAAAAAACCCTTAAGTAGGCAATTAGCTCTAAGGATATGAATAGCTGAAAACTGAAGAAAAAGAAAAGGGGAACAGCGTCAAACTTATGCAGGGTCACAATAATCCTGTACAATTTTGTACGAAGATCAATTCTCTTTTCCTGCTGCTTTTCCTATTTGCACTGAGATGGTTTGCCTAAAGTAGCCACTTGACATGCTCAGGTTGCCAGAAGACAAAAGCTTTGAGAACTCTGCTCAGCACCTTGCTTTCGTTACTGTTCTGGCCTAGGGTTTGGGCTGGTATTAAAAAAAACAAAACAAAACCACTAGAAAAAAGTTAAATATTTGCTGATGTGTTTCCTGCCTCCCATTCACTGTGTTTCAGAAAATCTTCAGAAGAACTGGACATGGATAAAGTAACAGCAGCCATGGTACTCACCAGTTTATCCACCAGCCCCTTGGTCCGCAGCCCTCCTGTCCGACCCAACGGTAAGCCTTCAGAGCAGTGCCTGGGCAGGGGCTGCAGGGAGGGGTGCCAGGGCTGTGTGGGTGGGGGCTTGTTTCCAGTCACGGCTGTGGTGGAGGATGCAGGGTGAGTGACTGTCTTCGGGCAGCAACCTGTGCATGCTGGGCATCATCCTGAGCTTTGCTCTGACCTAGTCCAGGTCTTTGGTGCAGCGTTGGCAGAAATGAGAAGGAGTCTTTTCCGTAACTGTAGAGCGGCTCCAGTTTATGAAACGGGAGATGCCCCGTTCCATAAGTGGAGATGAGTGCTGCAGAAGGTCTACTGACCTCACTGAAATGCTAATTTTTCAAACAGCTTATTTGCATTTGCACATACGCAGTAAACATGACAGCAGTTGTTCTTGTCCCCACCCCGTGGAAATCGGATCAGATTTTACTCAACACTATGATGAGGCAAAGCACTTCCAGACCACAGCCCTCGGCTGAGAGGCCGTGCACTAGTGGTCTGCACCGTGACAGGTCTGTTTCTGCCAATGTGGGATTAGACCCTCAATTCCTGTGCCCTTTATGACTCTCTGATGGTCTACCATCAGGTCCATAATCCCTTAAAAGAATACTCCATTCATGGTATAGCAGAAGATAGGCAAATAAAAATAAATCTAAAAAGTTAGTGGTAATAATGAAATATAATTATTCTGTGCAAGCTTGACTGGAGTTATAAGAAATTTTTAACGGTGTTATATTTTAAGGAATAATTTAAATTAGGACACCCTTGTTAGGATGTCTCAGCATTGTTTGTATGACTCTGGCTTTTCTTACTCACTTGTAACTGTTAAACAGCACTAGATGCCCTCCTACTGTAAATAACGGGAGGACTTTGAGGAATACTTACAGATGTGAATTAATAGGGAAGTAGTCTTTGCATTTCTTCATGGAAGCAGGGGCAATCCACTGAATGATGTTCTTAAAAGGAATTTGAATCAAATGTCCCAGCTTTAAAGATTTTTGAACAAATAGTCTGGGTTTTCCATTTCTTTCCAGAAAATGTAAGTTTTACCCATTTAGCTGGAATTATAGCCATGAACCCCCCATGGCTCCTGTTTGTGTGCTTTCCAGTGTTGAAAACCAGAAATATTTATGGAGTAGCATTGCTCTGAGGAGCCCCGGGAAACCTCCGGCAGTGACATCCCTAGTGACTGTCTTGTCTCAGGGCTGGAAGTTGCTAGCCCCCAGGGAAGGCCAATGGAAGGGTGAAGGCATACCTGCTATCCAGCTGCTCAGCTCACAGCCGAAACCACAGATGAAGATGGATTTGTGCTGATGTGTCAGGCAGGGATTTGGAGCAGCTGAGGCACGCACATGTCCCACGTCGCATCCCTGGTCACGAGGAGCTGCTCTGGTGTGGGGCAAGGCAGAATCTGCCACCTTCAATAGTTTGAGCAGCTGACCCTTGTCAGGAGCCTAGTGCACGTTAGCTCGAAGCTGTCAATTGGAAAGATCTTCCAAACAAGTCCTTTTGAATTGCTAATAGGTAAATGGTAGCTGTTAGCTGCCTTTGATATTTCTTCACGCAGTCTGAGTGCTCTTTGATGTTTCTTCAGGTAGCTTGTGTGCTTGTTTCCTGAAATCTGGGAAGATGAGCCTGAAAAAGTAATTCACGTGTTTTCAGTAGTCACAGACAACATTTTGAAGCTGTTGTTGGGCATCTTCTCCCTGAATATCTTAGCTTTGCCTGAGTGAAGACTTACTAAAGACTTAAATAGAAGTGCAAAGGTTTGATAATTTAAAGCTCATTTGGTATTGTAAGTCCAGGCTCTGATCTTAGTAATATGAGCTACAAGTGTACTAATGATTAATTCTTTCTACATGCTTTTCCAAAAAAGGGCAGTAAGTAGCAGTGTAATTACAGGAACATTTGTTTAAATAAATGGAACTTTGCCTAGAAGTAAAAAAAATAACATCAGCATTAATATTAAAGTCTGATCTGTGCTGGAATTACTGGGGATGATCACCCATGTAAACTGGATCAGAGTTTGGCCCTTGTTTCCTTGCAGCTGAGTAATATTTGGTCTGGTTCTCTTTCACGCAACTCCAGCAATGTGAAAAGAGCCCCAAAATAAGAGTAAGTTGCATTTATTTATATTTTAAACTTTTTTACATTGACAGATTTGTTAGTATTAATGAGAACCAGTGTTTGGTTTTTTTCTGTTGTCAACCTCATTCAGTCTTTTCCATACTACTTTAAAATTGTTCTTGATTTACATCTCTTTCTCAGCAAGGTGAGGAGTAGCTGTAAACCCTGAGAATACAAAGTGCCACCATAAATGTGTCAGAAAGTAGTAGTCGAAAGAGTGCCGTTTCTTTTGGTTTTCTGAAGAAATGGAAATTTTAAGCTATGCTAAGGTCACAAGTTGATACCAGATGTACTTCTTGGCTTTGGCGCAAGACTCAAGTACAAATACTTAAAAGAAACAAAAACCACCTCCATTCCAGTCACATGAAGGCTGTAACCATGAACAAAAACATGACATTTTCATATGTTAACTTATTAGCTACTGGAAATGCGTATGTTCTTTTCCAAAGAGGAATTTGGGGGTGGAGGGAGGGTTGATTCCATTTATGCTCTGTGGCCCCCATCAGCTGCCTACACAACGGGGGTATTTTCATGCATGTGCTTACGTGATGGAGCACTGCATTCTGTTTTGTGAACAGCTGATGTTAATGATTAAGGGTTTCATCCAAAACCAACTGAATCAGGAGAAAGAAAATAAAAATTCATTGGTTTTGGGTTAAGCTTTTGGTCGCAGGTGGTAGACATTATTTTCTTGCTGATGTCATTAGTTAAATTTATCTGTAAGAAATTGAGAAGGAATGAAGGACTGACTTCTACAGAACTCTTAAAGGCAGGCGCTGGCTTGAAAAGACTCCTGTCTCACACTGTAGAGTTTCACAAACAGATAAGGAGTTATTTGCTTGCCAGCTCCAAAGTTGGGTATTGCACAGTTCTGAGGCACCTACAGTGTCATTGGGAAAAGCTTCCATTGCCTGACTTGAGGAGTTGCTGCACCTAAACCATCCCTGCACATGTGTCCGAGCCCTGGGAGAACCTGAAGCTTTCGGCAGAGCCGCCCATGGTTGCACTGCTGGACACACTCAGGCCATACCTTTGCAGAGCCGATGACCTACATACTCCTCTCCTGCCAGAAGCCCTTTAGGGATTGGGAAGAGTGACACGCCAATGTCTAATGCCTGAGGACCTCAGGAGGTGAAGCATGGCTCAAGCCGTGCCTCAGGCTGCAAAAGCAATGCCGTTACTCCCACCCACCATGTTGTAGAGTAACCTGTTAGTCTGAGTGTCTGCTTACCACCTAATGTCAGGGGAACTGCCGCAGTGAGGAGGGGGTCCTCCAGCGAGTAGGTGTGGAGGTGTGCCAGTGTCTGTGCATCCCACTTCTGAAACCAGATGCCCAACAATACACCTGTATGAAGAAAAAGGGATATCCTTCCAAGGATACATACCACCTCATTCAGAGATTCAGAGTCGGCAGAGGCATTGTGCACTGGGAGATTGTGAGAAGACAGAGTGTAATTATGGTTTTCTTTGGTGTTTTAGTACTGGGATGACAATCATGGTTTTGCAGATCTGCTTAGTGTCCTGGGGCTCGGAGTGTATGTCCCCTTCCCAGAGGATCTCCTGTTGGCCCATGCAGTGGCTTGGAGCTTGCTTTGATGCCCCACCACAGTCGTGTGTTCCTGTTGAAAGTTGAGGATGGATTTGAATGTTTTCCCTTAATCATGCATGCATTATCTGACTGCTTATTGCAGTTTGTGCTCCGGAATGGGTTATTTTTCCAAACCCATTGTTTCTTTATAGAAAAATAATTTGTTTTTTTTTTAAAAAACTGAAAAGTGTGGAAAATATAATTCGTGTGCAGTGGGATAGATGTGGTTGTCCTCTCTAGACCCAATGCTTTTTTTTTCCGTTATTGAACTTCAGGTTAATTACCAACATGGCATCTAAGCCTTGGATAAAAATGCTCCTTAGCCCTAACACATGATGCTGTTGTAATCATGGCTCTTGTTGTTCTTGACAGAATCCCTAAATGGATCTTGGAAAGAAGGAGGATTTGTGCCTTCTAGTACCAGCAGCAGTGGATACTGGAGCTGGAACGCTCCCAGCGACCAGTCCAACCCATCCACCCCATCTCCACCTCTGTCAGCGGATAGCTTCAAAGCTTTTCGGACACCTTCTCAGCCAGATGATGGTATTGATGAAGCTGAAACAAGCAACCTTCTCTTTGATGAACCCATTCCTAGGAAGAGAAAGGTTAGCCTCATGTTAAATTCCATGTGCACGGGCAGGTGGGATGTTGCTAGACTTATTTTGCCATGAGAAAGGAAGAGGTCACCCAAACAGCTCTGTATGTGTATCCCTCGTTGGCATCCAGTTGACATAGGTACTTAGCCTAGTCACTATGTCTCGTTCAACCTAGTCACCTACTGCACACACGTTCTACCATCAGCACCACATATTTGCTGGCAGATGGTGAGGTTCTACAGAGCCTCCTGCTCAGAAAACACTAGAGTGATTTCCAGAAGGTGTTGCCTCTGGCCATTCAAGGGATTTCTGTCCTACTTTGGCAAATTCTTTGTATGCAGGATGCAACAGGCAGCCTTTACATGTCATTACAAAAACTGGATATGGCCTTAATACTTCTTGTTCCCTGAAAGTGCTGTTTGTCTGACAGCATGTCAGATACCTTAATACTGTGAAGCTTTCTCTGCGCAAACATATGGAGTGAAAAAAGGAGAGAGAGATCAAACCTGATGGCTTTTGATACAGTATTAGCAGTGGCCAAATTTATCCTTAGTAGGAGTGCAAAAGCAGACTAAATAAAACACAATGTAAAAAAAAAAAAAGTCCAAAACTAACCCCCAAAAAGCACCGTTATGCTAGCAAGCAAGCTCCTCTCGAAGAAAAAAGAAAACAAAGAGGTGGCACTAGTCCAAGTTTCCTTCCCTCCCAACGCAACAGGACAGATTTTACATAGCAAGATGAAAAAGGGCTTTTTGTAAGGAGAGAAAACAGAGAATTTATTCTTCGTAGTGACTTTGTTTCTGGCTCAGTCTGAGACAGTTAATTGCTTCATCACCAGCAGGAAGAAGTTTTAATGATTGTTTCAACCTGCTCAGATTTATCCTTTTGCTCCAGAAGTTGCTTATTTGCCGACCCATGCTGTTCTGCCCTTGTTTGTGGAAGAGGGGTGTAAAATGTTTGTGCTTCTTGCTAAAAAGGAAAAAAAATATTTGGAGGAAACCTTTGCTATAATAATTTAGAAGTTAGAGGTGACTGTTAAACTAAAGACAGAGATGATTTTGAGGGGTGTGGGACAGGAGGAGTAGGAATGCAGAAGTGCGCTGGTTTGCCTGTTACTTCTCAGTTAAAGTTCAGCTTATTAGCATCACTCTTATTGCTCAGCTGTGATGAGACAGATGGGTTTGCAGCTGCCATTTTTATTGTTTTCTAAGTTGTCTTCGAATATTTCTATTTATGTACCCACCACAGATCTATTACACTATCTGTTCCGGTTTGCAGGGATTTTGCCCTGTATGGCAAATGTTTAATTTAGATAAATAATAACACTACCTGCCAAACTTTGTTTTATAAATGAACTGCATTTCCTGCAGGCTTTTTTAGTCTGGCCCCAGCATAGTATTTTATCTGAGTACAGCTTTGCACCTTTAGAAGCTGAAATAAAAATGTTCAGGTTATTTCTTCTTCCAGGCTGCAAAAATCAGAAGGAATAAACTTGGAAATAGAGTGATTGATAACTTTACTTTTACTCATTAAAGTTTCTTCCATTTCATGTTTGGAAAATGTCACGTTAGCAACCACTTCCCATTAAGAAAGTTGTTTGCTTAAAGGTTTCCACTAATGTAGTTACTCCTCACCAAACCATTTATGTTCCATTATTTTCTTAAATAAAACATTAAGCCTGATTAGGCAATTTTCGGACTAGTCAGAAATGGAAGCATGGTTTATGTTCTGTATTTCTACTGAGTGAGATTTCATTGGGTTACATTAAAATGCATGGGGTTTTGCAGACTCCTAGCACTGACGATAAAGCCAAAAACACAGCAGAGCTAGGAGATAGGTTTTACCATCAAACCAGAGATTGGTATTAAACCATTCTGTGTTCATAAAGATGCATATGGTGTTCATGATGTCATATCGGAATTCCTAAGATGTCTAGCATGATAAGCATGGTCTTCATCTTGTTGCTGTGGTTGGTTGTGGGGTTTTGAGCTGATGATAGTATTTAGTATTCTATAATAAAAGTAAGAAATGTATCATATCAGAATTGCTAGATAGATTATATTTAATTTTAGGAAAAAAGAGTTCTGTATCTATTTGAATGGTAGTTGTATTATCAGATCAAAAAATTATAGAGGGAATTTCTGTGTAATTTATTCCAGAGTAGATGGTTTTCATACAAACAGCATGATCAAGTACCTCAAATCTTGAAGCCCTTAGCATCCATACTTTCAAACAGACATTAGACTGCCAAGTAACTATGAGAATGTGCTACTACAATCAACTTACATTTTAAAAAGCTCACCAACTGAGATCTTTAAAAATTATATTCTAACCATCATTTTTCTAGCAAATGCTGAAACTTACCATCTACTGTCATGCAGTTCCAAAGGGTCCAATTTAAAGAAAGGACCAAGTCAACTTTTGTTCAAGAAAAAGTGAAGCATGGACTTAACTCTAAGGATGTGCTTGTTCCCTTTTTTTTTTTTTTTTCTTTTCAAATGAGCTTTATATGAATATATTCTTCTAATCTTACATGTAACTGAAATTATAGGATAATAATACAGTATTTTGAAGCTCCTCCTCATGTTTTCTTTAATAATGTGTTCTGTAACAATAGAGAAAATTATTTTTGAGAAGCACAAATCATTTAGATTTTTTTTTAATTTAGAATTTACAAAATAGATTTCATTTTGGGGTAAAATTAGCTTTTAAAAAAACTGTACAGTTCTACACCTTCTGTGTTGTTTGTTACCCCATACTGTGCTTTAAACTAAGATGTTTTCTCCAGAGTCTTCAAAATATTGAAGATTGGGCTAGTTATAGCCTTGTTGGCTGTGCTCTAAATCAATGATAACTCAGTTTAGGCCAATGAAGTTATATTAAAGAATATAACAAGCATATTAAAATGAGATTATACACATATTCTTTTAGAAATGCTGAACACAGCCAGATGGCTTCTCATTCTCTCGCCCATGTAAGGGTCACAGCAGCTTCTGAACAAAACAAAAGGAGGTGTTGCCAGCTCATGGGTGAACATTGTCATTGCAGAAGCTATGGTTTTCTGGCACAATATTTTTTATGTGTTGCAAAATTCATCAGCAGAAGTATACGTAAGAGCTTGCTTTGGGAAGATCGTAATTTGAGAAGATGCCTTGCATTAAATGAGAAGTCCTGATCAGTTGTTCTTTGAAAGGCTCCAAAGAAGTGTAGGAAGTTTTTATATCATCTACCTCCTTTAGCGGGGAGACAGAAACTGGAACTTGTAAGTGAAAAAGCCATGCCAAAGAGCGGAGAGGTAAAGTTTTGTCACAAGCTGCTCCTGCAGCTTTTCGCTGGGATTCTGTTGAGTTCAGTAGGATGACATTGTTGACAGAGACTATTACATCATTACAAATTTGGAGTTAGAGGCTCTGAACCTTCACAGTGTTTTGTAACTGTATATCTGGTTTGGGTGGTTTGGTTTTCTTTCTATCTTCCATAAAACTAATAATGCTTTACTCATAATTTTCAGAACTCCATGAAGGTGATGTTCAAATGCCTGTGGAAAAACTGTGGGAAGGTACTAAGCACAGCTGCAGGGATTCAGAAACACATACGGACCATTCACCTTGGGTAAGAGAGCAGTCTCTTTGGAAGTCTAAAGGATTTGGTATAGAAGGGAAGCGGTCACACTTGGCTGGGGAGGTGAACTGGGTTGTCCTTGGCTTTTCTATCTCAGATCCCTAGGTTTCTGAGGAAATTGCAGAGTAGTGCGTCAAGGTGAACAAGAACTTATTCCAACAGCGAGGCATTTTCTTTCCTGAACTTTTGTGAACTTTGCTAGAAGGTCAAATACAGCTCTAGGTCACACTGCACTTTCCTCACGGCCGCACAACTCAGTGGCATTTACTTTGTATGTGTTATCTGCACATCACATCCGAGCTGACGCTGTGCGAAAGACAGCAGGTTTCAGGGTCTTGCGTGAATACTTTCCAAGCCTTGTTTCACATCAGATCAGGTTCTTGTGCTAGTTCTGAGCCAAATTAATGCAAAAACCCCCAAACAAACCACCTAAGAAACCGAAACTGAGCTGCAATTCCACGAGTTACTTGGACTAGAAGCAAAAGTGAATGAAACTTGTACAACACAAGCTTGTTTCAGAGCTTTAGTTTGCAACTGAAATCTCTGCAATTCACCGAGTGACCTAGCTGTCTCACATATGGTTATAGCGGGGACTCACGGTCTTCACCTGTTAGTTATGTGGAAATGCATCTCTGTTGTGTAAGTCTGTGTTACCCAGTGCTTAAAAATTAAAGTGACCATGAGGAAGTAGTCTGGTGTGGAGCCCAGGAGAGTCTTGCAAAGGCCATAGTAATTGCTGTTGGGGTTAGGCTTTGAAGAGTGAGGCTATCAGGAACAGAGATAACCTCTCTCAAAATGCAGATACGAATATTGCTTTGTCCTGTATATTACGGGGACATCCTTTTTGTGGCATGGGAGAGGGAGAAGTAAACAGCAGAACTTCCCTGGAATTTGGAGTTTGTAACTTTGCCAGAGAGAGGAGTTCTGGTGAGTGACTGGCTGTGGTCTGATGGATGGCACTTCTGGTAGAGCCTTTCAAACCTGCTGAACCCATGCTCTCTCAATGAGTTCTATTGAGTAAGGTGATGAGAGGACCACAGGTAGAGGTATACAGGCAAGCAGGCTGAAAAACGGTCATGGGGCTGGTTTTGGGGTGCATGTCTAGAAAAGGAGAGGCCCAGCATTCAGCCATGATAGGGACATGCAGGCAGGAGGATGCTTAGGGCTCTCAGACTTCCCATATGGAAGATCCAGGAGCAAATACGCATGTATGAGCTATGAATTACCTCTGTAACATGTGGATTATGAATGTGCTAAAATAGTGGTTTGGTTTGGACTTCAGGATAATGTGTAGCCTACTGGGAATTACTGCTTTGACTGGGCTGCTACACTCCTAGCACTTACACTCAGACGCGCAACAGGTAGTGCCAGGGATGCAGGGGCGACGAAACCTTTTACATCTCTTCCTTCATTAAGTCTACTTCTGGAGTGTAGGACCAGAAAGTCCAGCACTGGCAAGCCAGCCTGTGTATGTCCTTTCTCTACCTGTGTCCAAGTGAGTTGCATGGTGAGACTGTTTTCTAGCAGCTTCTTCTGTTATGCCAAGGAAAGTTATGGTGAACCGTGGCCATAACTATATTTGGTTTAATTAAGTAACCTACAATGAGATTACATATTGTTTGCCGTAACTTTAGTGAAGTATATCTTGCCCGTGTTTGTTATCTTTACCCATCCTTCTGTGGCTGCTCTGTTTTCTGAAGTCAAAGTGCATAGAGCTTCTTGTTAACTTCAATAGTTAGGAATGAAAAGCTGATATTTAATCTCAAGGATAGAAGTTAAACATCTACTCCAAGGTCAAAGAATTAGTCAAGAATAACACAGAGAGAAAAAAAATCTTAATTCCTACTTCTCTTCCCTTCAGACTAGATGATTTTCTTTTCCTCTTGTCCTTCCCTGCAGCCAGAATGCTGATAAAGTAGGTAGGGTTGCAACTGGGAATATTAATTTATTGACAGTATGAATGTATTTGCTCATGCATCTAGAACTTAAAATTTACCTTGGGGTTCTTGCTTTCATTTGATCAGTCCTTCATTCTTTGTCTTGATGCAGACGTGTAGGAGAGTCTGATTACAGCGATGGAGAGGAGGATTTTTACTATACAGAAATCAGGCTCAACACAGACTCAGTAGCTGATGGCTTAAGCAGTCTCTCCCCAGTCTCTCCATCTTTAGCATCTCCTCCTTCCTTTCCCACCCAAGACGCAATCCGTCCTGAAACTTCCTGTGCCAAAACCGAGACTAAATTGATGACACCTCTGAGCCGCTCAGCTCCTACCAACCTCTACCTCGTACACACGGACCATGCTTACCAGGTAACGCTAGTGAGAGTGAACTCCGTTGATTACACTCATGTCATTAATGTATAAAGAAATGTCAGATCACAGTGTTTGGGTTTTAAAAAGCCAAGTCTAGTTTTAATGAGTTGAAAAGTTTTCAGGGCAGCCCAAGGGGTTCGTCTCATTTAAATTTAGATGTCCACTTCTGAGCTAGTTGTTTGTTTGTTTGTTTGTGCTCCCCTTAGATTTTGGGGTGCTATTTATCCAGCCACACATAGGTGCATACTTCAGGTTGAGAAGAGTCGCTCTGTGTGTCCCACTGCCTACAGTAGTTAATTCTCCACTGACCATAAAGAGGGCCCAAGGTGATGTGCTCAGGTATGGTCTCGGGCATTGTAAAAATTCTCATTCAGTCAGCTGAATCCCTCCCAGAGTCTTCATTTCAGCTCTCCTTGTACTGGATGTGTCTGTAGGCAAGTACCCAAGGGATGCCGGGAACAATTCATTTCCTTTATTTGTACAGTGTGAGATGTCAGTTTGCATATGTGAAGTATAGCAGGAAGAATGAAAAGGCATATATGGTATCCTCCTACTCTTAGAGGTAGTGCTTTGCAAATGGCAAAAATCCAATCAGATCCAAAAACTGCTGTTCCAAAATCTTCCAACTAAGTTCAGACAGAAAGCATTAATTTTAAAAGCACACTAAAATTTGACATGTTTTGGTCTGGATACCATATGAGAAAAGAAGAATGGAGGCTTTGAAGTAGTGTGTTCCATGACCTGCATCTGCACCGGAGACTTGAACTCTGTTAAATTTATCAGATGCAATAACTTTTTGTATACAGCATTGTGCAGATGAAACCTTTTTGTTGTGTGTCTGGAGCAGGCCCACTAAAAGGGCAGAGGGAACCACAGAGAATTCACAGGCTTATTGAGGACTCTTGTGCACGGTGGAAAGCATGGGTGCATCTCGTGGGAGCTGCATCGGGTGGCATACCAACCTCAGGACTGATCAAGCCAGCTAGGAGAAAGACTTTCTTCTCAGTCTAGCTTAAGCCCTGCCTCTCAGAGTGATGCACCACATCTAGGCTGCTGAGAAGAGTCTCACTTCATTTGGGATTTGCAGTTATGACAGTCTTCCCTGCACTTTGGAGACTCAATCCTTTTTTTATAAGCAAGCAGCCTTGGCGTAAAGCACTTGCCTAAGGAAATCCTAGTTCAAATGTTTAAGCCTCTTGAATTGGATTTGAACTGATGTATTCCGTGACACAAGACTGCAAGTGTCTGATCCCTGTCTCCTCTTCACGTTGCTCTGGTTTCAATACGTCATTTCATCAGCGAGGTGTGACACAGTCCACGCTGTTCAAGGCTTTCTGGTTGGAAGCTGGAGGTGGAGTCCCTGCACAAGCATTCCGGTTGTCCTTGGAAAGGAGGCAGCTTTTGCAGGGCAGGGCAGCAGCGTCCTGTGCGAGGGTCCCTCTAGCCCAGCAAGAAGAGCGCTCGCCAGGAGGCAGGCTGGAGATTCAACTCTCACCAGCACGAGGAGGAATTGAGCCCAGCTTTCACTCACAGCATTTAGGCATTCTTGGGAGTAATCTGTTGTGTAAAAGGCAATAGAAGAGAAGGTGACGACAGCATCTATATGTAATACCACCATATTTCCTGCCATTTGCTTGCTGAAGTGAGCCGTATACAGAATTTGAAAACTGTTTTTACTTCTGGTATCTGTATCAAAACTGAAAGTATTGAATGGGAATGTAGTGATGAAGACAATCTCTCATATGAATGAGAACATGAAGGTGGACATTACTTCACTGGCAGTGAAGAGGGAAAATTCACAGCTAAGGAACTCGGATAAGGGAGGCTGAATAATGTTAATCTCAGGATTCCTGTTAAAAAAGGGAAAAAAATATGGAACCCAAAGCTGGGTTGCAAGAATCCTAAACAGATCTTTTAACTGCCATTTCCCATATGACTGGAAAATGGCAAATATAATACCTGTAGTAAGAAGGGTGTAAAGGGGAAGTGAGCAGGCTAGTCCTGACTCTCTTCTCTGACTCAGTCCTATGGATGAGGAAAGATTTAGAGGAATAATTGAAGAAATTGTGGAAAGTACAGCAAATGAGGTGAACTGCAATGGAGGAACCCCAAAGAAAGATTATGCTAGAACAGTCTTATCTTCCTTGGAGAAGGTAGCTTTGTAAACAACAAAGAAGCAGTACAGAAGAATAAATCCCTCTGGATTCGAGGAGAACATTTGATCTTAAAACATATAGGCAGTATTTGTTGGGCTAGAGATTAGATTTAGTGTAGGAGAGAGAGCTGGGGAGTCAGGGAGAGCAGTGGTAAGTTATTTTGAAAGGACTATTGAACGTTATTAGTGCAGTTGAATGAAAAGCTGTATTTGGGCCTGATCTCATTAGTCGTTTTGGTACTAGACAAATACTATAATAAACTTTGCTGATAAAGAACTCGGGAGACATCAGCAGTACAGGGATTTGTATAGCATGCTTACGTGACTGGGTGATCTTAAGAATAATCGGGTTTGGATGCAGTTTTATGGTAGAACATGCAAAGTCCTGCACCTTAGGAACTAATGAGATTTTTCTGTTATAAACTGGGGTAGTTAGAAAATTACGTGAGGAGGAAACCTATGTTCATTAATCAAGCACAGAATGATTGTGAGCCAACAACAATAGAGTTGTGAAGGAAAAAAAAAGTTGTCAGCTTTCTTAGTTAAGAAATACCTAGGAGAGACAGGGATTTTTAAAGCCATTTTACAAGACCCCTGGATAACTTCAGCTGAGATCCTGAGTAGAGTTCCAGTCAACCAACTTCAAAGATGATGGGCTCCAATTAGAAGAGGTAGAAAGAAGGTGATCAGAGTGAAGAGGGAGGGCAGGGAAGACACGGAGGGCCTCTGCAGCCCAAGGACTGACAGCTTGGGCAAAGCAGGGGCAAGGAGAGGATGGGATTGCTGCCTGGGAAGAAAGTGAGGGGACAAACATGAGAGGGGAAGAGAATGAGCATGTGCTATCTCGGATATAAGGGCAATTGGCACAAATAAATAATTATAAATTAACCATGAATACATTTTGATTGGAAATTAGATGGAGGTCTCTAAGCAAAGTGCGATCAAGGTGTAGAAACTCTTCAGTTCCTTGTAATGTTATGGTTGCTTACCTTAGGGAAGAAATTGTCTAAGATGTTAGCCTGAAAAAGGTGACTGTGCTTGATCAGCAAAGACGCACGTCTGGGAAACAAATGAACAAGGTGATTGACTGTCTAAATCTGATCATGTCTGAGATAGATATTTAGGCACCGAGAAAAAAGAATTGAGCACCACGGTATTTTAGGCAACTGCAAATTACAACAATTTTAAATTTCTCATTCTTCATGTTTCATTATGAAACTAGTGCCTGTACCTGTCAAATTTAGCTACAGAGGAACTTCAGGCGGGCTCTTCCAGCGTTGAGGATTTCCCTTGCAGGCCTTATTCAAATACGTGAAGAAGTCGCCGTGCTGACCCCGGCTTTGAGCTGATGTCCTGGTGGAATGCTGAGGAGGGGCAGTGCTGCGTCGCTGGCCACCCAGCTGCCTCCAGTTGCTTCTGGCAGGAGTGCTGTGGTCGTTCACTCCTCCCCGTTTGAACAGGGTTGTGATGAAGCACTGCTGGTACCATCTGGAGTTGCCAAATTTTTCTTGATGCCTTTCAGCAAGGTTTTTACGTTTTATGGAGCTCAGTGGACGTTAGCTCCACATGTCTGTATGGACTCTTTTGGCGCTGTCAGCAGGCTCGGCAGCCCCGCAGAGCATCGCTGCCGCAGACAGAAGCATCCGGTGGTCTCGGTTTCTTTTCCTTGGAGAGACTCCAGGGATTGCTTCAGCACTTGTTTACTCTGAAGATTATCTTTAATGGGGAGTATCAGGTTGTAGTTTGTCATCACTTCTCTCTGCCTGGCAGCTCAGAGAAGCGCTCTCTTCCCTGAAGTGGTGAGACAACTTCAGCAGCCTCAAACACAAACACTACTTAAATAAGTGTATTGCGTTATTGTCAGGCGCAGGCAACTGAAAGGCAGAAGTAAAAGCTCATTTTTAATAGCACTTCATTTATAAACCAAGGAGCCTTTTTTGTGGTGAAAGCTTGAAATTCAAGAGTCAAAGGGAGCCTGTGTTCATGGTGGCCACTCGTGCCCCTGCTAGGCAGGGTAACTGCAAAGGTGTGAATTTCCTGACTCTCTAAATTAAGTGGGATTCAAATAGGGTCAGGGAAGAATTCTTGAGGGCTCATAGCCCAGTGAGAAAACCAGAGGGAAGGCACAAGATGAAAGATGCTCAACAGTCTGAGCTCATTATCAGGTATTGCACCCCGGGGCAGCACAGCCCAGATGGGAAGAACATAAGAGTTCAGGGGGCCCAGGGGTCCTTCAAATGCTTGCTGTAGCTTAGTCTTTTAAGAGCTGTTTTTTTGAATCCCAAGGATGCTTTTCAGCTCCTTGTTTTTAATAGGAAAGACTGTTTTAATTGGGATGATTCTTAACATATATCTAATAAACAAGAAATGGCTTCCCTTACGGTTAATGATTAACCCCCAAGAAGCCTTGCCAGCTGGTCTTCAGTTGTTTAAACCAGCTGCCATCAGTTTAAATACTGCCTTGTTTATCACTGTGGAACAGGTGATCATTTGTAATATTTTTTGCTGCTAGCTGGCATTATTTTAAAAATTATTTGTATGTGATGTTTGATTTTCTGTGGGTTTTTATCAGATCTAGCTTTTAAGGGTTTTGCATGGATTCTTACGAGAGCTATTGTTTTTCTCTAAACAAGGTTTTAAGAACAGTGATATATAAATATGTCCCTTCTTACTGGCTTATCCATGATTATCCCTCTCATAAGGGTAAAATGCTTGTCACCATGCAGTTCTTTTCCACCCCAGAAAGTCTCTCATAGCTTTACAGTTTCAAGGAGTGAAAGATCCTTTGAAATGCTTTGGAAGAGGAATGGTTCTTCTTACTGGAATAATATTTTCTTTTCACGCAGGCCACTCCTCCGGTGAACATTCCAGGGTCAGCAAAATTCACTCCCAATGGCAGTAGCTTTAGCATCTCTTGGCAGTCGCCTCCAGTTACCTTCACCGGCATTCCAGTAAGTGAATGACAAAAAAAGAAAGAAAGAAAAAATAATAAGTTTTTAGAACTTTTAGTTTTGTTTCACATTGTCTCACGATAGAAATAAAATTGACATAACAGATACTGAAAAGAAACAAATTAAATATATGCGTAGTTTGCCAGCATGGCTGATTTTAACACTTTTGCCAGTCTCTTTAATTCAGTACAGTTACTTTTTTTTTGCATCAGTGTCTACAAGCAGAGAATTGGATCTATAGTATACATTTTTTAAACTATATGCTTGCAAAAGGCTGTTCTGGTAGGTGCAGAGCGTGGTACTATAATATGCTCCTTCTTGTGCCACTAAAAGATTTCTTACAAAACTAGATGGAAAATCAGCAAGGTGATGGTTATGTTAACAGGCTAAATGGATTCAAGCAGTAGGGCTGTTACCTAAATGAACTCTGAAGATGAAGCATATTTGAAAGGCAACTGAAAGAAACAATAAGATAAAATGCAAAGTCTGATTCGAGGAGGCTACATATATGTAGCCCCTACTGATAGCAGAAAATTGTTGCTTTATACAGAAAATACGTTTAATACATACCGTACTTTGATATTAATATGTATTGCAGTTTGACAGCTTTTTAATGAAGATGTGTTAGATGTATGTATTAGATGTAAATTCAACTCTGACCCTTTCCTCAAAAAAGCTGGTGTACAAGGCCTAATTTCATGAACAGAACTGCAGAAATGCGATGTTTGCTTACATGGACTTCCAGTAGTCCTAAACGTCACACAATGTAAGTGTAGATACTATAGGGGGAGTTAAAAACCTTTACGAAGAGTTCAAAAGGATTAGGCTTCTAGTGCCTAGCATGGTGAATACTAAATGTAAATGTGAATCACTATTTATGGGTAATGGAAATCTTCTGTACAATAAATAGAAATAAATATTAATGTAGCGTATCCTAATTTTTATTGGAAAGCATTTTTCACTATAAATTGATATTCTCTAATCATAAACCTTTTTGATATCATAACATCTCACTTTAATATTACACTTTATGAATTTATGAATTTTAAAGTGTGTTATATACAGCACATTGCTCATCCAAGAACCATATAGCTTTTTTTTTCTCCTGACAGTGAATAGTAGACATGGCAATAAGAGATACTGTTTCCCTCCCTTTTCTTCACCAAGTGAATCTCTAAAGCTTCTTACTGTCAACCTTTGGCAAATCTTGGAGATTTTTTTCTGCAGAGGCTGTGGCATCCTGCAGGGCTGATAAAAAAATGAAAGTGGCTGAATCAATTACACTGCACTCTGCCAATGAATATTTATTAAATTCCATCAAGGAACAACTAACAGTGAAAGACATCATGCTGGCAGCAATTTCAACAAGAGTGCCTTGACAGAGCATGCTATCCATAAAGTTCCTTGAGAATTTGATTTCCCAACAATGGGGTTGATACGGAGTAATTATGAAACTGGCTCCTTTTGTGGAGTAGCAGAAATTGGTGCCAGGAGTATTGGGAATCTAAAAATGCAATTAGCCACATTGTAAATCAGACGCTTAAGAGGACAGGATTAGACATGTCTGCGTTGAGTTTACTTGTTCGAGCAACAATGTTGATCTGTGGCTGTAGAGTTGAGAGTTCTCAAAAGAATTTAAGAAATGCCAAATCACTTTCTGAGAATTGTATGGAGATGCCAATGATTTAAGTACAATTTAAAAATAATCCCAATACAAAGACCTGGGGAAGCAGTGATGATGGCAGAATTATAAACCACTTAGGGAACCATATGAGCTGCCTTTATATCTCTGTCTAACAACATTTATAAGGCTGTTCAGCAAAAAAAAAAAAACCAAAAACCAAACAAGCCACAAAAACCCTTGTAGGTTTACACACATTTGACTGTTCTGTCATCAGTGAGATCATTTATGAATTACAAAGGCTTGCCTGCAGTGGAAAATCACGTGCAGTGTGTGAGGGTGCAAATGCAAAACAATGTTACTCTATATTATATGAAAGTTTCATTTCTCCTGTTTCAAAGTAAATTATATACTGCCTTATAAAAACAGGGCTCTGTCAACTCCTACCCTTACACTGAGCGTAACTACTTTAGGAAAGCTGTAGTATAGGGGACTTTCTCCTTCTCTTACAAGGTTTATTTAAGCCCAGACTATGTGACAGAGCCAGCATACTATAAACTCGTGCAACTGTATACATACATGGTCCCTGAGATTAGGTGCACTTCTGTAGCACCCAAGGGAACTTCAGAGAGTAAGTCCAAACCATTACTTTCTGCCTGACCCTAAATATTTATTCAAGCAGTTTTCTAAAATGGCTTTGGGATACTTTTTTGGCCTGGACAAACCACTGAGCAGTAAAGGATTAGGTACAGATTTGCAAAAGTGCATATCTCTACACATTTCTTCACGTTACTAGTAATGTTGGAATGGGGCCGTTCTGTCCTTGACCCATTAGAGGGCTGTTGAATCCTGGTTTTGAACAGGCTTCTTTCTAGACCCGTAGGTCAGCAGTTAAGTTCATGAGAGAGACAAAATTTCAAAATAGTTTTCTTTTGTGGTTTTTTTCGACACCTACCTTGGGTGTTTCCCCATTCATTCCTGTGCACATTGAATTTTGATGACACTGAGCACTCCATGCTTGCTGTCCTGGGAATGGGGGTGTTCAGACAGACATCATGACTTGCATTAAGTCCTCACTGTTGGGCAGTCTTTAGCAGAGCAGCACCAAAAGGCCTTTGTGAACATGAGTGTGCTTATCAGCGAGTTCCTAAGTGCCTCAAAACAAGCTGTACATACAGCTGGATCAGTCGGGGTTCAGTATGTGGCTGCTTTAGGCTCAGGGGTATTCACAGTGTCTGACCATAGGCATTTAACTAGGAAGAATAAGGGGAACCTCCAAAGTTGTTATACTTTGTGCTCTGAATCATGTGTAAGTTAGATTCCCAAGGCAAATGGGAAATATGCTTTTTCTTACCATTTTCCCAAGATAACTTTGCAGGTGCAAGAGAAGGTTGAGTGTTGGCACAGCTGTGAGTCATTGCTAGTGTGATTCTCTGCATAAAGCAGAAAGGACAAGTTCATGTTTGCTCTACCGCTTGAGACTGAACGAGGAGAAAAAATAAGGCACAGCGTGGGGATGGACAAGGAAGACGGATTAAGTGATGCAAGTAGGATGAGCGACAGTGAAGTCTGTATCTCTTGCTACTGGAGGACTTAACATAATGACCATATAGTTCCACTTTTATGTAATGTAGTATAAAAGTCTTCTTGAATGCCAGAGCGATCTCCGCTGTGTGATACTGATTTTTACCTGCCTGCTGATAAGACCTAAAAAGGTTGAACAGGAGAGAAGATATCCAAGTTCAATAATCTGTTGTTTACAGATCACAAATCTTCTCTGTCACCATAGTTTCCCCCAGGACATGTAACTGGAAACTCCAGGTCCTCACCTCAAACAAACACTATGGTTTCCCATTCATTCTCTGTGTTAGACAACACTTCAAATGTGAAAAGCCTCCGAGGGCAAGGATTGCCTTCTCACACCCTCCTCTTAATCTGCTCTTAGTGTCACCTACAAAGGAGTACAGCTAAGTGGTACTGTTTAGACCTGCTGCAAAGTGTATCAAAATACACTAAAGCTAAACTTCAGTGCAGTTTAGCTGCCTTGGTATGCCAATCCGTGGAAACCATCGTGCAAAGAGACCCTCTCTGGAGAACGTGAGGGGAGACGCAGTTTGCATGCTGAAATTAATGCTCAAGCCTGTTCTATATTTAGAAGCAATCAGGATAATTGCTTATGACATTGAAGGCTATCAAAGTACTTCTTTGTTCAGTGATAACTGAGGAATATGTTGAGTATCGGTTAGTAGTGGTAGCTATAAAAATTTTCTGGTTTTTAAAATGTTTAAGAACCCTAGCAGAATTGACTAGAGATGTTGCTGGCAATGACTGGAAAACTATGCAGTGTGTGGTAAATGCCAAAGACTAGAAAAGTGTCACTGCTTTGCAATTTATCTTCAGTGTTTCAATCATTCTTAGGTAAAACAAGAGAAGTGGTTGATAAAAAATAGGAAAAAAGTAGTAGACAACAAGCTGCCCTGAATAATCTGGAGTGATAGGACAGAAGGAGTTAGTGCGGTCTCTGGATGTATAAAACATGACTTATGGTAAGCAGGCAGAGAGAGGGGAAACTTCTTTCAAGTTTTGGAGATCTCTGTCAGTAATGGTCTAAACATGTTCAGAGTGTGAGCTGCACATGCAGTTAAATCAAAAATTTCTGTAGTTACCAGCCAAGAGTGAAAGTTGAAAGAGTGACTGCACTCCAAGTATTAGTTTTTTGCTACTGTGGAGTAGCTATAAAATAGATTTATATCAAAAATCAAAGCACATTCAGTAACTCTCTTCAAGTCAGGTCAGTTCCCATTCTTCCAGGTATTATGAGACTTGAAAAGGACAAGGGTGAAAAGTCATAGCAATGCAGGGAACTATGACAGTATCTGCAGTTCCTGGCTGCAGGAGGCAGTGACTCTGTGCAGCAGATGCCCAAATGAAGCTTGCTACTTTCTGTACACAACAAAAAATGAGTGTTCATAAATTTTTTTCTGGTGTTTTAGATGTAAAGTGGTTGTGGCCTTCACCCAGGAGCAAAATAAGACCCTGGCAGTAATAATTTAGGACTTACTTAAGGCCAAGCTTTATGCCATGTGATTACTCAAATAATGTTGCCAACCGGCAGGCTCATGTAGGAGGCTTATTTGGAAAGTCTCAGAAGACCAAACTACACCCTTCACTGAGGAACATTCACAAAGGAGGGACACCTGCTGAGAAGGTTTACAGTGCAGAATAAAGGAAATAATCTAGTACATCTTGTTAGCTGTTAGATCAGAGGGGCTGCCTTGCATTCCTATTAAAACCTTGAGGGCTGCATCATAACTGCCCTGCAGCAAACCCCCTGCTCCAAGGCTGTCTCTCTACAAAGAGTACCAAGTCACAGATGGGAGCAACATGTGAAATCCCTTTATGTAACAGGGGGTTACTGGTATTGATCTCAGCACAGGCCGAAGTTTATTTTTCCAGTTATTGTCTTTGCTTAAATTGGAGAAAGTTTTCATAAGAGCTATTCAGAGTTCTTAAAGAAGAATGAATGCGTTTTCTGTATTTCCCAAAATCTGAAATTATGCCGATCCGTATTCTGGTTTGCTCTGTTTGGATGACGGGAAGTACAGGGAAACATAACGGAGCTAATACAATGTACCTAATACTAAATGGTCATCTTTCTAAATAGACCTACAACTTACTTATGTTGTATGTTACGTAATAACCTTCCCTGGGTATCCTTGCCACCATGCATCATGAATTGCATTTTCTGGCAAAAGTGTTTATACTGCATTCATATGTGTATGTTCTTCATAAGCAGCTTTTTTGTCTGTATTGACAGGTCTCACCAACTCATAATCGTCCTGCAGGGAGTGGAGAGCAGAAACAGTCCCACACAGTTCTTTCATCACCGCCTAGAGTAGCATTTGGCTTGAGGTATGGGACCATTAGCTCCTGCTGACAGACCAGCAGCCTCAGAACCTGGAGGGCATTTAGTAAATAAGATGTCAGTGGCCAAAGAAACAGAAAAACCACACCGCCAACTGTGATTGCAGTTGTCAGGCAGTTTCTTACTAGAATCCTTTAGAATAAGCGTTCTGGACCTGTTTTGCTTTTCATTACCATCAAAGGTAAAGTTCAGGGGAAAAGTGAGTTCTTGCAAAATGAAAAAGGCAGACTGGGAAGCAAAACTGCAGGCCTTCTGCCAGGTGTGTCTGGAGTTCAGATGCAGATCTAAATCACCCTGTGAAGCAACGCTGCCCAGATTCACTGCTCCAGCTGAAGCATCCTGAACTGCATTATGTGGCTTTGCTTTTTTCCCTGAAAGACTGTGCTGTCTTGTGTGTTCATCAACATTCAGTCAGTATGGTATTTGGCTTCAGCTGAATTGTAAGAGACCGTATCTTACAATAAATTAGATCAAAGCAAAGCTTTTTATACCTTGTCTTCCTAGACATAAGCTACATTCGATTCCGTTAAAGCTAACTGATGTTTGAATGGAGCCTGCTTTAGAAGCGTGCAGAACATAACGTTAAAAAATCAAACTGACACGCTAAATTTCTTACAGTAAAGAAACTCCTTGTTTCTCACAGTCCTAAAGGTGACTGTACCCTAAAACAAGACAAAAGGAAGATTTCATGCTTTTCATCATGACTCTCAGATCATTGCATATGCTACAAACCAAACGTAGGATCTTCCCAATTCATGGATTGTGCCCATTAATGAACATTCGGTACAAAAAATATATAGGTATGCAAGAGAAGAATCGCCAGGCAATTCCCATGTGTGCCACGCAGCATGTGATACAGGTATTAAACAATTCTGTCTGTACAGTTACTTGATTTAAAGATGACAGGACAGATGGCGTTGGCTGTAGCGAGCGTTGGGTTACTTGTTGTAGCGTTGCTCCTCAGGTTTGCTGGCTTGCTATGTGTTGAATAAAAAAAGTTCCATTTTAACAGTTACTTTGATCATTTTCTAAACTTGTGACCTTTTGTGTGTGGTTATAAGATGGAAAACATGACAATCGTTATAGCTTTAAAAGCGGATACTGCCTACCTTGCTGACTTGGGGATGACAGAGAAGCAGCACACATGAACGTGCTGCAAATGAGGGCAAGGGTTAAAACTTGTTTTTAATCACTTTGTCGTTTTTCAGTCAAGGAGCTCAGAGCAAACCACGAAGGAAGGACTGGCAAGCTTAGGAGCTGGTAGCTTTTCCCCTCTTTTGCATAGCTGCTACCTGCTGGTAGTCATGGTCTGCTGCTCAGAGCTATGCAAAATATTCATACCACAGCTCTACAGCAAAGAGGACTTCTCCCTGGCGTGACCTGGGCTGTATTGTAGAATAGCGATGACTATCCATTACACCTTGGCACTTACAGTGGCTAAAGTACCCTTTATCTAGACTGGGTTTAGTCGCTGGCTGAAGTCAGGGCTGTATGTTCCCGGGATCATCCCTGGAGCAGAGGAGCCAGCTCAGCAGCTGCTGCAGAGGCTGTAGAAGCCAGGCAAGGAGAGGGACTGGTTGCTCGGAGCTGTGGAGTCACGGCCGTATGTCTGCCTGCTTCGTCATCTCCCAGTTGACTCGAAAACAACCCAAATCCCTTTGAAACGCCAGGGGTTCTCTGCCTGCTTCGCTCCATTGAGATTGTTGTCCTGATCTTAGGGTGATAAAGCAAAGCTACAAAAGCATCTCGTTAACAAGCTTCCCTTTCTCTCTGACAGGAAGCCTAGAGGGGAGGGGAAAAAGTGTCGGAAGGTCTATGGGATGGAGAACAGAGATATGTGGTGTACTGCCTGCCGATGGAAGAAGGCCTGCCAAAGGTTCATCGACTAAAGATTGAATTATGCAGAGGATTTGGGGATGGGGGAGGACAACAGCAGAACCAGATTGCTGCAGCCGCACTGTATCACTTCCCATTTTCCCTTCAGTGATGTGGTGTTGGGCGTTTTGGTTTTTTGGGGTGTTTTGGGTTTTTTTAAGAGCTTTGTATTTCAAAGTGAAGCACTTGTAGCCAAGGAGAAGCACTAATCAAAACCTGTGTGGAGCAATAGAGAAAAAAAAAAAAAGAAAAGCAAAACCAAGGACATACAACAAAATTCTGTCTTACTAAGTATGGAAACCAGAGCAGCTATTAGTGTTTTTCTGTAAAAGAAAGAAAAAGTTAATTTTTTTGCTAACTCTGTGAGCTACCTGCTCCTTAGGGTCATTTTTTAACCATTTCAGTCTCTGTGCTGTGAACGTCTGTATTTGCTAAACTGAACAATTTTTCTTTTCCTGAAACGAAGATCCCTTTTGAAAGCTTTCTAATAAACACTTCAGAGTCATATAAGCTACAGTTTTCTCAAAAAAGCTGTACTAAGACTGGAGACTGCTAAATAATTCTCCTGATATGTGTGATCATGATTATGTTATATTTTTGGAAAGGGTGTGTGGGGAGGAGTTGGGATTTTTGTTTGTTTGTTTATAGGAGAAAAGCAAAGTCTGAATTTGCAAGAAGGACAGGCAGTGCTCCTGGAAGATTTTTAAACCAGGCACAGACCAGTGGAGTGGAACAAAGTAATTTTAAGTACCAAATTGGATTTTGATCCTCTAGAGGAAGAAAAGCAGCAATGGACAGTCACCAGCAGATATTGTCGCAACAAGAAGTTGAGGGAAGAAATCCAGTGATGCTTGATTGAAACCCGTAAGAATATAATGGGGGGCCAGTAGCTTTTCTTACCACTCTCCCATTTCTGAGGGAGGATGAACAGTTGGACCAACACGTCTGTTGCTGCAGGAGACCTATAAAGAACTGGTAAATGCATCCACTAGGATTACATGTAGTACCTATTCAGGGACATGATCCTGCCTAGCAGTTCTATTCTTGCTTCCTTTTCTCTTATTTGAGAGACTGTTGTTAAGATAATGGTTTGCTCAGCTTCCCCCCCACATTAAAGTGGCTAAGATTTATTTGACACAAAAAAATGGCAGAGAAAAGAAAATACCCCCTTTCCTCAACATCACCTCAGAAAAAGAAGTACAATAGCAAAGGAGCAACGTATTTATGGTAGAAGTCCATTTCTTAACTCATTTTGATATACGAATTAACAAGTTTTTCTACTTGCAGTACTTGGATAGATTTGGGTACTTCAGTTTCTCTGTCCATTAGAAAGTATACACCGGAATGTGGCAAGCTGGTGTCCTGTCTCAACTTATATTGAATTATCATTAATTAGTGATTATTTCAATGCAAAAATAAAGTAAGGATTTACTAGGATATGAATGTATATGCTTAAACAGTACTTTCCTATTAAAGAAAAAAAATCGAAGAAAGACAAAGAAGCAAAATTTTGCCTATTAATAGAGGCATGGAGGCCTGCAAATTCCTGGGGGGTTTTTTCCATACCATTTGAAATTAGACCAGATCTTTTTCTCTTTTTTTTTTTTTTTTCCCTCCCCCCACCCTTTGGCTCATTCTCACTGAAATAAGGGGACTCTAAGTATCTAAACAGCTTTCTAAAATCTGGTCCAAAGTTCACTTGATAGCTTTATTAAGCGTGCATTGACGCTTATGCCTATGTAAAAGCACAAAATAACAATGCAGTTGTTGAGAATATACACTATGAGTTCAGTAAAGTAGTACCGAGAAGTAAAATTTATAATAGGAGCTACCGAAGATTATCATCTGTTTTTCTTTGAACAAGTTAATTGGGCAATCAGATGCCTAATTTGAACATGCTATTTCTGCGGTTGTTTACAAATTGTGTAATTTACATGCACAAGCGGCAAGATATGCTTGTGTGCACGCAATTACTTGCCCAATTGTGTTCTCTAAGTCATTTAAAAAAAAAAGAAAAATAGACTCTGAAATCTAGTAAGACCCTGAAATATATAAGCACATGTGTGTGTATGAGCATTTTTATATATATAAAAGACTGTATATTATATTATATATATTATATAGGGTTTTATATATATAAAATCTGGGATCAACAGGGAGGAGGAAGATTGTTTTCTTTATAAATATAAAAACCAAGACGCTAAAGGTCAGTGGATATACATAGCCACTGTATTATCTTCTTTCCTCTTAATAAAATGAGGGTCATGGGATTTTTTTGGATGTTGTATTTTTTAAATTTCCGTAGTAAAATACCTCATAGCAATTCATAGTCATTTCATGTTCAAACACTGAGCTTGCTAATGGTGTATTTACTTTGGTAGAACTTAGAAAATCTGGGACTTTTCCAAGATACTCCTGCCAATTTGCCCCCCCCCCCCCCCATTTTTACAAGCACTCCAAGACTAATTATAAAGCGTTCTGTAATTAATTTGACTTTTGTTAGACTGACAGTATTTGCCTGTATATTTGTTGTTGCCCTCCTTTTATATTTTCCCTTCTTGCTTTGGAGGATTTTTTGAAAATAACGTATCAGATTGTATATTGTTTCTATAATGTCATGGCATTGTGAGCACCTTTCCCGAGGGCACTTTATGAATTATTGTAATAAGATTATTCTTTATGAATTTCTGCACGGAAGAATGGTTTTGTCTCCAGACCAGATTGCCCTCTGGTACAATTTTGATATGGATTACATATAGGCACAAAAGCCTCAAATCATCAAAACAGGATAGAAAGTTGGTGTTAACAGAACAGAGGACAAAAGATACTTGATAAATCCTGCCAGGAGAAAGCTAAATTACCAGTATTTTTACACAACCTTTAATCAGCAGTTTATATTAAATCAGTTTTGCATCTTATGGCTGTGGCATTTTGATTCAAAAGTAGGCACTCCTCGAGTTACTGTGTCTCAACCATGGCCTGCGGTAGCGGGACAACACAGCCGCCTGGACCTGCGTGAAGCGTTCACCAGTTGCTTCGTGCTTTGAACTGAGATTACTTCATGTTGCAGGAGCACTTCACCGCCCGCTGAGATCCCCTTCACCTTCCCAGTACACCCAGCAAGTACAGAAATGTCAGCAAAGCCTTTTCTGTGCTGGCACTACTGAGTGTAATGTGGAATAACCTCTTCAGTTTTCGGTCTCTTGTTTCTGTGTTGCTTTAAGCTGCATCACTGTCCTCCTAACATCTGACTCATCTCATACTTCTGCACCGGCCTCTCTGAAAGTCAGATTTCTTTGTTTCCCCAGGGAAGAGCTAGCCTGAATGCCGTGGTCACTTATTGTCATCAGTACACGCCATTTCCCCTATTTTTGGTTTCTCTGTGGGAGGTAGGTCATTGTCTCTGACCTCCCGGAGAAGTTGGAAAGAACAGCCTGAATGCATCACGCAGTCTCTGTGTGCTACAGGGATTTGGATGTGGGTTCATTTATGTCAAGAGCCAGAACTTCCCTGAGATACAAAAATGGAAGGATCTATTTTATCGGGTTTAACCACTTACTAGTATTGATGCTGGTAACAGAAGTTGCCAACGTCAGCATCAGAGTAGATATCAACTGTATAGATCCCAAATATTTTTCTTCAGGAGTTTTCTTGCTGTAACAAAGCTATTTCCCACTTCCCCATTTACCCCATTACCAAAAGTCTGGCAAAGGAGGTAATTTTAGAAGTGGGAAATTTTAATGGCAATTTTTAAAATGCGACTGTGCTCCAGCTGCTCCTGTATGAAGCTATTGGACAGCACAAACTCAGATCATCTTAGTCATAAAATGGTTTCCACCCAAAGCAATGTGCCTGATTCTCTAGTGCCTTGCACAAATGTAACAGGATACAGAAGATGCAAAGTGAGCAAAAGCTCTTCCATTCCAATTTGCAGGTTTACACTTACTCTTAACCAATACCAGTCACCACCTAGCAGGTATCTGTTGTCATGTAAGCCAGATGTGTAAGCTCTGCTTGTGTGAATAAGCTGAGCAGAATGCCTGTCTGTTGAATTACTTTTTCCAAATCATTAGCCTGGTATGAACGTTGGCTATCTAATGATCTACAGATTCCTTGCACGCATTTGACATCACTGACATCACTTTCTTCATTCCTCCTCCCCTTCATTTTTTTAAGATAATGACTAGGTAAGCAACACAACAGGAGGCAAAGCTTTAGCCAAAAGTTCTTCATGTAAGAACAGATTCCAGCTCCGTGCAACATCACAGATGTTCTTGTCACTGACTTCTTATTTTTTTATTCATTCTGATCCAGTGTGTCAGGATGTTTTTTTATTTCCTGCTATGATCTGGGACCATCTAGAGTGGCCCTGCCAAGAATTCAGGACAATCACTGTAAGTGTGGCAATACAAAGTGATTTCTTTTCTTCCCCTGCCTGTAAATATGTTGAAACACCATCTCAGAAACAGGTCATGAAATTAGAAGCTTGCTAGCCATGTGCAGAGATGTAAGAGGTTGCCAGTGAGGCTTGTTTCTGTTGGTTCAAACTTCAGTCATCTGTTGGAGAAAGTTGTGCTGCGCCTTTTCTTAGAAACATTTTGATAAAGTCTCATCTTGATCTTATTGTTTATACTTGATTCAATCTTCCTGTAAGGTGGCAGCACTGGAACTGAAACCTGTACAGAGTATGGGATTTAATCTGCATTTGTCAGGATTTTTCTAGTAGATAACTGCGGGCTGTTGCAAAGCACCGTAGTGTAGATTTTGTTCTAGTATAAGTTCAGGAGAGTTTTATGGCACCTTTAGCAAAATAGCTAGAAAGTAAGTCATGAGCAAAAATTAATCAAGCTGAGGGTTTAAATACATTCTGTATCTGCTAGATGTAAGCGGCCCTTGTCTGCATCTCTGTAGATCTTGAAAGCCTTCAAGATTGCAAAAAAGCCAATGTACACTTATAGTTGATGGTGCCTCCTTGAACTGGTTTTTCCAAGACTACAGTGCTTCTGCATTGACCACGCTCTCACTTCTATCCAAATGCAAGATTAAAGATGTGTATCTTCCACTTGCAACTTCTTGAGTTTATTCCTCAATAAGAAAAACACTAATCATGTTCTTTGTGCTTGACATGGAGCATTTCTAACAGCAATCCAGAAAACCCCTGAAAACAGAAATCAGTCTGTTTCTGATGGCACCATGCAAATTAAAATATGGTTTGCTGCTATGCTTGCTCATACTCACAGCAAGAATTCTTTTGGCCAGTCAGCTGATGAAATGTAAAGGAATAGATAAATTTTAGTAACAAGCTAGTGTTCTGGGTTTTTTGTAACACAACACCAAGAATTTTCTTCCAACTGTGTTTGAATCTGAATGTGAGATCTCTAATATACCCTTGAGGGAAATTAATTTAGCAATAGAAATGCTGTTTCAGCTTTCCTATTACTTGGGCATATACACAATATTATACTAACGAGGTAGGGTTTCAAGATTAATTCCAAATTCTTGATGTAATTCAATGCTAAAGATGGACTTGAACATTTTAAAATGTTTGAATGTTAGTGTTTACTATTTGCCAGTCCTCTTAAAAAATTCAGGTTTGACTTTGGAGTCCTTATCTTAGTATGTTATACCCTGCAGCAATTAGTATATGCTGTGTAATGGTCAGATAAACAAAAGTTACTAAAATGGTTGTAAAAAACTGCCTTGGGAAGACAAAAAGATAAAAGTTAATACAGATTTCCTCAGGGAACATAAGAGGGCTGCAAAGGCAGGATGTTGGTTTATTTGAATGGAAGATGGCTAAGAAATTGGTGGGGTTTTTTAGTATTGTAGGCAAAATTTAAAAAGCAGTATGTCACTACTTGAATTACTAAAATTAGAAGGAAGTACTAATTAGTGAACATGGTCTTACTTAACGCTATAGCTTATGAAGTTCCAAACAGAAAAAAAAAAATGTTAGATGATATAAAAATATAGAAAATGAGCTTGAACCATAACCTAATTATAATATAAATCTATACCTTTGTATAAATCTTTTCAGGATCTACTCTAAATATAAAGGCTTCTTGTTCATAGCGTTGCTTGTTCAAAGCATTCTTTGTCTATAATTGGATTACTTCTTACCAAATTACTTCAGCAAGCAAAAAAAATAATATGTTAGCATGGTATCCTGGAGGTGTTGAGTACTCTACTTTGCAAAGTGCTAATTCTACGTGAAATTAAAAGAAAACATCCCACCACGGGTTTTTTTCATATCTGCAGAGGTATCAGCTTCAGTAAACCCAAGGTTTTATTGAACCATGTTAACTAGTATTTTGAAGAAATACATAGGCAAATTCTCAAATTTTTCTTTATTTGTATGCAAAGAAATTATTTTTGGTCCATAATAATTTTTCCTATCAACTCTTTTTCCTGTGTCCAGGGACTCCATTCTGCAAATTCCCAAATATTTATACTGAAGTGAATAAAAATCAGAATCTTCAATATTAGGACCTAAAAATGTAAATAGCACATGGCATCAGAATTCTTAGTATCAGTATGTAACTGTAGTAATTAATTCTTACAGTGATGCCAACAAACCTGTCATGGTAGGGGTGCACATAACCTATAAATTATCAGGTACAGCTATGCAGAGTTAGAACCACTGATAGTCCAATAATAAAATGTAGGTTCATATTCATCAGAGCACTCAAGTATGTGTTTAACTTCACTTGCGGAGTTTGTTGATGAGACTGTCTTTCTAAAGTTAGGCGCACAATTTTACACTCTTCTGAAATCAGGCCTTGGCAAGAACAGATACTCTGATAGCTCTGTTTGAAATAAGCACTTTGTAAGACAATCTATCTTTTTCTGATTTTATGCAATTTATCTTGTATTTAGAAGACCAGACAAACTTAGAGAATTCTTTTTTTAAATTATATTTTGCATTGCAAAGGGAAAGTGAGAAAGAAGACAAGTTTAACTGTACATTTTAGCATGTGAAGGCATTGCTTAGGTTTGTAAAAGGTGTCTATTTGCCATCAAGCTCAAAGGAACTTACTTGAGCACATCAGAAAAAAAAAATGCATGACAAGCAGGTCACGTTATATAAACCTATATAGTTTCATCTGTATTCCCTGTACGCTCAACACTCCTCCAGGCAGCTGAAGGCATAGGAGCTGAGTGTACAAGGAAATAACTAAGTTTACCTAAAAACTTAGTGTGCTTTTAAGCCACAAATGATGTTGTCTAAGTATCATTTTTAGTGTTAAAAGAAAATAGACAGTAGCCTTATTAACAAGGTGCAATACTTACAAAGGGCTAATTACGGAAACAAGTGGTGTGTGTTTGTACATCACTGCGAAACGTGCACTCTTTTAAAACTGACTTTTATAGCACTGGGATCTTATTACCTCTCTGAAATGATAATGTTGGTATAATTTTATAACCATTTATTACACATTATGAAACAGGATTTGGGATTTCCTAAGAACCAAAAGGAGAAGAGGGGGAATTGTAAATCACATAGAATAAGAGTATGTTGTTTTACATGGCAGAAGTAACATAAAACACCTTTACAAAGCTATACAAATTCTGGAGTACTGAAAGAAAAAAAAAATATTGCCCTTGGTTACAGATAGTTTAGTCTGAAATTTCCCATGATGTCATGAAAATGCCTACATCAGTGTTCAGTGTTTGCTTTGTCTCTTCTTTTTTATTATTGGGTTTTATTTGTTTGTATTCTGATTGTGAAGATATTCCTAAATTACCAATACTTATCTTGAAATTGTATTCTTTTGAAAATAACTTCTAAAATGGAGAAATTTCTTCATTATCCTGTACAGTCTGAATGAAATTGTACAACATGATCTGCTCTAACTTATGTGGAGAGTTCATGCAAGCAGGTTATATAGGAAAAGATTATGCTGAGGGTTTGGTGTTCAGTTATAAAAAGGGTTTGAACAATTAAACTAAAAGCTCCGCTCACATATTTCTTCTCTCCATCTGCACTGTGGGGTCAATAGAATATAGGTTGCCAAGTATGGTGTATCTTGCACTATTATTTTTTTTTTGCTGTTAAATAATGACATACATGCCATTTTCCCATGTCTCTTACTGGTTTTGTCTTATGCTCAGAGTCCAGAATTAACTGAAAGGCAGGATAATCAGATCTGTTGAACAGAAGACAGTTTGGTTGTTTCCCTGTTTGACTGAGTTCTAGCAAAGGGCCAAAGGACAAACTGAAATTTAGAGACATTAGTCAGGAGAGGCTTGAGCCAGTCAAGTAAGACCTGAAACAAAATTGCTCAGAATTGGATCCGAGTAGGAGGAAACTAGTGTTAAGCAGTCAATTACAGAAGTTTTTTGTGTTGGGTTTTTGTTTTTTTTTTAAATTACAAGCCTGATAAAAAGTCTTTTTTAGTCAGTTTTTCAGTCTACACAATTAAGAGCAAAATGCAGATAGCATTGCAACTAGGTGAGCCCTTGAAGCATTACAGATTTTCTCAGGAGAGTTGCAATTATTCCCGTGAATAAGTGCATCGACTAGGACTGCTCACACAGGTAACAGTTGTAGAACAAAGGCACTTGGGTTTTCCTCTGTGTGACTATTTCCACTGTAATTGGGAGTATGAAATGGTGAATCTTCTTTCCTGAGTGCTTGAGAAAAGAATTTTGCTGTTAGGCTTTGTGAGAAGGATGGATACTTACCGAGGCACATTTGCCTGGCTGTTGGCAGATGTTGGCTCAGTTTTTACTAATACCAAAGTGGCAGGACTTTGGATGTATCACTGAGTGACAGATTTAAGGGCTGTTAAGCACATGGTATTCAGCCTGTAATCCATCCTATTGATACCAGGCCCAGGGAGAGGAGGTTTTTCAGAATGGGATCCAGGATAGCCAAGCTGTTGTGGAGGGAGTTGCCACCATAATCATGTGCTGTCAGCTGCAGCAAGTGCTCCATTGGTTGTGTCCAGCTTGAGCGAGGTGGTTATCTGCATTCATTCCTGACCCACAGTACAGAATGCTCTTTTAAAGCATATTCTTTCTTTCAGGGATTAAAATAAAACTGTTGGAGAAGTTTTATGTTACAGAAGGTCACTGAATAAATTACAGTATTGTCAGAGCTGACATCCGAAGTGGTGGTTTCCCTCCTTCCAGAGCCATGCTGCAGCTCCCCAAGTAGCTGGTGAGAGTATGCTCTTGTGTGGGCTCTTGTGGAGCCCTGTAACCTTAACTTAATCCTTTTCCCAAGACTTGCTGGAGCCCAGCAAAGAACTCTAAAACCACACCAACGTGAGTTTGACCCCCCAGGTAAAGGAGGCTCTTTCCAACTCTTTCCCAACTCTTCCACTTCCCAAGCAAGTGTTTTATTAGTAGACTTCTATAAAGGCAACATTGCCCCATCACTTTCCAGTGGCATTTCTAGCACAGCACCAGCTACCCCTGAATTTGCAAGGAACCAGACATTATCTTTGTGAGTCATGGGATTTAGGGAATATTATTTTAGATTTAGATCTCTACATTTCACCTAACAAACACTGTAGTTCCACAGCAGGTTAAGTTGGCATAAGCTTGTGCTACTGTTGAAAGAGCTGTTCCTACCCTCTGGCAGAGGCATTTCTAGAGAGAAGTATCGGGGGTTATGCGGGCTTGAAGCACTCCTAAAAGTGTAGGTATGTATAAAATGCCTGAAGGCTAGATCAATATATGGCTTGCTGGGTTTGTACCTCTGCTCTTCATGTGACAGGCATGATAATACTGCCTTTATCCCACCCTGTCTTGGCTGGAGTCTCATTAAGGGCCTGGACTTGCACATACTCCCACAGCAGCTAGCTCAAGAGAGCTCTACTAACGGCTGGTTGCTTAGCACTACTAGAATACCATTAAAACAGCATTGATTTTGATATGAAATGGAGTCTACAGGGGAAAAAGAAGAGTTAGATCAATAATCCTACATGCAGTGAGCCTTAAAAGTACATCTTAACTGTGCCATGGTTTTGCTAAGCAGATACTGGACAAGTTAAGGGACATGAAAAGCAACCTTACGGGACCTTGCTCCCCCCCAACCCCAAGGGTGTCCTGATGTTTTTCAAGGTAATCTCAGGCCATAAAATGTTTGTTGGGGGTTGCGGAGACGTGGTCTCTGTAGTACAGAGTTCTCTGGGCCACAGAAAACCAGTGTATACTTCTTACCCGGACTTGGTAGCAAATAGGAAAGATCCTCAGCTGCTTTGCTACCGCAGTTTTTCAGCCTCTCTTTATTCTTGCATCAGTGTAGCAGTGATGGGGAAAAGGTAACGGTTCATAAGGTAACTGAAGGAAGATAAATGTCAACATCAATTGCACTACGGTTTTTTTAAACTCTGTGAAAAAAGCAATTATGTTTTCTTGTCATCTGCTACTCATATTACTTCATATAAGAAAAGTATTTCCATCACGGAAGGCGATGAATTTAGCACACGTTAAGCAGCTGTAGGAAAACAAAAGCCCAATTGCCCAGTTTTTATGAAGGTGGGATTTCTAATACACTCTACTTGCCTAAGACGGCAGTATTTAGATCCATGCACCCTTTTGTCTGGCTTCAGTCACAAAAGGGCCATATCTGCCCACATACATTGTTTTTCCTTTGTTTCCTATCAAATATTGTTTTAGAGAATATAAAGTAAATTTAAGTTCTTTTTCAAAAACATTTTATCTGAATTATTATTTTTAGAACCACAGCATATCCTCTTTAACTCAGTGTAAAATTACTGAGCTTTAATTTGCTCTGCATTGCACTTTATATATTTTTTCACTTGTTGGGCCAGGTATTTTTGATATACAAAACAATAAAGGTTTTGTTAATCTAGTTTTAACTAGAAGTTAACCATGAAACTAAGATGTTTTTATTAAAATGCAAGTTCCGTAAAATACAGCAAATAATAAACTATTTAGGTCAGAGACATTTTTAATGATACATTGAAAAATATTATAGCTTCTGAAATGATTTACCATTTGGTAAATTCAATACATTAATGGATAGCATGGTTTAAAATGGAATATGAATAAGCAGGAGACAAAGGTCTAGACATTGGATTTGCTTATATGCAAAACCTGCATTAGTTTAATTGCTATGGGTCTTAAAAAATTAGCCTAATGTAGTTTAAAGAAGTATAAAGCTATTTAATAAGCCAGGTTAAAATAAAAAGAGCTCACAGAAAAGTTGAAATCAGTTTCACTTAATTACCAAAGAGACACATTTTTCACTATGCTAATGCAATGCTGTATAGCGGGCAGTCTGAGAAGCCCCTTGTCTCTGGAGGGGCTGAAATCATGCAAGTACAAGGCACCACCAGAAGCCGTAAAGGAGTGTGTATTTTCCTGCTTTAAACAGCAGCTCTCCAAACTCTTGCATTTACAGGCCCGCTTTGAAGTTGACAATGGTATTTCCATTTGTTTTTTCCTGCCTTCATCCCTTCAAATTTTGGGAACTACTGTCCTAAAAACAATCGTCTTGTTACTAGATGAGCTAATGAAGAACTCGTCTTCCCTCTGGTTTTGGTGTTAACAGCCCTAATAAAATACTATTCCACATAGTCTAGCGTAAGAATTTTTAGATGCCAGTTTCAACATTTTAAGCAAAGAACAGCTACTCTACCCCAGCACAGAATCCTTTCAAGTCTTATGGAGGATATTGACAAATAAAGACCTTTTTTACTTTTACTTTGTCCAAACTCTTTATTCCAAATCACACCTAGAAAAGTGGAAGTGTGCAGTGACTGGAAGACAAAGCACACAGCAGTAAAGAGAGGAGAGAGAGAGGGCATGCTCTCATTTCCTTCCCAGGGTGAGTCCTCCGTGGGCTCCCCTCTCCCAGGCTGATGAGCATGCGTGCACAGACCACGCACAGCTCTGAAGTCCTCAACGCCACCATGTGAAATTCCTGCAAAAGTGCCCCAGTTCCTTGTAAGAGACTTTCAGACATTCTGCTTTTTCATTTGTGCATCCATAGGTAAAAGTAAAAGCTAACCGCTGCTCCAACAGCATGAGTACAGTCTCACCTTGAGCTGCAAATATATTGCCATTTTTAATCAAGCTTCAGTTTCACCTACAAAAGACATGCAAGATCCAGGTATATCTGCATGCTGTAAAGCTGTTTTGTTCTTTCAGGGACTAACAGGCATCCCTGGAGCATGGCAAGCGCACTGCCAGTGCAAGCTTCATGCTTAACATTGGTGAGCACCATGTTACCTGTGCTGAAGAGAAAGCATAGATTAATGTTAGCTATACGTCCTACCACAGAGATGAGTGCTGCACAGCGCTGCTGAGGTCTTGCAGTTGTGGAAGAATTAAGCTTAAAACCTTTGCACTAAGGACAGGTGTCTGAAAACTCAGTTTGTTTTTGGCTGAAGAGCAAGAGCAGCAAGAGGTCTACTCCAAGGTGACAGTCTATCATGCAGCACAAATAACAGTTCTGTTGCCTGACTAGTTTCTGTGCTTTGGTATACGTTTGAAGGAAAGCTTAAAAGAGAAGACTTTTGCATGTCAATGATACTCCTTCCCAATCTGATTTGATTCTGCCCTCTGGGGGCAGTCTGTGGGCCAGCACAGCAGATTTAGATAAGGTACTTCCACTGCCAGTGACTTGCAGATAGCAAAAAAATGTTTCTTACTAGAAGCTGGTGCTTTTTCTTTACTGAAGATAAAAAAACCCACAGAACAACAAAATGCCACTGTGCAGACCTTCATTAAACTATCACTGTCTCCCTGTAGCGCTGGAAGCTAGGGAGAACTCCAGAATTCGGAGGACCTTGGCCACAACTTGCCAAAAAGCCTCTGCAGTCTACTGCCACTGAAGATGTTTTAGTGCTAGATCAAAAACATACAAACTTGGGCTCTCCAAAACTCCTCTAAGAATTTTGCTGAAAGTAAGTGTTAAAATCTTTGTGCCTGCATCTGAGTCGATTCTGCCTGCTGAACCAAGAGCACTTCCAATAGGCTTCAGATATGTAGGGAGTCATTCTTGGTACAAGTCACAATGCTCCAAACATTTCAAATATTTTTCTTAACTTAAAAAACATTTGTGAAAGTAGCAATGTGTATATTAATGCCTGAAAGTCTATGAAAATAATTGAGTTCTTTAAAATACTAAAAGAAGTATGTGCTTGCACTTGAAAGAAAGACTGCTGAATTACTGATTTGCTAAGCACTGGCTCCTGCTTTTAATGCACTAAATCAGCTTTGGACAGAGTAACTTTTTCTAAAAATTGAGAAGGAATGTTTTTTTCTCAAGTTATTCAAGTCATGCAGGTAATGAATTGTTTGTTTCTAGTCACTGGGTTTTAGTATGAGCAAATCCCATCGTTTTGCACTTCTAATATTCATTGTTTGTATGGAAAAAAGTATTTTCTGCTTTTTCATTTCCCAGTGAACGATCAGTTTACTAGCTACAGGCAATGATTCTTCCTTTAGATTGCAAAATATGCTTTGATAAATTTACTCTACCCCATGTGAATCCTGATTATCCAATTATTTTTTTTTCTAGCTTCAAAAATGCTTTTATGCAATTTTCATAGATACGGTTGAGTAAAAATTGTGAGGAAGAATCTAAGTCATATAATAAATGCATCAACCACTTTTTTCCTAAGTAAAAATTTAGAACATGAAGAAATATGAAGTATCATGAACAAAGTCAATTAATTGCTGAAATGGAATGTTTATAGAACATCTTGATTAGTAAAAAGCAGTGATCTTTCTTTGTTAAAGTTACATTTAGTAGCAAACCATTGTGTTTTAGTAAGTATCACAAGTGAGAAAGCAATTTTTCTTCAGAAGGAGCATAAATGGAAAACTAAGATTAAAACAGATCATTCGAACCAGGGTTTACTCCTTGTCTTTAAGCCCATCCTAACTGGTACATTACTGTTATACATTCAGAGATGCTCAGGACAATAGACATTCCTCATGGGAAGCAGCTAGGTTCCAAAGTGTTGACTGAAATAAAAGCAAAAGTAAGCAAACGCATAGAATTTTCTAAATACTAGCTCAGCTATTGCCAAAAAAGCACTACTTGCTACTGAACTAGAATTTCAGCATTTTAAAAGGATCGTGTTTTAATCTAGCTCGCACACCATAGTTAAAACATTATTTCAGTTGGTTTGCTTGTTTGTCTTGCAGGGCTTATACTTGTTAATAAACCTCAGAGCAGGGTATGCCAATACTCAGATGACCATGGTTGAACTGGAATCTCCTGAAATCCCCAAATCTATTTTACATTGTTACAGAAACAAGTGTCTTCAAATTAAAAACTACTTAAAATTATCTCCAAAAAGTGAGAATAAAAAGAAGCTAATTCTTTATTTGGGAAATGCCATTCAGCTACCATTAACTCCCAAGCTGTGTGCTTAACGGGTCTCCTGCAGCTTTGTCAGGTCGCATTTTTGTTGAAAGCAGATGGTGATTAAACTACATAGCAGAGAAAGAACGTTCCTTTGATCTTTGTAAATGAATGTATACATACAAACTATGCATTTTCATACAGCTGCATACTGTATCTTGAATCAGTTCAACGCCAGCCTTTTCCCCTAGGTTAGCAACTCCCAAACTTCAGGGGCTGCAGGTGCTCCCATGTCCTTCAGCGTATATTTGTCTCCTGTCTTGTTTCTGCTCTCCAAAAACCCGAGGCGCGGAACAGCAGAGTGCTGAGCTGCAGGGCCCCAGGAGCAGGGTTGCTGGGGGCCTGTGGCCAAGGCAGGGACCTGGCACGCTCCAGGGGACCAGTTAGGACTCCCGGGCCCAGTGTGGCCAAGCAGAGGGACATGCGGTACCTGTGCTTGCTCAGCCAGAGCTGCTGCTGCTCTGGCACCACTTGCACTTTTGCTCAGCGTCTTGCACGCTCAGGCAGCAGAGCAGGACCGGCAGCTGCTCTCTCACACAGGGTCAGTAGGAGACTGCAGCAAGACTGGAACAAGCAATGCCAAGGAGGAGGCCACTGCAAACTGGGCTTGCCACCATGATCCTCCCCCTCGGGAGAGCCTTTTCAGCCACCCTACCGGCCCAGTTTCATTCTTGCCACCACTTCTCCACGGTGCTCTGCAGTACACCACTTAGGAGGCATGGACGGCTCCTTAGGGGCTGTGGTCTCACGGCTGAGACCTGCTGCCCCACATGATACATTGCTCAAAACTCTCAATCCTTCATCCTAATCATTGACTGGACTTCAGGGCTGGGGTGTGTAAGAGACGAAGGATCAGGCCTTGGTTTTAGTGTACCATCTGTTGGAAGGGAGTAGGACAGATGAGAAACAGATGTCTTGCTCTTGTAGCTGGTGTAATTAAATGAAGGAAAAAGGTATTGCGTGTAACCTTCTTACACAAATTTTGGGTTGTTGCTGTAATATATTTCAGCCCAGCCTGGTCAATGAATGAAGTGTGTTTCTAACAGTTTATCCTACAGGAAGAAAGACCAAAAAAATAGAAGTGTTAAGAATATCCTTGCTTTCGAGTAAAGCAAGCCTGGACTCAACAACAAAGGAAGATTTTGTTTATATGCAAACTATTCAAATATTTGATACCAGTATGAAGGCAGTAGTATTCTTAGCTATCCAGAGAAGTGCACTCATCTAGGTTACGTTTAATTGAAAAATATTTTTGCAGTATGTATTTGTATTTGATGGGCTAAGGCCTTTAATTTTATATTCTTTACAAGAATTAGTGTGGAAATTATGTTTTCCCATTTATTGAGCTACCTGTCCATGCTAGTTGTCCATTTGCATAAAGAGTATTTCCACTACTTCAGAGGTTTTGGGGTTGGTTTTTTTTAAACATTGTTCTTTTGAAAAAATGCAGTGCTTTTTGTATGTTGCTTAATAGAAAAACATATTCCTTACCAGGGCCCCTACAACATGATCCACAGAACGCAATGACTTGAAAAAAGTGCTTGAGGGCAGGTCTTCAATGGTTATCAGCTGCCATATCTCCCATAGCTGTGACCATTTATATCGGTGGAGGACCTGCCCCCAGGAGGGTTATGCAGAGGTAGCTGTAGGGATGCTCAGCGTGGTACGGGAGGCTCCCTGGAGCTGGCAGATCTCTGTTACCAGGATGTGGCCTATAACAGCAACAGAAAGACACTACTGCATTTCTCTGCAATCTGCAACTGTCCCATGGGCCTGGTGTAGCTCCAGCTGCAGTCCCTCAAATCAAAGCTCTTGACTGCAACCATCAGTCCTTTGCTGTCACTTACTATCACAAAGTTAACTTTTTAAAATGAGGAAGAGCTTCCAATTCTGGCACTAATGGAAATACTGAATACTTTTAATATATATATATATATATATATTTGGAAAGAATTTGAAAAAAGTGTTTTGTCTTTTTTTATACAACTTTTAGCCAAATAGAAGTATTCTGATTATTACTTCTGTGGATACCTGTCCACCTGTAAATAATCTCATATTCAGGTACATGAACCTGAAGAAAAAAATAATAAAGACTGTTCACCAGCTATGCGCTTTGCTAGCTGTTGGTTCCTTTGTACATAAGAGGTAACTGTTTAAATGTTGGTTGGGGTTTTTTTTTATTTAATTGTTGTTCCTCTAAAGAAAGAAGAAGAAAAAAGCTTTTGACTTTGTTTTCTCTTTTCTGAGTTAATACAAAGATTTTCTAACTTTTTACTGCAGAAATGGATAAATACCTGGTGCTATGTGAATTTGAGTCAAACTGGCCATAGCAGACACACCAGTTAGAATGCACTTTTCCTGTGGCACACAATGTATTTTCTCAGAAGGGACTTTCAAAGGACCATCAGATGTTTACATTTCTTCTTGTTGCCCAAAACAGTTTTGAATATTGAAATAACTCCCAAAAATAGAGAAAGTCATGATCCATTACTGATGTGACGAATCCTTACATTTAGGTATCGATGACAGGTTTGTACAAATACCATTTTAGAGATAGTTGAAATATTGGGCTTTCATACTTTGTAATGCTTTGATGTGACAATAAATATGCTGTTGCTATCTAGTCTAACCTCATTGTAGACCTGTAACTTCCTGTTTATGGTTATGTCATGAATTGCACTGGCTTGAATTGAGCCAAATACTGACTGTTCTGCTGAAATATTCCGACTGTTATGATGTCCACAAAACATTAATTAAATGCACTTGTATCTGACTGCCGTGGAGTATGTCAAATTATTCATGTAATAAAACCCTCGTGTATAACTTTTGCCATTTGTGTATGTGAACTTTAGTTCTCTTACAACCATGAATGTCAGAGCATCAACCAAGGACCACCTTGAGTCAGTGGTAGCCTTTGCATCGACTTCATTACAAGCAGGACTGATTCCTTCCCTTTGATCTGAAAGCAGATATTTAGACACCATAACATGAGCTAAGACACACAGGATAGGAATGTGGCCCTTGAATTTTGTTTTGGCCCTGTGAATTTTAAGTGCAGCCTTTAGCTAGTGACTGTGGTTCCCACTTCCAGGCTCATGCTATAAAACTGGCCTTCCTGATGCATTAAGCTAGCAACTCTTTTCCTGTCCTGCTCTTGCCTGGCAGTGGAGAAGTAGCCTCCCTGTGCACAACCAGGAGCACTCCTGATAGGCAAAGCTTCATTTGAACAGGATATGCATTTCTCATGGTAAAGCTCATGAAGCTACTGCTTTAAACTTGCAAGTTGGAGAGACGTTCCTGAAACAGAAAGTAGTTTCTTAAAAAAAAAAAAAAAAAAAAGTATAAACTAGTACCATTTCTGCCCAAGTTGTCAACTCCCCTTCTAGCTTTATTAGGTCGTATATAGATTTTCCTTTCGCTAATGCATTCCTACCCACTGCTGCAAAGCCAACTCCAATATAAATAGCAAGGCTATTAAATTTAATGAGAGGTTTAATCACTCTTCTTCTCTTTGCATTTTCCTTCCTTCAAGCAACACCTCCTCACCACACACACACACTCGGTCATCCATCTCCAGTAAAGAAGATCTCTAATCTGTTCTCTAAGCCAGAGGCAAAACAGCTCAGGCAAAGAGACCCTGCCCTGCTGTCCAACAACATGTATCGTCACTCACAGTCGGGCTTGTCCAAACGGTCCCTTCCTGAATGTGCGTGTAATCCAGCGGATACCAGGCACTGGTGGAGTGAGTGGTGCAACTTGTAGCTTCTGTTGCAGGAGTCTGTTGTCTTCATAGCCCCACTTCTACCAGGCAAAGCTGTCTGACTTGTATCATTAGAGTAGGTAATCCCACAGCTGATTCCTCTAGATATAAAAAGAAAGGGATTTGAAGTCATATAATTAGCCAGGAAGCGTTTTAGTGGTTATTTCAGATTAAATTCCACTAATTAAATGCTACTTTAAGAGAGAATCATCTCTGCTGTAATTGATATTTCTGATGACAGGCAGATGGACCGTTACAGTTCTCTTTATGCAAACAACATGTTTTCTACTTTTGTACATTAAAGAAAAGGGATTTTATTTTAGGCCAAAATTCAACACCCACAGTCACCCCTCTCCACTCCTGCACAGGCTTTGCCTCTTTTTGAGCCAGTTCTAAACAGTTTTAAGAAGTGACTACCTTAGGTGCATTTGGTTTAGAAATATTTCACACCCTCATGTACTTCCTTTAGAAAATTTTGAGACAGAATGACTCTTTCTCTGCCTGCATCAATAACTTCCTCTACCCTCATTTCTTTTACCTAAAATAATGCACTAAATTCAAATGTGGGCTTCAAATACTCTTAGCTGCAAGAAAACAAGTTTTGTTGAAATGTCCTGTACATTTTGTACTTCAAATGCTGCCATCATCTCATTTTATGCCACTACCTTTGAGACCTGTTCTCCAAATGTGGCGTTACAGAATCATTATGTTATAATCTTACTTCTTCTGTAAGGTTCTACTGGGAACCTGCTGCACCAAAAGCAACTTTTTAGCAATGAAAATTCCACTTAGAGAACAATAACATTATTTTGGTGCCCTTAATTGAATGTATTATTTTCTAGTTTATTTGCTTAAACTGCCAACTTTTTTATCCCTGTTCCACCCACTCTTTATTATGATGCCAAGAAAAATATTTAGGTTATAAAAATTGCCATATTGGTTTGGAGACTAAGCTACATTTCTCTTTTTGGCTAACAATATAAAAACCAAACATTATTCTAAGAAAGATTTATGTTCTAAATTTAGCTTTGGAGAGGAGAGAGAGAAAGAATCTGCATCTTCCTGAATTACATTTTCCTGCTTTATAACCAGATAATGCCACCATGAACAGATGCAGCTCTTTTTTTTTTTTTTTTTTTCTTTTACAATTTTGGGGGAAGAAGAGTTTTCAACCATTTGTTTCAATGCAAGGCAAACGACAAGCAAATTTCTCATTACTCTTTGTCTCAGTTTTGGTTTGTGGTCACTATAATACAGTGTCTTGCTCTGAAAGAAAACAAGACTTCATTGATTTTTTGCCAGGTTGTAAAAACAAAACAAAACAAAACTTATGGATGGCGAGACAGGAAGGAACCACTACCAAAGACTGGGTTAAATGACCAAGCTTGGTTTTAACCAACCTTATGGCACAGCTCCAAGTGTCTTGATTTGACTCTGCAGATCACTGGTCCACCAAACTTTAACTGCAGTATTTCTCAGTAATACATGAACATTCCCTTTTGGCTAAAAGCAGACTTACCCTCCTTCCCAGAGTTTTTAACTGTTAGCTTTGCAGGCTTTTTAGTTTTCCTTCATAATAATATAAGCAGCATTTTATATATATATTATAACATATAAAATATATGTATAAATATATATGTGTGTGTGTGTGTGTATAGTGTGTATATATACGGTTCAGAGACCCTTTTCACAAAATTAGTTTTCAAAATGAGAACATGCAGAAAAAGGGCAAATAACTAGAAAAAAGTCCTTTTTCGGAGTGATGACATTAAAAATATGTGCAAGCTAAAATTGTATTACATAGAACTGTCACTGAAAGCAACTCGGTCCTCACCAGTTGTATTGAAACAGGTGGGAACTACACATTCTCGATAGGGGAAAGTTTTTTTAAGACCATTCATTGGAGGTGCAACCTTATCCAGTGCTGTCCTCTTGTGGTAAGCAACGAATCTGCAGTGGCCAAAAATTGGCAAAAGTCAATAAATACCACGGCGAGGTTGGAGAAATAGGAGTAAGCTGGCCCTCCAGACCCAGGCTGGGAAATCGGAGAACACAAAGAGCACATCCCTGAGGGCAAACACACCCACCTTTAAATTTTCATTTTTAACTCTTGAGCACACAAAATCCTGCATCTTTCTTACACAATACTGAAACATGGCAAATCTATCAGGTAAAACCAGTTCTTAAATTTGAGAAGGATTTATCTAAATTCTTCACAAAACTTTTGGAACAGCACTAGCTGGGAAGCAGGAGAGTAACAGAAATCTCATCACAGATCCTTGAAGATCAGAGCTGTATTTGTATAATTTTATCACAAATATTGAACTACCTTGTTGTGTACAAGGCATGGAGCATCCCTCTCTCATTACTTGTGGTTGAGTGCATTTGACTAATTAATCTATGGAAGTCCAAGTCTCCTGTCTCTCTTCTGATCTCTTTCTTGTTGCCCTGTTTCCTACCAGCATGCTATAACCAGCCACAGTGAGGCATATATGCTCTATATCTCCATTATTCACTCCTCTAAGCACTTGTCCATATCACTCGAATCACTTTACCCTTTCTACTTAGGCACCAGAGGATCAGAAAAATGTGTCAAAAAGTGGAAACCCAAATATTTTTAATAACATCCCTCAATGGTGAGCCCATTTAAGGTCACAGGAAGCAGACACTTAGCTCTGCCAAGAGTGAACTGTCAGAGCCTGTGGGCTGTGACAAGGAGGACAAGATTAATCACATTCTTACCCGTCTGTGCGGTCCACCTGCACTAGGCATGCTTTCATTTTGTTACATTTATACCTGTCCCACTGGATCTGTTTCCCACTCCCCGGGATACACCTTGCCCACTCTCCAGCCCATGCAGGGCATCCCCTGCCCTCAAAGCAGCAAGGCTCTCACTAACAATACTTATGCAAGCATTAAACAAAAAGGGTGCACTGAGTCCTACCTCAGAAAAGGGAACAAATTCATTCCTGCAGCCTTGCTCTTTTAGCGCTGTCAGAAAAAGCACTACATACAAAGGAGGCCTTCCCAGTGCAGCCTCAGAAATAGGAGCGCACCAAGGATGCTTTCACCTTCCCACACAGCTGGAACTGCTACTCAAACACAAACAGGAGAGTCCAGGAGCTGAAGTGCCTGTGCTTTAAAGTCTCCCCCCCTCACAGTGAGCAGAGAGCAAGCCACCCCCACAAATCAGTGCCTGACATGCTTTTTAGTCCTCTTTAGGCCATCAATGTACCTTCTAGCCACCTTAGAGCAGAAACTGGGTCTTCGTTTTCACTCCTCTTTATTTTTCCCCTCTTCTGTTCCATGCAGGTTCCTTGCTCTGGTGTATATTAGTATTACCGCTGTTATTTCCCATCATGCCTGAGGTATGACGTTTGTAGAGTGGTGACTCACGTAACCAAGTTTAGCCTGAGCTTTTAAGCTAGGAGTGACCAGGCTTTCTGGAGTGCTGTAGTGTGGAGGTTTCTGTTAGGCAGCTCAAATGATGTCCTCTTTAGAAAGGGCTGGTTCCTTCCTTCTGGTCACAGACCTCTTGACCTGTGAAACTAAACAGGATACAGAGTAAGGGATGGAAGGAGGAAGGAAAATGTTTTTTACTTCCGCAGCTTTGGTAAAAATCAGAAATTTCCAAAAATACCTGCAAAATCCCACTCCCAGGCTGCTTCTTTCTTGGCTTCTCTTTTCTTTAAATGTTTACATTTTCTCCCACAATGGTGGTCAGGAGTTTTGGCATTTCGGGCTGAACTTACTCCATGTGGAGTATCACCCTGCATGGGGTGATTTTCAGAGCTCCCCCCTCTGCCAGCTGTGTTGCTTCCCAAAGTCAGCAGCAAAATGAGAAGTACAGTCTCTCACTGAAGATGTTTCGTATTTAGAATCAGCACTTGATAAAGATGTATCCTCCACTGCACTGCTACAAGACATGTGGAGGGAGGCAGACCTGGTGTAGTGTCAGGGCAGGGGAACTAGAAAGCTATCAGAGGAAAGCAAGATGAAAGTGGAAGGGAAATGAAGTAAGTGGGTGATAAAATAATTCTGTTATATAGGGAGAAAGCCAGAAGGATCAAAAGATCTCTTTTATTTGCATTTTATCCTAATTTCTGTTTCTTGCAGTTTCCTTCCTCTGCTGTATATTATTATCACCTCTATTATAAAACTTTCTGGTTGCTTGCAATTATCCCCCCTTTAATCTCATGCTAGGCTCTTCTCCTTTGATCCAGCACAGTACA